>NC_045962.1:46683859-47344795 GCF_010909765.2 Amblyraja radiata | reverse complement strand
CTCACTCACTCATTCACTCACTCACTCACTCACTCACTCACTCACTCACTCACTCACTCACTCACTCACTCACTCACTCACTCACTCACTCACTCACTCACTCACTCACTCACTCATTCACAGACATCCAAATAAACAAGATGAGAGTTTTAGTAATATACTAGACCAAGTGCAGACCTGTTGGGTCCGCTCCCCCGTTCCCTACCTATTGCCCCCAAGGGAGGTATGGTCCTCATATAGGATGAAATCTTCAGTGAAGCTGATCACTGCCAGCTGAGCCATTGTGACGTCATCAGTTGAAGCTGGTCATTTTTAATTCAATGTCTTTTGATTTTTTTAAACTTTAATCAGTAATGTCAAGAAATAAAGTGTAAAATGTTGAGTGAAGGTGTTCTCTGCCTAGAGGCGAAAAATGTGAATCAGAAAATGTAAAAATCTTGTTAAAATTGGCATTTTAAAAACCTTAATCGCGAATAACGTCAAATATAGGATGAAATCTTCAGGAAAGCTGATCACTGCTAGCCAAGCCATTGTGACATCATCAGTTGAAGCTGGTCGTTTTAAATTCAATGTCCTTTGATTTTTTTAAACTTTTAATCAGTAATAAGTCAAGAATGTCGAGAAATAAAGCATAAAATGTTCAGTGAAGGTAGTCTCGGCCTCGAGGGGAAAAATGTCAATCAGAATATGTAAAAATGTAATCATTACCGCGTAGTTTTTGCAACGATGTAAAGACAACCACATATACACACACATGTACACACATACAAGATCAGAATTTTATTAAGTATATGATATTCTATATGGACCTCATATGCAGTATCTATTGTATACATATTAGATTATGTGATGTTTAGAGATACAGCGCGGAAACAGGCCCTTCGGCCCACTGAGTTTGCAGAGATCAGCGGTCCCCACACACTAACACTGTCCTACACACAGTAAGGACATTTTTTACAATTATAACAAGCCAAATAACCTACAAACTGTACGTCTTTGGAATGTGGGAAGAAATCGGAGATCCTGGAGAAAACCCATGCAGGTCACGGGGAGCCCGTACAAATTCCATACAGACAGCACCCGTGGTCAGGATTGAACCCGGGTCTCTGCCGTTGTAAGGCAGCGTGTATCTACCGCTGCGCCACCGTGCCGCCCAGCATCATAGGATTTACTGACCTATCTCTGTATTTAATTATGCAAATTAGATATTAATTCACTAATGCAAGTAAATGCCCTTGTGAACCTCAGACTGCTTGTATTTTGTGAACTTTTTTCTGATATCCTAGTGCATAATGTATTGCCCATATCTGTTCATTTAGTTTCTACTTGTTTTTCTCTCACTGATCATTAAGTAAAGATTCCTTGTCTGTTTCCAACTAGCATCAACAAGCTAGTTGGTTGGATTTCCCCCCCACTATCTCCTACTTACCTCCAACACAGAGGCAGTCAGTTTTTTCCTGTGGGAAATGTCCATTTTCTGCAGACTTGGCAGAATTACCCAACCACCGTGGTTTAGTGCAGGGTAAGATGTAGCCTAACTTGGAACTGGAGGGGTTAGTGGCAACCTGCACCAACACACCCCCTCCCCAGTAAAGGATCATTTTTGAGGATGGATTTGAGCATACCAAAGGAAGCAGATGAGGTATGACTGGGAAATGCACAGTACACTGGACTCCCAGTCAGTGAACTTTGACACAAGGTCACAGAGCATGGTTAAGCCTGGCTTCAACGTTTCAAGGCATTGACCGGTTTGCTCCAGTAAACTGGATCAGTGTGGAGGGTTATAGTGTATTGGGAAAGTTGTTGAAAGAAATGTAGACAGAATGTAAAAAGGTGAGCAGGGTACCAGATGGGATTGTATTTTCAGATTTTGCAATTGATGACATTAGAATCTGAAGAGGTCCCGAGCTGAAACGTTGCCTATCCATGCCCTCCAGTGATGCTGCCTGATCCGCTGAGTTACTCCAGCACTTGGTGTTCTCGGCATGATTCCAGCATCTGCAGTTCTTTTGTATTGCAATTAGAATCTTGCCTGCACCAGTGCTACTTCAACTTAACCAATAAAAATGGTGTATTTCCTGTTGGCAGTATCACCCTCCAACATTGCCCTTTTGATATTTTGTCAGTTCTGCCTTTCACACTTCCTTTTGATTTCTCTTACCCTCACACCATCCTATGCATCATAAAACTTGTGTGTCACTAACACGTTTTCACTTCTGACAAGCTGTTAAGTCTGTATCTCTCTCCAGATCTGCTAAATATTTTTTGCTTTCCTTTTATTTCAGCTTTCTTTTTCTATAGTATATTGTGTTTATAGAAAACTAGACCAAGTGGGACCCGTTGGGTCCCTGGCACACGGGAGGGCTGGTCCCCGAACGCAATATTCCACCACTCACCCATAGCCCCCAACTACGCAGGTGTGACTGAAGGGTTCCCGTTGTGATGCCAGAGATCCCCGTTGTGACGCGAGTCACGGCAACCCTACCTAAGTGCGTCGCCATCCCTCTTCCTATCCCTATGGTTGAATGATGAGACCCACACACAGCGGTTATAACTCATAGTCTTTATTACAGTACAAGCGGAGGGAACATAACATGCTTTTGTTCCCGCGGTCTGCATCAAATCTAATGAGAGACAGTGACGCACTAACTTAACAAGATCGGTGTGTCCAGGGTAGGGATGAAGATCTGGACTGGACTACATAAGGAATGTGCAGCATGAATAATCTGTGTGGTGATATATATATAGTAAAGACAGACTAATCAACAAAGGACAAGGACAAAGGACATTTATTGTCACATACACCAATTGGTGTAGTGAAATTTGAGTTGCCATTGCAGCACACAAATAAAATAAACACAACATTATAGAATTTAACATTAAACATAAAAAACATCCCCCCCACAGCGGGATCAATGTTTCCCACTGCGAGGGAAGGCAGCAAAGTTCAGTCCATTTCCTCCATGTTCACCCGTGGTCGGGGCCTATTGAGGCCTTCGCAGTCGCCGCTACGGCGGCCCGATGTTTCAGACCCTCTCACTGGAACTCTTATTCATTAAACAACTTCCTTGCGCCTTTATTAAAGAATCCAGTGAAACTATTCATCAAAAGTTGGTTTGTTCATGGCTCCTTACATGGCTCCTTAAAAGGTGAATCATTTGTGGCTGTCAACAATGATAAGGCCCAATATTTAGTTTAATTTTCAATTTGCTGCGCAGAAATATGCCCCGATTTACCAACTTCAATGTAGGAGATGGACTAGCACAATATAAGATTATATTCAGCCTCTAAAATGAAAATCTTTCCATTCTTATTGCAGACGCGATTGGCAGAATATCAGACTGTTGAATTGACAGGAAACATGCCACCTGTTGGTCAGGATACTTCTGCGGTTCAACATGAAACTATACAAATTTTCACACCAGTCTCAGATCATCAAAAAATTGCCGATCTCCCCCAAGAGGAGACCAATCCTGATAAAGTCAATGGTGAATCAAGCAACCAGCAGGAAGAAAATGAACAATTAGGGCAGGTATGTAGTGACATTAACCACATGCAAACCAAGGTGTTTATTTATATGTGTGGGAAAGAACTGCAGATGCTGGTTTATATCGAAGGTAGACACAAAATGCTGGAGTAACTCAGCGGGACAGGCAGCATCTCTGGAGAAAAGGAATGGGTGACGTTTCGGGACGAGACCCTGCTTCAGTCACCCATTTCTACTCTCCAGAGATGCTGCCTGTCCCGCTGAGTTACTCCAGCATTTTGTGTCTACCTTGTGCTTATATATATCCTGTGTTAGATCAAGGAGTTAGTGATTGATTTATTCTTGTTCTTTTAACCTACTGATGGAATTATCGAGCAACATTGGAATTGCCATCAAGATTTAACATTGGCATGTTGAGAGGCCATTTGTCTAAACAAACAAGAAATAGTTGAGCAGAGGGTGGATACAGGAACTGGAGTTGGCTAATTCACCCTTTGTCATAGTCTCTCATTCAGATTATATTTGTTGGTGATGTGATGGTTAATCTACCACTCAGTGGCCCAAGGTGAATCCAGAGGTGAAATTGAAATTCCGTGATGTAGACGGTGGAACGAGGTGCTTTTTCGTTTCATTTCGTGACCCATGTACCACATCTACCTGTATTCATAACATATTGTGTAAAAATTATAGAAATCATATCTGAAACTCATCAAGAAAAAAATGCCTGCACATATTTTTTAAATATGTAAAAAAACGAGTAGTAATTGTTCAATCAAAGCACGTTTGACATTGAGTCGGACGCCAATTGACCAATCACGGGCTTTGTTTCAGGCTAGCTAGGCAGGGAGCATACTAGGATCATGGCAGAGAGGAAGGTTAGTGCAAGAGGTTTTAACTGTCAAAACAATAATACAAATAACCTCACATGATTATTGTACACCATAACAAATCCTGACAGGGATTGATGATTACTATGAACTTTCAGCAAGTTGTAATCTAGTGTTTGCAACAGAGTGAACTGCAGATTACTGTGCATGCATACGTTTGAAAGAGTTCAACTTTGAGGAAGACTCTGGATAAGAATACTTTGAATACCCAAATGTTCTAAAGTTACAATGTACTCCAAGACATGATTATAGTGTTTTCTTTCGTACATCGTGTGTACTGATATCCGACATACTTAAAACTCAGATCTTGGGTGTGGTGTGTGTGTACTTAAAACTCAGATCTTGGGTGTGGTGTGTGTGTGTGTGTGTGTGTGTGTGTGTGTGTGTGTGTGTGTGTGGGTGGGTGGGTGGGTGGGTGTGTGTGATCACATATGCTCAAAATATACAACGCTCTAACGGTAAAAATGTTACATATTCCTGTAGAGTTTTATCCCGTAGATTCCGAAATAGCCTCATCTCAAAAATTAATGCATTATTTCTTGAGTTATTAATCAAAATGTTCAACATTTTCAAATAACTTAGAAATTGAAAACCGCTGGCTTTGGCTGATGACACGTTGTGTTCACGCGTTGCAAGTCGCGTCGCCTGGCCATGCCGCTCGCAAGACCTTTGAAAAACACCCTGCTTTCTCACGCTGCGAGTGACATCAACCCCCTGACCACCCGTTCTCGGGCCCTGACTGCAGCCTGCAGCCTGAAGCTGGGAGCAAGGTTCGGGAATCAGCCCGCCCCTCTGATGATGTGGCCTTCCCACCCCAAACCCCTAAAACTACCCCCCCTTCCTCTCTTCCCCCCCCCCCCCCCCCCCCACCCCTCTCTTCCCCCCTCACGCTCCCTCTCGCCCCCCCCTCCCCTCCTGCAAAGGGTAGGGGGCAGGTGCATTTTGCAAGTGGGAGCGAGGGAGCGAGGGATTATTGCATTCGGGAACCAGCCCTCCCCTCTGACGACGCGCCCCCCCATGCCTCAAACTCTATCCCCCTTCCTCTCTGCCCCCCCCCCCCCCCCCCGAAGAACCTGTTTCCGTGATGTATGACTCTCTCTCAATTTCTCTTTTGCACTCCCTGCTATACTTGTGTATGGTATGATTTAGCCTGGATAGCACTCAAAATGACGTTTTTCACTGTATTTCATTTTAGTTTAGCTTAGAGATAACAGCATGGAAACAGGCCCTTCGGCCCAACGAGTCCAACCAGCAATCACCTCATACACTACTTGTATCCTACGTAAAAGGGACAATTTGCAGAAGCTAATTAACCTAACAAACCTGCCGTCTTTGCAATGTGGGAGGAAACCAGAGCACCCTGAGAAATCCCATGTGGTCACAGGGTGCAGTGCTGTACAGTCAGAACCCGTAGTCAGGATCGAACCCGGGTCTCTTGTACTGGAAGGCTGCAACTCTACTGCTGCGCCACTGTGCCTCCCATGTGACAATAATATACAAATATCTAACAATCTTACACCATCCTCGAGAATTGGCACACTGGCACAGCCATAAAGTTGTTGCCTTACAGCACCAGAGACCCAGGTTCGATCCCGACTACGGATGCTGTCGGTATGGAATTTGTACATTCTCTCTGTAACCATGTGTTTTTTCTCTGGGTGCTCTGGTGCCCCCCACATGTGCAGGTTTATGGGTTAGTTGGCTTCTGTAAATTGTCCCTAGTGCGTAGGATAGAACTAGTGAATGCTGGTTGGTGTAGACCTGGTGGGTCGAAAAGCCTGTTTCCATGACGTATCTAAAAAACATCAAAACCTAATGAAATAATTCATTAAATTTGTTCATTCTTAACATTCCTTACACATTCTGGAAGTTGTGTTTCTGAAATGGATGTAATTATCATGGCTTCACTTTCACAATGCATTACTGGGGCCTGGATCTCCCCACAGGATGGATCATATAGTTTTGAAGACTAATATGAATACTGATAGGGCATGACATTAAATAATTCTACTTTTTTGCTTTGAAGGGGAAGCTTGGAATGAGTGTCATATTTTCCTACTCAGTGAAATGTATTTATGATATTGAGCCCTGATTGATGTTTGTAATACATTCAAAAAGGTGTTGGAAGTTCTAAGATGTATGAAAGTAAATACATCTCCTAGGACTGATCAGATATATCCAAGGACACTGGGGACTAGAGAAGAAATTGCAGGAGTCCTAGCTGGGATATATGAATTATATATGAAACATCTGTGGTAAGCAAGTTACTGGAAAGGATTCTGAGGAATAAGATATATATGGACTTGGATAGATCGGGGCTGATTAGGGATAGTCAGCGTGGTTTTGTATGCGGGGAATGTGCCTTACGAATCTTAATTTTTGAAGAAGTAACCAAGAGGTTAACAAGGGATAAGCCATAGACATTGGCTGTATGGATTCAGGAAGGAATTTGATAAGATTCTGCATGGTAGGCTATTTTGGAAGGTTAGATTGCATGGGATCCAGGGAGAGCTAGGCTCGAGAATTGGCTTCAAGGAAAGACACAAAGAGTGATGATAGAAGGTTGTTTTTCGAACTGGATGGAGGTGACTAGTATGTCTCAGGTATTGGTGCTGGACCCATTGTAGTTTGTCTGAAAATGTATAAATCATGATTAGTAACTATGCACTTGACACTAAAGTAGGTGGTCTCATAGACAGTGAAGATGGTTAGCAAAAATTACAGCACCATCTTGATTAGCTGGGCAAATGGGCTCAGGAGTGGCTAATGGAGGTTAATGCGGATAAGTGCGAGGTGATGCATTTTGATAAGTTAAACCAGAGCAGGGTGTTCACAGTGAATGGCAGGACTCTGGGAAGTCTTGCTGAACAGAGGAAACTAGGAGTGCAAGTACATAGTTCTCTGAAAGTGACATCACAAGTTGATAGGTTGGTCAAGAAGACTTTCAGTACATTGGCTTTCATCACTCAGGATATTGAGCATAGAACATAGGTTCTTGATTAGTAAGCATGGCAAAGGAAGGGGAGAGGCATGTGAATGGGGTTGAGAGGGAAAATCTCACTTGCATCGCAGGCTCGTGGACTCAGATGGCACAAAGTCATAAATTATGCATAAATTTACAAATAGGACATAGGTATGTTACAATACTTACCTTCAGCGGCACTGGGGGGAACCAGAGCAATTCTGCCACTAGCCGTGTGCGTGATTTTGGCGCCTTTGAGGGGGGGGGGGGGCGGGGTTAAAACGTGTTTTTTTTTCTTACGTTGTCCTGGATTATATTTGGTTGGAGTGCAAGATTTTGTTGAAGAATCGTTCCGACGGGCGTTCTGTCTATTTTTTTTTTTAAATCGTCCGACTCGTTCAGCGCTGGATTCATTTAAAAATCAGCTTCTAAAGCCGGCAACGCCGACAACGGGGACAGATTTCATCTAGGTAACAGGTAAAAGAAAGCGGTTTATTTTTATGTATAAAAGTGGTCCTCAAGATACCTTTAGTTCACATTTTATGTTGCGAAATGGTGATTTAGTCCCCATACCAACGGGCAGTGTTTTCCATGCAGATATGGGGATCTAAATCACTGCAAACCGCAACGTTCCAAATGGTCGCGTTCCAGAAAAACCCACAGGCAAGTTGATTTAAATGGCCATTAATTTACAGGTATTAAACATTCCTTCCATTTGGCCTATAAACCCATGACAATGAGATTTTAAAATTATGTTATATCGTGAATTCTTGTGTGAGTGTTATTTGGACACTTAGGCTATTTAAAAATGTTAATCTATTCTTAAGAAATTGATAGGTTCTAGTAATTGAATTTTGTAATCAGCTACAATTAGGTAACTAACTAATTATATGCTTTAATTTCAAGTCATCTAAGTAAGATTGTTTCATATTTGTTTCAGAATGCTACAATGTATAATAACTGAAATTTTATTTTAGTTCTCTTAATATTTAATAAAGTTATGGCCATTTGACTGTCCTCAATCACAGCTTTTGTGTTTTGTCAATGGAAAAGCAATAGAGAACAAGATGCTAATTTCCGAGTATGAAAATGGCCATATCTTTTTTAATACTGAAGATATGAAAGTGAATTAGGTGACAAATTAAACTTTTTTTATGCTTTATCTGATGGGATAAATTACAGACTTGATTTTTAAATCTCAAAATGTTGTAACATTGCTAATAGGACAGGGAAAAGAAATAAAAAGCCAAAAAAATCAAGCCATTCGTGCAAAACACAATTAGAAAATAAGTCTATGGTTAGAGCAAGAGATAGTCAGTGTTCCATTGCTGAGGTAGGTAATCTTAATTACCTATAGGTGGGTAGAGGTACCCTACACACCCGCTATAAGTAAATTGGTGTCATAGAGAAAAAATATGAAACCAGGTCATTTGACCTACCAGCTTTGCACCACCAGCCACTCATTTACACGAATCTACATTGATCCCAATTATTATTATTCCCACATTCAGCTCCCCAGATTTTACCACTCACCTATACACTAGGGACAATTTTGAAGTGGCCCATTAACCAATCAACCTGCCCATCCTTGGGTTGTGGGAGGAGGAAGCTGGAGAACTGAGAGGAACTTGGTCACACAGAGAACGTGCAAACTCCACACGGACAGCACCCAAGTTCAGGATTGAACTCTGGTGCTATAAGACAGTGGCTATACCAACTTTGCGACTTTGTTGTCCTGACTTTAGGGGGTCTAAGGATAATAAAAGAAGAAATATTGGGAAAACTCATGCCCTGGTTAGTGGAGCTCTGCACAAAGTCACGGAGAATCTTTTCCCAATATTTCAAGGCATTGTGTAGAGAATAGAGTCTATTCCATCAAATAGACATGAACAAGTTAGGTCCAGTGATGGCACAATTCATTGCATTTTACACGTTGCATTTTACAATCTTCTTCCCTTTTCCAAGTTCAGTCAAGGTTTCAAGGTCAGTTTATTGTCACATGTACCAGTTAAGGTACAGTGAAATTTGAGTTACCATACAGCCATACTAAGTGAAAAGCAACAAGACACACAACCACATAAAAGTTAACATAAACATCCACTAAAGTGGACTCCACATTTCTCACTGTGATGGAAGGCAATAAAGTTCAATCTACTTCCTCTTTGGTCTCCCGCGGTCGGGGCAGTTTAACCATCCGCAATTGGGGCAAACAAACTCCCCGCAGCCGGCGGTTGAAGCCCCCATCGGGGTGATCAAAACTCCCGCGCAGGGCAGTTGAAACGCTCTCCACAACATGGAGCTCCCGAATTGGCCTCTTCTTTCCAGAGACCGCGGGCGTCACAATGTTAAAGTCCACAGGCCCCGCAGTTGGAACTTCGATCCCCGGCAAAGGGATCGCAAGCTTTGCGATGTTAAAGTCCCGTAGACTACCGCGGCTTGGAGCATCGGGTCAGTCTCCAAGAAAGCCCGCCAACTCCACGATGTTAGGCCGCAGTGGAGACGGATATACGATATGGGAAAAAATCACATCTCCGTCGAGGTAAGAGATTGGAAAAAATGTTTCCTCCCCCCCCACATAAAACAAGCCAAGGAACACTAAACCATAGTTTTGACACGTACTATAAATAACAAGAAAGAAGAAAGGACAGACAGACTGTTGGCGAGGCAGTTCACTGCTGGTGAAATGCTTTCACCCTCCAGAACTGCTGCCTGACCTGCTGAGTATGTTTTACACTTTCACTTTATATTTTTAAAAGTTTCCCTCAACCACAGTATTTCGCAGTTGTGGAATGTTAGTTGGAGTAGTTCTTCTGCGTTGTTTTTTTTCATCCATCTCAATTCAAACCGGCCATTAGCTGCTTTCAGCTGGATGCTCTTGAACTGACAGTGCTGCAACCTTTACTGCTTCGCCAACAACAACCAGGCAATCTCAAAGTTGATGGATTGCAATGCAAAAACTTGCTTATATTGCCCTGATTTATGCTGTTCAGTATGGAAGATGAAACAACACAGTTAAATAATTGCTGAAGTTCATATCTTTTGATCTTTATTCCAGAAAGATTTCCAGATGGATGAAGCCACTTTTGCACTCAGTAGTGAAACTTCAGAAATCGCCGATGAGGTCGTAACGCACCAGAGCTTAAGTGAGACCTTCCAAAATTTGGACTCTATTGAATTAAATGATTATGTAAGTATCCTGCTCAAATGGGTGTTGTATTGATTGCTGAAGAGCCAGTGTAGGTGTGTGAGGTTATTTGTATCATGAGTTTGATTTTCCAGCTATGCTTCCATCGGTGACATTCTGGATTTGTTGAGAGGTCATGGTGTAAAATATTAACTCTATTACTCCCACCAGAGTTGCTGCCTGATCTGCTGAGTATTTTTTTTGTGCTTTCTCTTTGTATTTCAGCTTCCCAATTTCACACAATATTTAGCATTTGTACAATGTTAGTTATAGTGAAATATTCTGGGTGTTTTTTGTTCAGCCATCGCAATGCAAACAAACCATTGGCTTCTTTCACTGGATTCTCATGATATCTCAATGTTGGAGCCTTCGAGTGATCTTAAATCTAATAAAAAGGGTTGACCTTGATATTCCATGTTCAAAATTGGATTCCTATTTTGTGAAGTGTATCTCTCTGATTCCCACAGCTAATGTGGTCCAACTTGATTGAGAAGACCAGAGTTAGTGGAGATAAGTAATGTCGACATAAGGAACTGCAGATGCTGGTTTATGAATTTAAAAAACACAAAATGCTGACTAACTCAGTGGGTTAAGGGCCTGTCCCACTATGTCGACCTAATTTCCGCTCGCCACAAATTCGCAGCATGATTGACACGTGGTCACAGGAGGTCAATGTTATGCCCCTGTCCCACTTAGGAAACCTGAACGGAAACCTCTGGTGACCTTGCGCCCCACCCAAGATTTCCATGAGTCGCCAGAGGTTTTGATCACTCGCCTGGAAAGCCTTGACCGAGCTGCATCTACTGAACAAAGATCCTACAGGGTGTTTGATCTGACCGCACACACACGCAAACACATTGCGAAGGTGGGGGCCAGGGACAGCAGATGAGCGCTGCCTGCGCGATGAAGAGGAAGGTAAACAGCTGCCACAGAGCATGGTAAGTCCTTTAGAGAGCGAGGGAGAGAAGGGAAAAGAAGGGGAGAGAAGGACAGAGAAGGGGAGAGAGAAGGAGAAGAGAATGGGCGCGAAGGGGAGAGAGAAGGGGGGAGAAGGGGAGAGAAGGGGGGGAGAAGGAGTGTAGACAGTTTTAAGAAGTTTAATAAATTTAGCGGGCATTTTACCTTCCGGCGGAATTTCTAGATCCGGAAAACCAAAGATCCTATAGGATCTTTGCTGAAAACTCCAATGAGCCAATCAAAATGGCCGGTCAGCGAAGGAGATTGCCTTTGACTGCCTGTAAGTAAATAGCAACCCCACTCCACTGACTTCGACCAAACGGCAACCTATTTTTAGTCGAGACCGGTTTTGATTTTGTTGAAATAATCACAAGAACATAGAAGAAGCCTCGACTATGCGGAAACCACTTTTGACCATTAGGGAGAGTGACCAAAACCTCCAGGAACCTCACGGAAACTTTGGGTGGGGCGCAACGTCACCAGAGGTTTCCGTTCAGGTTTCCTAAGTGGGACAGGGGCATACTCTCCTTCATGCTCGAGATAAGTTCCTGCATACTCGCGGCCTCAGTTTGTTTGAGGAAAAATTTTCCGCATTTGTCTGGCTTCTTAAAAGTGTCTCCACTCCGTCTCCCCCCCCCTTCTCTCCTCTTCTCCCCCTTCTCTCCCCATCTCTCCCCATCTCTCCCCATCTCTCCCCATCTCTCCCCTTCCCTCCCCGGCTCTCCCCTTCTCTCCCCTTCTACCCCCTTCTCCCCACCCCCTCCCCCCCCACCCCGCTCTTTTAAAGGACTTACATACACAATGCCAGCCGTCTTTTACCTTCCTGTTCATCACGGGTGTGAAATGCTCCCCCACATTCCCTGGCCCCCGCCTTTGCGGTGTGTGTGTGTGTGCGCGTGTGCGTGTGTGTGTGTGTGTGTGTGTGTGTGTGTGTGTGTGTGTGTGTGTGTGTGCGCGTGTGTGTGTGTGCGTGTGTGTGTGTGCGTGTGCGTGCGTGCTGACGGTCGATCCAGCTCGCGGTTTCATCGCTGACGGTCGATCCAGCTCGCGGTTTTTCAGGCTAGTGCCCTCGAGCTTGAAGGTCGAAGACAGGCAGCACCTCTGGAGAACATCGATAGGCAACATAGAGTTGAGTGAAGAATATGTGCTGGATTGCTGAGTGTAATCCCATTGTCCAATTCAGACACAGTTGCCCTTGTAAAATGGTGAGCTGCCTTTTTGAACCGCTGCAGTACTTGAGGTACGGGCACATGCGCATGAGAGGAATAGATCAGGTCGACACAGAGTCTCTTTCCCAGAGTAGGGTAATCAAGAACCTGAGGACATAAGTTTAAGGTGAAGGGGAAAAGATTTAATAGGAACCTGAGGGCTAACTTTTTCACAGAAGGCGTGGTGTATGTATGGAACAAATTGCCGGTGGAGATAGTTGAGCCAGGTAATATCGCAACATTTAAGAAACAGGGTACATGGCTAGGATAAGTTTAGAAGGATATAGGCCAAACGCAGGAAGGTGGGACAAGTTTAGATGGGACATGTTGGGTGGGGTCGGCAAGTTGGGCCGAAGGGCCTGTTTCCGTATTAAGACTCTGACTCCATAACCTTCAGAGAGGGATTATAAAAGTTTTGCTTGCAGGCATAGACTCGTACAACGCACAAAAATATACAAGGTAATGGGGACAAAACTGCAAAAATCAAGGCATTTGTGCAAAGCACAATTAAACGTGATAATCCATGGTAATGCAAAAAGTGGCCCATAGTATTTGATGCTGAGGTAAGATTAGGAACTGCTTAACCAGCATGGATTATGCAATATAAAGTGGTGCCCAATTTAAAACTGAGGCTCGGCCCTGGGATAAATAGAGATACTTTGCACTCCTGCTATGAA
The DNA here is from genome assembly GCF_010909765.2 of Amblyraja radiata. Classification (NCBI taxonomy): domain Eukaryota; kingdom Metazoa; phylum Chordata; class Chondrichthyes; order Rajiformes; family Rajidae; genus Amblyraja; species Amblyraja radiata. The sequence goes on along the minus strand of NC_045962.1, from coordinate 47,331,433 downwards.
AACATTAGGGTTATGACAGCAGGAAACCAGGTCATTCAGTCCACCAGGTTCGCACCATCAGCCATCTATTTACACTAATTCTACCTTAATCCCATTTGTTATTCTCCCTGCATTTTCTTCAACTACCCCAGATTCCACCACTCACCCAGAATTCAGAGCAATTTTCAGTCAATTAATCTACCGACCTGCACGAGTTTGGGATAAGGGTGGACACCAGAGCACCCAGAGGAAGGCCACGTGGTGTCAGGGAGAATGTGCAGACAAGCAGCGGCCGAGGTCAGGATTGAACCTGGTTCTCTGACCCTGTGAGACAGTGGAGCTACCAACTGCGCTGTGCTCTCCCTGATTTTAGGGGGCCTCAGGGTACCAAAGGCAGAAATGCAGGGTGATTTGAGGCCCCAGACATTGGGCCTCTGCACAAAATCACAAAGGATCCAGTTCCTGTAACTGAAGGCTTCATATAGAGAGCAGTCTATACTATAAATGGTAACCAATTAGGTCCAGTGATGGGACAGCATGGAAAACTGGAGAAGGTTATTACGGTCCATGAGTGCAATTGAAGAAGTACTGACAGACCCCAAGAATGTACAGCAGAATATCTGCTGGGTTTTAATCTTTTCTTTATTTTTACTACATAAACTAGCGGTGCTCCAGATCTGCCACTGGCTATGTGCGAGACTCTTTGAGGAGGGGGGGGGGGGGGGAATTAAAATGCAGGTTTGTATCACTTGTCGGAGAAGGGTTTCCTCGGGCTGCTAGCTGAAGAAAAATCGATCGGACTTCCGTGCCCAGTTTATTTATTTTGTCTGAAGAAGGGTTTCGGCCCGAAACGTCGCCTATTTCCTTCGCTCCATAGATGCTGCTGCACCCGCTGAGTTTCCCCAGCAATTTTGTGTACCTTCGATATTCCAGCATCTGCAGTTCCCTTTTGAACACTTATTTATTTTTTCGTTGGATTAAAGTAAAAAGAGACTAGGAATGCCCTCAACGCCTACAAAGTGACGGATCGCAAAAACAGGACAAAAGAAAGGGTAAGTCATTTACTTTACATATAATCTTGCTTCTTGGGGTGGCTTTAGTCTAATTTTACGTTGCGAAAATGTTATTTGGGCCCCATATGGATCGGCAGTGTCTTTCCTGCTGATATGTGGTTTAAATTCACTGCAACGGCAACGTTCCAATCAATCGAATTCCAGAAACACCCACTCACAAGATGACTTAAATCCTCTTTTTTTTTGGACAATTATGTCATAACCCGTCTAAATTGTTTATATTTTGTGTTATTCTCTCTCCATAATCATTATTTTTAAACTAAATATCCACAACAGTTTTATGCACGTGTATTGTGCAAAAAAATAATAATTTTGATAATATTGAGAGTGGATGTTTCTAGATTAATTTATGGGAATTAAACATTAAATTCCTTCCATCTGGCATATGTTAATGACAGTGATATTTAAAAATCATGTTATATTGTGAATTCTTGTGTGAATGGGATTAGTTTGTTATTTGGATACTTAGGTTATTTTAAAAAATCATCTTTTTCTTAAGAAATGGATAGATGTTTAGATCTAGTAATTGAATTTAGATGAATTTAATTGATTTGTTGGGTATTTACTATTTGTTTTAGTGTTTAACTTTATCATTTTTACCATTTTTTTAAAACTGCAAATAATAACTTTTTTCTGTTAATGCTGTTGAGTGTTTTTTTTCCTTTACATTTTAAACAGATGTCTCCGAAGAAGAAATGGAAAATTGCCAATCCAAATGCCCAGCAAAAGATTTAGACAGCATTCACATGGCCAACTCCTTCACCTATTGTCTATTGTCTATTGAGATTATTCGAATTTGGGCTACTCCAAATGTGATGATCTTCAGGACATTCTTAATGGGAAAGTAGTGGGCAGAAAGGCATGTCATGCGTGGTTTGAAGAGCAAAAACCTGTAGTTTACGATGCCAAAATTGAAAAGTTGAGGAAAAACAAAGTGTACAGAGTTGCTTATTGGTTACAATCTGAGGAGTATGATGATGCCACTGATTATGATATGCTTCCTCGATGGAGAGGTGATTTTTTTCATGTCGCTTCTCCACCTCCCTCGCAGGCCTAACAGCTTGGATTGGAGCGGCCTTTCCCGGAGTCGGGCCCAGAGCTTCAGCAGCGGGCGCAGTGTGGACTTTTCCATTGTGGAGCGGGAGCGAACCGTTGCCAGGGGTCGCCAGAAAGGAGTGCCCCGATCGCTGGATTGGTGACTTTGGCACCGTGGGGCTGTGGTCTGCGGAGCTTCTAGTCGCGGGCGTGGCGTGAACTTACCGTTCAGAGTCTGGGATCCCTTGCCGGCATTGCTGGAGAAGAGCTCCGACCGCCGGCCTGCGGCCTATAACATCCTGATGCCACGATCTCCAGTAGGAAAGAGGCTGATTTTGGTGCTCCAAGCCATGGAGTATGTTCGACCGTCCCGACGTCGGAGTTTTGATCATCCCGACGAGAGGGCCTGTACATCCGGTCGTCCGTAGTGGCGACTACAGAGGGTTTATAGCCCCGACCACGGATGAACGGGGGAGGAGGACTGACTGAACTTTGTTGCCTTCCACCATGCTGTGGTGGATATTTGCGTTGAATTCTATTGTGTATTGTGTTTTCTTTTTTTATGTGTATCGCTGCCTGGCAAATTCATTTCACTGTGCCTTCGTTGGTGCATGTGACGAATAAATTTGACCAAGAAACATATTTCCTGGGTTTGCATTGTTTGGATTAGGAGATAGTACAATAGTAGATAAAATCTTTTGGTTTTAATTTCCAGATAACTTCAGGAAGACGTCACACTGTGTCATTTATAGAAATTAAGCCGATCGAGGAATTATTTTTCGATCAAGGCAGATCTGCACGCCAGAGCGAAAGTATAGAGATCAGCAGGCCAGTCTCAGAGCAACAGGACACCAGTGAGCTTTCTGAAACTGAGGCCACGTCTGAAAAAGGCAATGGTCAAACAAGCAATCAGCTGCAAGAGGATGTTAACGAGCAGGTGCAGGTGTGCAAATTTCCATCGGTGATAAACTTTATATTCTGGATCTGTCAATCTACTGCCTGGATTATCAAGCAATGCTGCTAATTGTAATAAGTAATTCAGGGAGATATAGTAAGAGTCCTGCATTTCCAAAAGTCATATTATGGAGCCCACGTAAAGGGTGGAGTGTAAATTGCATACACCATTAATTTTGAGTTGCATTGAGGGTTTGGGAACGAAATGGGAATTGAAATGAGAAACCAGTGGAAGGGCACAGGGAGAGGGGATAAAGAGGGCAGGACAATAGAATAAATTGATGCACACTCAGGTGGAGTCATGGAAGAAAGGGGGAGTTAAAGGGGCGGGGGAAAAGGTTTGTTACATAATATTTTACAAAATTATTAATTCCTCGAACTGGGAAACACAAATTTCCCAGATGCTCACACCTAATATCGTCTACCTTGATTGTGAGCAGTGTAAAGAATATGTGTTGGATTGTTGAATATAATCATGTCTACCCATTATCCAATGCAGCCACAGTCATCTAGGCACAATCAAATGGATAAAGATGCAACATTAGTTGAGATTCCATCAACTGATGAAGAGCAAGATATACCGAACGGAGGCTCTAAACCAAAACAAAGCAGCAGTCAAAAGGTAATTGTCATTTTTTTTTAACTGGGGCACATCATGAAGTTCATTGTGAAGAATAACTGGCAGAAAGAAGGTTCGGTTCAATGTGTTTTAACATTTGAATACTTTTTGAGGTTTTTGGATATTCACCAGAGAAGGGAGTTTTTTTGTATCCTGACTTGATTTTGGAGTTGTTCCATATTGGTGAAATTTGATTTTCTCTGGTTGTGTAAATCTTCCTGCCTCAGTCAAAAAGACAGACAGTAATCTGTCATTGGAGATACAGGTTGAAGGGCTGACAAAGAAGGGTAGTGACCCACTTTACACACACGTATTATGACTGGTTTGGATATAACATTCAAGTCAAGAGTAGAACACAGGGAATTGCAGATTACCAAAAATAGACACAAACCACTAGAGTAACTCAATGGGTCAGACAGCATCTCTTAAAAGCATGGATAGGTGATGTTTCGGGTCAGAGGCTCTTCCTCAGTTTGAGTTCCTCAGGGTGGTTGAACATTGTGGTTAAAGGGTGGTTGAAGCCGCACTCGAACCTGGAGATAATCATTCCTCGGCACTTGGGCCTTCTTTCCAATGGTAGCGTCAAGATGAGAGGGTGGCATGGCTGTGCTAAGTTACCATAGCAGTTTGTGTCTGACCCAAGATTCCAGCATTTGCATTTCCTTGTGTGTCTGGTGTGGGTTTCACAATGGAGCAGTAAAGTGTAGAATTAAAAAATGCAGATGCTGGTTTACAAAAAAAATACACAAAGTAATTTGGTCAGGGAGCATTTTTTTGAGAACATGGATAGGTGATGTTTTGGGTCAGGTCCTTTCTTTAGACCGACTGTCAAGTCAATTCAAGTCAGATCAGGTTAAGTTTGTCATATTTGTAGTAGCCATTTACAGGGCTGCCAACTCTCACGCTTTGAGCGTGAGACTCACGCCCTCAAGCAAACTCTCACGCTCTCACGCTCATCAGAAATTTCTCACGCTCAGTGGTGAGAAATTTTGTGATCAACGAAAATTTCAAAACTAGGATAAACTGCATGGTCCGCGGGTGTGGGAGAGGAGGGGCTGCGGGATGGATGGGAGCAGAACCAGCAGCGGGAACAGATGCGGGGAGCCGGGATGGACGAGTGTTTGCCGGGGCCGGCTTGTCGCTCGCTGCAGCTCTGGCCATGGAGCACTCCGGACAGTGCGAGTGTCCCGGGCGTCGGAGGCGTCGGAAGCGTTGTGCCGCTGCCGCTGCCGCGAGAGTCTCTGTGCTGAAGGGACAGACTCACAAAGGGAGGTGGAGAGAGAGAGAGAGAGAGAGGGGAAGGAGACAGGGAGACAGTGGGGAGAGAGAGAGGGGTGAGAGGAGAGAGAGGGGAGAGACGGGGGGAGTGAATGGAGAGAGAGGAGGGGGGGGGAGAGGGGAGCGAGGGGGGAGAGTGAGGTGGAGGGGGGGGAGTGAGAGAGGGGTGAGAGGGAAGAAGAGGGAAGAGAGACGAGGGGGTGGGAGAGGGAGGAGAGGGGAGGAGAGAAGGGGAGAGAGAAGGGGAAGAGAGGGGTGGTAAAAGAGAGGGGGAAGAGGGGGAGAGGGGGAAAGAGAGAAACGGGGAAAGAGGAGAGATAGAGGGCAAAGAAAAGAGATAGAGAAGAGGAGGAAAGAAGAGGGGAGAGAGGGCAAGGGGAAGAGTGAGGTAGGAGGGAGAATGGGGAAGAGAGGAGGAGGAGAGGGGGGGAAGAGAGAGAGGTGAGAGGAGAGACAGAGAGAGAGGGGAGAGTGTGTGGAGAGAGAGGGGGAGATAGGGAGGGAGAAAGAGGTTGGGGGAAGCGAGGGGGAGAGAGAGGAGAGAGAAGAAGGGGAGAGAGAGAAGAAAGAGAGGGGGAGAGAGAGTTAGGGGAAAGAGAGTGGAGAGAGAGTTAGGGGAAAGAGAGGGGAGAGAGATGGAGAGGGGTAGACAGGGGAGAGAGAGGGTGTGAGAGGAGAGACAGAGAGGGAGAGAGGAGAGAGAGAGGGGAAAGAGAGGGGGCGAGAGAGAGAGGGGGGTTGAGAGGAGAGAGAGCGGAAGAGAGGGGGGAGAGAGAGAGAGTCTCTGTGTCGAATTTGCCCAGGTGACCGGCATGGATCAGGCTGCGGCTCGGTGCATCCTGGAGGACAACCAGTGGCTGCTGGAAGTAAGTACCAAGCACTGGGTAGAAAAGGTGGAAGGTAGTGGACTTCAAATGGGGGTGGTTGGAGATAGCATCCTGCTTGCCTGCTAGATTTTCACTTACTGTAACTGCAGGAAAATAGTTCCCGATGTTGGGGGCGTTCAGAACCATGGGTCACAGTTTAAGAATAAAGGGGGGGGGGGGCAGTTAGGACTGAGATGAGGACAAACTTTCTTCACGTAGAGAGTTGTGAATCTGTGGAATTCTCTGCCACAGAAGGCAGTGGAGGCCAATTCACTGGATGTTTTCAAGAGAGAGTTACATTTAGTTCTTGGGGCTAACGACATCAAGGGATATGGGGAAAAAACAGGAAAGAGGTACTGATTTTAGATGAATAGCCATGATCATATTGAATGGCAGTGCTGGCTCGAAGGGCCGAATGGCCTAAACCTATTTTCTATGTTTCTATGCTTGAGTATATGGCAATAAAACTCGATCACTTGATTTTGAAGCATTCATGCATGGTGGAGGTATAATGTAGTCATAGAGTGATACATTGTGAAAACAGGCCCTTCAGCACAACTTGCCCACACCCGCCAACATGTCCCAGCTACGCTACCTGCTTTTGGTCCATACCTCCAAACTTGTCCTATCCATGTATCAGTCTAACTTTTTCTTAAATGTTGGGATGGTCCCTGCCTCAACTACCTCCTCTGGCAGCTTGTTCCATACACCCATCTCCCTTTGTGTGGATAAAGTTACCCCTTAAAAAGTTACCTCTTAAAAATACTTCATACAAAAAACATTGAAATCATACTTCTACAGTGCACTAAAACATGATTTTAATACATCAAATTTCAAAAAGTTCCTACCCTTCTTCCACACCCTCTCCCCACTCGGCTGCTCCACTCCCTCACCGGGTACCCCCAAGGCCAGTGATCAGTGATCGCACAGCCTCCCCCCTTTCAAAAATGCTCCAATCCAATTTAAAGCATATATATTGCATTCAAGTGTAAGTTATAAGACTCGCTATTGTATGCACCATATTGCACAATTTCAAGCTGAAAAATGCAAATATTCCGTACCAGTTACCTTTAAATTTTATCTGCCTGTAATTATGTGGGTGCGATTTGTACGTAGTCTGAGGCGTGTTTGTGGCAGGGATTCTCGCGCAGACTTGCTAGTAGCTAATTTAATTTAAAGAAGCAGGAGTGGTCACAACTTTCAATCATGCACGAGCATGACCACGATTGAATTGAAATGTACTTATACAAGAAGAAGTTTGGATGAATATCTTACTGTTTTTGCTACTACAATAAATAAACTATTAATCAAGAGACTGGGTTTGGATTATTTATATTTTAACGTCATTGAATGTCTCGTGGAGAGCTCGTGGGTACGTATCAATTATCTTCTGATCCCCTCTTCAATTAGTGACTAAAGGACTAAATCCTTGATATAAAAATCTGTCACTATCTACAATATCTACAAGTACAATAAAAATCTTGCTTGCAGCAACATCTCAGATGCACAGACTCAGAAAAGAATGAAAAATAAATAAATAATATTTGTGAATTGTGCAAGATAGTAAACAGAAAAAAAACTGCAAGAAAAAATACAATAGTGCAAAAACAATAGGAAATAAAAACAAGTCCATGATAGTCCAAAAGACAGTCCATAGTGATCTGTTGCCGAGGTAGGATTAGGGTTTAGTGAGGCTGTTCAAGAACCTAACAGTTGTAGGAAAGTAGCTGTTCCTGAACCTGGGACTTCAGGCTTCTGTATCTCCAGTCCAATGGTATCAAGCATGACTTGAGATGTCAGGACCTTTGGCTTTACTTTGTGTACTAGTCATGTCTCTACTATTTATTTCATTCCCCTTTACATGTTTTTCCTCTACCTGCTAAATTTTTGTAAGGTGCCCTTGAGACTCTTGAAAGGCGCCCATAAATAAAATGTATTATTATTATTATTATCTGGTGATTCTATTTCCATAATGCAGTGGATCTGGGGATTAAATTGCCGGGAGTAGTAATATTCATTCACCCCATGAACTCAGCAAGTCCATATTTAATTGCCGATCCTTAGTTGCCTTTGAGAAGGTGGTGATGAGTTGCCGCCAAGAACCAGTGCAGTTCTTGAGGTATGGGCACCCCCGCAATTCTTTCAGGATGGTGAAATTAATTTCCTGATTGCAGCAGTAAGACAGGCACACAGGCTCTCCTCTGTATTTACCCAGGAGAAAGGCATTAGGTCAGAGGAACTTGGGGAAGCCAATGGAAGTGGCTTGAGAGCAGTCAGTTACCGTCGAAGAAGTACTGAAGGTACTATCGTGTATGAAGGAAGACAAATCTACAGGGCCTGATCAGATATATCCGAGGACATTGTGAGAAACTAGAGAGGAAATTGCGTGAGTCCTGGTTGAAATTTATGAGTCGTCCTTAATTACTGGAGAGGTGCCAGAAGACTGGAGGGTGGCAAATGTTGTTCCTCTATTCAAGAAGGGTGGCAAGGAAAATGCTGGGAACTATAGGCCGGTGAGCTTAACATCAGTAGTTGGAAAGTTATGAGAGAGTATTCTGAGGGATAGGTTAGACTAGCATTTGGGTGGGCAAGGGCTGATTTGGGATAGTCAGCGTGGTTTTGTACGTGAACGGTCATGTTTCACAAATCTGATTGTTTTTTGAAGATGTGACCATAAAGGTTGATGAGGGCAGAGCTGTAGATGTTGTATACATGGGTTTCTGTAAGGTATTCGACAAGGTTCTGCATGGTCGGCTGCTTTGGAAGGTTAGATCGCATGCGATCCAAGGAGAGATAGCTGAATGGATAGCAAATTGGCTTCATGGAAGGAAGCAGAGGGTGATGGTGGAAGGTTGCTTCTCGGACTGGAGGCCTCTGACTAGTTCGGTTCTGGGCCCATTACTGTTTGTCACCTACATTAATGGTTTGGATGAGAACATACAGGGCTAGATTAGCAAGTTTGCTGATGATACAAAAGTAGGTGGTTTTGCAGATAGTGAAGATGGTTGTGAAAGATTGCAGCAGGATGTGGATCAATTGGCCAGGTGGACTGAGGAATGGTTGATTTAATTTAACACAGAGAAGTGTGAGGTGTTGCATTTTGTGACGTCTAACAAGGGCAAGACCTACACATTGAATGGTCGGCCTCTGGGGAGTGTTGTAGTGCAGAGGGATCTAGGAGTGCAGGTGCAAGGTTCATTGAAGGTCGAGTTGCAGGTAGATAAGGTGGTCAAAAAGGCTTTTGGCACATTGGCCTTCATCAGTTAGAGTATTGAGTATAGAAGTTGGGAAGTCATATTGCAGTTGTATAAGACATTGGTGAGACTGCATTTAAAGTATTGTGTTCGGTTCTGGGCACCATATTAAAGGAAATATATTGTCAAACCTGAAAGAGTTCAGAGAAGCTTTGGGAGGATGTTGCCAGGACGAGAGGGTCTGAAATATAGGGAGAGGTTGAGTAAGCTGGGTCTCTATTCCATGGAGTGCAGGAGGATGAGAGGTGATCTCATAGACGTTTACAAGATCATGAGAGGAATAGATCGGGTTGATGTACAGAGTTTCTTGCCCAGAGTAGGGGAATTGAGGACCGGTGGACAGGTTTAAGGTGAAGGGGAAAAGATTTAGTAGGAGGGGTAACTTTTTCACACAAAGGGTGGTGGGTTTATGGAACAAGCTGCCAGAGGAGGTAGTTGAGGCTGGGACTCTCCCAACGTTTAAGAAACAGACAGGCACATGGATAGGACAAGTTTGGAGGGATATGGACCAAGCGCAGGCAGGTGGGACTAGTGTATCTGGGACATGTTGGCCGGTGTGGGCATGTGGGCCAAAGGGCCTGTTTCCATACTGTATGATTCTATGACTATGATAACACACAAAAATTCCACAAGAAAGTGAAAAGGAAAAGAATGCACAAAAAATCAGCACATTAGTCCAAAGTACAATTGGAAAACAAAGTCCATAAGAGTGCAAGAGGTAGTTTGTCATGTTTGTTGCTGAGATAGGATTAGGAATTGCCTAACCAGCAGGGTTTATCCGCATAAAGTGGTGCTCAATTTAAAACTGCAGTTGGACATTGGAGGGAGATAGAGATACCTTGCACTCCTGCTATAAAGACGTTGGGGTAATAGAAACAGACCCTCAAGGTCTGCACCATCAACCATTCAATTACCATGTAGAACCATTAATTCTACATTTGTCCCATTTTTTTCTTCACATGTTCTTGAACGATGCCAGATTAAACCACTCACCCACAATTTGTGGCAATTTTAAGAGGTCAATTCACCTATCGACCTTTATGGCTTTGGAATGTTGGTGGAAACCAGTACCAGGGAACACCAATGTGGTCACAGGGAGAACATGTAAACTGTACTCAGACAGCGTTCAAGGTCAGGATTGGATCCAGTTCCCTGACACTGTGAGAACGGCTCTACCAATTGATCCATTTTCCTGTCTCTGACTTTAGGGAGTCTCAGGATATCAAAGATGAAATTACAGGGAGCACCAAGACCCCAGACAATGGGCCTCTGCACAGTCACAGAGGCTCCAGTTCCTTTATTTGAAGCCTTTATATAGAGAACATAGTCTATTTCTTAAACGCTAAACAATTGTGACCAGTGATGGAACAATATGGAAAAGCAGGAAAACTGGAGATGTTATTTTGGTCCAAGAATGTAATTGACAAAATACCGACAGACCCCAAGCATGTACAGCAGTGTACCTGCAGGGTTTTCATCTTTTCTTTAATTTTACTATTTACAACGGTGCATTTAACTTAAAATTTAGAGCCGCAAATATAGGCAATAAAATACAATAAAATATTTCTGCCATCAGACAGAAAAGTGGTCCTGCCCACTTTTGGAAAAATATTGGAAATAAATTTTTGATACAATTTCTGTAGTCTTAGGTATTGATTTACAACATCCTATTACTGCAATTTTTGGGCTACCAATGTTAGAATTTATTAATTTGTCCCACTCCGCCCATCGGTTGATTGCTTTTACCACATTAATCACCAGAAGATCTATTTTATTTAAATGGAAAGACTCCAACCCTTCGACTATACTCCAGTGGTATTCTGAAACGATATCATGTTTAAATTTAGAAAAAATCAGGAGTGACATTGTTGAACCCTTGGTTAAATTTGATAAGACTTGGGGAACATTTATTGAAAACTTTCATAAAAACATAAATTGCTCCCTCTTTAACCTTTATAAAAATTATTTTACCTCTATAGGGTGGAATTGACTTGACGACAAACAGACTTAAATTGTTGAAATTCTCAGTTCAGATTCTGTTCTGTTTTGCTTTGCTTAGTTTTTTTAATTTATTTTATTTTTATTCTTATTTTATTATTATTAATTTTTTCTTTTCTTTTTTCCTTTAGTTTAGGGGGGTTTTGTTTTTCCCTTTTTTCCCTATTCTTTTTGTTTTTTTATCTTTGTCTTTTGTTTTACATTTATGTTTTCTTTTTAAGATTTAACTATACATAGAGACTGGAAGGTCTATATTCAATGTGTATTTTGACACTGGTCTCATATTAGGTTATACCTGTTATTAATGTAATCCTGATCCCTATGTATCAATATCATTGTTACGTTTATCATTATTCTTTTTGCTCTTTTTTTAGGTTTTATTTTTGTTTTTTTGGGAAGACTATTTCCCTCCTCTTTATCCACATTCTAGAGACATTTACTCAGCCCTGTTTTCCTGATGATCAATGATCTTCCATTCATTACATTTTAAATTATTTTGCTTTTTTCCAGTTCTGATGGGAGGTCATTGACAGGAGTTGCCGGCTGATCTGCTGAATATTTTTTGTACTTTCTCTTTTTGTTTAAGCATCTCATTTTCACCCAGTATTTTGAAATTCTAGATTTTTAGTTACAGTGGATTTTTTCAGGGGGGTTTTCGCCATTAGCTGCTTTGTAATAAGAAGGAATTGGATATGCTGGTTTATACCCAAGACAGATACAAAATGCTGGAGTAACTCAATAGGTCTGGCCCTCTGAGTTACTCCACCATTTTGTGTCTAACATTAGCTTTTTTGGGAACTTGCTGAAGATCTCAAAACTGATGGATTTACAGTTCAAGTTAAAATTATTGTTACATGCACCAATTGGTACAGTGAGATTTGAGTTACCATACTGCCATAAGAATAAAAAAGAACATAATACACGATAGAGTTTAACATAAACTCTCCTTCACCTCATTACTGGAGTTCGTATGACCAACAATGTTCTAGTTATTTCTACATAAATGCCAGGAATAATATCCTGAGAGAGAGAGAGAGACAGAGAGAGAGAGAGAGCGAGAGAGAGAGAGAGAGAGATCTCCTGGGTTACTTAAGCACCTTCACTGCACAGAATTTTTTTTTTTAGTATTTAGTGTCAACAGATTAGCTATTCTATCCACAAGGCCACATCTACTCACCATTATTAATGGAGATATTCATTAAAGGACCAGTTATTCACCTTTAGACTTTCTTGCACAGTAAGTGGTGAATCATTTGCGTGGCAGACATGAAATAAATTTGTATTCATTTGTAATTTCCAATGATGAAACTTGTATTTCCAAGGTTTACATTGATTGGAAAGGGAGATAATTTGTTTTTGTTTTGATTCCAGATAAAAGCAGCAAGACGTCACTCCATGGATTTTGGAGGAACCAAGCCTTCGTTATCATTTTTGGATCAAAACATGTCAGCACCCCAGAGAGAAACTATAACTATCTCAGAGCATCAGAACATCAGTGAGCTTCTCGAAACTGAGGCCACGTCTGAAGAAGTCAATGGTCATTTGGTGCGTATATTTACTCGTATCCTTAGTATAATTCTGTAGCATTGGTGATGTCCAATATATTCTGGATCTATCTACTGCTAGGATTTTAAAACAATACTAGACCAAGTGGGACCCCCCCCCACCCTCTCCCCCTCTCCCTCTCCCCCCTCCCCCCTCCCCTCCTCGCCCCCTCCTACCCCCCTCTCCCCCACTCTCAGCCCCCCTCCCCCCCCTCTTTCCCTCCCATCTTTCACCCTTCCCCCCCCCTCTTCCCCCCCCCCCTCTTTCTCCCGCCTCCCCTCGCGGAGAGTCAACCGCTCGCGGGGTGCTTCTGCAGCGACCAGCACGACCAGCTGACGAGTTGAACCGGAAGCCTCTGAGTGAAGCCGGAGTGGGACTGGTCGTGCTGGTCGTTGCAGAAACACCCTGCGAGCTGCTATGTCTCCCCGAGCTGCTCCACACACTCCGCCCCTTCAGCTTTTTATTCTCCTCGTCGCGTTATTGACAGCGGGTTCCGGAAGGGGCGGTTTTTATGATTTTTAAACCTTCATAACTTTTGTACTATTTCACCAATCGGAACAAAACTTATTTGACTTGCAGCCGAGGAGAATGGTGGGTAAGGTGGCGGAAAACCGTAGCGCTATGGGGGATTGTTTTTGGCAAATTTAATTGCAACGCAGACTGGAAGTGGTCAAGATGAGACTTTTAGTAATAGGATAGATAGATAGATAGATAGATAGATAGAGATAGATAGATAGATAGATAGATAGATAGATAGATAGATAGATAGATAGATAGATAGATAGATAGATAGATAGATAGATAGATAGATAGATAGATAGATAGATAGATAGATAGATAGATAGATAATGTAATTAGTAATTGGTAATTAAGGAAAGCATCGTAAAAGTCCTGTATTTCCAAAAGTCCGATTAACTGAGCGAGTCAGGCAGCATCTCTGGAAGGCTTGGATAGGTGATGTTTCTGGTCAGGGCACTTGTTCAGTCTGAATGTCGTAATTTGAGTTGGAAGCTGTAAAAGAGCTGGTGGTGAGATAAAGCTTGCCAAATGGTAGTTGGATGCAGGTAAGAGGGGTTTTGTTTGGATTATAAAAAGAGAAAAGGATGCGCATCTGTGGTGGGGGAACCAGAGAGAGATGGGAAGAAAACGGGGGGAGGGAGGGGAGAGGAGTTTTGTTAGCTAAAATTTACTGTTCAGACATTGGATTGTAAGCTAGACAGTGAAGATGAGACCTGTTCCTCCATTTTGTGTTTGGCCTCACTCTGGCCTCGCCCAGGAAGGAAAGATTAGTATGGGAATGGGAAGAGGTGTTAGAATGGATTGCAACCGGGAGTGGACCTGTCGCTGCGTCTACGCTTAATCTCGTCAATGTAGTGGAAGTCACTTCGGAAGCACCGGATGAAGCATGTAAACATCTGGATCACCTGGATCAATGTGAGGGGGGAGGTGCTTGGACAGGTGTAACATCTCATGTGGTTGCGGTGGAAAACAGTTGGGGGATGGAGCTAATTTGGGAGAGCAGAGATGAGTGAACCATGGAGATGTGGAAGGAGTGGCAATGTATAATAGAAAGGGGTGGAGATGAGAAGATGTGACCGGTGATGGAAAGGTCAGAGAATGAAGTGTTGGATATGGCGGCTGGTGAGGTGAAATGTAAGGATCAGGGGAAATCTATAGTGTAGGAAGGAACTGCAGATGCTGGTTTCAACCAAAGATAGGCACTAAAAGCTGAAGTAACTCAGCGGGACAGGCAGCATGTCTGTAGAAAAGGAATGGGTGACGTTTCGGGTCGAGACCCTTCTCTGGTCTGAAGAAGGGTCTCGACCCGAAACGTCACCCATTCCTTCTCTCCAGAGATGCTGCCTGTCCCCCTGAGTTACTCCAGCTTTTTGTGTCTGTCTAGGGGAAATCTATCCTTGTTGCAAATAGGGCGATGGGTAACCAGAACTTAACGATGAGACACAGAAGTTACAGGTGAGGGATCTATCTATGACAGCAGGGTGAAACCATCTTTACTTCAAAAAGAGGATGTCCTAGAGTGGATAGCCCACCATGGGACAAATGCAGCAGAGATGGAGAGCTTGAGAGAGACGGGTGGCATCTTTGCAAGAGGCATTGTGAGAGACAATTTAGTCCAGATAATCTTCCCATTGTCCAATACAGGCACAGTCATCTCAACACAATCAGAAGGATAATGATGCGACATTAGTTAAGATTCCAGCAACTGATGAAGAGCAAGATATACCTAACAGAGGCTCCAAACCAAAACCCTCAAGCAGCAGTCAAAAGGTAATTGGCATTTTGTTTAAACTGGGGCGCATCATGAAGTTCATTGTGAAGAATGACTGGTAGAAAGAGAATCATATTCAACGTATTTTAACATTTGAAAATGTTTAGAGGTTTTGGGATATTCACCAGAGAATGGCGTTTTTTGTATCCTGACTTGAATTTGGGGGTGTTCTCTATTTGGTGAAGGTTGTGTTTCTTTGTTGCCTCAGTCAAAGTGACGGACAATTAACTATCATTGGAGCATTGAGCCGACCTCGACCGGCAGCCAGCAGAGCAAGGAGGGACGCCGCACGTGAGGACCTGCCTGTAAGGTCCAGCTCGTCTGCTGGAGACAGAGGACTCGCTTGGTAGGCCCGACTCACCCGCCACAGTGGTGGACCCGCATCGCAGAACAGAACTATGGGACACAGAGAAATTACGGGTGAGGGATCTACCTACAACAGCAGGGTAAATCCATCTTTACTTACAAAAGGCGATATCCTGGAGTGGATAGCCTCAGCTTGGGACAAATTCGGGAGAGATGGAGAACTTGAGAGAGACGGATGGCATATTTGCAAGAGGCGTTGTGGGAGACAATTTTTGGGGGGGCCGGCGCTGAGCGAGCCCTCCTGCCGCAGATCAGGGACACGCCTGCCACGGAAAGATGACCCACGCCATGCACCGAAACCCACCCGGAGGACCCGGCTTGCCCGCCGTGGATCAAGGACCCACAGGAACCCACCTGCTACAGGAAGAAGTGTACGGCCTAGACTGTGGAGTGGGCCGTTGTAGGCCATGCAACAGCCTGGAGCTCGGCTGGACTGGCGCCGCTCCAAGAGGCTGAGCACATGGACCAGACACGACCTACAGCAGCAGAGGACACCAACCACCAATGTCTACGCTTAGCCAGACCGAACCTGCAACGCCAACAAGACCCTTGTCAGATCAAGATCCCTGCACTTACAACAACTGAGACTTAAAAATGGCACCAAACTGCCGACTCCGTATACTGTCTCATTGTACTGCTGCTGTACACTTGTACTGTATCTGAGATGTTTATCCAATATGTATCTACGGTAAGTGCTTATGTATAGTGATACGTGCTGAACTGTATACAAAAATGAAATATCAAATGACATCTGCAAAATAAGGACAGTGAGCCACTTTCCCCACACGTATTATGACTGCTTTGTATATAACATTCACGTCAAGAGGAGGACATTGGGAACTGCAAATGCTGGTTTACAAAAAATAGAAACAAAATGTTGGAGTAACTCGGTTGGGTCAGATAGCATCTCTGGAAGGCAGGGATGTGATTTTTCAGGTTGGAGCTTCTTCCTCAGACTGATTGATTTGTGGGTAGGGTTACGTCGGGTAGTTGAAGATGGTTGACGGGAAGAAGCTGCTCTGGAACACTGGAGATAGTCATTCCCAGGCTCACAGGCATTCTTTCCGATGGTAGCAGTGAGATGAGAGGGATTTTGTTTTGTTTTTTTCACTCCACTCAATACAAACAGGCCATTAGTTTCTTTGTAATAAGAAATTGCAGATGCAAGTTTATACCTAAGATAAAACTCTATACCTAAGATTTAAAAACAACATGCTGGATTAATTTAGCGGGTTAGGCAACTCCAGAAATGCTGCCTGAACCGCTGAGTTACTCCAGAATTTAGTGACTAACTATAGCTTGTTTTATTGGATCCTGCTGAAATCACAACTTTGGGACCAACAACAGGCAGACAATCTCAAAGCTGATTGAATTATAGTCACCTCAATACTGGAGCTCGTATGACCAACAGTGTTCAGGTTATTTCTGCATGACCACAGGGAATAATCCGTTGTACTTCCGGTGGCGCTGGTGCCAGCAGCCTCCACCTATATCCCGGTATCTTTTTGTTTTTTTGTTTATTTAGTTATGTAAAAGTGTGTTTTTTTGTGTTTTTTTTGTGTTTTGATGTGGGGGAAGAGGGCACGGTGCGGGGGATACCGTCCTTCAGCCGCTTCCTGGTGAAGACACGACTATTATTCGAGTCGCGTCCTCGCCCCCCCCCCCCCCCCCCGCGGCCTACCTACTGGATTGGCGTGGACTTTCCTGCCAGGATCGACCAGAGCTCCAGCAGCGGCGGGACAGCGCTGTAACATCGCGAGGCTGGCGATGCCTTACCGGGGGTCGCCGTCTGGAGCCCGGAGTGCTGGACCTGTGGCACCGACATCATGGAGCTGCGGTTTGCGGAGCTCCCAACGCGGGCGGCGCTGATGGACAGCGCGGGGTCCTGCGACTCTGCCCGGCTCAGCCTGCGGACTCGGGAGCTGCGGACTCCGGCTGCGGGAGACGGCTGATCAGGAGGTCCGGGCCGCTGAGGAGGAGGATGTTCACCGTCGGGGTTCGGCGTCGGCGTTCCACCAGCCCGGTGTGAGGGCCTGAACATCGGGCCACCCGGGGCGGCGACTGCGGGTGCTAGGAAGGCCTCGACCACGAGTGAACATCTGGGAAGAACGGAGGGGAGGCTGGCTGGACTATGGTGCCTTCCTCACCTTGGTGCCACTGTGTTATGTTGTGTCGTGGACTTTCAGTGTTTGTGCTTTTTTTTAAATTCTATTTTATTCTTAATATGTTTTATTATTTATTATTATTATTTATTTATTTTTATTTTTATTTTTATGATACTGCCTGTAAGGGAAATTCATTTCGTTGTCTCTAACTGAGACAATGACAATAAATTTGAATACAATACAATACAATACAATAATATCCAGAGAGAGAGAGAGAGGAAGGTATCCCCTGGGTTAATTAAGCACAGAAAACATAACTAAAATGTGAGGATCCCGTGTCCACAGATTAGCCTCTCCATCCATGAGACAGGCTCTTCTCACCTTTATTAATGGAGATATTCATTAATAAAGGAGTATTGTGTGCAGTTTTGGTCTCCAAACTTGAGGAAGGACACTTGCTATTGAGGGAGTACAGAATAGTTCATGAGGTTAATTCCCGGGATGGCGGGACTGTCATATGTTGATAGAATGGAGCAGCTTGGCTTGTATACTCTGGAATTTAGAAGGATGAGAGGATATCTTATTGAAACATATAAGATTATTAAGGGTTTGGACAAGCTAGAGGCAGGAAACATGTTCCCGATGTTGGGGGAGTCAGAACCAGGGGCCACAGTTTAAGAATAAGTGGTAAGTCATTTAGAACAGAGATGAGGAAAAACCTTTTCACAAAGAGAGTTGTGTGTGGAATTCTCTGCCTCAGAGGGCAGTGGAGACTGGTTCTCCGGATACTTTCAAGGGAGAGTTAGGGATAGCGGAGTTAAGGGATATGGAGAGAAGGCAGGAACGGGGTACTGATTGTGGATGGTCAGCCTTGATCACAATCAATGGTGCTGCTGGCTCAAAGGGCCGAATAACCTACTCCTGCACCAATTGTCTATTGTATATTATTGTCTATTAAAGAATCGGTTGTTGAGATTTACAGTTTCTTACACGGTAAGTGGTGAATCAGTTGTACAGCAGACATGAAATAAATTTGTATTCATTTGTAATTTCCAGTGAAGAAATGTATATATTGATGTCCAATATATTCTGGAACTAGCAGTCTACTGCCAGGATTTTAAAGCAATATTGAAAATGTAATTAGTAATTAAGGGAAACATCGTAAAAGTCCTGTATTTCTGAGTCAGATTAACTGAGCGAGTCAGGCAGCATCTCTGGAAGACTTGGATAGGTGATGTTTCTGGTCAGGACCTTTGTTCAGACTGAATGCCATAATGTGAGTTGGAAGCTGGAAAAGAGCTGGTAGTGAGATAAAGTTTTCCAAATGGTAGTTGGATGTTGGTGAGAGGGGTTTTGTTAGGCAGATGGGTGGCAACGGCATGAGATAATGATGAGACAAAGGGGTATCAGAAAAGGGGAGAAGTGAAATGCTACCGGTGTAAGAGGATGTGGGGGATGTGAAAAGGGGTGGTGGGGGAGGCCAGGACAATAGGAGAAATGGATGCGCATCTGCGGTGGGGGAGCCGGTGAGAGATGGGGAGAAAACGGGGGGAGGGGGAGGGAGGGAAGAGGAGTTTTGTTAGCTAAAATTCACTGTTCACACATTGTAAGCTACTAGGGAAAATGAGATGTGTTAATTTTGTGTTTGACCTCATTCTGGCCTCGCTCAGGAAGAAAATATTGGTATGGGAATGGGAAGAGTTAAAATAGATTGCAACCGGGAGATATACCGGTTATTAAGGGTTTGGACACGCTAGAGGCAGGAACATGTTTCCAATGTTAGGGATGTCCAGAACCAGGGGCCATAGTTTAAGAATAAGTGGTAATCCATTTAGAACGGAGATGAGGAAAAACATTTTCACACAGAGAGTTGTGAGTGTGTGGAATTCTCTGCCTGTGGAGGCTGGTTCTCTGGATACTTTCAAGAGAGATATAGATAGAGCTTTTAGGGATAGCAGAATTAAGGGATATGGAGAGAAGGCGGGAACGGGGTACTGATTGTGGATGATCAGCCATAATCACATTGAATGGCGGTGCTGGCTCGATGGGCTGAATGGCCTACTCCTGCACCTATTGTCTATTGTATATTATGTCTATTAAAGGATCGGTTGTCCAGAATTAGAGTTTGGTAAGTGGTGAATCAGTTGTGTGGCAGACATGAAATAAATTTGTATTAAATTGTAATTTCCAATTAAAACATTTACATTTCCTGGGTTTACATTGTTCAGAGAGGGGGATAATTTTTTTTTGTCTTTATTCCAGATAAAAGCAGCAAGACGGCACACCATGGATTTTGGAGGAATCAAGCCTTCATTATCATCATTTTTGGATCAAAACACATCAGCACACCAGAGAGAAACTACAACGATCTCCAGGCCAATCTCAGAGCATCAGGACATCAGTGAGCTTCTCGAAACTCAGGCCACGTCTGAAGAAGTCAATGGTCATTTGGTGCGTATATTTACTTGTATCCTTAGTATAATTCTGAAGCATTGGTGATGTCCAATATATTCTGGATCTATCTACTGCTAGGATTTTAAAACAATGCTAGACCAAGTGGGACCCCCCCCCCCTCCCACCCTCCTCCCTCTCCCCCACCCTCTCCACTAAGTGAACCTGTCACTGAGTCTACGCTTAGTCTCGCCAATGTAGCAGAAGCCACATCGGAAACGCCGGATGAAGCATGTGAACTTCTGGTTCACCTGGATCAATGTGAGGGGGGAGGTGCTTGGACAGGTGTAACATCTCATGCGGTTGCGGTGGAAAGCAGTTGGGGGATGGAGGTAATTTGGGAGAGCAGAGATGAGTGAACCATGGAGATGTGAAAGGAGTTGCCTCTACGTATAATAGAAAGGGGTGGAGATGGGAAGATGTGATCGGTGATGGATACAGCGGCTGGTAAGGTGAAATGTAAGGATCAGGGGAAATCCATAGTGCAGGAAGGAACTGCAGATACTGATTTAAACCAAAGATAGGCATTAAAAGCTGGAGTAACTCTGCGGCACAGGCAGCATCTCTGCAGACAAGGAATGGGTGACCCCGGTTTGAAGAAGGGTCTCGACCCGAAACGTCACCCATTCCTTCTCTCCAGAGATGCTGCCTGTCCCCCTGAGTTACTCCAGCTTTTTGTGTCTATCTACGGGAAACCTATCCTTGTTGCAAATAGGGCGAGGGGGAACCAGACTTAATGATGAGACACAGAAGTTAAAGTTGAGGGATCTATCTATGACAGCAGGATGAAACCATCTTTACTTCAGAAAGAGGATGCCCTAGAGTGGATAGCCCACCGTGGGACAAATGCAGTAGAGATGGAGAACTTGAGAGAGACGGGTGGCATCTTTGCAAGAGGCATTGTGAAAGACAATTTAGTCCAGATAATCTTCCCATTGTCCAATACAGGCACAGTCATCTCAACACAATCAGAAGGATAAAGGGGCAACATTAGTTAAGGTTCCAGCAACTGATGAAGAGCAAGATATACCTAACAGAGGCTCCAAAGCAAAACGCTCAAGCAGCAGTCAAAAGGTAATTGGCATTTTGTTTAAACTGGGGCACATCGTGAAGTTCATTGTGAAGAATGACTGGTAGAAAGAGAATCAGATTCAACGTATTTTAACATTTGAAAATGTTTAGAGGTTTTGGGATATTCGCCAGAGAATGGCGTTTTTTGTACCCTGACTTGATTTTGGGGTAGTTCTCTATTTGGTGAAGGTTGTGTTTCTTTGTTGCCTCAGTCAAAGTGACGGACAATGAACTATCATTGGAAATGCAGTCACCGGCAATGAGCTGACCACGACACGTTGCCAGCAGAGCAAGGAGAGACTCCTCACGCAAAATGGGAGGACGGCTCGTAGACCGAGAACCCGCCTGGAAGTTCCAGCTCGCCCGCTGGAGACAGGGGACTCGCTCGGTAGGACCGCCGCAGTGGTGGACCCGCGTCGCATAACAGAACTATGGGACACAGAGAAGTTACGGGTGAGGGATCCACCTACAACAGCAGGGTGAATCCATCTTTATTTACGAAAGGAGGTGTCCTGGAGTAGATAGCCTCAGCTTGGGACAAATGCGGCAGAGATGGAGAACTTGAAAGCGACGGATGGCATCTTTGCAAGAGGCGTTGTGGGAGACAATTTTGGGGGGTCGGCGTTGAGCCCAAAGATACTAGAGAGCTCCTCTAGTATCTTTGGTTGAGCTAGCCCACCTGCCGCAGATCAGGGACACGCCCGCCACGGAAGGATAACCCGCGCCGCGGATCAAAACCCACCCGGAGGACCCGGCTCGCCCGCCGTGGATCAAGGAACCACAGGAACCCACCTGGAGGGCTGGTAATGGACCGGCTAAGGGAGGGAGTGCACGGCCTCGACTGTGGAGTGTGCCGCTGTAGGCCTTGCAACAGCCTGGGGCTCGGCTGGACCAGCACCGCTCCAAGAGGCTGAGCACGTGGACCAGACACGACCTACAGCAGTGAAGGTCATCAACGGCTATGCTTAGCCAGACCGAACCTACAACACCACCAGGACCTTCATGGTCGGATCATGATCTCTGCACTTACAACAACTGGGACTTGAAAATGGCACCAAACTTATGTTGTCTCATTGTACTGCTGCTGTGCACTTGTACTGTATTTGAGATGTTTATCTAATATTTATCTACAGTAAGTGCATATGCAGGGCTGCCAACATTGGGTGAGAGTTGGGAGTGAGAATTTGCGAGAGACCAAGCCTGGTGGAGTGCAGCGACCGAGGTGGGGGGGTGGGAGAGGGTGTGGGAGGAGGACCTGGGGACGTCCTCCCTCCCATTGGTACGGTGCTTTTGCCGTTTTCAGCTTGAAATTGTGCAATCAGGTGCATACTGTAGCGAGTCTTTTAATTTACACTTGAATGCCATATTTATGCTTTAAATACATTCCGCAGTAGAGCCAGGCTCTGATCAACAGGTGCAGCACATGAATGATCTTAGTGTATTCATGTATGGAAATCAGATTATAATCAAACACTTGGCCCATGTTGACCAACCTGGGTCTCACTGCACACCTGGTACTACTCCTGACCCTGACTCCAATCACATACCTTCTCTCATTCCTGACCCTGAGTCCAGCCTTACACCTGGCCTCCTATTCTACCCTGATCATAGCTGCTTACCTGCTTAGGTTCCCAGTGCTGAACACTCCCATTGTCCCAGATTTGACTGCACACCTTGTACTATTCCAGACCTTGACTCTGAATGCACACTTGGCCTTGCTCCTAGCGCCTCTGCACTAACAATATATCTGTCAAAGTATCCTTTATTGTCATTCAGACTTTTCAGTCTGAACGAAATTTCATGCCTTGCAGTCATAACATAGAATAAAATAACAAAACACACAATGAACACAGGTTTAACATCTACCACAGTGAGTCTACCAGGCACCTCCTCGCTGTGATGGAAGGCAAAAGTCTTAAAGTCCTTGTCTCTTCCCTCCTTGTTCTCCCTCTGCGTTGAGGCGATCCAGGCTTCCGATGTTGTGACCCGCCAGGTGATGGTAAGTCCCGCGGCCGGATTCGAGCTCCGCGAACGGGCCGGTTCAAACTCCGTGGCCCGAGGCGGACTAAGCTGCCACCCTCCAGTCCAGCGGACGAAGCTGTTGTTGCGGGAGCTCCGGTGAACCGGTCACCAACCTGGGACCTGCGAGCTCCCGACGTTGTCGTCCACTGGACCTGCGGTCGAGTCCACTGGGCCCGCGGCCGAGCTGCCGAGCCTCCGAGGCTCCGAAGTCGGGTCGCCGCTGCAACGCTACCACAGCCCCAAGTCGGCCAGCTGGTAAGTCCTGGCTCTGTCTCCGGAGCCTCAAGGTCGGTCCCAGTTGGAGGCCGCCAGCTCCGCGATTAGTCCTCAGCGCAGGCGGAGATGGAGATGGGGGATACAACAAGAAAAGGTCGCGTCCCCCCTGAAGGAAGAGACTAAGAACAAGTTTCTCCCACTCCCCCACACATACACAACTAAAATAAACTGAATAAACTACAACAACAGGACAAAAGAAAACAAAAAAAACAAAAGACAAACGGACTGCAAGCGAGCCGCAGCTGCATGCAGCGCCGCCACTTCCGGAAAGTGGCCAACACTAAGCCCCATATCTGACCCCCTGAACTTAACCTATTATGTTCAAGTCCACAGGTGCTTATCTAATGTGGTAATCTTTTATGGGGCACTTCATGGACCAAATTTTCTATAACAAAATTTGCTACATCCATTGGCTTCCTTGTTATTTAACATGCTAGTTACTTTGTCAAAGAAGTCATCAATTGGTTGAACACAATTTCTTATCCATAAAATTATACTCACTCAGCTGTATAAGTATTCTGTTACAATTTCCTTCATTTTCCTAACAAACTGTCCTGAAGTCATTTTCACCCCCAATATTTTCAGTATTTTGCTGTCTTCCTCTCAGCTGGAACTTTTCCAAAATGCAAAGTCCAATATTTAAGCAATATTATTCTATTAAATGTGATCGTGAGAGTACATAATATTTGCTGTGGTATTCATAATGCAACAATGATAAAAATATATTTATTTTGATTGTACCTACCAACATGCATATATTATTATATTACAGTTAATATGTACCGAGGGCAAATTTTTGTTCCAATGCTCCCCTTTCCCAATTACGTTTACATTGAAATGATTGAAATCCAAGTGAAGTTTAAATGGCATCAGAAAAATAAAACCTCCGGAATGGATGATATTCATTACATGGTTGGTTGGAGTCAGTATCAGCACAATTACTATATTAAACTTTGAATCTTCAGATGTCTTGGTTCAAGCTAAAACTAAAGACAAATAATAACCTCCTCACGCATTCCCCTGCAAGTATCTCAGTCACTCCTTTAAACTATGCCCCTTCTTTCAACAAGCTCTTAAACGTCGCATCTGAATCAGTTTCCATCCGATTACACTCCTTGGTATGTTCATCTACGTGTTCAATTAATAAAACAATGAGATTGGGGACATTTCTATTCAACCTGTCAAAGGAATTTGGGGGGGGGGGGGGGGTTTAGAAATAGTCAGTGAGGTAAACATAATAGTTGAGAGGCAAATGACAACAGTGCTACCTTCCCAATATTTAACTGAAGGAAATAATGGGTTATTGGGGCTGTATGTTGTGACAGACAGCCTGACACCTTGCATGTCATTTTAATATTACACTTATCCCATCCCCCTGGATATTCCGGATTAATAAATTAAGTGAAAATCTAGCAGGCAAGCAGGATGCTTTCTCCAACCACCCCCATTTAAAAGTCACTAACTTCCACCATTTCTACCCAGTGCTTGGTACCTAGTTCCAGCAGCCACTGGTTGTCCTGAAGGGCCTGTCCCACTTAGGCGATCTTTTGGGCGACAGTAGCAACTACTTTTGCTGTCGGAGGTTGTCGTAGGTTGTCGCGAGATGTCGTAGGTGAATGCTAGTAAAACTAGTCCCTGACAATCGCCTAAAGAGTCGCCTCAGTGGGACAGGCCTATAAGTGCGTGGGAATAGTGTAGATCAGGGGATATTACAGATGCATGAAAATAGATTTATTTAGTTTACTATTGCCACCTGTGGCGAGGTACAGGTAAAATCTTTTGTTGTGTGCTATCCGGTAAATGCAAGCAAGCCGCTCACAATGTATAGATAAAGGAGAACGGGCGCAACATAAATAATCAATAATACAATCGATTAATAATCAGTAATATTGGGTAATCATCCCAGCATATCAGCGGAGGCCCAAGTATTATAATGAATGCCCCAGAGCGTCGGAGACTGGGGTTCGATCCTGGTCTCGGGTGCTGTCTGTGTGGAGTTTGCACATTCTCCCTGTGACCGCATGGGTTTCCTCCGGGTGCTCTGGTTTCCTCCCACATCCCAAAGATGTGCGGGTTTGTAGGTTAATTGGCCCTCTGTAAATTGCTCCCTAGTGTGTAGGGATGAGAAAGTGGGATAACATAGAACCAGTGTGAACGGGTGTTCGATGGTCGGCACGGACCTGAGGAGCCGAAGAGCCTGTTTCCACGCTGTATCTTTGAACTTATTATAATATTGAACAAATCAAGACTTACCTATCGGATTTGAACATGAAGAATATTATCCCAAGGTTGCAGAGTATTTGAATGGCATTCCCTGAGGTTATTCTTTGTAAAGTGAAGTTTCTACAAGTTTCATTCTCTGAAGTTAATTTGTAGTTTATATTTACCATCTTGCCTTTGCTTATTTGTTCCCGCAATACATGAATCCATGACTTACATTTAAAGATGAACAAAATATCAATTTAAAGACAGATATCAACTAATTTCCCCGATTGAGTATGAATATCGTTTTCTTTAACATCCCTTCACTCTCCGTCCCTCCCCCACCCGAGTGGTACTAGCTTCAAAGTCGTCTTGTTTGGTCTCATTGTGTGAAAAGGATGCTGGTTTAAACCGAAGAGAGCCACAAAATGCTGGAGCAACTCAGCGGGACAGGCAGCATCTCTGGAGAGAAGGAATGGGTGAAGTTTCACGTCGAGACCCTTCTAAGGGTTTCGGGTCGAGACACTTCTAATCACGACCAGAAACGTCACCCAGTCACCAGGGTGAATTCGGCACAGAGACTAACGGCAGCGGCGCAACACTTCCGATGCCTCAAACAGCCCGGGACTCTTGCACTGAGGCTGCTCCATGGCCGGAACTGCAGCGAGCAACTGGGGGAGCAAACACTCGCCAGCCCCGGCTCCCCATCCGCATCTGTCCCCCCCCGCTGCCTCTGCTTCCATCCCTCCCTCAGCCCCGGCTCTCCAACACCCGCGGCCCATGCACTTGATACGAGTTTTGACATTCTCGTTGATCACAAAATTTCTCACGACAGAGCATGAGAAATTTGTGATCAGCGTGAGAGCGTGAGAATTTGGCCAAATGCGTGATTCTCATGGTCAATGCGTGAGAGTACCATACCAAATACCATACCAAGAGAAGGGCAGTGACCCACTTTACCCACATGTATTATGACTGCTTTGTTTATAACATTCACGTCAAGAGGAGGACATTGGGAACTGCAAATGCTGGTTTACAGAAAATAGAAACAAAATGCTGGAGTAACTCGGTTGGGTCAGATAGCATCTCTGGAAGGCAGGGATAAGTGATTTCTCAGGTTGGAGCTTCTTCCTCAGACTGATTGATTTGTGGGTAGGTTTACGTCGGGTAGTTGAAGATGGTTGATGGGAAGAAGCTGCTCTGGAACATTGGAGATAGTCGTTACCAGGCTCACAGGCCTTCTTTCCGATGGTAGCAGTGAGATGAGAGGGATTTTTTTTTCACCCAACTCAATACAAACAGGCCATTAGCTTCTTTGTAATAAGAAATTGCAGATGCAAGTTTATACCTAAGATAAAAACAACATGCTGGAGTAACTTAGCGGATCAGGCAACTCCAGAAATGCTGCCTGAACCACTGAGTTACTCCAGCATTTAGTGTCTAGCTATAGCTTGTTTTATTAGATCCTGCTGAAATCACAACTCTGGGACCTTTACCTCTTTGCCAACAACAGGCAGACAATCTCAAAGCTGCTTGAATTATAGTCACCTCAATACTGGAGCTCGTATGACCAACAGTGTTCTGGTTATTTCTGTATGACCAGCGAGAGAGCGAGAGAGAGAGAGAGAGAGAGACATCCCCTGGGTTATTTAAGCACAGAAAATATAACTAAACTTTGAGGATCCCGTTTCAACAGATTAGCTATTCTATCCACGAGACAGCCTCTTCTCACCTTTATTAATGGAGATATTCATTAAAGGATCAGTTGTTCACATTTATAGTTTCCTACACGGTAAGTGGTGAATCAGTTGTGTGGTAGACAGGAAATAAATTTGTATTAATTTGTAATTTCCAATGAAGAAACTTATTTCCTGGGTTTACATTGTTCGGAAAGGGAGATAATTTTTTTTTGATTCCAGATGAAAGCAAGACGTTACACCATGGATTTTGGAGGAAGCAAGCCTTCATTATCATCATTTTTGGATGAAAACACGGCAGCACCCCAGAGCGAAACTACAACGATCTCTAGGCCAATCTCAGAGCATCAGGACATCAGTGAGCTTCTCGAATCGGATGCCATGCCTGAAGTCAATGGTCGTTTGGTGCGTGTATTTACTCGTACCCTTAGTATAATTCCGAAGCATTGCTTCCATTGGTGATGTCCAATATATTCTGGATCTATCAGTCTACTGCCAGGATTTTAAAGCAATATTGGAAATGTAATTAGTAATTAAGGGAAACATCGTAAAAGTCCTGTATTTCCAAAAGTGAGATTAATTGAGCGGGTCAGGCAGCATCTCTGGAGGACTTGGACAGGTGGCGTTTCCGGTCAGGACCCTTGTTCAGACTGAATGTCGTAATGTGAGTTGGAGGCTGGAAAAGAGCTGGCGGTGAGATAAAGCTTTGCAAATGGTAGAGGATGCAGGTGAGAGGGGTTTTGTTCGGCAGATGGGTGGGCAAAGGCAAGAGATAACGATGAGACAAAGGGGTATCAGACAAGGGGAGAAGAGAAATGAAATATGAAGCCAGTGCAAGTGATACAGGCGTAAGAGGATGTGGGGGATGGGCAAAGGGGGGGGGGCAGGTCAATAGGAGAAATGGATGCACATCTGTGGAGGGGGCACTGGAGAGAGAGAGAGAGAGAGGGGGGAGTGGAGGAGTTTCGTTAGCTAAAATTCACTCTTCATACATCGGGTTATAAGCTACCCAGGGAATATGAGATATGTTCCTCCATTTTGTGTTTGGTCTCACACTGGCCTCACCCAGGATGTAAAGATTGGTATTTTAATGGAAATAGGAGTAGTAATGATTGCAACCGGGAGATACAGCCAGGGCCGGCCTTAGGAGGTGCGGGGTCCAGTTGGGAATAATTTTGCTGAGCCCCAGGTTCCCAGCCGAGGTCTGTCAGCTCTGTTATTTAGTATATATAATGAAATTGTACACTAATGTGCTATGGATTATATACTGTCATAATCTCTCCTGCTCTCGTCTGACTCAGTACCTCCGCTGGCTTCCAACCTTTACTGTAGCTGTGAATTACCATTAAACTGCATTATTCCAGGGGTTATTAAACAAAGGTTTATTAATATTCTGTATGGGCTCTGCGGTTGCAACCTATGTTTCATTGCAATCAATGAAACTCCCCCCCCCCCCCCCCGATCCCTCCTCCCCCCCGACCCCTCCTACCCCCCAACCCCTCCTCCCCACCCCCAGCCGTGGGGATAGACGGCCCGGGGTCTGCTAGTGTGCAATCAGTCCGGATGCTGGGCCAGAAGAAGGGCCCGCTGTGCTGGCAGCCATAGCAAATGCTTACCCGCAGTTCATCGCGTGTACTCCAGTTGGCGTGGCGTGGCAACAGGACGGGTCACGGGTCGTGACCTCGACTGCGTGTAACCTCCCTATTGAGAGTTGTGGGGCTGTGTTGTTTTCGGTGAGGAATTTCATCTGGTGGGGTTGCAGCTGAGGGGATAGTGTGTGTGGCCCACCAGCTTAGCGCGAGAGCCCCTTGGGCGTGGACCTGAGCGAGGGCAGGTCGCAGAGCCATTGTGACGTCATGAGCCAAAGCCGCTCTGTTTTATTTTCAAAGTTTTCAGATTCTTGAACATTTTGATTAATAACTCGAGAAATAAAGCATGGAATTTTTCAGGTAAGACGATTTCAGAGTGGATAAATCTCTACCAGAATATGTAAAAATGTTACCGTTAAAGTTACCGTTAAAGTTTTTTCGAGCAGATGTACAGACACACGCTGCATGCACGCATGCACGAACACACACCCCCCCCCTCCTTCTAGTGAATTGGAAGGTGGAATTTTAGATCCTTACTAAAGGAGATATTCATTAAAGGATCACTTGCTCATATTTAGTGTTTTTTGCCCTGTAAGTGATGAATCAGTTGTGTGGTCAACATGACATTACATTTGTATTTGTTTGTGATTTGCAATGAAGAAAATTACTTACATTATTTAGGTTTACTTGGTTTGGAATACGAGATAGAACGATAGGAGACAAGAAAAATATTTTTGATTACAGTCAGAATTTTCAAGACCTCACACAATGGATTTAGCAGAAAGCAAGCCTTCGTTATCATATTTGCATCGAAGCATTTTTGCACGCCAGAGTGAGAGAACAGACATCTCCAGGCCAGTCTCAGAGCATCAGGGCGTCAATGAGCTCCCCAAAGCTGAGGTCACGTCTGATGAAGTCATTGGTCGAGCACGCAACCAACTGCAAGAGGTTGTTAACGAGCCGGTACAGGTGTGTAAGGTTATTTGCCTCCTGAGTTGGATTCTGAAGTACTGTTTCCATCGGTGAGGAACTATATATTCTGGATCTGTCAGTGTCATGCCAGGATTATCAAGCAAACCTGCTAATGTAATTAGGGCAGACATAATGAGAGTCTTACATTTCCAAAAGTTCCATTAAGGAGGAATGTAAAGGCTGGAGTCTATTTTGCACGCATCTCTAATTTTGAGTTGCATTGAAGGTTGGGGAGGAAATGGACAAAATAATTATCTGTGATAGGGTGAAACCTTTCTAGATACACCAACTTCCATTCTAGTGTGTACTGCTCCAGTGTTTGCATCGTGGCCTCCCCTCTACACTGGCAAAACCAAATGCAGGTTGGGTGATCATTTTGTGGAGCACCTGTGTTCAGTAATAGAGAAAGTGTCGGGGGATGGTGTAAATGTATTTTCCGAACAAGAA
This sequence comes from Amblyraja radiata, assembly GCF_010909765.2. Taxonomy (NCBI): domain Eukaryota; kingdom Metazoa; phylum Chordata; class Chondrichthyes; order Rajiformes; family Rajidae; genus Amblyraja; species Amblyraja radiata. The sequence continues at coordinate 47,301,344 of NC_045962.1, read as the reverse complement.
ATGCTTGACGTAGACAATAAAAAGACAGGCACAGTATAAGGGCCCCACATTATGTTGGATTCTTATATTGTGACACAAATTTCCCAGACGCTCACATCTGATGTGGATACCTTGATTGAGAGGAGCAGAGTGTGTAAAGAAATATGTGCTGGATTTATGAGAGTAATCCTATCTTCACATTGTCCACCAAGGGCACAATTATCTCGGCACAATCTGAAAGATAAAGATGCAATGTCAGTCAAAAAGTAATTAGAGTCGTAGTATGATACAGTATGGAAACAGGCCCTTTAGCCCAAATTGCGCACACTGGCCAACATGTCCCAGATACACTAGTCCCACCTGCCCATGTTTGGTCCATATCCCTCCAAACCCAGCCTATCCATGTACCTATCTAATTGTTTCATAAATGTTGGCATATTACCTGCCTCAACTACCTCCTCTGGCAGCTTGTTCCATACACCCACCACCCTTTATGTGAAAAAGTTACTCCTCAGATTCCTATTAAATCTTTTCCCCTTCACCTTAAACCTATGTCCTTTGGTCCTCGATTCACCTACTCTGGGCAGGAGATTGTGCATCTACCCAATCTATTCCTCATGTTTTTATACACCTCAATAAGACAATCCCTCATCCTCCTGCGCTCCAAGGAATAGAGTCCCAGCCTATTCAACCTCCCTCTATAGCTCAGAACCTCTCGCCTGGCAACATCCTTGTAAATCTTCTCTGTCAAAAAAAAAGAAGCAGGAGAAAACACAGATTGGCTCTAGCCCAAGTGGGAGGAGAGTTAGAAGTGAGTGAGAGGGGGAAAACAGTTGAAAACTGAGGAATTTGGTTCGAAAATTGGTAAATTATGCAATTTATCAGTCAATATGAGCAATACGGCTCTTAGGGAGCGGCAGTGAGGGAGCGGCCTTGCGAGGGAAGTGCCCTGTGAGAAAAGTGTGAGTCTTTGGCTCGAGAGTCTTCGGCGACGAGGCTGAGGAGAGGAGGTTAAGCAAAACGCTGGAGAGGGAGAGACAAAAGAAGGAGATGTGAGGCAAGCTGATTCAGTGTGATGCTTGCAGTATGTGGGAGATCAAGGACACTGCTGGTGCCTCTGGCTGCTACAAATGTGAGAAGTGCATCCAGGTGCAGCTCCTGAAGGACCGTATTGGGGAAATGGAGAAGCAAGTGGATGACCTCAGGCTCGTCCGAGAAACGGAGTCATTCCTCGACAAGTCCTACAGTAAGATTGTTACACCTAAGGTACTGGAAGAGAGAAGGTGAATGACGGTGAGAAAGGGAGGGAAGCATGGAATGCAAAGGTTCCCGGGTGTTGTACCTCTTGTGAACAGGTTCACCCACTTAGAAGCTGTTGGGACAGAAGACGTTGTTACACTGAGCGGTGGACTGGCTTGCGAAGCAAATAGGCCTGTTGAACCAAAACCAAATAGGCCAACGTCAGGCAACGCCATTGTAGTGGGAGACTCCATTGTGAGAGGTATGGACAGGGGTTTCTGCGACAACAGACGGGATTCGAGGATGGTGTGCTGCCTTCCTGGTGCCAGGATCCAGGATGTCACGGATAGAGTGCAGAGAATCCTCAAGGGCGAAGGTGAACAGCCAGAAGTGGTAGTGCATGTAGGCACAAACGATGTCGGAAAGAAGGGGATGAATATTCTGCAGCGTGACTTTAGAGAGCTCGGAAAAATGCTGAAAAGCAGGACCTCCAGGATTGTTACCTCCTGTTTGCTTCCAGTTCCTCGTGCTGGCGAGAGCAGGAACAGGGAGATACGGGACCTAAATGTGTGGCTGAGGAACTGGTGCACGGGGCAGGGATTTAGATTCTTAGATCACTGGAATCTGTTTTGGAGTAAGGGGGAACTGTACAAAAGGGACGGATTGCATCTTAACAGGTGGGGGACTAGCATTCTGGCAGGCAGGTTTGCCACTGCCACACGGGTGGTTTTAAACTGAATAAGGGGGGTGGGGTGTCAAATGGGATGGAGTTAAAGGGAAAGGGTTTCTTAAATGTGTGAGCAGAGAGACAGAGGGGTGTAAAATGAGGGTAGAAGCAATAGGTAGCAAGGTGAAAGGTAAAAGTGTCAGGCAGACAAATCCAGGGCAAAAATCTAAAAGGGCCACTTTTCAACATAATTGTATAAGGGGTAAGAGTGTTGTAAAAACAAGCCTGAAGGCTTTGTGTCTCAATGCAAGGAGCATTCGTAATAAGGTGGATGAGTTGAATGTGCAGATAGCTATTAATGACTATGATATAGTTGGGATCACGGAGACATGGCTCCAGGGTGACCAAGGCTGGGAGCTGAACATCCAGGGATATTCAATATTCAGGAGGGATAGACAGAAAGGAAAAGGAGGTGGGGTGACGTTGCTTAGTTAGAGAGGAGATTAACGCAATAGAAAGGAAGGACATTAGCTTGGAGGATGTGGAATCGATATGGGTAGAGCTGTGAAATACTAAGGGGCAAAAAACGCTAGTGGGAGTTGTGTACTGGCCACCTAACAATAGTAGTGGAGTTGGGGATGGCATCAAACAGGAAATTAGAAATGCGTGCAACAAAGGTAAAACAGTTATAATGGGTGACTTCAATCTACATATAGATTGGGTGAATCAAATTGGCAGGGGTGCTGAGGAAGAGGATTTCTTGGAATGTATGCGGGATAGTTTTCTAAACCAACATGTAGAGGAACCAACGAGAGAGCAGGTTATTCTAGACTGGTTATTGAGTAATGAGGAAGGATTAGTTAGCAGTCTTGTTGTGCGTGGCCCCTTGGGCAAGAGTGACCATAATATGGTTGAGTTCTTCATTAGGATGGAATCATAATTAATTCAGAAACAAGGGTTCTGAACTTAAAGAAAGGTAACTTTGAGGATATGAGACGTGAATTGGCCAAGATAGACTGGCAATTGATTCTTAAAGGATTGACGGTAGATATGCAATGGAAGGCATTTAAAGACTGCATGGATGAACTACAACAATTGTTCATCCCAGTTTGGCAAAAGAATAAATCAGGGAAGGTAGTGCATCCGTGGATAACAAAGGAAATCGAGGATAGTATCAAAACAAACGATGAAGCATACAAATTAGCCAGAAAAAGCAGTCTACCAGAGGACTTTGAGAAATTCAGAGTCCAGCAGAGGAGGACAAAGGGCTTAATTAGGAAAGGGAAAATAGATTATGAAAGAAAACTGGCAGGGAACATAAAAACTGACTGAAAACATTTTTATAGATATGTGAAGAGAAAAAGATTAGTTAAAACAAATGTAGGTCCCTTGCAGTCAGAAACAGGTGAATTGATCATGGGGAACAGGGACATGACAGACCAAATGAATGACTACTTTGGTTCTGTCTTCACTAAGGAAGACATAAATAATCTGCCGGAAATAGCAGGGGACCGGGGGTCAAATGAGATGAAGGAACTCAGTGAAATCCAGGTTAGCCGGGAAGTGGTGTTAGGCAAATTGAATGGATTAAAGGCCGATAAATCTCCAGGGCCAGATAGGCTGCATCCCAGAGTACTTAAGAAAGTAGCCCCAGAAATAGTGGATGCATTAGTGATCATTTTTCAAAACTCTTTAGATTCTGGAGTAGTTCCTGAGGATTGGAGGGTAGCTAATGTAACCCCACTTTTTAAAAAGGGAGGGAGGGAGAAAACGGGGAAATACAGACCAGTTAGTCTAACATCGGTAGTGGGGAAACTGCTAGAGTCAGTTATTAAAGATGGGATAGCAGCACATTTGGAAAGTGGTGAAATCATTGGACAAAGTCAGCATGGATTTATGAAAGGTAAATCATGTCTGACGAATCTAATAGAATTTTTTGAGGATGTAACCAGTAGAGTGGATAAGGGAGAACCAGTGGATGTGTTATATCTGGACTTTCATACGGCTTTCGACAAGGTCCCACATAAGAGATTAGTATACAAACTTAAAGCACATGGTATTGGGGTTCAGTATTGATGTGGATAGAGAACTGGCTGGCAGTCAGGAAGCAAAGAGTAGGAGTAAACGGGTCCATTTCACAATGGCAGGCAGTGACTACTGGGGTACCGCAAGGCTCAGTGCTGGGACCCCAGCTATTTACAATATATATTAATGATTTGGACGAGGGGATTGAATGCAACATCTCCAAGTTTGCGGATGACACGAAGCTGGGGGGCAATGTTTGATGTGTGGAGGATGCTAGGAGGCTGCAAGGTGACTTGGATAGGCTGGGTGAATGGGCAAATGCATGGCAGATGAAGTATAATGTGGATACATGTGAGGTTATCCACTTTGGTGGCAAAAACAGGAAAGTAGACTATTATCTTAATGGTGGCCGATTAGGTAATGGGGAGATGCAACGAGACCTGGGTGTCATGGTACACCAGTCATTGAAAGTAGGCGTGCAGGTGCAGCAGGCAGTGAAGAAAGCGAATGGTATGTTGGCATTCATAGCAAAAGGATTTCAGTATAGGAGCAGGGAGGTTCTACTGCAGTTGTACAGGGTCTTGGTGAGACCACACCTGGAGTATTGCGTTCAGTTTTGGTCTCCTAATCTGAGGAAATACATTCTTGCCATAGAGGGAGTACGGAGAAGGTTCACCAGACTGATTCCTGGGATGTCAGGACTTTCATATGAAGAAAGACTGGATAGACTCGGCTTGTACTCGCTAGAATTTAGAAGATTGAGGGGGGATCTTATAGAAACTTACAAAATTCTTAAGCGGTTGGACAGGCTAGATGCAGGAAGATTGTTCCAGATGTTGGCGAAGTCCAGAACAAGGGGTCACAGTTTAAGGATAAGGGGGAAATCTTTTAGGACCGAGATGAGAAAAACATTTTTCACACAGAGAGTGGTGAATCTCTGGAATTCTCTGCCACAGAAGGTAGTTGAGGCCAGTTCATTGGCTATATTTAAGAGGAAGTTAGATGTGGCCCTTGTGGCTAAAGGGATCAGGGGGTATGGAGAGAAGGCAGGTTCAGGATACTGAGTTGGATGATCAGCCATGATCATATTGAATGGCGGTGCAGGCTCGAAGGGCCGAATGGCCTACTCCTGCACCTATTTTCGATGTTTCTATGTTTCCTGTCTATGTCCACCTTGACACCATTTTTCCTGTAATATGGTGCGCAGAACTGAACTCAATACTCTAAATGCAGCCTTACCAACATCTTATACCACTGCAACATGACCGCCCAACTTCTATACTGAATACTCTGACTGATAAAGGCCCATGTGCCAAACGCCTTTTTGACCACCTTATCTACCTGCAACCATGCATCTGCACTCCTAGATCCCATAGCTCCGAAACACTCCCCAGAGCCCACCAATTGACAGACATCCCATGGCAGACATCCCAAAATGCAACCCCCACACATTTCTCGGTTATTGTTATTTTTTTCAAACTGGGCACATCTTGAAGTTCATTGTGAAGAATGAGTGGTAGAAAGTGTGTCAGGTTCAACGTGGTTTAACATTTGAAAATGTTTCAAGGTTTTTGGATATTCATCAGTGAAGGGAGTTTCATGTACCCTGAGTTGATTGTGGGGTTTTTCCTGTTTGGTGAAGGTTGTTTTTCTTTGGTTGCCTCAGTCAAAGTGATGGACACTGAACTATCATTGGGGATGCCGATTGAAATGGTGTCTGACAAAGAAGGGTGTGAGCCCGCAGTCTGTCTCTTCACCTTTTTTTATTTTAAGTCCTGTTAAAAAAATGTTTGTTAGTTAGTTGGAGATCTTTTATGTGGTGGGTGGGAAGGGGGAAACTTTACTTCTTAGTCCCCTACCTGGTCGGAGAGGCAGCATCCCGCCAAGCTGCTTCTTCGCCCCGTCCTCGCGGCCTGCCATCGAGAGTGGAGCGGCGCTTCCTGTCGGGACCGGCCGGGACTACAGCTTTGGCGGCGGTGCAGCGCTGGGATACCAACAGGGAGCGGGCGATGCCTTACCGGGTCATCGTGCGGTAAGCTCCGGAGCGCTGTGGCCGCCGACTCCCAACATCGCGGAGCTGTGGCTGCGGGCGTCCGGCCGCGGGCGGCGCTGGATTTGGAGCGCTGCAGAGCCAGGGGTCGAGTTCGCCGGGGTCGGAGCTCCAACCGGCGTGGCCTGAGGGCTACGAGTGCCCCGGTCTCCGGTCTCCGGGGAGGAGGCAGCCGCACCAGACTTTCCAAGCCACTTGAGGAATTGTTTCACCCGACGCCGGAGTTCCATCTTTCGCGGCAAGAGGGCCCTGAAAATCATCGGACTGGCTGCAAGGCCACAAATGGGCCCCGACCTCGGGTGTTTCAGAGGAAGAGGACTTAACTTTCTGGTGCCTTTCCCCACAGTGGAAATTTTTGATTCTGCTGTGGGGGGATGTTTGTGTTGAACTCTATAATGTGTTATGTCCATTTTCTTTATTTTTTTGTTAACCTTTTTCTATGGTATGGAAACTTATTAGCTATTTTATGTAAAGCACTTTGGTGTCAATGCGAGTTGACTTAAAACGTGCTATATAAATAAAACTTACTTACTTACTTTACCCACACGTATTCTGACTGTTATTTTATATAACATTCAAGTCCAGAGTAGGACATGGGGAACAGCAGATGCTGTTTAACAAAAAAAAGGAGAAAACAAATGCTGGAGTAACTCGGAGTGGGTCAGGCAGCATTTTTGGAGGATTTGGATAGGTGATGTTTCTGGTCAGGACCCTTGTTCAGACTGAATGTCATAATGTGAGTTGGAAGCTGGAAAATAGCTAGCGGTGAGCTTGCCAAATGATAGTTGGATGCAGGTGAGAGAGGTTTAGGCAGGTAGATAGGTGGGCAAAGGCAAAATCAGACAAAGGGGTATCCGACAAGGGGAGAAGAGAAAATAAATGTGAAGCCAGTGCAAGGGATATAGGTGTAAGAGGATGGGGAGAAGGGCAAAGGGGTTGGGGGGGGGGGTGATAGAAATGGATGCACACCCAGCTGTGACAGAGGAAAGAGAGGGGTAGAGGGGGAGTTTTGTTAGCTAAAATTGGAGCATTCACTGTTCACACATTGGGTTGTAAGCTACCCAGGGAATATGAGATCTGTTTCTCCATTTTGAATTTTGGCCTCGCCCTAGCTTCATCCAGGACAGAAAGATCGGAATGGGAATAGGAGTTTAAATGGATTGCAACCGGGAGATTCAGCGGCCTCAGTGACTGGTCGCTTAGTTTATGCTTAGTCTCGCCAATCTAGCAAGGTCACATTAGGAGCACCAAATGCAACAGATAAGGTTAGAGGAGGTGCATGTGAACTTCTGGTTCACCTGGAAGAGATGCTGGAGCCCCTGGGTCAATGTGAGGAGAGGGTGTTTGGATAGGTGTTACACCGTATGAAATTGCAGTGGAAAGTAGCTAGGGGGTGAGGCCAGTTTGGGAGGGAAGGGATAGACATAGACATAGAACATAGAAAATAGGTGCAGGAGGAGGCCATTTGGCCCTTCGAGCCAGCACCGCCATTCATTGTGATCATGGCTGATCGTCCCCAATCAATAACCCGTGCCTGCCTTCTCCCCATATCCCTTGATTCCACTAGCCCCGAGAGCTCTATCTAACTCTCTCTTAAATCCATCCAGTGACTTGGCCTCCACTGCCCTCTGTGGCAGGGATGAGTGAACTGTGGTGATGTGGAGTGGCCTCTACAGTATAATAGAAATGGGTGGTGATGGGAAGATGTGACCGGTGGTGGAAATGTCGGAGGTGGCGGTAATGTCAGAGAATTAAGTGTTGGATACAGAGGCTGATGAGGACCAGGGGAAATCTATTCTTGTTGCAACAAGAGTGAGGGGGAACAAGAACAGAATTATGGGACACAGATAAATTATGGATGGGGGAACTATCACGCCTCACTTTGAGACAAATTCAGCAGAGATAGAGAACTTGAAAGAGATGGGTGGCGCCTTTGTAAGAGGCAATGTGGGAGACAATTTAGTACAGGTACAGTAACTGGGAGTTGATGGGTTTTATAGTAGACTAGATCAAGTGCAGACCCGCCCAATAAGTGGTGAATCAGTTGTGTGGCAAACATGAAATTACATTTGTATTTGTTTGTAATTTGCAATGAAGGAACTTGGGTTTAGGTTTACTTGGTTTGGATTACGAGACAGAACGATTGGAGATGATAAAATGCTTTTGATTCCAGATGAAATTTGCAAGACGTCATACAATGGATTTAGCAGAAATCAAGCCTTCATTATCATTTGTGCATCGAAACATTTTTGCACCTCAGAGTGTGAGAACAGATATCTCCAGGCCTATCTCAAGGAATCTGGGCATCAGTGAGCTACGCGTAGCTGAGGTCACGTCTGATGAAGTCAATGGTCAAGCAAGCAACCAGCTGCAAGAGGGTGTTAACGAGCCGGTACAGGTGTGTAAGGTTATTTGCATTGAGAGTTTGATTCTGAAGTACTGTTTCCATCGGTGAGGAACCATATATTCTGGATCTGTCAGTGTCATGCCAGGATTATCAAGCAAACCTGGTAATATAATTAGGGTAGACATAATGAGAGTCTTACATTTCCAAAAGTACCATTAAGGAGGAATGTAAAGGATGGAGTGTATTTTGCATGCACTGCTAATTTTGAGTTGCATTGAAGGTGTGGGGAGGAAATGAACAAAATAAATATCTATGATAGGGCGAGACCTTTCTAGATACAGAAATTTCCATTCCAGTGTACTGCATCAGTGTTTGCAATGTGTCCTCCCCTCTACACTGACAAAACCAAATGTAGGTTGGATGATCGTTTTGTGGGTTCAGTACCTGGGGGTACTGTTATTCAACAACAGATGGTTAATACAAATCCAATGCATAACAGGGGAATCTTGACGTTATTCTATCTCATCTTTCAAGCGGCCCAAGTCACCATCCCCATTCCAGGCTGATCATAAGCCTCCCATTTACTGCAACGTATCAATGATACTTGCGGTAGGGGATGCGGGTGATCCTCTGTAACTGTTCACAGAAGTGAAAACAAACTTTGTTATCAGCTAAACTATTTCATGTTTACATTACCATCAACCTTCATCATATTACCAAACAGGAGCTAAGAACTTCTAATCTGTTTTGCTGTTTCCCACGGATTCACTTCTACAAATATAGAAGGATATTATTTTTTCTTCCACAGAAGGGATGAGTGAGCCATGAAGATGTGGAGGGAGTGGTCTCTAGTTAAAATGAAAAGGGCTGGGGATTGAAAGATGTGATTAATGGTGGAAATGTTGGAGGTGATGGAAATGTTGGAGAATGATGTGTTGGATGTGGAGGCTGGAGCATTGAAAGGTAACGAACAGTGGAACTTTATCCCTGTTCCAACTGTGGCAAGGGGAAGCAAGTGCAGAACTACAGGATGGGATCTAGAGGGTGAGGGATCCATCTCCACCAGGGTGTGTGGGGGGGGGGGGGGGGGGGGAGACCACGTTTATTAAAGAAAGAGGACATGTTGGATGTCCTGGAGTGGAAAGCCAAACTGTGGGAGCAAATGCAACAGGGATGAAGATGTTGAGAGCAGGGGGTCAGTTCTTTGCAAGCGACCTGGTAACTGTGGAAGTCAGTGGGTTTATAGTAGGTGTTAATCAATAATCTGTCCCTTGTGATTGAGACAGAACAAAACAAATGAAAGAGAGGTGTCAGAGATAGTTCAAGTTAGTTTGAGGGCAGGGTGCAAGTGCCATGGTAAAGTTGATGAAATCAATAGGTATCGCAAGGAAGAAGGAGGCAACCCAGAGAAAGAGATGCAGTTGATGTCAATGTATTTTCAGAACAAGGACTACTCCTTGTAGCCAATAAAAAGGCAGGCATAGCATGGTACTTACAAGGGCCCCAAAATTATGTTGGATTCTTATTTTATGAAGCAAATTTCCCAGATGTTCACTCCTGATGTGGACTACCCTGATTGAGAGGAGAAGCGTGTGTAAAGAAATATGTGCTGGATTGGTGAGAGTAATTATGTCTTCCCCTTGTCCAATACAGGCACAGTCATCAAAGCACAATCAGGAAGATAAAGATGCAACAATAGTTGTGATTCCATCAACTGAAGAAGAGCAAGATAAATCTCAAACAAATTCCAGCCCAAATTTCACAATCAGCAGTCAAAAGGTACCTGGCAATTTTGTTTTTTAACTGGGGCATACCCGATCAGGTTTATCGTGAAGATTGACTGGCAGATGAGTTGAACAAGTACTTTAGATCTGTCTTCACTAAGAAGGACACAAACAATCTTCCTGATATAGTAGTGGCCAGAGGATCTGGGGTGACGGAGGAACTGAAGGAAATCCACATTAGGCAGGAAATGGTGTTGGATAGACTGATGGGACTGAAGGCTGATAAATCCCCAGGCCTGATGGTCTGCATCCCAGGGTACTTAAGGAAATGGCTCTAGAAATCGTGGATGCATTGGGGATAATATTCCAATGTTCTACAGACTCAGGATCAGCTCCTGTGTATTGGAGGGTAGCTAATGTTATCCCAATTTTTAAGAAAGGCGGGAGAGAGAAAACAGGGAATAATTAACCAACCAGTTAGCCTGACATCGGTGGTGGGGAAGATGCTGGAGTCAATTATAAAAGATGAGATAGCCGAACATTTGGACAGCAGTACCAGGATCGGTCCGAGTCAGCATGGATTTACGAAGGGGAAATCATGCTTGACTAATCATGCTTGTTAACGAGCCGGTACAGGTGTGTAAGATTATTTGCATTGAGAGTTTGATTCTGAATTACTGTTTCCATCGGTGAGGAACCATATATTCTGGATCTGTCAGTGTCATGCCAGGATTATCAAGCAAACCTGGTAATATAATTAGGGCAGACATAATGAGAGTCTTACATTTCCAAACGTACCATTAAGGAGGAATGTAAAGGATGGAGTGTATTTTGCATGCACTGCTAATTTTGAGTTGCATTGAAGGTGTGGGGAGGAAATGAACAAAATAAATATCTATGATAGGGCGAGACCTTTCTAGATACAGAAACTTCCATTCCAGTGTGCTGCATCAGTGTTTGCAATGTGTCCTCCCCTCTACACTGACAAAACCAAATGTAGGTTGGATGATCGTTTTGTGGGTTCAGTACCTGGGGGTACTGTTATTCAACAACAGATGGTTAATACAAATCCAATGCAAAACAGGGGAATCTTGACATTATTCTATCTCATCTTTCAAGTGCCCCAAGTCACCATCCCCATTCCAGGCTGATCATAAGCCTCCCATTTACTGCAACGTATCAATGATACTTGCGGTAGGGGATGCGGGTGATCCTCTGTAACTATTCACAGAAGTGAAAACAAACTTTGTTATCAGCTAAACTATTTCATGTTTACATTACCATCAACCTTCATCATATTACCAAACAGGAGCTAAGAACTTCTAATCTGTTTTGCTGTTTCCCACGGATTCACTTCTACACCTGGTCAGGACAAAAATGTCCAATTCTCGTCTCCAATCCACCCTTTCATTACCTTGTCAATTTCAATTAAGTATAGAAGGATATTATTTTTTCTTCCACAGAAGGGATGAGTGAGCCATGAAGATGTGGAGGGAGTGGTCTCTAGTTCAAATGAAAAGGGCTGGGGATTGAAAGATGTGACTAATGGTGGAAATGTTGGAGGTGATGGAAATGTTGGAGAATGATGTTGGATGTGGAGGCTGGAGCATTGAAAGGTAACGACCAGTGGAACTTTATCCCTGTTCCAACTGTGGCAAGGGGAAGCAAGTGCAGAACTACAGGATGGGATCTAGAGGGTGAGGGATCCATCTCCACCAGGGTGTGGGGGGGGGGGGGGGGGGGGGGGTGGGGGGAGACCACGTTTATTAAAGAAAGAGGACATTTTGGATGTCCTGGAGTGGAAAGCCAAACTGTGGGAGCAAATGCAACAGGGATGAAGATGTTGTGAGCAGGGGGTCGGTTCTTTGCAAGCGACCTGGTAACTGTGGAAGTCAGTGGGTTTATAGTAGGTGTTAATCAATAATCTGTCCCTTGTGATTGAGACAGAACAAAACAAATGAAAGAGAGGTGTCAGAGATAGTTCAAGTTAGTTTGAGGGCAGGGTGCAAGTGCCGTGGTAAAGTTGATGTAATCAATAGGTATCGCAAGGAAGAAGGAGGCAACCCAGAGAAAGAGATGCAGTTGATGTCAATGTATTTTCAGAACAAGGACTACTCCTTGTAGCCAATAAAAAGGCAGGCATAGCATGGTACTTACAAGGGCCCCATAATTATGTTGGATTCTTATTTTATGAAGCAAATTTCCCAGATGTTCACTCCTGATGTGGACTACCCTGATTGAGAGGAGAAGCGTGTGTAAAGAAATATGTGCTGGATTGGTGAGAGTAATTATGTCTTCCCCTTGTCCAATACAGGCACAGTCATCAAAGCACAATCAGGAAGATAAAGATGCAACAATAGTTGTGATTCCATCAACTGAAGAAGAGCAAGATAAATCTCAAACAAGGTCCAGCCCAAATTCCACAATCAGCAGTCAAAAGGTACCTGGCAATTTTGTTTTTTAACTAGGGCATACCCGATCAGGTTTATCGTGAAGATTGACTGGCAGATGAGTTGAACAAGTACTTTAGATCTGTCTTCACTAAGAAGGACACAAACAATCTTCCTGATATAGTAGTGGCCAGAGGATCTGGGGTGACGGAGGAACTGAAGGAAATCCACATTAGGCAGGAAATGGTGTTGGATAGACTGATGGGACTGAAGGCTGATAAATCCCCAGGCCTGATGGTCTGCATCCCAGGGTACTTAAGGAAATGGCTCTAGAAATCGTGGATGCATTGGGATAATATTCCAATGTTCTACAGACTCAGGATCAGCTCCTGTGTATTGGAGGGTAGCTAATGTTATCCCAATTTTTAAGAAAGGTGGGAGAGAGAAAACAGGGAACAATTAACTGACCAGTTAGCCTGACATCGGTGGTGGGGAAGTTGCTGGAGTCAATTATAAAAGATGAGATAGCCGAACATTTGGACAGCAGTACCAGGATCGGTCCGAGTCAGCATGGATTTACGAAGGGGAAATCATGCTTGACTAATCATGCTTGTTAACGAGCCGGTACAGGTGTGTAAGGTTATTTGCATTGAGAGTTTGATTCTGAAGTACTGTTTCCATCGGTGAGGAACCATATATTCTGGATCTGTCAGTGTCATGCCAGGATTATCAAGCAACCCTGGTAATATAATTAGGGCAGACATAATGAGAGTCTTACATTTCCAAAAGTACCATTAAGGAGGAATGTAAAGGATGGAGTGTATTTTGCATGCACTGCTAATTTTGAGTTGCATTGAAGGTGTGGGGAGGAAATGAACAAAATAAATATCTATGATAGGGCGAGACCTTTCTAGATACAGAAACTTCCATTCCAGTGTACTGCATCAGTGTTTGCAATGTGTCCTCCCCTCTACACTGACAAAACCAAATGTAGGTTGGATGATCGTTTTGTGGGTTCAGTACCTGGGGGTACTGTTATTCAACAACAGATGGTTAATACAAATCCAATGCAAAACAGGGGAATCTTGACATTATTCTATCTCATCTTTCAAGCGGCCCAAGTCACCATCACCATTCCAGGCTGATCATAAGCCTCCCATTTACTGCAACGTATCAATGATACTTGCGGTAGGGGATGCGGGTGATCCTCTGTAACTGTTCACAGAAGTGAAAACAAACTTCGTTATCAGCAAAACTATTTCATGTTTACATTACCATCAACCTTCATCATATTACCAAACATGAGCTAAGAACTTCTAATCTGTTTTGCTGTTTCCCACGGATTCACTTCTACACCTGGTCAGGACAAAAATATCCAATTCTCTTCTCCAATCCACCCTTTCATTACCTTGTCAATTTCAGTTAAGTATAGAAGGATATTATTTTTTCTTCCACAGAAGGGATGAGTGAACCATGAAGATGTGGAGGGAGTGGTCTCTAGTTCAAATGAAAAGGGCTGGGGATTGAAAGATGTGACTAATGGTGGAAATGTTGGAGGTGATGGAAATGTTGGAGAATGATGTTGGATGTGGAGGCTGGAGCATTGAAAGGTAAGGACCAGTGGAACTCTATCCCTGTTCCAACTGTGGCAAGGGGAAGCAAGTGCAGAACTACAGGATGGGATCTAGAGGATGAGGGATCCATCTCCACCAGGGTGTGTGGGGGGGGGGGGGGGAGACCACGTTTATTAAAGAAAGAGGACATTTTGGATGCCCTGGAGTGGAAAGCCACACTGTGGGAGCAAATGCAACAGGGATGAAGATGTTGTGAGCAGGGGGTCGGTTCTTTGCAAGCGACCTGGTAACTGTGGAAGTCAGTGGGTTTATAGTAGGTGTTAATCAATAATCTGTCCCTTGTGATTGAGACAGAACAAAACAAATGAAAGAGAGGTGTCAGAGATAGTTCATGTTAGATTGAGGGCAGGGTGTAAGTGCAGTGGTAAAGTTGATGAAATCAATAGGTATCGCAAGGAAGAAGGAGGCAACCCAGAGAAAGAGATGCAGTTGATGTCAATGTATTTTCAGAACAAGGACTACTCCTTGTAGCCAATAAAAAGGCAGGCATAGCATGGTACTTACAAGGGCCCCATAATCATGTTGGATTCTTATTTTATGTAGCAAATTTCCCAGATCTTCACACCTGATGTGGACTACCCTGATTGAGAGGAGCAGCGTGTGTAAAGAAATATGTGCTGGATTGGTGAGATTAATTATGTCTTCCCCTTGTCCAATACAGGCACAGTCATCAAAGCACAATCAGGAAGATAAAGATGCAACAATAGTTGAGATTACATCAACTGATGAAGAGCAAGATAAATCTCACGCAAGTTCCAGCCCAAAACTCACAATCAGCAGTCAAAAGGTACCTGGCAATTTTGTTTTTTAATGGGGCATACCCGATCAGGTTTATCGTGAAGATTGACTGGCAGATGAGTTGAACAGGTACTTTGGATCTGTCTTCACTAAGGAGTACACAAACAATCTTCAAATCCCCATGGCCTAATGGTCTGCATCCCAGGGTACTTAAGGAAGTGGCTCTAGAAATCGTGGATGCATTGGTGATAATATTCCAAAGTTCTACAGACTCAGGATCAGTTCCTATGGATTGGAGGGTAGCTAATGTTATCCCACTTTTTAAGAAAGGCGTGAGAGAGAAAACAGGGAATTATAGGCCAGTTAACCTGACATCGGTGGTGGGGAGGATGCTGGAGTCAATTATAAAAGATGAGATAGCCGAACATTTGGATAACAGTAACAGGATCGGTCTGATTCAGCATGGATTTACGAAGGGGAAATCATGCTTGACTAATCATCTGGAATTTTTTGAAGATGTAACTGGGAAAATGGACAAGAGAGAGCCAGTGGATGTTGTGTACCTGGACTTTCAGAAAGCATTTGATAAGGTCCCACATAGGAGATTAGTGGGCAAAATGAGGGCACATGGTATTGGGGGTAGAGTGCTGACATGGATAGAGAAGTGGTTGGCAGACAGCAAACAAAGGGTAGGGATTAACGGGTCCCTTTCAGAATGGCAGGCAGTGACTTGTGGGGTACCGCAAGGCTCGGTGCTGGGACCGCAGCTATTTACAATATACATCAATGATTTGGATGAAGGGATTCAAAGTAACATTAGCAAATTTGCAGATGACACAAAGCTGGGTGGCAGTGTGAAATGTGAGGAGGATGCTATGAGAGTGCAAAGTGACTTGGACAGGTTGGGGTAGTGGCATGGCAGATGAAGTTTAATGCGGATAAATGTGAGGTTATCCACTTTGGTAGCAAAAACAGGAAGGCAGATTACTATCTAAATGGCGCCAAGTTGGGAAACGGGGAAGTACAACGGGATCTGGGGGTCCTTGTACATCAGTCTATGAAAGTAAGCATGCAGGTACAGCAGGCAGTGAAGAACGCGAATGGCATGTTGGCCTTTATAACAAGAGGAATCGAATATAGGAGCAAAAATGTCCTTCTGCAGTTGTACAGATCCCTAGTGAGACCACACCTGGAGTATTGTGTACAGTTTTGGTCCCCTAATTTGAGGAAGGACATTCTTGCTATTGAGGGAGTGCAGCGTAGGTTTACAAGGTTAATTCCCGGGATGGCGGGACTGTCATTTGCTGAGAGAATGGAGCAGCTGGACTTGTACACTCTGGAGTTTAGAAGGATGAGAGGGCTCTCATTAAAACATATAAGATTGTTAAGGGTTTGGACACGCTAGAGGCAGGAAACGTGTTCCAGATGTTGGGGAGTCCAGAACCAGTGGCCACAGTTTAAGAATAAGGAGTAAGCCATTTAGAACGGAGATGAGGAAACATTTTTTCTCACAGAGAGTGGTGAGTCTGTGGAATTCTCTGCCTCAGGTGGAGGCGGGTTCTCTGGATGCTTTCAAGAAAGAGCTAGATAGGGCTCTTAAAAATATCGGAGTCATGGGATATGGGGAGAAGGCAGGAACTGATTGCGGATGATCAGCCATGATCACATTGAATGGCGGTGCTGGCTCAAAGGGCCGAATGGCCTACTCCTGCACCTATTGTCTATTGTCTATTGGTAGAACCTGGTAGATCCATTGTGTTTAACATTTCACGATGATCCGAGGTTTTTGGACATTCGCCAGAGAAGGGAATTGTTTGTGCTCCCAGTTGATTTTGGAGTTGTTTCCTATTTTGTAAAGGGTGATTTTCACTGGTTGAATGGATCTCCTGCCTCTCTTTCAAAATGGTGGACAGTGAACTATCATTGGAGATTGTGATTTAAATGATATCTGATATAGAAGGGCAGCGACCCACTTTGCACACACCTATTACAACTAGGATACTCCATTCAAGTGAATTCAGGTTGTTTGTTGTCCTACACACAAGTATAATGAATATTTACTTGCAGAGACACATATACAGACAACGCATAAAAACCTAAATAATTCATAAATCACACGTAAATTCTATAAGATAGTTTTGCAAAAGGACTGCAACAAACCAAAACATCCGGGCAAAAAATAAATGAGAAAAAAAAACAAGTTTATGTTTGTGCTAGAGGCAGGTCCATTGCTGTCGCAGGATTAGGGTTGTGCAGATCGATTCAAGAGCCTGATTGTTATATGAAAGCAACTGTTCCTGAACTTGGTGGAGTTGTGTTTTGGGCATTTGTACTGCTGCCCAATGCTCGCAGCATGGTTCAGAATCCTATTGTAGAAATCCTTCTAATCTGATTATTATCGCAGGTGATGCAGTCTGCCAATACTCCTCGCATCCATTTGATTGTATGCCTTGAGATGACTCCGGACTTTACTATGAACCATACTTCCTCAAGTCAACCAGAACCATATAAAGGGGATAAAGCTATGTTGTAGCAATAGACCGGATATTATCTGGTGATTCTTTTTCTATAATATAATGGCCCTTGGATTTGCAGGCTGTCCACATTTAGTTGCTGATCCCTAGTTGCCCTTGAGAAGGTGGTCCTTAGCTGCCGCCTTGAACCACTGCACTCCTTGAGATATGGGTGGACCAGCAATATTTTTACGGGGGGTGGTGTGGGGGGGGGGGGGGGGGGGGGGGGGGAGGTACAATGAATATCCTGATTGTAGTGATAATTGCTCGTTCCTAAGCTTCCCCCCAGTCTAGTTTCAGTAAAAACACTGAATCGAGCACTTGAATCAACTAAATTTTATTTTACCAATAGCGTGTCGCAGTTCAACTACTATACCTATCCCACCATGGGTTAGATCCTCGTGTCTGCCTGTTCAAGCCGTCTAGGCCTTGCTCAGAGAGAGACACTCCAGAAGTTCATGCAGTCCCAAGCGCTCTCCCAGAAGATTGACACTGAGCCTCGTGGTAGCGGACTTTATGTGTCCCAGGACCTCGAGGGGCCGAACCACACGGGGGTGGTCTCTTAATAACCCAATTACAGATATCGATTAACCCCACACATAGCAGGCATTTCCCTAACCCAATAATACAACAGCATATACATTGTATAAGAAAGAAAGCTCTCGAAGGAAGCTAACAAGAACAAACATTGAAACATGTGCCCGAGATTCAAACTATTTCTCCAAGGCTCAACAGTTCGACCAATCATCAA
Organism: Amblyraja radiata; assembly: GCF_010909765.2. Classification (NCBI taxonomy): domain Eukaryota; kingdom Metazoa; phylum Chordata; class Chondrichthyes; order Rajiformes; family Rajidae; genus Amblyraja; species Amblyraja radiata. The sequence goes on along the minus strand of NC_045962.1, from coordinate 47,283,287 downwards.
TTAACCGGATGAGCGTCTTGCAACATTATTTATACTGTTTACAATGCTTTTGCAGCGACACAATAGAAATGATGCATTTAAGGTTAGTTTGCAAAACTGCTATACATGTTATTAATTTAAGAGAAACATGGAGAACACCTGGACCCCTTACCATCCTGCATATCAGTCTGAGCCTAGACTGACTGGCGCCAATCAAAGCCTGTAAAGTTCAGCTGCCAAGGGTTAAGCAATTCTGACAAGTGCAGGGATCCTCCATTTTATGGTGTCTTATTAACATTCCCCCATTTTATCATTCATGATAACCCTCATCATAAATGATAACTAAACAATCAGATATACATAAGTGTCCTTTAAAATTCCCATCTATCAGCAACACAAGACGATGATGTTTCTTCCCAGAATCTTGTCAAGCGTCCCAAGTTTTCATGGGCATAACTTCACAAGTTCTGTCTGAGGAGTCTTCACCTCCCGAGTTTCCAAATCCAGGGACAATTTCTTTCCACCTTGATGGTAAGCCGCTTTACCAACAGAATTGAGTTCCCTTAAGTCTTGAGTTCCCGAGCCTATATTGACCCTCCTTTCCCGGCTTCGGAAAGGCAAGAATAGGGGTGTTACAGAGAGATTGACACTTCACCAATATTCATTGTTCTAGCAAACCCCAAATTAATTTGTCTATGCTGCTGATGGCCTGTAGTTTCAATGGATATTTTAACCCCGATCTGGTGAGCTACATTACCTTTGCTGTCTTCTGACCGCTCTTAAGGGGTCTGTGCATTCTTTTATCTCACTCTCCAGATGATGTCGTAAGTGGGTAACAACTTTCCTTGGGGCCTGGTAAAATTCATCAACAAATTAATCAGACAAATTTTGCTTTTGATAATTATTCGGGTTTGCCAAGGTAATTGCCTTTCTTACTCTCATTCCTCTGTCTTTAGGTCTAGCTGGGAAATTCACCTTTCGAGTGATGTGAGGAGCAGCCTCGTCAGTTCTTTTCCATAACTGTGCTGGTATTTTAGCATATTCGGCAGCTCCCTCTTTTCCTTCCACTAGTGCCAATACTTCTATCTCTCATTCCCCCGTTTTAGAGTCCTTCGAATGATTTAAAAAAGGTTTCCAGCTCACTGTCCTTTACACTTCTATCGTAAGCCAGTGTCCATATATAATTCAGAGAATCGCTCTAAAAACCCATCCGCTTCTTCTCCCGTTTTTGGTCCTACATGTAATTTTCTGGCCAAATCGATGGGTTTCTGAAGGGTGTTGGCAAGAACTGTTAAAACAGCTTCCTCCCTCCCTTATTATATTTGCAAGAGCTTCATGCAACGGATGTCCTAAACTCGTTAGGAATCTGGCATGTTCACTTAGGGTAATTATTTGCTGGATCACCGCCCATAAATCCTGGGAATCAGCGTGATAGACGCGCATTGTAGTTCTTAAGTTATCCACAAAAGAAGCGGGTGATTTTCTATGATCGGGTATTTGACTCAAAATAGCCATCATCTCGTTAGGCTTCCATGGGGAATAACTGGTACGGGGATTATTTGCACTTACTGCATTGGCTGGAGCAAAAGAAGGATTAGGCATTTTCATTACAGGGAACTGTCTAAGGGTTGTTTGTTTAGCTTCAGGATCTACCTCAGCCTCTTCAATTATAGTCTCACACCCAGATGTATCTTCCCCTTCACGGTACCTTTTAAAGGATTTCCTTCCTTCCTTAACTGCTCGTTCAATTTGTCTAGGGGTATGCTCTTTTTTCCACAACTAATTTAGTTGTTTTTCCTAGTTTGGCTTCTGGTACTGTGAACTATAGGACTGTCTGTAATGGACAGAAATGTAATGGGGTTAAGGAAGTTTGTGCTCTGGGATTTGATTGTCTATTCCTATTACAAACTCTGCGATGTGCATTTGAGGTATTGGGATCGTAAGATGAATAAGGTGGAGGCCCTGAATTTCTAGTTCTAATACTTTCCCAGTCTTCTAAATAATCATCGTCCTCTCCATCGTAACCAGCGCCAACCATCGGGTCCTCGTGCTTAAGACTTATGGATGATAATCTTTCTGTGAAAGATTTCCTTTCCCTTTATCTTTAATACTCTCAGGCTCTTCCCTTGGGCTACCCAGAGGTTCAAATGCTTCAGTATCTTTTAATACTATCCCCCGTTTTAGAGTTGCTTCCTTCCAACTTGCCATTCTTTCCTCCGCTCTACTCGCTTTCTGTTCCTCATAATAATTTTTCAATAATTCAATGAGTTCCTGTGCCTCTGTATTATCGCAGCACTGCAATATAATCTGCTCAATGTATTTTAATCCTTTTACTGTATCTATGCCCCCTGGGGCCATCATTCATTCCCTAATTCTCTATTTAGCGATCCAAAAAGGATTCTCAATTGATCAGCCTTTTGTGGAAATTCGCTGCATATTTCTTGCAGAGGACTTTCTTAGTCAGCGGTCATATCTTTATTTGCGTGGTTTCCCATTCTGTTGGATAAGGAAGCAACTCTAAACTACTCGCACCTCTTAACAATTTCCCTTTCTAATTTCAAAATTAACAAAGTCGTTTTGGACAATTTTCAAATCAAAATACTCCAGGAAACAACCAATCACACTCACATACGTTCTCGCAGCCCGTCTCCTATCCCCGATCTTAATCTGAACGCATGCAAATGAACTCTGAGCACGTGAGCAAAATTGAACACAAAAAAGAAATTAGTCCACTTATCAGAAGTATACCTACCACATCCTGCATAAATCAAAAACATTCACTTATTACAAATCGTGCACTCAAAAAATCCTCCTCGTGGCGCGATCGTTCAGCTGGATGACACCTCCCCCGAAGCAGCGATCGAAGGATTACAACCCCTGATTGAACCACCCCGATTCAGACCTTCACAATACGATCCAAACAAATACAAATATCTAACTTAAACACACTCTCACTTCAAGTTTTTTAATTTGTAAATACTCACACAAGCAGCAACACAAATGGTGGTCCACAGACTTATGGCCGGTTCTCACGGTGCGACCTGACCCAAGACCTAACGAGTTTGACACCTGGGAACCTCCTGCGATAACAGTACGGCATTCGTGGACCACCGAGGACCTCCGTGGCGCTATCCTGTAACTTTGTAAGGTCGGGAGAAAATTCAAACATTTTTGAATTTCTCCAAGAGTGACTTGAGCACTTTTTGGTGAGCGTTGCAACATTGTATGAAGCAGATGCCAGTGCGATACCCGTGCGATATCCGTAATGACTCTTGCGGGTACCGTGGGAACTCCTGCGAACGGTAAACCCGGAAGCTTGACAGAGGGGACATAAGGTGAGTAATAGGTATTAAAGGGGGCTTGGGGTGTGGAGGAAGGGAAGGGTGGGGGGGGGGGGGGGTGCTCGGGGTGATTACAATGCTCTCTGGGGTGCGGGAAGAAGGGTCTCGAAAAGCAACTCGCCGCTTTGCTCTTAAGACAAATTGCTTCGATTTGAATCTCCCCGCAGTACAAGGAAGTAGAGGCAAGGCTGCGCCGTGTGGTGTGGAAGGAACTGCAGATGCTGCTTTAACCCGAAGATAGACACAAAAAAACTGGAGCACTTCATCGGGTCAAGCAGCATCTCTGGAGAGAATGAATAGGTGACGTTTCGGGTTGGGAGACCCTTCTTCAGACCAGAAACTCTCGAGCCGAAACGTCACCTATTCATTCTCTCCAGAGATGCTGCTTGACCCGATGAAGTGCTCCAGTTTTTTGTGTGTCTATCTTCGGGTTAAAGCAGCATCTGCAGTTCCTTCCAACACACGGCGCAACCTTGCCTCTACTTCCTTGTACTGCGGGGAGATTCAAATCGAAGCAATTTGTCTTAAGAGCAAAGCGGCGAGTTGCTTTTCGAGACCCTTCTTCCCGCACCCCAGAGAGCATTGTAATCACCCCGAGCACCCCCCCCCCCCCCCCCCCCTTCCCTTCCTCCACACCCAAAGCCCCCTTTAATACCTATTACTCACCTTATGTCCCCTCTGTCAAGCTTCCGGGTTTACCGTTCGCAGGAGTTCCCACGGTACCCGCAAGAGTCATTACGGATATCGCACGGGTATCGCCCTGGCATCTGCTTCATACAATGTTGCAACGCTCACCAAAAAGTGCTCAAGTCACTCCTGGAGAAATTCAAAAATGTTTGAATTTTCTCCCGACCTTACAAAGTTACACGATAGCGCCACGGAGGTCCTCGGTGGTCCACGAATGCCGTACTGTTATCGCAGGAGGTTCCCAGATGTCAAACTCTTGTTAGGTCTTGGGTCAGGTCGCACCGTGAGAAAGCCCTTTTAACACGATCTAAATCTTTACTTTTAATTCTTACTATACTCTAAGTTTATTTACATACAGAGAATATTTACAAAATCCAGATCCAATGACAATACGGAAAACTAGATTTTTACAATTTACAAAATGATTTAAAGCACTAGCGCACAATTCACGAACATTCGATCTTGACGCCGCGTCATGCTGTTATCACACAATGAACCTCTCCCTCTAATACCGAAGATTTTCCCTTTCCTAGTTTATTCTTTGCTGAGGGGTACTATTCCTTAAATGATTACTTTTCCTCCCAAATGTCACTATCCCTCTGCTAAGACTAGACTTCTATAGGGGGACCTTTGTCCCTCCTCCCTAAGTTCGACAGAATTAGGGGTACCCTTCGCTATTCGGATTACGTTTTGTCAAGTAAGGAAGCTCCCGTCTCTCAGGTACTCTTCGCTATCAGGTACTAGTCAACAATCGACCAGAGGGTTACTATTCACTGTTGATCAGCCACTATTCGGAATCGATCACGAACATGCACCAACTTCGAAGTTCTGTATTCAGGAATTCGAATTCCATCTTACTGGCAGAACTTCAATATGAAATCCAGTATTTGAAAATTTGGCTTTTCAAATATAATAATAATAATAATAAATTTTATTTAATGGGCGCCTTTCAGACATCTCAAGGACACCTTACATAGTAATCGGAATAAAATCGGAATATAACAAGTAATAAAGACATCACAGAGACACAAATTAAAAACAGAATTCAATCCAAAAACAGAAAATCAAAAACACAGTGTGAAGAGAGAGCAGCGGCAGCCAAAGCGCGCCAGCGTCCACTCTCTCTTCACGGCAGCCATCTTGGACACAGACCTACAGGACTACAATTAGACAAAAAAATCATCCCCCCACAGTGGATAGCACTGTGGGGGAAGGCACAATGTCCAGTCCCCACCCCATGTTCACCCCAAATATAGACTCAGACTCAAACTCGATCTCCTAATTTTAGTGTGTATCTCTCTTACTACGTGGGCTCTCGAATCAACTAAAATTGCCCAGTTGAATTCTTGAACGGACTGGAGTACTGCGGCCAATCTATACTCTGTCCATCCAAGCCCGGTACGTTGTCGAGGCTCTTCAGATACCTACACACAGACACACCTCTCTGCTAAGCACCAAGGATCCAGCACCTAGCCGCTTCGCGATGTGAATTATCGATGCCGTTTTTCAGAGAACACCTTTTCAATTCGCGCTCCCGGCAACGATCCGATCGAAGGCAAGACCTGCATTTTAATACCCCACCAATTCGGATACTAAGTCTAATCCTGGGCCACCTCTCGCCCGATGAAGCGCATTTGGCTCTCGTTAAAGCAGCTGCATTCTGCCAACTACGACCAACGTTTTCTGCCTCTAACCCAGGAAAGGGACTTTAACCCAACCCCACCAGGGCCTCAAACCCCAGCCTGGCTTTATGGGCCTCCAACCCAAAGGCGTGCTATCCACTCCCCCATGCTTGCTAGACTCTGTTCTAATGATCTCGATTAGACCCTTTCCCAAGCCCGCGAATGACTCACGAAGTGCCGAAAATCGATGCGAAAAACGTACCGTGGGCCCGATTTCTGCACTCACAATTGAAACGGCTCAACACTCTTCATTGCAAACTTGTGTTTGGGGGTCTTTTGAGATCCGTAACGAGTCCCCAATGATAATTGCTCGTTTCTAAGCTTCCACCCCCCCCAGTCTAGTTTCAGTAAAAACACTGAATCAAGCACTTGAATCACCTAATTTTATTTTAGCAAAAGCGTGTTGCAGTTCAACTACTATATCTATCCCACCACGGGTTCTCTTCCCCTATCCCCCTCTATCCCCCCCTCTCTTCCCCCCATGCCCCCCCCCTCTCTCCCCTCCTCTCTCCCCTCTTCCTCCCCTCTCTCCCCCCCTCTCTCCCCCTGTCTCCCCCCCCCCCATCTCTCTCTGTCTCTGCCCCTCTGTCTCTGCCCCTCTCTCTCTGTCTCTGCCCCCTCTCTATCTGTCTCTGCCCCCTCTCTCTCTCTCCAGACGTGCCTGCGAGTTGGGGGCTATGGGTCAGTGGATAGGTTGGGGATGGGGTAAAAGGAGCCAATGAATAATATTAATATAATATCAAAGGGGTGGTTAGTGTGTGTGTGGGGGGGGTGGTTAGTGTGTGTGTGTGATCATGCTAACGATAAAATATTTACATATTCTGATAGATTTATCCCGTGGAATCCAAAATCATCTTATCTGAAAAATTCATACATTATTTCTCGAGTTTTTATTCTAAATGTTCAAAAATCTCAAAAAACAAAGAATAACTGCTTATTCACAGCTGTAACATCACAATGGGATTGTAGCCCTGCTCGCAACATTGTTGCTATCCAAGTACACCGAGTCCTGCTAGCCCTAGCAAGTGCAAATGCATTTTTTTTAAGTCACATTATACTGAGTTCTTCTAGCTAGCAAGTGCAATTGCATGTTTTTAAAGTCATGGTACACTGATTTCTGCTAGCTAGCAAATGCAATTGCATTTTTTTTAACTTTAAAAATGAGGGAGGGTGAATAAGGCGAAATGAGCAGCCCCTGCGCAGTTGTCGGCTATGGGTGAGTGGAAGAATATTGCGTTGGGGAACGGGTTGCGTTGGGGGACCAGGCCTCCCGTGTGACAGGGACCCAATGGGTCCCACTTGGTCTGGTAACTATTAAAAGTCTGATCTTGTATGTGGATGTGTGTATGTGTGTGTGTGTGTGTGTGTGTGTGTGTGTGTGTGTGTGTGTGTGTGTGTGTTTATTTGTTTGTGTGTGATCACATCTTCTCGAAAAAACGACGCGCTAACAGGAAAATATTTACATGGTGCATGACACCATGTCTCGGGCTGGCCGAGTCGAGCTGCAGAGTGACAATGTCCAGAAACTCGGCCAGTATCTGAACATTTATATTGTCCACCGCCGTCACTGGGTTGTGGATTGGCACGGCGGACGCAGTAGGGCGCAAGGAGACCTCCTCCAATGTCGAAGCGTGGACAAGGCGTTGCCCTCTCCTGTCCACCAGGAGGGATTGCTCCCACAAGAAATCTGCGCCCAGCAATGGCTGGGCCACATCCGCAACAATGAATGGCCAGGTGAAGTGGCACGCTCTAAAGATGATGGGGATAGTGCAGAAGCCATAACTGCGGATGGAACTGCCGTTCATAGCGGTTAAGAGGAGGCACCGCTTACCAGCACGCGTGTCCATTCCGGGGGGCAAAACGCTGACCTCCACCAAGAACCTGAGCCCTGAGCGCCAGTCTCAGGCATACAGGCGATGGATCCTGCCGGCCACCGCGGTGACTATCGGCGGCTGGCACTGGCGTTTCCTGGGAACGAACATTAGTGGGCCGCTGAACCCCAGCGTTGGTGGTAAAAACACCACATCCTTTTTCCTGGATCCTGCGCAGCCATCCTCCTCTCCTGTGCCACTTGTCTGGTCTGTGACTCTTGTGGGCCTCTTGTGGGCATGGTCCTGGGTTGCTGTTCCTTCCAGGGCGCTGAATCGATCCAGTCCAGCGATTCTAGCAATTCCAGCAATTCCAACGCACCCATTTGCTGGTGGTCGGACAGCCACAGCTTGTCAGCACGCGCCACTAGCTTCAGTGAATTCTCGAAGCTTTCCCCCGAGAGCTGCCGGCGGATGTCGTGCGGCAACTACTGCAGGTAAGTAAATTCAAATAGCGGGCAGGGCTGGTGGTCGCCCATGAGCGTGAGCATCTCACTCATGAGGGCCGAGGGCTTTCGGTCGCCCAGCCCGCCCATGTTGAGGACCCGACATGCTCGCTCCATGCGGCTCGGCCCGTAGATCCGGAGCAGCAGCTCCTTGAGGCCTGTGTATTTCCCTACCGCTGGTGGATTATCGAGGTAAGGAATGACCCGACCGGCAGTCTCCTTATGAAGAGTGCTTACCACATAGTGGAAACGGGTCTTGTAGGCCGTTACGCTGCGGATGTAGAATTGGGACTCGGCCTGTCGGAACCAAACTCCCGGCTGCAAGGTCCAAAATGTAGGCAACTTCAGGCGTTGAGTCAGCCTCATCGGCGGCAGTGGCGGAATGCATTTTCTTACTAAATTTCCCTTCCAGGATTACACTCCTGGGCGTCGGGCTCACCAGTGTAGCGGGGACTCGCAGGATCCAGCCAAAAACTAAGCGGACACAAGTTGTGTGCTCGAGAAGTGTTTTATTCGGTATGATACAGCTCCCTACTCCTCAAATGGGCACGGGCGTTGCCCGACCTTCAATACCCCTATGCGTCAACCCCGTGACCTGCGCCTCCCACACCGAGACAGCTAACTCCTCCCTCCAGAGCCGAGGGTTCGCTCTGCCTGTGGCCTACCACCAGGTGCCGCCACATGATGCACAAATGCAGTGAGGTACAAGTGTAATGAAGATCTTGCTTTCAGCAGCATTACTGGCACACAAAAACATAAATTACTCAATGAATGGCTGGCCCCTGGGGATTGTTGTAGAGCAGAGGGATCTAGGAGTTTAGGTACATAGTTCATTGAAAGTAGAGTAACAGGTAGATAGGGTGGTCAAGAAGGCTTTTTGTACATTGACCACCATCAGTCAGGGTATAGAGTATAGAAGTTGGGATGTTGTATTGGGGTGATCCTATGGAGGTGTAAAAGATCATGAGGGGAATAAATAGTAAGATTAAACGAGAACTTACCAGTTCGAAGTTTGATCGTTATTTTATGAGGAGTACGTTGAGGGAATACGTGAAGAACCCCGCCAGGACGCATGCGTGTCATTCTTCAAAGCAGCGGTGTGAAATCACAGGTAACTGTAATGACTTAAACATAGTAAGATTAGAGAAAGAAATACCAGTTGAGTATATGATCATGGGTGGGAGCGGAGGGCACGTATTCCCTCAACGTACTCCTCATAAAATAACGATCAAACTTCGAACTGGTAAGTTCTGGTTTAATCTTACTATTTTACTTCGGAGTCACGTGAGTGACTACGTGAAGATTTCAAAGCTCTGTGATTTCATGCCGTGGAAACGAGTCCATGCATCACATCTGCCTTAATGACTGTAGGAGGAATTGTGTCAACATAATTTAGACATGAATCCGACATTGAAATCCATGAAATTTATTAACACAAAATTATAGCCCCTATTTATGGGGTAAATTAAATTACAGAACTTAAAATTGTTTCTGCAAACGTTCCAGGTTTCATGACTGGTTTATGATAAAATAGTTGGAATGTTTTTTCCCCTGACCATCCTGCTGCCTTGAGGATTTGGTCCATTGGTACATCCAACTGCATAGCTGCCGATGTAGCTGCAGCCCTGGTGGAATGAGATTTTAAAATATTAGTATCCACCCCAGCCTGTATTAGAACCTGTTTCAGTCATCTTGAGATGGTCTGGACCGTCACTCTTTTGTGTGGTTGCTTATGGCTGACTAAAAGTGCCTTCTCATTGCCTCTGATGATTTTCGTGTTCTCCATGTATAACGACAAATGTCTTACTATACAGAGACGATCATCTGTTGGGTAAGACCTAAATTCTATATTGAGGCCTGCTGATCCCTGTCTGTTCTGCTTTACTAATTCATAAATATGAAACGTAATATTTTCAGATGAAGAAGTCATGTTGTCCAGTCTTAATTTATGTAATGACTGTACCCTTTGTGCCGTGACCAATGCCATTAGCATGACTGTTTTTAATGTCAGTCTATGTAGGGACAGAGCTGTTGCTGGAGACCAATTCCTGAGCATCTTCAGGACAATATTCACATCCCATATTTGGGAGTACCTGGTTCTTGGGGGATTGGTATTAAAAACTCCCCTCATAAGTTTTGTTACCAGTGGGTGAGTCCCAACAGAGTGACGCTCTGTTCCTTGCCATAGATAAGTTGATAGGGCACTTCTGGCGCAGTTGATGGCACTATAACTGAGCCCCTCATCATTATGGAGGCCTGCCAGGTATTCCAGAACAGACGGGATGTTCATATCTCTGTAGGTGATGCTGTTTTTGTGACAATACATCTCCCACTTCCTGATATAGACCAGATACTGTTATTTGGTGGACTGTTTGTGGGCCGCCGAAATCATGTTCACTGTTCGGTCCGTCAGTCCCAGCTGTAGTAGTGGTATTTTTAAACTCTACAAATTAATAAATTCAAATAGTTATGGCATGGGTGGCTATCCCTTGTTACGGGATGAACCAATAAGTCTGGTCTATTCGAGATGGTGATACATGGTTCTAATACCATGTTCAGTATCACTGGGAACCATGGTTGTGTAGGCCAATTGGGTACTACCAAAATACCAGACGCAGAGTCTTGCTGTATTTTCCTTAATACCCGACTGATGAGGCAGAAAGGAGGGAATGCATAAATAAACAATTTCCCCCCAATGCAGCGAAAATGCATCTGTCGCCGCTGCCCCAGGGTCTGGTTCCCACGAAACATAGTTTGATAACTGGTGATTAAGCCTGGATGCAAATAGATTGATATCTGGTGTTCCATATCGTGCTGTAATATCAGCAAATACTTTTTTATTCAACATCCATTCGGTGTTTTCATTAAATTTGCGTGACCTGGTGTCTGCCACTAAATTTAGTTTACCTGGTAGGTAAGTAGCTGATATCCAAATATCTCTCTGGATACACCACTGCCAAATTGTATTAGCCAGATTGTCACATGATGTCGATTTGTTTCCACCCATGTGGTTGATATATGCTACCACGGTGGTATTGTCAATCTGTAGTCTAACATGCTGGTGATATGACCCAGTACAATATGACTTTAGGCCATAGAATGCACCCAACATTTCCAGGTAGTTTATGCCCAGTGTTAGTAATAATGATGCCTCCTGAGCAGTCCATCTACCTCCACAGCTGGAGATGGAATTGGTGGCACCCCAACCAAGTGCACTGGCATCAGTTTGTAGCACCATAGAAGGGTTACTGATAATGATTGGATTGAAACAAAGCCAAATGTTATCTATCCACCATTTTAGTTCCATTATAGCTTTGATTGGTAGCTTCATTGGTCTGTCAAAATGACCAGCATTGATTTTGAGTGCTTGTATTTTTGCTCTCTGTATATTTTGGTAATGTAAAGGTCCAAATTGTGTGGCTGGAAAAGCAGCCACCATTTTGCCAATTACTTATGCTACCAATCTGATGGACGGTTTACAGATGTCAATGTGGTTATTGCAAGCCTCTATTAAGTCTATAGCCTTTCCCTTTGGCAAAGTCACCGGCATGTGAACTGAGTCAATGGTGAACCCCAAATAGTCCATAGTAGTGGAAGGCGTTAATTTAGATTTAACTGGATGGATAATAACCCCCAGTTTTTCCAAATAACTGTTTTGTGGCTGTTACAGTTTGTTTGGCCAATTCCAAAGTTTTGCCCACAATAAGTATGTCATCTAGATATGCCATGACCATGTGTTTCCGTTTCCGTAGAAGCGCTAGGGCTGGTTTCAAAATTTTTGTGAACAGCCTGTGGGCTGATGTTAACCCATTTGGCAGCGCTCTATACTGCCAACGCTGTCCCATCCAGTTGAATTTTAAGTAACATCTGTGGTCACCTCGTATAGGCACTGAATAGTAAGCATCTTTTAAATCGATGCTAGCCATGAAGTAACCTTTGGAAATCAATTGTTTAGCAGTAACAAAGGTTTCCATTTAAAAATGAATATATTGTACAAATGTATTCAATTTGGTCAGATCTATGATGATGCGACAACCACCATCTTTTTTGTTTTTGGTAAAGATATTGGACACGAATTCTAGCGGTTCGTGTTGGGATTTTTCAATTACACCTTTTGCGTAAAGCCGCTCCAGTTCAGCATGCGCTTCTGATTTTTCTTTACCGGAAAGTACGAACATTCGGTTCGGTATATGTTGAACTGGAGGGCTGTACTTGTGTATAAATTCTATTGTATATCCCTGGATACTGCTTAAAATATAAGTATCGGTAGTTAACATACTCCATGCATCTAGAAAGGAGTGTAATCTCCCCCCAACCTCCATGCTCCCTGCAATTTGTAGGGAACCAGACCCACCTACCTCCATAGTTACCAGTGGCAGGTTTACTTCTTTTTGTAAATCCTTCATTGATGTTGAGGCGTTGGTGTCTGGGTTTGTGGTTTGGTTGATGTTGGAGGTTCGCGTATCTTCCAAGAAGGCCGGCCTGGGCCATGGCCTAAAAAAGACTCATGTTTGGTGTACCGGACCTTCGAGCTTTCACCAGTCGGTCTTGTTCTACTGGTGGGTGCGTAGGGGTGCTGTCTATGGCCGTAGTGGGTTTTTGATGGTCCCTTTTATGAGTCCCAGGGTTTTTGCTTCCTCATCGAGCTCCTTGACTTGCTTCGATAGGTTACCTCCAAATAGTAGTATTGGTGGTTTTATGTTTCCAGGTTTGCACAGACCCGCGAATTTCGGGTTTAAAGTAGGTCGGATGGCACTCTTCCTGATGCTGTTTATCTCATATTGAGTGTTGCAAAGCAGTGCCAGTGCATCCTGTTGGTCCTGGGACATGTCCTTCTCATCCACTGTGCGGGTGAATGCTGTTATCCCTGCTGTTAGGAGTTTTAATACCTTTTGGAGTTTGATATCCATGCCTCTAACTCCTATTCCAATATGTTTCCATATACAAGTATTTACCAAGACATGCAAGACATTCAGGGATATACAATTATCCGGTGCCAGGTGTCTTGACGTGGTGTCCAATACAGCCTGTTCTTGTAGCTGGTTAAAGGACATATAATCTATACTGGCAGCTAGCTTTTGCTCCAGGTTTTGGCCAGTCTGGTCTGGCTGTATGAAGTTGGACACCATGTCCAGTAGATTCTCACGTTCCTGCACCCCCTGCACACTTGATTTCTCTTCTGCAAACCCCTCTTCAGGATCAGCCCAGTACTGACCCCCAGTGCTCCCCTCTGATGAGGGAGAAGCACTGTGCAGCCCTACAAGAGGTGCTGCTGTGGGTTTTACATAGAGCCCACAGTGACTCGACTCCATCTCCCGGAGCCCGTCACGTTGGAGCAAATGCTCCACACACCGCTCCATCCGGCTCCAGTGCTCACGGTCGCTGGCCGCCCGCGGCTGCTCAAAGTCGGACTCATCTGAGTCCACGACTTTGTTAGTTTTCTGTTTTGCCTTACCGCCCGGCCGCGGAGTGGATCTGGCCGGTGCGGAGGCGACATCGGGCACAGCTGATCCCATTATCGGTGATTCAAGTGCCGCTGGCCGCTGCTGGCTGCCCGCTACTCCGCGGTCCTCCCCCACCAGCTTTGTCGCAGCCCTCTTTGCTTTCTTTGACTTGTCCATGCTCCCCACCTGTAAATCGGTATGGGAAACACAAAAAGACCGCAGAGTAACTCTTACCTGCAGGTTCCGGCTTTTAAACTGCCGCTGCGGGGGAACGTCGTTCCACCCCGCCTGACTGTTTCGCAATGCGTGTAGCGATATGACACGCATGCGTCCTGGCGGGGTTCTTCACGTAGTCACTCAAGTGACTCCGAAGTAAAATAGGATAAATGCTTTTACCCAGAGTAGGGGAACAAAAAAACATGGGACATACTGTAGGTATAAGTTGAGGGTGGAAGGATTTAGTAGAAACCTGAGATATAGCTTTTTCACACATGTTGTGGATATATAGAACAAGCTGCCACAGGAGATAGTTGAGACAGGTACTATAACAACTTTTAAAAGACATTTAGACAGATTCATGGATAGGAAATATTTAGAGAGATGTGTGCAAATGTGGGCAGGTGAGACAATTGTAGATAGAGCATCTTGTTGATAGAGCAAGTTGGGCTGAAGCGCTCATTTATGTGCTATATTAAACTATGGCTCTACACATGAACCACATGTTAATTGAACTTCAATTGCACATGTTCTGCAAGACAGTGAAAAAAATGCTGTGCAACAAACCAAGACATGCAAATGCTCAACAATCTGCTTCATGCAATGCAGCAAGATAATATGAAAATATATACGTTAAACACAATTATGCCTTTTTTAAATGCAGATTCAGTCATGGAGGCGCAATGCTGTGGACTTGTCAAAAACTAAAACTTCGCAAACACCAGAGTATGAATCAGAGCGGAGGATGAGAATTATGAGGAAAGCAATTGCAGCATTTTGGGTAATTGGTACAAAACCATTCAACTCCGGTGAAGCCAACTATGAAGAGAGTAACAGAGGGAAAAGAAAGAGGAATTTCTTTAGAGAGAAGGCGGTGAATCTGTGGAATTTGTTACCACAAAAGACTGTGGAGGCCAAATCAATGGATATTAAGGCAGAGATTGATAGATTCATGATTAGTACAGGTGTCAGGGGTTATGATGAGAAGGCAGGAGAATGCGGTTGAGAGGGAAAGATAGATCAGCCATGATTGAATGGTGGAGTAGACTTGATGAGCCAAATGGCCTAATTCTGCTCCTATACCTTGTAAACTTATAATCACTAATTGAGCATTGTGGGAAGGCATCGGGCCCTGGCAGAGATATTTGCATTGTCTTTAGTGAGGTATCGGAAGACCGAAGGGTGGCTTATTTGTGCCTTTATTTAAGAAAGGTTGCAAGTACAAGCCAGAGTAGCAGAGCCGGTGAGCCTCTATCAATGGTAGGGAAAGTTATTGAGAGACAGGATGTACTGGCATTTGGAAAGGTACGGATTGATTAGGGATAGTGAGCATGGCTTTGTGCATGGGAAATCTCTTACAAAATTATTTTTTAATTTTCCAAGAGGTGATCAAGAGGATCTCTTGGTTGATTCATGGACTTTGGCGAGGTCTTTGACAAAGTCGCGCATGATAGGTTGGTTTGGAAGAATGGATCATATGAAGACGTATATAAGTCTGGCACCTAAGGGTCCTGTATGGAGGTGAAGGAGGAGGTATTGGGACAGATGTTACATCTCCTGTGGTTGCAGGGGGAGGTACAGTACCTGGGGAGGGGGTGGTTTGGGTGAGAAGGTATAAGTAATACAAGTAGTTGCAGAAGTAGCAGTCTCAGTGGAAAGGGGGGAAGCCTGGAAGATGTGACTGGAGGTGGGAGTGTGTAAGAGGAGGCGGAGATGTTAGAGTATGATGCGTTGGGCGTGGAGGCTGGTGGGGTGAAAGGTAAGGAGGAGGGGGAGCAAGAGCAGACCTATGGGGCACAGAGGAGACACAGATGAGGGATCCATCTATAATGGAAGGATGGAAACAATGTTTACTGAAGAAAGAGGAAGTCTCGGATGTCGGGTCAGAAAGTATCGTCTTGGAAGCACATGCGGCAGAAACAGAGGAATTAAGAGTAGGGTATAGAGTCCTTGCAAGCACAGGGTTGGAGGAAGTGTTGTCCAGAAAATTATGAGAGTCAGTAGGTTTACACCAGATATCAGTCGATAGTCTGTCCCCTGTGATGGAGACAGAGAGATCAAGGTACGGGAGAGAGATGTCAGAGATGGACCAGGTGTGTTTGAGGCCAGGGTGGAATAAGAAATTATAAGATTGAAGGTTGTGGATCGGATGACCAGAGGTGATGAGATCAGAAATAGTTTAGGAGATGATGGCCTGGTGTTCTTCGGTGGGGTCGCTGATGAAGATAATGCAAGTGGGCCTCAATAAGTCTCTCTGGCCTGATCAGATATACCCGAGGACACTGTAGGAAGCGAGAAGAGAAATTGCAGGAATCCTAGCTATGATATATGAATCATAATTAGGTGCCACAGACTGGAGGGTGGCTAATGTTGCGCCTTTATTTAAGAAGGGCTGCAATAAAAAGCCAGGAAACTGTAGACCTGTGAGCCGAACATCTGTTGCAGGCAACCTATGGAAAGAATTCTGAGGGATAAAATATATATGCATTTGGGATAGACAAGGGCTGATTAGGGATGGTCAACACCGTTTTGTACATGGAAAATCGTGTCTTACAAATCTGATTGAGATTTGAAAAAATAACCAAAAAAGTTGATGAGGGCAAAGCCATGAACGTTTTCTATATAGACGTCAGCGAGGCATTTGATAAGGTATGGTTGGCTGCTCTGGAAAGTTAGATCGTGTGGGATCCAAGGCGAGCTAGCTGACTGGATGGAGAATTGGCTTTGTGGAAGGAAACAGAGGGTGAGGGTGGAAGGTTGTTTATCAAACTGGAGGCCTGTGACCAGTGGTGTGCCTCAGGGATCAGTGCTGGGACCATTGCTGTTTGTGGTTTATATCAACAATTTGGATAAGAATGTACTAGGCATGATTCGTAAGTTTGGAAATGGCATTCCTCCCGCCAACAAAACTCTTGGTTTATCTTTTTTAAATCTACCTCTGAGATTTTGCTAATGCAGCCTACTATTTGTGAGGGCAGCTTTGTGCCAGACTTTGTTTGATGAAGGTCCTATGAGGCACTTTGGGCTGTTCACTGCATAAAGCCAGCATGTAATTTCTTATTTTGTAAAAATAAGTACAAAGAATAGAAAACTGCATACAGCATTGAGCAAACAGTCTTTTCTATAAATGCAGTGGCAACAAAAGAAACATCGGAATGTGGTTATGAGATTGAAAGTGCCTTCATTATCAACGATCCCAAGTTCAGAAAGCGAGACAGAACATGGCGAGGCATATTTTGCTAATGAGGTACTCGCCTGGACGGGGTGCTGGGGGCCTTGGATGGATGTGAGGGAGGACATATATGAACTGGTGTTACATCTCCTGCATTTGTAGTGGGAAATACTTTGGGAGGGTGTGGTTTGGTTGGGAAGGGAACCAAGGAATTGCAGAGGGAGTGATCTCTGTGGAAACCGGAAAGGGGTGGGGGCGGGAAGATGTGGCTCCCACCGCAACAACTTGGTTTACTCATCCATTCCCACTCAAACCACCCCATCCAGAATGGCAAGAACAAGCATAGTCCAATTTTAGGCACCTACCCAACCCCCCCCTCCCCCAGTTCCCTGTGCCCCACTAAGATGCCATATTTCTCGCACAATCCTGACCCCCCCCCCTTCCCTCTTTCCCCTGTCCCCTGTCCCCTTCCATCTCTATCCCTTCCTCTGGCTTCATTCACATTTCACACCTCTTCTCTTCTGGGGACGGACCGAGCGGCAGCAGCGGGCGGGCAGGGCAGGTGGGGAATGGGCCGAGCGGCGGCAACAGCGGGCGGTCGGACAGGACGGGGATGGGGACGGACCGAGCAGCAGCGGGCGGTTGGACAGGACGGGGATACACACACGCACATGCACCCCCCCCCCCCCCCCCCCAAAATCAACGGGATCTAAACCGCAGTTAACAATGAATGACCTGAGGAGGAAGGAACTGCAGATGCTGCTTTTTTATGGATGGAGAGAGAGAATGACTGAGGGTAGGGGAAAGGAGAGGGAGGGATTGGGGGAGGAGGAGAGGGGAAAGATTGTGGGGAGGGGAGGAGGGAGAATGGGGGGATTGAGGGAGAGGAAGAGGTAGGGAGGAAGAGGGGGAAAGTGGGGGAGGTGAGGAGAGTGGGGGAATAGAGGGAGAGGAGGGCAGTGTGGGAGGTCAGGAGGGATAGTGAGGGGATAGGGGGAGGTGGGGGATAGAGGGATAGGAGGGGGGTAGGGAGAGGAGTTATGGAGGGAGGGACGGAGTGACTGAGGTTTGGGGAAAGCAGAGGGAGGGAGAGGTGAGGGAGGGATTGGGGAGAGGAGGAGGAGAGGGGAAAGAAGAGGGAGTGCTGGGGGATGAGGGCAAATGAGCCGTGCCTGCGCATTTGGGGGCTATGCGTGAGTGGTGCAATGTTGCGTTGGGGGAACAGGTGAGTGGTGGAATATTTCATTGGGGAATGGGTTGCGTTGGGGACAAGGCCTCCCGTGTGACAGGGACCCAACGGGTCCCACTTATTCTAGTTCATTAATAAATATATGGAGAATGCATGTGTAAAAAAGAATTGCAGATGCTGGTTTAAACTGAAGATAGATACAAAAAGCTGGTCAGAGAGCATCTCTGGAGAAAAGGAATCAGTGATGTTTCGGCTCGAGACACTTCTTCAGATTGCGTCAGGGGAAAGGGAAATTAGAGTTATAGATGGCCGATGCTGAAAATAAAGAGAGAAAATGCTGGAAATATTCAGTTGATCAGGAAGCATCTGTGCAGAGAAGCAGAGGTAATATTTCATGTTGAAGACGTTTTATCGGATTTAGAAAAGTGAGAAAACAACCGTGTTTGGGATGAGCTTGTCATTGACATCATTACTTTTCATGTTCTAATAAAAGAACACAAGAAGCCAAAGCTGTAGTAGATGATCGGGCCCTTCAAACTGTTCTGCATTTAATATGATCATGGCAGATCTATGCTCGCTTCAAGTCCTCTGTGCTATTTCTCCTTATCCCTCTTTTTGATATATTGAATATTCATCCCTCCACTTTAAATACTTCTAATGATCTAACTACCTACCAGAGCAGAGAATTTACCACATTCATCACCCTCTGCAAGGAAAAATTTATGCCTACCACATTTTTAAATGATCAGCCCCTTATCTTGCAGTTATTCACCCCGCTCAAGGCTTTCCCAGTGGAGAAAACACCCCAACACCCTGTAAAGCCTCCTTATAATAATAATAATAATAATAATAATAATAATAATACATTTTTTTGTATAGCGCTTTTCAAGGACTCAAAGTCGCTTTACATGGCGAGTCAAGAACAAAACAAAATAGAGCAGTAAGACAGAGATGCAAAGGGGAGGGGGACATGGGACTAAGGGTATGCAGAGGTGAAGAGATGGGTCTTGAGGCGGGACTGGAAGATGGTGAGGGACTCAGAAGTTCGGATCAATTGTGGGAGGGAGTTCCAGAGCCTGGGAGCTGCCCTGGAGAAGGCTCTGTCTCCAAAAGTTCAGAGGTTGGATTTCAGAATGGAGAGGAGACCGGCTGAAATGGATCTGAGGGACCGTGAGGGTTGGTAGGGGGAGAGGAGGTCAGTGAGATAAGGGGGGGCCAAGTGGTTGAGGGCTTTGTAGGTGAGGACCAGGATTTTGTAGATGATCCGGTGGGAAATGGGAAGCCAGTGAAGTTCTTTGAGGACAGGGGTGATGTGGTGCCAGGATTTGGTGTGGGTAATGAGTCGGGCGGCTGCATTCTGGACCAGTTGGAGTTGGTTGATGCTGCTGGAATTAATGCCAAAGAGAAGAGAGTTACAGTAGTCCAGTCGGGAGGAGATGAAGGCATGGATGAGTCTTTCAGCAGCGGGGGGTGTGAGAGAGGGTCTGATTTTGGCAATGTTGCGGAGGTGAAAAAATGATGTTTTGACAACATGGCAGATGTGAGGCTCAAGAGAGAGGGTTGAGTCAAAGATCACGCCAAGGTTGCGGGCCTGAGGAGATGGGGAGACAGTGGTGCCGTCAATAGTGAGAGTGGGGTTGTTAATTTTGGTAAGTGTTGATTTGGAGCCAATGAGGAGAAATTCTGTTTTGTTACTGTTTAATTTAAGGAAGTTGAGTTGCATCCAAGATTTGATGGCTGACAGGCAGGAGTTGATATGGGAGAGAGGGGGGTGGTGGGGGGACTTGGTGCTGAGATAGATCTGGGTGTCATCAGCATAGCAAAGGAAGTCTAGTTTGAAGTGACGGAGTATATGATCAAGGGGGAGGATGTAGATGATGAAGAGGAGGGGACCGATAACAGAGCCTTGGGGAACGCCTTGAGTGACAGTGGCTGGAGCAGAGGTGTGGTTATGGAGAGAGATGAAGTGGGATCGGTTGGAAAGGTAGGAACGGAGCCAGCTGAATGCAGAACCTTCAATGCCAAGGTCTTCAGTGCAGTTCCCAGAGGTTCCCAGAGGTTTTTGTCTGTCTCCCTACCTGCTTCCACTGCCTGCAACTTCCGGCAACTACCTGCAACCTCTAGGAACCGCACGGAAACCTTGGGTGGGGCGCAAAGTCTCCAGACTCCGTCTCCGTTCAGGTTTCCTAAGTGGGACAGGGGCATTAGGATCTTATATGTTTTAGTAAGATCACCCCTCATTTTTCTAAACTCCACGGAATACTTAACTGAAAGAATACCTCTATTCCCATCTCAAGAATCGATGCCTGAGGTGTTGAGTGTATTCAGCATTCTCTGTAATTTAGATTTTCAACTTCTGAAGTTTATTGCTTTGAATTATTTCGTCCTTATCCTTGCTCATTCTCCCTTGTCCGGTCCCTTCACACCTGAATTTTCTATTCATGTTTGATTTTTCTCTTGATTGGTTTCATGCCACTAATTCCAAGCTTCCCTGCCCATGTCGTCTGCAGTCTGCCAACCCTCTTGCCTTGGTCCACTTGTTGTTTAACACTAAAGGACAACTGCAAAAAGGTATATTCCTTGATGTACAAGTCTAAATGAAAAGATGAACAAATGATGCTAACCTTATTGATATCTGAATTATTAAAAACAAACAAAGAACTAGGTTAATTTCTACAGGGGTATTATAGGAAAATAAAGATTATGTAAAATGTGTACAATCGCAGTCAACGTGATGGCATGGCAGTTAGTGCTACTGACTAAAAGGTGCAGGGTCTGTGGATGGATCCTAACCTTGAGAGCTATCCATGTGGAAATTGCACGTTCCACCAGGTGGCGCCGTACATGGCAGCCGCACCAACAGCCTTTGTAAAGGGCCTGTCCCACGAGCATGCGACCTGCATGCGGCAAGTGAGACCTAAAGGGCCGATCCCACCAGCATGCGCCTGCATGCGGCAAGCGTAACCTAACGTGGTCGCTTGAGCCATACGGCCTCGCGGAGCCGGTCCCACTTCGATCGCCGGAGCCGTATGGAGTTGTGCGGAGCTGGTCCCGACATCGCGTGGGGCTCCAAAAAACTGACCGTGTTTAAAAATTCCGCGCGGCAACGGCCTGCCGGCCCGCAGCCGCCTCGACGTCATGTCACTCACTCGACCTCCGCGCGGCTCCCGCATCTGTTTTGGTCCCACTTGCCGCATGCCGTACGGCTCAAGCAACCACGTTAGGTCTCGCTTGCCGCATGCAGGCGCATGCTGGTGGGACCGTCCCTTTAGGTCGCGCTTGCTGCATGCAGGTCGCATGCCTGTGGGACAGGCCCTTTAGGGGTCGACTGCGGGAGCTCCAACCGCATGAGCTTCGGCCACCCTGATCGCGGGAGCTTTGATCGCCCCGATCCGGGAGCTTTGATCGCCAACTGCGGGAGCTGCGATCACCCTGATTGTGGAAGTTTTGATTGCCTCGACCGTGGGAGAAAAGGAGGAAAGAAGGTATGTTATTTGCCTTCCATCACAGTGGGGAATGTAAGGTCGCCGAAAAAACAAGATGGATGTGCTACCTGCACTGGTGAGAACTCAGAGGGAGTGCCTTGAGTGCAGTGATCTCGGTGTTTTAGACAATAGACAATAGGTGCAGGAGTAGACCATATGGCCATTCGAGCCAGCACCACCATTCACTGTGATCATGGCTGATCTTCCACAAACAGTACCCCGTTCCTGCCTTCTCCCCATATCCGCTATCTTTAAGAGCTCTATCTAACTCTCTCTTGAAAGCCTCCAGAGAATTGGCCTCCACTGCCTTCTGAGGCAGAGAATTCCACAAACACTATATTCAACTCCTTGTTACGAAGGCCATTCGCTTTCTTTACTGCCTACTGTATCTGCATGCTTACTTTCAGTGACTGGACCCCCAGATCTCGCTGTACTTCCTCTTTTCCCAACTTGACACCATTCAGATAATAATCTGCCTTCCTGTTTTTGCCACCAAAGTGGATAACCTCACATTTATCCACATGAAACTGCATCTGCCATGCATCTGCCCAATCACCCAACCTGTCCAAGTCACCCTACATCCTCATAGCATCCTCCTCACAGTTCACACTGCCACCCAGCTTTGTGTCATCTGCAAATTTTCTAAAGTTACTTTTAATCCCTTCATCTAAATCATTAATGTATATTGTAAATAGCTGCGGTCCCAGCACCGAGCCTTGCGGTACCCCACTAGTCACTGCCTGCCATTCTGAAAGGGACCCGTTTATCCCTACTCTTTGTTTCCTGTCTGCCAACCAATTTTCTATCCATGTCAGTACCCTACTCCCAATACCATGTGCTCTAATTTTGCCCACTAATCTCCTATGTGGGACCTTATCAAATGCTTTCTGAAAGTCCAGGTACACTACATCCACTGGCTCTCCCTTGTCCATTTTCCTAGTTACATTCTCAACGAATTCCAGAAGATTCGTCAAGCATGATTTCCCCTTCGTAAATCCATGCTGACTCGGACCGATCCTGTTACTGCTATCCAAATGTGCTGCTATTTTATCTTTTATAGTTGACTCCAGCATCTTCCCCACCACCAATGTCAGGCTAACTGGTCTATAATTCCCTGTTTTCTCTCTCCCGCCTTTCTTAAAAAGTGAGATAACATTAGCTACCCTCTAATCCACATGAACTGATCCTGAATCTAAGAACATTGGAAAATGATCACCAATGCATCCACGATTTCTAGAGCCACTTCCTTAAGTACCCTGGGATGTAGACCATCGGGCCCTGGGGATTTATCAGCCTTCAGTTCCATCAGTCTACCCAACACTATTTCCTGCCGAATGTGAACTTCCTTCAGTTCCTCCGTCACCCTAGATCCTCTGGCCACTAGTACATCAGGGAGATTGTTTGTGTCTTCCTTAGTGAAGACAGATCCAAAGTACCTGTTCAGCTCATCTGCCATTTCCTTGTTCCCCATAATAAGTTCACCTTTTTCAGTCTTCAAAGGTCTACCTTTGGTCTCAACTAATTTTTTCCTCTTCACATACCTAAAGAAGCTTTTACTATCCTCCTTCATATTCTTGGCTAGCTTACCTTTGTACCTCATCTTTTCTCCCCGTATTGCCTTTTTAGTTATCTTCAGTTGCTCTTTAAAAGTTATCCAATCCTCTGGCTTCCCGCTCATCTTTGCTATGTTATATTTGTTCTCTTTTATGTTTATACTGTCTCTGACTTTCTTTGTCAGC
The DNA here is from genome assembly GCF_010909765.2 of Amblyraja radiata. Lineage (NCBI taxonomy): Eukaryota > Metazoa > Chordata > Chondrichthyes > Rajiformes > Rajidae > Amblyraja > Amblyraja radiata. The sequence continues at coordinate 47,260,039 of NC_045962.1, read as the reverse complement.
CACAGTCGCCCCTTACTCCCCTTGGAATCTTTCTTCCTCTTTGAATGAACCTTCTGCATTATTGCCAGAAATACCTGCCATTGTTGTTCCACTGTCATCCCAGCTAGGGTTTCCTTCCAGTCAACTTAGGCCAGCACCTCCCTCATGGCTCCATAGTCCTCTTTGTTCAACTGTAATACTGACACTTCCGATTTCCCCTTCTCCCTTTCAAATTGTAGATTAAAACTTATCATATCATGGCCACTACCTCCTAATGGCTCCTTTACCTCGAGTTCCCTTATCGAATCCGGTTCATTACACAACACTAAATCCAGAATTGCCTTCTCCCTGGTAGGCTCCAGTACAAGCTGCTCTGAGAATCCATCACGGAGGCAATCCACAAACTCCCTTTCTTGGGGTCCAGTACCAATCGGGTTTTCCCAGTCTACGTGCTTGTTGAAATCTCTCACAACAACCGTAGCATTACCTTTACGATATGCCAATTTTAACTCTTGATTCAACTTACACCCTATATCCAGGCTACAGTTTTGGGGCCTGTAGATAACTTCCATTAGAGTCTTTTTAATTCCTCAGTTCTGTGCATATTGACTCTACGTCTCCTGATTCTTTGTCACCCCTTGCAAGGGACTGAATTTCATTCCTCACCAACAGAGCTACCCCACACTCTCTGCCCACCTGTCTGTCTTTTCGATAGGACGTATACCCTTCAATATTCAGTTCCCAGCCCTGGTCCTCTTACAGCCATGTGTCTGTAATTCCCACAATATCATACTTTTCAATTTCTAACTGAGCCTCAAGCTCTTCCACTTTATTTCTTATACTTCGCGCGTTCATATATAACACTTCAACTTCGGTATACACCTCCTCTATCACACTGGTCACTATTGGCCCTGACCTTACTCTCTTATCCCTTCTCAAACTTTCCTTCCCATTAATTCAGGAGTCTTTCGTAACTTTTCCTGTACTCACTTCCCCTACATCTTTTCCTGTACTCACTTCCTCTTCAACTCCCTATTTGTCAATCCCTCCCCCCCACTATTTAGTTTAAACGTTGGTCCCCCTCCAGTTAAGCTGTAACCCGTCCCTTTTGTACAAGTCACCCCTACCCCAGAAGAGATCCCAGTAGTCTATAATGCTGAATCCTTGCTCCCTGCATCCAGTCCTCCAGCCCAAGAGCAGAACTCATTATCAAAACATGGAGGGGACGGGGGACACAATTTTTTGGCGGCCGTGCACGCACACACACACACGTGCACACGCGCACGGCTTCGGAGGCTCAATCCAGCGCTAAATGCAGCTCAATTCTGCCTTTCTCACCTGGTTAATCTACAGCCCTGTCTGGACTGACGGGACCCCAGCGCTGCTTCTCTGCGCTGGCCATATTTCCAGCAAGCCCAAGGTTAACCTGGCGGGACAGGCAGAGTTGAGCTGGGTTTAGTGCTGTTTCTCTGTGCTGGCTGTGGGCCTGGGGGCACAGCTCGCGTCTGACTCCCGACCTCTCTGGCCACCCGGGACCAAAGGTCTCCACTATAGGATCTTTGCCCGGGACAGCGCCGGGATCGATCCTGCCTGCGGATGAAGCGCAGGTCTGTGCCACTCCTCCCTCCTCCAATCATCGCGCCCTCGATCATCAGTCCCACCCCCACTGCCACGTGGAAAGCGGAGATTTTAAAATACGGATCACAAAAACTTGGGGGGAATGTCCCCCACCTCTCAAAACATGGGGGGGAAGTGTCCCCTCTGGCTCCCCCGGGTTTTCCACCCCTGCTCCAGCCACACATTCAGATCCCCTATCACCCTGTTCCTGCCCACACTTGCACGAGGCACTGGAAGCAATCCAGAGATAACCACCCTGAAAGTCCTGCTTTTCAGTCTTCTTCCTAACTCTCTAAACTCGCGTTGCAGAACCTCCTTCCCCTTCGTCCCGATGTCATTTGTGCCCACGTGCAGAACTACAGCTGTTCACCTTCCCTCTCGAGGATGTTCTGAATTTGGTTTGTGATATCTTGAACCCTGGCACCAGGGAGGCAACAGACCATCCTCGAGTCTCGTCTGCCGCCACAGAATCTCCAGTCCGCAACTCGGACAATGGAGTCACCCACCACTACAGCTCTGCCCGACGTCGGTCTCGTCAGTCAAGTCTCATCGCAAGGATTGGAGCCACCGACCTGTCAGCCGCTCGGACTGGAAGTGTCATCTCCCTCAACAGCTCCCAAAACAGTACCTGTTTTCATTAGGCACAGCCACCTGGGTCTCCTGCACTCTACGTTTACTCCCCTTTCTCTCCCACCTTCGTCCTTCCTGTATCCTTGGCGTAGACCTCACTGTAGGTCTTGTCCAGGAAACTCTCAATTTCCCAGATGGCCCTGATGTCATCCAGCTGTTTCTCGAGTTCCCCAACATGTTCGTTCAGTAGCTGCACCTGGACACAATTTCTGCAGGTGTAGTTTGCAGAAGCTCCAGTGGTCTCGCTGCCATCCCACATCCTGCAGGAAACACTGCACCAAAATGCCTGCCATTTCTACATAGACAAAATTTCAATCAACTGTAGCCTCCTTGCCTCAGCCTCCTCGCCGAAGACTCTTGAGCCAAAGACTCGCACTTTTCTCACAAGGCACTTCCCTCAACAAGGCTGCTCCCCTCTAGCAAACCTTGCTTATATTGGCTGATTAATTGCCTAATTCGCCAATTTACCAATTTGCAAATTAAATTAAAATCACGGTAAACACTTGAATTGTGCTTTTGGGGCGCTTTTAAAATCTTCTTTACCTCTGACTCACCGACCCAGCCAATACTAGGTCTCGCTGCTTCTGGATTCTACTTCTCTCCCCAAGTCTGCTGCTGCTATTGCCTGTGTTGATTAAATCTTTCTGTTTCTAAATACAGGCAGTTCTGGCAGAATTGGAGAGAGAGAAAGGAAAAAAAACTCCCAGGGGATCAGTCTATGAGTGATACACAACTTCTATGCCATCTGTGTCTTCAGAATCTTTTGTGTCAATTTGTCTCCGGAGTGTGACTTCAGGGATTCCCCCTTCACTGAATGCTGTTTGATTGAGACTGGTTCAATATATTGTCTTGGCCGAATAACTGTTCATGTCACAGAAAATAAAGGTAGCTGATTGGAAAGTCTAAACATCTGACAGTGCCCAGGGAAGTTGTGACATCCATTGTGTTTGCAGATCTTAATTAACTCACTGCCACAGAGGGACGTTTGGAAGGGTGAGGGGGGAATTCATTGAAACTTACCAAATAGTGAAAGGTCTGGGTAGAATGTGGAGAGGATGTTTCTATCAATTGGATTGTCTAGGACCAGAGACCATAGCTTCAGGATAAAAGGACGTACCTTTAGAAAGGAGATGAGGAGGAATTTCTTTAGTCAGAGGGTGGTGAATTTGTGGAATTCATTTGCACAGATGGCTGTGGAGAACTAATCAATGGATATTTACTAAGGCAGAGATTGACAGATTCTTGCTTAGTACGGGTGTCAGGGCTTATGGGGAGAAGGCAGAAGAATGGGGTTGTGAGGGAAAGATAGATCAGCCAGGAATGAATGGCGAAGTAGATTTGATAGGCTGAATGGCCTAATTCTGCTCCTAGATCATATGAACTTATAAGGGTGCAGCTGAGGATTTTCCATTAGATAAATTTAAAGCAGAGCTGGAGTAACATATATGGAGGGGAATGATGTGTAAGACTATGAGGAAGACGTGTGGTAAGATAGTCTGATGCAGTACAAATGTTGACAGGTGAGTTGGGCTAAATGAACAGTTTCTCTCCTTTGAAGCCGTGTTATTTCAACATCAAACTGGTGTTGCCCCAGTCAAAGTTGGCATTAGTATGTTGGGGATAAAAACTGTGTACTCGTTGACTCACACAGTCCCCACAGCCTGAGTTTCTGTGTACATCAACCTAAATCTTGAACGTTACATTCCTGTTTAGCACAATGACCCCACAGCTGTTGCTATTGCCTGATGGTTGATTAATTTATTCTGCTTATAATTACAGGCAGTTCTGGCAGAATTGGATGCTGAACAGAGTGTGAAAGGAAAAAAACTCCCAGGGACTCAGTCTTTGAGTGATACACAACTTGATGTAGCTGCAGAAACCGCTAAGCCTTCTGTGAGTCACCAGATACTTTTTGGAAAATTGAGTTAATTTGTCTCCAGAGTGTGACTTCAGGGATTCCTCCTTCACTGAATGCTGTTGGATTGAGACTGGTTCAATATATTATCTTGGCCGAATCATTGTTGATGTCACAGAAAATAAAGGTAGCTGATTGGAAAGTCTAAACATCTGACAGTGCCCAGGGAAGTTGAGACACCCATTGTGTTTGCTGATCTTAATTACCTAACTGCCATAGGCGGACGTTTGGAAGGTTGAGGGGGGAACTTCATTGAAACTTACCAAATAGTTGATGGTCTGGGTAGAGTGAACGTGGAGAGGATGTTTCCACCAATGGGAGAGTCTAGGACCAGAGACCATAGCTTCTGGATTCTACTTCTCTCCCCAAGTCTGCTGCTGCTATTGCCTGTGTTGATTAAATCTTTCTGTTTCTAAATACAGGCAGTTCTGGCAGAATTGGAGAGAGAGAAAGGAAAAAAATTCCCAGGGGATCAGTCTATGAGTGATACACAACTTCTATGCCATCTGTGTCTTCAGAATCTTTTGTGTCAATTTGTCTCCGGAGTGTGACTTCTGGGATTCCTCCTTCACTGAATGCTGTTTGATTGAGACTGGTTAAATATATTGTCTTGGCCGAATAACTGTTCATGTCACAGAAAATAAAGGTAGCCGATTGGAAAGTCTAAACATCTGACAGTGCCCAGGGAAGTTGTGACATCCATTGTGTTTGCAGATCTTAATTAACTCACTGCCACAGAGGGACATTTGGAAGGGTGAGGGGGGAATTCATTGAAACTTACCAAATAGTGAAAGGTCTGGGTAGAATGTGGAGAGGATGTTTCCATCAATTGGATTGTCTAGGACCAGAGACCATAGCTTCAGGATAAAAGGAGACGTACCTTTAGAAAGGAGATGAGGAGGAATTTCTTCAGTAAGAGGGTGGTGAATCTGTGGTAGGATAGTCTGGTGCAGTACAAATGTTGACCAAGATCAGTTCGGCAAAATGTCCAGTTTTTCTCCCTTGAAGCCGTGTTATTTCAACATCAAACTGGTGCTGCCCCAGTCAAAGTTGGCATTAGTATGTTGCTCTTGTCTGATCTCATTGATCAAATCTTTCTACTTATATACACAGAAGAAGAAAGTTGCAGAAACTGATCCCGGACAGGATGTTGAAGGAGAGAATCATCCACGAGGACAACTTTCAAGATCAGGGAGTGAGGTATGGCTTCATTTACCTAGAGAAATTCCTGCATCATTCGTGGATGATGGACTACTTGCAGAATTGCCCAAAGTTGAGGCCACTCAAGATGAAGTTGGTGTCTGGCAGAAGTGATCAGTGATCTAGTGTAAGCCTTTCAGTAGATGGTTCAGCATGTGGGGACTGTGCTCTTGAATGCATTGCAAAATGAAATACATCAGTTTGGTATGAATGTTTCCTTCTTTGATGAATTTTGTTCAACAGAGGTTGTTACATTGGCTCAACTAATGATGGTATCCCTGAAGAGAGATAGCAAATTGAACTGCGTGGACAGTTCAACTTTGACTAATAAGATTGCTTTCTTGTTGCTTGCATAGATCTAATGGGCCAAATGTCATCGTCTTTTGTTGTGAGAGCTATAGCTTAAGGTGCAAAAACTGTGCTAAGAACATAATAATGAATATGCAAAAGCTGCAGATGCTGAAAATCTGAAAAAGTAACTTGGTAGTCTGGCAGTATCTATGGAAAGAAACATGGTACACAGTTTTTATCCCCAAATTGTGAAATTGCCATTGACCCACAAGAACCATGAATCAAAGATTCACAAACTTCCCAGCTGGTTGTATTTGTGTCTGTGTATGTGTCATGAATGAATGAATGAATATGCTTGCTCTTATCACTAGAAAATGAAAACAGACTGGTGCCGTGATAGATATATTAGGAGAATGAAAGAATTTAAATGGGGTGATACGTAGCTTATTTTTCTCTGACCAAATAATGACTGTCAATATTAGATAGACACTAACAACGTCTATGAAGAGATCAGAAGACACTCTTACCAAGAGAGAAATGTGAATTGGACCTCACGGCCACATAGGGCAAATGAGGCTGATAATGAAGATATGGTTAAGGGAACCAAGTAAGGTTAAGCAGGAAAAATCAGATGAAGAGATGGGAAAAGATCTCGAGAAGTACTTTGAACATGTACATCAATGAGTGAGCCTGGCCTGTTCCCAGATTTCTGTGTAACTCAACCTAAATCTTGAATGTTACATTCCTGTTTAGCATAATGACCCCACAGCTGTTGCTATTGCCTGATGGTTGATTAATTTATTCTGCTTATAATTACAGGCAGTTCTGGCAGCATTGGATGCTGAACAGAGTGTGAAAGGAGAAAAACTCCCAGGGGCTGAGTCTTTGAGTGATACACAACTTGACGTAGCTGCAGAAACCGCTAAGCCTTCTGTGAGTCATGAAATACTTTTTGGAAAATTGAGTTAATCTGTCTCCAGAGTGTGACTTCAGGGATTCCTCCTTCACTGAATGCTGTTGGATTGAGACTGGTTCAATATATTGTTCAAAAGAGAACTGCAGATGCTGGAATATCGAAGGTACACAAAATTGCTGGGGAAACTCAGCGGGTGCAGCAGCATCTATGGAGCGAAGGAAATAGGCGACGTTTCGGGCCGAAGGGTCTGAAGAAGGGTTTCGGCCCGAAACGTCGCCTATTTCCTTCGCTCCATAGATGCTGCTGCACCCGCTGAGTTTTCCCAGCAATTTTGTGTACCCTGGTTCAATATATTGTCTTGGCCAAATCACTGTTGATGTCACAGAAAATAAAAGTAGCTGATTGGAAAGTCTAAACATCTGACAGTGCCCAGGGAAGTTGAGACACCCATTGTGTTTGCTGATCTTTATTACCTCACTGCCACAGAGGGACGTTTGGAAGGATGAGGGGGAAACGTCATTGAAACTTACCAAATAGTTGATGGTCTGGGTAGAGTGAACGTGGAGAGGATGTTTCCACCAATGGGAGAGTCTAGGACCAGAGACCATAGCCCCAGTATAAAAGGACGTACCTTTAGAAAGGAGATGAGGAGGAATTTCTTTAGTCAGATGGTGGTGAATCTGTGGAATTAATTGCCACAGACGGCTGTGGAGGACTAATCAATAGATATTTTTTAAGGCAGAGATTGACATATTATTGGTTACTACGGGTGTCAGGGCTTATGGGGAGAAGGCAAAAGAATGGGGTTGAGAGCGAAAGATAGATTAGCCATGATTGAATGGCGAAGTATATTTGATAGGCTGATTGGCCTAATTCTGCTCCTAGAACCTATGAGGGTGCAGCTGAGGGTTTTCCATTGGATAAATTTATAGCAGAACTGGAGTAACATATATGGAGGGGAATGATGTGTAAGACTATGAGGAAGACGTGTGGTAAGATAGTCTGATGCAGTACAAATGTTGACAGAGGTGAGTTCGGCTAAATGTCCAGTTTCTCTCCCTTGAAGCCGTGTTATTTCAACATCAAACTGGTGCTGCCCCAGTCAAAGTTGGCATTAGTATGTTGCTCTTGTCTGATCTCATTGATCAAATCTTTCTACATATACACAGAAGAAGAACGTTGCAGAAACTGATCCCGGACAGGATGTTGAAGGAGAAAATCATCCACGAGGACAACTTTCAAGATCAGGGAGTGAGGTATGGCTTCATTTACCTAGAGAAATTCCTGCACCATTCATGGATGATGGATTACTTCCAGAACTGCCCAAAGTTGAAGCTACTCAAGATGAAGTTGGTGTCTGGCAGAAAGTGATCAGTGATCTAGTGTAAGCCTTTCAGTAGATGGTTCAGCATGTGGGGACTGTGCTCTTGAATGCACTGCAAAATGAAATACATCAGTTTTGTATAAATGTTTCCTTCTTTGATGAATTTTGTTCACAGAGGTTGTTATATTGGCTCATCTAATGATGGTATCCCTGAAGAGAGATAGCAAATTGAACTGCGTGGACACCATATATTTTTTCCAATGGGGAAGACATGGCACTGCACACACAGGTTGATAAGAAACATAGAAATATAGGTGCAGGAGTAGGCCATTCGGCTCATCTTGCCTGCACTGCCATTCAATATGATCATGGCTGCATCTAAAATCAGTACCCCGCTCCTGCTTTTTCCCCATATCCCTTGAATCCTGTAGCCCGAAGAGCTAAATCTAACTCTTTTGAAAACACCCAGTGAATTGGCCTCCACTGCTTTCTGTGGTAGAGAAATGCACAGATTCACAACTCTGGGTGAGGTTTTTCCTCATCTCAGTCCTAAATGGCCTACCCCTTATTCTTAAACTGTGACCCCTGGTTCTGGTCTCTCCCAACATCGGGAACATTTTCCTTGCATCTAGCCTGTCCAACCCTTTAAGAATTTTATATGTTTCTATGAGATATCCTCTCATACTACTGAATACAAGCCCATTCGACCCATTCTTTCATAATATGTCAGTCTCGCCATCCCAGGAATTAACCTGGTGAACCTACGCTGCACTCCCTCAATAGCAATAATGTCCTTCCTCAAATTAGGCGACCAAAACCGCACACAATACTCCAGGTGTGGTCTCACATGGGCCCTGTACAACTGCAGTAGGACCTATTTGCTCCTAAACTCAAATCCTCTCGCAATGAAGGCTAACATGCCATTAGCTTTCTTCACTGCCTGCTGTACCTGCATGCTTACTTTCAGTGACTGATGTACAAGCACACCCAGGTCTCGTTGCACCTCCCCTTTTCCTAATTTGACACCCTTCAGATATTAATCTGCCTTCATGTTCATGCCACCAAGGTGGATAATCTCACATTTATCCACATTATACTGCATCTGCCATGCATCTGCCCTCTAACCCAACCTATCCAAGTCACCCTACAGGCTCATAGCATCCTCATCGCAGCTCACCCTGCCGCCCAACTTTGTGTCATCTGCCAACTTGGAGATGTCACATTTAATTCCCTCGTCTAAATCGTTACTATATATTGTAAGTAACTGGGGTCCCAGCGCCGAGCCTTGCGGCATCACACTAGTCACTGCCTGCCATTCTGAAAAGGACCCGTTAACTCCTACTCTTTGCTTCCTGTCTGCCAACCAGTTCTCTATCCTTGTCAATACCCTACCCCCAATACCATGTGCTTTAATTTTGCACACTAATCTTTTGTGAGCGACCTCGTCAAAGGCTTTTTGAAAGTCCAGATATACACAACATTCATTGGCTCTCCCTTATCCATTGTTACATCCTCAAAAACTTCCAGAAGATTAGTCAAGCATGACTTTGACCGATCCTGTCACTGCTTTCCAAATGCACTGCTATAACATCTTTAATAATTGATTCAAGCATCTTCCCCACTACCGATGTAAGGGTATCTGGTCTGTTATTCCCTGTTTTCTCTGTCCCTCCTTTCTTAAAACGTGGAGTTACATTGTCTACACTCCTATCCACAGGAACTAACCATATAATAACCATATAACAATTACAGCACGGAAACAGGCCATCTCGACCCTTCTAGTCCGTGCCGAACACGTATTCTCCCCTAGTCCCATATACCTGCGCTCAGACCATAACCCTCCATTCCTTTCCCGTCCATATAACTATCCAATTTATTTTTAAATGATAAAAACGAACCTGCCTCCACCACCTTCCCTGGAAGCTCATTCCACACAGCCACCACTCTCTGAGTAAAGAAGTTCCCCCTCATGTTACCCCTAAACTTCTGTCCCTTAATTCTCAAGTCATGTCCCCTTGTTTGAATCTTCCCTACTCTCAGTGGGAAAAGCTTATCCACGTCAACTCTGTCTATCCCTCTCATCATTTTAAAGACCTCTATCAAGTCCCCCCTTAACCTTCTGCGCTCCAAAGAATAAAGCCCTAACTTGTTCAACCTTTCTCTGTAACTTAGTTGCTGAAACCCAGGCAACATTCTAGTAAATCTCCTTTGTACTCTCTCTATTTTGTTGACATCCTTCCTATAATTAGGCGACCAAAATTGTACCCCATACTCCAGAATTGGCCTCACCAATGCCTTGTACAATTTTAACATTACATCCCAACTTCTATACTCAATGCTCTGATTTATAAAGGCCAGCACACCAAAAGCTTTCTTTACCACCCTATCTACATGAGATTCCACTTTCAGGAAACTGTGCACAGTTATTCCCAGATCCCTCTGTTCACCTGCATTCTTCAATTCCCTACCATTTACCATGTACGTCCTATTTTGATTTGTCCTGCCAAGATGTAGCACCTCACACTTATCAGCATTAAACTCCATCTGCCATCTTTCAGCCCACTCTTCCAACTGGCATAAATCTCTCTGTAGACTTTGAAAATCTACTTCATTATCCACAACCCCACCTATCTTAGTATCTTCTGCATACTTACTAATCCAATTTACCACACCATCATCCAGATCATTGATGTACATGACAAACAACAGTGGACCCAACACAGATCCCTGTGGCATCCCACTAGTCACTGGCCTCCAACCTGACAAACAACCATCCACCATTACTCTCTGGCATCTCCCATTCCGCCACAGTTGAATCCATCTTGCTACTCCACCATTAATACCCAACCATTGAACCTTCTTAACCAACCTGCCGTGAGGAACCTTGTCAAAGGCCTTACTGAAGTCCATATATACAACATCCACTGCTTTACCCTCATCAATTTCCCGAGTAACCTCTTCAAAAAATTCAAGAAGATTAGTCAAACATGACCTTCCAGGCATAAATCCATGTTGACTGTTCCTAATCAGACCCTGTTTATCCAGATGCTTATATATATTATCTCTAAGTATCCTTTCCATTAATTTGCCCACCACTGACGTCAAACTAACAGGTCTATAATTGCTAGGTTTACTCTTACACCCCTTTTTAAACAATGGAACAACATGCGCAGTACGCCAATCCTCCGGCACTATTCCCTTTTCTAATGACATTTGAAATATTTCTGTCATAGCCCCTGCTATTTCTACACTAACTTCCCTCAATGTCCTAGGGAATATCCTGTCCAGACCTGGAGACTTATCCACTTTTATATTTCTCAAAAGTGTCAGTACTTCCTCTTCTTTGAATCTCATAGTTTCCATAGCAACTCTACTTGTTTCCCTTACCTCACATAATTCAATATCCTTCTCCTTGGTGAATACCGAAGAAAAGAAATTGTTCAATATCTCCCCCATCTCTTTTGGCTCTGCAGATAGCTGTCCACTCTGACTCTCTAATGGACCAGTTTTATCCCTCGTTATCCTTTTGCTATTAATATAGCTGTAGAAACCCTTTGGGTTTACTTTCACCTTACTTGCCAAAGCAACCTCATATCTTCTTTTAGCTTTTCTAATTTCTTTCTTAAGATTCTTTTTACATTCTTTATACTCCTCAAGCACCTAATTTACTCCATGCTGCCTATAATTGTTGTAGATCTCCCTCTTTTTCCGAACCAAGTGACCAATTTCCCTTCAAAACCATGGCTCTTTCCGATTTTTACTATTTCCTTTCAACCGAACAGGGACATAAAGATTCTGTACTCTTAAAATTTCACCTTTAAATGTACTCCATTTCTCTTTCACATCTTTCCCATAAAACAAAATGTCCCAATTTACTCCTTTTAAATCCTTTCGCATCTCCTCAAAGTTAGCCTTTCTCCAATCAAAAATCACAACCCTAGGTCCGGTTCTGACCCTCTCCATAATTATATTGAAACTAATGGTATTGTGATCACTGGTCCCGAACTGTTCCCCAACGCATACCTCTGCCACCTGACCCGTCTCATTTCCTAACAGGAGGTCTAGCACCGCCCCTTCTCTAGTAGGTACTTTTATGTATTGCTGCAAAAAACTATCCTGCACTCATTTTACAAACTCCAACCCATCCAGCCCATTTACAGAATGTGTTTCCCAGTCTATGTGTGGAAAATTGAAATCTCCCACAATCACTACCTTGTGCTTACTACTAATATCTGCAATCTCCTTACATATTTGCTCTTCCAATTCTCGCTCCCCATTTGGCGGTCTATAATACACCCCTATAAGTGTTGCTACCCCTTTCCCATTTCTCAGTTCCACCCAAATAGCCTCCCTAGACGAGCCCTCTAATCTATCCTGCCAAAGCAATGCTGTAATATCTTCCCTGATAAGCAATACAACACCTCCACCTCTTGCCCCTCCAATTCTATCACACCTGAAGCAACGAAATCCTGGAATATTTAGTTTCCAATCACAGCCCTCCTGCAACCATGTTTCACTGATCGCCACAACATCATACTTCCAGGTGTCAATCCAGGCTCTGAGTTCATCCACCTTTCTTACAATGCTCCTAGCATTAAAATATACACATTTAAGAAACCCACCCTCTCTTATTCTCTGTTTATTGTCTTTTTCTTCTCTCTCCCCTACATTTTGGGTCAGAGTGCTACCATTCTCTGCCTCCTGCCTCACACACTGACTGCTAGCTTTCCCAATTTGATTCCCTCCCCCCAACCATACTAGTTTAAAGTCTCCCCAGTAGCCTTTGCAAATCTCCCTGCCAGGATATTGGTCCCCCTCGAGTTCAAGTGCAACCCGTCCTTTCTGTACAGGTCACACCTTCCCCAAAAGAGGTCCCAATGATCCAGAAACTTGAATCCATACCCACTGCACCAGTCCCTCATCCACTCATTTATCCTCCACCTCGCTCCATTCCTACTCTCACTGTCGCGTGGCACAGGCAGTAATCCTGAGATTGTTACCTTTGCAGTCCTTCTCCTTAACTCTCTACCTAACTCCCTAAATTCTTCTTTCAGGACCTCTTCTCTTTTTTTACCTATGTCGTTGGTACCTATATGTACCACAACCTCAGGCTCCTCTCCCTCCCATTTCAGGATTTCTTGGACACGTTCAGACACATCCCTGACCCTGGCACCAGGGAGGCAAACTACCATCCGGGTCTCCTGTCTGCGTCCACCGAATCGCCTATCCGACCCCCTGACTATAGAGTCCCCTATTACAATTGCCCTCCTCTTCTTTTCCTTACCCTTCTGAGCAACAAGACCGGTCTTTATGCCAGAGGCCCGGCCGCTGTCGCTGCCCCCAGGTAGGCTGTCTCCCCCACCTTTACTCAAACATGAGTACTTATTTTCAAGGTGTACAACCACCGAGGTACTCACCAGTCCCTGCCTCTGCCCCTTGCCCTTCCTAACTGTGACCCAGTTTTCTGTCTCCCGTGGTCTTGGAGTGACCACCTCCCTGTAACTCCTATCTATGACCTCCTCGCTCTCCCTGAGCAGACAGAGGTCATCAAGTTGCTGTTCCAGGTTCCTAACACGGTCCCTTAGGAGCCCCATCTCGACGCACCTGGCGCAGATGTGGACATCTGGAGGGCACTCAGACTCCATGACCTCCCACATCTGACATCCAGAACAGTAAACTGTCCTGGCCCTCATTCTCCCCCTTATCCGAATACAATAAAGCCTTACCCGGGATACAAGCCAATCAGCTGCTTCCTCGAGTCCTGTAACGGCTGCTTCCTCTAGTCCGTTCGACCAATCAGAGGCTTCCACCAGACTCCTTCTCTGGAAGTGAGATCTGCGAATGGAACGTTGCAGATTTTGGTTCCTCCCTCTGTCACGGCTCCTGGGCCTCTGTTGAGACAAGCCCCGCGATGGGTTTTTAACTCACCACACGGAGGTCGCTCCTCCCTCTGTCACGGCTCCTGGGCCTCTGTTGAGACAAGCCCCGCGATGGGTTTTTAACTCACCACACGGAGGTCGCTCCTCCCTCTGTCACGGCTCCTGGGCCTCTGTTGAGACAAGCCCCGCGATGGGTTTTTAACTCACCACACGGAGGTCGCTCCTCCCTCTGTCACGGCTCCCGGGCCTCTGTTGAGACAAGCCCCGCGATGGGTTTTTTAACTCACCACACGGAGGTCGCTCCTCCCTCTGTCACGGCTCCCGGGCCTCTCCCAGAGTCGACAGAACATTGGAAAATGACCCAGAGTCGACAGAACATTGGAAAATGATTACTAGTCTTTAGGGCCACCTCCTTGAGTACTCTTGGATGCAGACCATTAGGCCATTTTGGATATTTAGGCTGATATTCCTTCCATGAATCATTGCTCGTGGATGTTGTGCTTCCTTTGACTAATAAGATTGCTTCCTGGTTGCTTGCATAGATCTAATGGGCCAAATGTCATCGTCTTTTGTTGTGAGAGCTATAGCTTTAGCCCCCTCCACACACACATGGATCTCCTGCCATCAGGCAAGAGATACCGTAGCATCAAAGCCGGACTACCAGACTGCTAAACAGCTTCCTGCCACAGGCTGTGAGGCTGCTAAACAGTCACTCCACCTGATTCTGCGGCTTTGCACGGACATTTTAATAACTCTGGCACTGGCCACTCAAATCAGCTGCCCTGGACATTTTAATGACTGTTTATATTGTATTTTAATGTTGCGGTTTCACCTGCTTTTAACTATTTATACTGTTTCATCATGGACTGGATTGTTTTTTACTGTTATTATGTGTGAAATGTTTTAAGTTTCATGTGCGATGCTCCGGTATTCCCTGGGAAACGTCTTCTCATTTTGCACTGTACAACTGTTGCTTTGCAAGATGACAATAAAGGTTGATTGATTGATTGATTGAGCTTAAGGTGCCAAAACTGTGCTAAGAACATAGTAATGGATATGTAAAAGCTGTAGATGCTGAAAATCTGAAAAAGTAACAGCAGTCTGGCAGCATCTATGGAAAGAAACACGGTACACAGTTTTTATCCCCAAAGATTCACAGACTTCCCAGCTGGTTGTATGTGTGTCTGTGTCATCAATGAATGAATGAATATGCTTGCTCTTATCACTAGAAAATGAAAACAGAGTGGTGTCGTGATAGATATATTAGGAGAATGAAAGAATTTGAATGGGGTGATAGGTAGTTTATTTTTCTCTGACCAAATATTGACTCTGTCAATATTAGATAGACACTAACAACGTCTTATAAGAGATCAGAAGACACTCTTACCAAGAGAGAAATGTGAATTGGACCTCACGGCCACTTAGGGCAGATGAGGCTGATAATGAAGATATGGTTAAGGGAACCAAGTAAGGTTAAGCAGGAAATATCAGATGAAGAGATGGGAAAAGATCTCGAAGTACTTTGAACATGTACATCAACGAGTGAGCCTGGCCTGTTCCCTGACTTTCTGTTTAACTCAACCTAAATCTTGAACCTTACATTCCTGTTTAACACAATGACCCCACAGCTGTTCCTATTGCCTGATGGTTGATTAATTTATTCTGCTTATAATTACAGGCAGTTCTGGCAGAATTGGATGCTGAACAGAGTGTGAAAGGAGAAAAACTCCCAGGGGATCAGTCTTTGAGTGATACACAACTTGATGTAGATGCAGAAACAGTAAGTCTTCTATGAGTCATCAGATACTTTTTGAAGTGTGACTTCAGGGATTCCTCCTTCACTGACTGCTGTTGGATTGAGACTGGTTCAATATATTGTCTTGGCCGAATCACTGTTGATGTCACAGAAGATAAAGGTAGCTGGTACACAAAAATGCTGGAGAAACTCAGCGGGTGCAGCAGCATCTATGGAGAGAAGGAAATAGGCGACGTTTCGGGCCGAAAACCTTCTTCAGACTGATGGGGGGGAGAAGGAAGGAAAAAGGGAGGAGGAGGAGCCCGAGGGCGGGGGGATGGGAGGAGCGTACAGTTGGAGGGCAGGGGAGATCACAGAGGGTGTGCAGTTAGAGAGGAGGTTGTGAAACTGTCTCCGGAGAGAGGAGGAGAACTTCTTCAAAGTAGGCATACCTTGAGGAGATATCGCAGTGGAGTAGACAAAGTGTTCAAGAAGGAACTGCAGATGCTGGAAGATCGAAGGTACACAAAAATGCTGGAGAAACTCAGCGGGTGCAGCAGCATCTATGGAGCGAAGGAAATAGGCGACGTTTCGGGCCAAAACCTTTCTTCAGACTGATGGGGGGTGGGGGGGAGAAGGAAGGAAAAAGGGAGGAGGAGGAGCCCGAGGGCGGGGGGATAGGATGAGCGTACAGTTGGAGGGCAGGGGAGATCACAGAGGGTGTGCAGTTAGAGAGGAGGTTGTGAAACTGTCTCTGGAGAGAGGAGGAGAACTTCTTCAAAGTAGGCATACCTTGAGGAGATAAAGGTAGCTGATTGGAAAGTCTAAACATCTGACAGTGCCCAGGGAAGTTGAGACACCCATTGTGTTTGCTGATCTTAATTACCTCACTGCCACAGAGGGATGTTTGGAAGGGTGAGGGGGGAATTCATTGAAACTTACCAAAAAGTGAAAGGTCTGGGTAGAGTGAACGTGGAGAGAATGATTCCACCAATGGGAGAGTCTAGTACCAGAGACCATAGCCTCAGTATAAAAGGACGTACCTTCAGAAAGGAGATAAGGAAGAATTTCTTTAGTCAGAGGGTGGTGAATCTGTGGAATTCATTGCCACAGACGGATGTGGAGGACGAATCAATAGATATTTTTAATGGCAGAGATTGGCAGATTCTTGTGTTTAGTACGGGTGTCAGGGCTTATGGGGAGAAGGCAGAAGAATGGGGTTGAGAGGGAAAGATAAATTAGCCATGATTGAATGGCGAAGTATATTTGATAGGCTGATTGGCCTAATTCTGCTCCTAGAACTTATGAGGGTGCAGCTGAGATTTTTCCTTTGGATAAATTTAAAGCAGAGCTGGAGTAACATATATGGAGGGGAATGATGTGTAAGACTATGAGGAAGACGTGTGGTAGGATAGTCTGATACAGTACAAATGTTGACCGAGGTCAGTTGGGCTAAATGTCCAGTTTCTCTCCCTTGAAGCCGTGTTATTTCAACATCAAACTGGTGCTGCCCCAGTCAAAGTTGGCATTAGTATGTTGCTCTTGTCTGATCTCATTGATCAAATCTTTCTACTTATATACACAGAAGAAGAACGTTGCAGAAACTGATCCCAGACAGTCTGTTGAAGGAGAAAATCATCCACGAGGACAACTTTCAAGATCAGGGAGTGAGGTATGGCTTCATTTACCTAGAGAAATTCCTGCATCATTCATGGATGATGGATTACTTCCAGAACTGCCCAGAGTTGAGGCTACTCAAGATGAAGTTGGTGTCTGGCAGAAAGTGATCAGTGATCTAGTGTAAGCCTTTCAGCAGAAGGTTCAGCATGTGGGGACTGTGCTCTTGAATGCACTGCAAAATGAAATACATCATTTTGGTATAAATGTTTCCTTCTATGATGAATTTTGTTCAACAGAGGTTGTTACATTGGCTCAACTAATGATGGTATCCCTGAAGAGAGACAGCAAATTGAACTGCGTGGACACCATGTATTTTTTCCAATGAGGAAGACATGGCACTGCACACACAGGTTGATTAGAAACATAGAAATATAGGTGCAGGAGTAGGCCATTCGGCTCTTCTTGCCTGCACTGCCATTCAATATGATCATGGCTGCATCTAAAATCCGTACCCCGTTCCTGCTTTTCCCCCATATCCCTTGAATCCTGTAGCTGAAGAGCTAAATCTAACTCTCTTGAAAACACCTAGTGAATTGGCCTCCACTGCTTTCTGTTGTAGAGAAATCCACAGATTCACAACTCTGGGTGAAGTTTTTCCTCATCTCAGTCCTAAATGGCCTACCCCTTATTCTTAAACTAACCCCTGGTTCTGGATTCCACGAACATAACATTTTCCCTGCATCTAGCCTGTCCAATCCTTTAAGAATTTTATATGTTTCCATAAGATTCCCTCTCATCCTACTAAAGTCCAGTGAATACAAGTCCATTCGACCCATTCTTTCATAATATGTCAGTCTCACCATCCCCTGAATTAACCTGGTGAACCTATGCTGCACTCCCTCAATAGCAATAATGTCCTTCCTCAAATTAGGAGACCAAAACCGCACACAATACTCCAGGTGTGGTCTCACCTGGGCCCTGTACAACTGCAGTAGGACCTCTTTGCTCCTAAACTCAAATCCTCTTGCAATGAAGTTTAACATGCCATTCGCTTTCTTCACTGCCTGCTTTACCTGCATGCTTACTTTCAGTGACAGAGATATTAATCTGCCATCCTGTTCTTGCCACCAAAGTGGATAATCTCACATTTATCCACATTATACTGCATCTGCCATGCATAGCCCACTCACCCAACCTATCCCAGTCACCCTGCGGGCTCATAGCATCCTCATCGCAGCTCACACATGCCAACCAGCTTTCTGTCATTTGCAAACCTGGAGATGTCACATTTAATTCCCTCGTCTAAATCGTTAATATATATTGTAAGTAACTGGGGTCCCAGCACCGAGCCATACGGCATCACACTAGTCACTGCCTGCCATTCTGAATAGGACCATTAATTCCTACTCTTTGCTTCCTGTCTGCCTACCAGTTATCTATCCTTGTCAATACCGTACCCCCAATACCATGTGCTCTAATTTTGCACACTAATCTCTTGTGTGGGACCTTGTCAAAAGCTTTTTGAAAGGCCAGATACACCACATTCATTGGCTCTCCCTTATCCATTCTACTTGTTACATCCTAAAAAACCTCCAGAAGATTAGTCAAGCATGACTTTGACCGATCCTGTCACTGCTTTCCAAATGCACTGCTATAACATCTTTAATAATTGACTCAAGCCTCTTCCCCACTACCGATGTAAGAGTATCTGGTCTGTTATTCCCTGTTTTCTCTCTCCCTCCTTTCTTAAAAAGTAGAGTTACATTGGCTACCCTCCAGTCCACATGAACTGACCCAGAGTCGACAGAACATTGGAAAATGATCACCAATCTCTAGGGTCACCTCCTTGAGTACCCTGGGATGCAGACTATCAGGCCATTTTGGATATTTAGCCTGATATTCCTTCCATGAATCATTGTTCATGGATTTTGTGCTTCCTTTGACATAAGATTGCTTCCTGGGTGATTGCATGGATTTAATGGGCCAAATGTCATCTTCTTTTGTTGTGAGAGCTATTGCTTAAGGTGCAAGATGAGATCTTAGTTAAACTGTGCTAAGAACATAAGCAAAAGCTGCAGATGCTGAAAATCTGAAAAAATAACTTGGCAGTCTGGCAGCATTTATGGAAAGAAACACGGTACACAGCTTTTATCCCCAAATTGTGAAATGGCCATTGACCCACAAGAAACATGAATGAAAGATTCACAAATTTCCCAGCTGGTTGTATTTGTGTCTGTGTCATGAATGAATGAATATGCTTGCTCATATCACTAGAAAATGAAAACAGACTGGTGCCGTGATAGATATATTAGGAGAATGAAATAATTTGAATGGGGTGATACGTAGTGTAAAGAAGTCAAGTCTGACACACTTGTAACTTTACTGAGTATTTAATAAAGGCACATGTAAGGCACGTCCCAGTACTGACTGCATCTAGTCTTCAGGCGTACTGGAACCAGGGGCGGAGCAAGGGGAAGATATCACAATTATACTGAGATAACTAAGGCATGGTTAGTGGTATTGAGGTAGCTACATTATAGGTTGCATACATAAACCATCTACATCCTTTCCCTTAGAAATCTAAAAATGAAATTAGAACAGTGGCAGTGTGATTATACAACACATGCAAATTTAGGCAAAATCACCGTAGCGGACAGGAGGCTTGACAACGCGACCCGAGCGTGTGCGTATAGCACCATCACCCTCCCCATCAGATAGAAGAGGAGGCGGAGCAGTAGCAGCTGGGAAGGAGAAAGCAGGCGGAGACCCAACCGGGAATGCGGGAGGAAACCCAACCTGCACGGGGGATCCAGGAGGAGGAGAAGGAGAACGAGCAGGGGAGGAAATCATCCGCCCGAAACCAGGAGGCACAGAAGGAGGAGAATGCGGCAAGCGAACTGACCGGGGCATGCAGGGAGCCGCAGGGTAATTAGTAACAGCAGGCTAGAAGCGCAATGGAGGAGCGTAAGGAGCCGCAGGAGGAGGCTGTGGCTCGTTAACGGCCAACAGGTGCTGGCGGCTCCGACGGTAGATAGTTCCATCAAAGTCCACCAGGTAAGATCTCGGGGAGTCGTCCACACCAACAACGGTCACGAGTCGGGAGTATCTGGTGGCTGTCTGCATGCAGACAACCTGGCCAGGCAGTAGAGGTGAGAGCAGGCGGCAGGACTTGTCGTGAGAGCGGCGCTGTACCTCATGTTTGTGATCGATCCGTTGCTGGACGGCAGCAGGCTCGAGGACCTTGGGTATCAGGGATTGTTGTGCGATCGGCATCGGTTGGCAAAGCACGCGGGTCATCAGGCGCTGGGCAGAGGATCGCATGGTAGAGTCTTGAGAGATAGAAACATAGACTGCACCGCCATTCAATATGATCATGGCTGATCATCCAACTCAGTATCCCGTACCTGCCTTCTCTCCATACCCTCTGATCCCCTTAGCCACAAGGGCCACATCTAACTCCCTCTTAAATATAGCCAATGAACTGGCCTCGACTACCCTCTGTGGCAGAGAGTTCCAGAGATTCACCACTCTCTGTGTGAAAAAAGTTCTTCTCATCTCGGTTTTAAAAGATTTCCCCCTTATCCTTAAGCTGTGATCCCTTGTCGTGGACTTCCCCAACATCGGGAGCAATCTTCCTGCATCTAGCCTGTCCAACCCCTTAAGAATTTTGTAAGTTTCTATAAGATCCCCTCTCAATCTCCTAAATTCTAGGGAGTATAAACCAAGTCTATCCAGTCTTTCTTCATAAGACAGTCCTGACATCCCAGGAATCAGTCTGGTGAACCTTCTCTGCACTCCCTCTATGGCAATAATGTCCTTCCTCAGATTTGGAGACCAAAACTGTACGCAATACTCCAGGTGTGGTCTCACCAAGACCCTGTACAACTGCAGTAGAACCTCCCTGCTCCTATACTCAAATCCTTTTGCTATGAAAGCTAACATACCATTCGCTTTCTTCACTGCCTGCTGCACCTGCATGCCCACTTTCAATGACTGGTGTACCATGACACCCAGGTCTCGCTGCATCTCCCCTTTTCCTAGTCGGCCACCATTTAGATAATAGTCTGCTTTACTGTTTTTGCCACCAAAATGGATAACCTCACACTTATCCACATTATACTGCATCTGCCAAACATTTGCCCACTCACCCAGCCTATCCAAGTCAGCTTGAAGTCTCCTAGCATCCTCCTCACAGCTAACACTGCCCCCCAGCTTAGTGTCATCCGCAAACTTGGAGATATTGCCTTCAATTCCCTCATCCAGATCATTAATATATATTGTAAATAGCTGGGGTCCCAGCACTGAGCCTTGCGGTACCCCCACTAGTCACTGCCTGCCATTGTGAAAAGGACCCGTTTACTCCTACTCTTTGCTTCCTGTTTGCCAGCCAGTTCTCTATCCACATCAATACTGAACCCCCAATGCCGTGTGCTTTAAGTTTGTAAACTAATCTCTTATGTGGGACCTTGTCGAAAGCCTTCTGGAAGTCCAGATACACCACATCCACTGGTTCTCCCCTATCCACGCTACTAGTTACATCCTCGAAAAATTCTATAAGATTCGTCAGACATGATTTACCTTTTGTAAATCCATGCTGACTTTGTCCAATGATTTCACCACTTTCCAAATGTGCTGCTATCCCATCTTTAATAACTGACTCTAGCAGTTTCCCCACTACCGATGTTAGACTAACTGGTCTGTAATTCCCCGTTTTCTCTCTCCCTCCCTTCTTAAAAAGTGGGGTTACGTTTGCTACCCGCCAATCCTCAGGAACTACTCCAGAATCTAAAGAGTTTTGAAAGATTATTACTAATGCATCCACTATTTCTGGAGCTACTTCCTTAAGTACTCTGGGATGCAGCCTATCTGGCCCTGGGCATTTATCGGCCTTTAATCCATTTAATTTACCCAACACCAATTCCCGGCTAACCTGGATTTCACTCAATTCCTCCAACTCCTTTGACCCGTGGTCCCCTGCTATTTCCGGCAGATTATTTATGTCTTCCTTAGTGAAGACGGAACCAAAGTAGTTATTCAATTGGTCCGCCATATCCTTGTTCCCCATGATCAACTCACCTGTTTCTGACTGCAAGGGACCTACATTTGTTTTAACTAATCTCTTTCTTTTCACATATCTATAAAAACTTTTGCAGTCAGTTTTTATGTTCCCTGCCAGTTTTCTTTCATAATCTATTTTTCCTTTCCTAATTAAGCCCTTTGTCCTCCTCTGCTGGTGACTGAATTTCTCCCAGTCCTCCGGTATGCTGGTTTTTCTGGCTAATTTGTACGCATCATCCTTCGCTTTGATACTATCCCTGATTTCCCTTGTTATCCACGGATGCACTACCTTCCCTGATTTATTCTTTTGCCAAACTGGGATGAACAATTTTTGTAGTTCATCCATGCAGTCTTTAAATGTCTTCCATTGCATATCCACCGTCAACCCTTTTAGAATTAATTGCCAGTCAATCTTGGCCAATTCACGTCTCATACCCTCAAAGTTACCTTTCTTTAAGTTCAGAACCATTGTTTCTAAATTAACAATGTCACTCTCCATCCTAATGAAGAACTCAACCATATTATGGTCACTCTTGCCCAAGGGGGCACGTACAACAAGACTGCTAACTAACCCTTCCTCATTACTTAATACCCAGTCTAAAATAGCCTGCTCTCTTGTTGGTTCCTCTACATGTTGATTTAGATAACTATCCCGCATACATTCCAAAAAATCCTCTTCCTCAGCACCCCTGACAATTTGATTCACCCAATCTATATGTAGATTGAAGTCACCCATTATAACGGTTTTGCCTTTGTTGTGGAGGTTGAGTAGACCCAGGTAAAAATCGCAATTGGACAGGCGAGACTGCTTGAGTAAATTCTTGGCACTGTGGACAGCTCGCTCGGCCAGTCCGTTGCTCTGCGGGTACTCAGGGCTGCTGGTGTAGTGGTGGAAGTTCCACTTGACAGCAAAAGCCTTGAATTCTGCGCTGGTGAACTGCCGGCCGTTGTCAGTCTGTAAGCGGACCGGGGACCCGAAGGTAGCAAAGTGTCTGCGCAGCTTGCTGATAACCATCCAGTGATAGCAGGGAGAAGGTCCACCTCAAACCAGTTGGAGTATGAATCAACCAACACCAGGTAGTGCTTGCCTCGCCATTCGAATATGTCAGCAGCCAGCGAGGTCCAGGGCATAGCAGGCGCTGGTTGCTGTAGAAGGGGCTGGCGCTGCTGATGTGGGGCCAGGGTGTTGCAGTCAGGACAGGAGACTACTCGGGCTTTAATGTATTTGGCCATGCCGGGCCAATAGTACTTTTCTTGGGCATGTGAGACGGTGGCATCGGCTCCGGGATGCCCCATGTGGGCAGCGTTGTAGTACAAGTCGTACAGGGAGGCAGGGATGACAACCTTGTGACCCTTGATGATGATACCGTCCCGGAGCACCAGCTCGTCGCGGACCAGAAAGAAAGGGTGGGCACCCGCAGGCAGCGAGGTGCGTCTGCTGGGCCACCGCCGCTGGATGACGGCTGCAAGCTGTTGCAGGTCGGTGTCGTTGGTGGTATGCTCGGCCAGGCACTGCAGCTGCTTAGAGGGAACAAAGTTGACATTGAGTACCTGCTCGTAGGGGTGCCTGTCACAGGAGGAGCAGGGGGCCCGGGATAGTGCGTCGGCCACATGCATCTCGGTGCCCTTCTTGTACACAATCAGAAAGTCGAATCGTTGGAGTTGCAGCATCATGCGCTGGAGTCAGGCAGGTGCGATGTGAATGGGTTTATTGAGGATGGTCACCAAGGGTTGATGATCGGTCTCGACTGTGAATCTGCTACCGAAAAGAAAGTCTTTAAATTTGGAGCAGGCGAATACAACCGCAAGAAACTCCTTTTAGATTTGTGCATAGCGCTGCTCAGTGTCTGTCATGGTACGCGAGGCATAAGAAATGGGCTGTAGCGAGCCGTCCTCGTGGAGCTGCAGGCAGGCAGCACCGAGTCCGAAACGGGATGCATCACACGTAACTACGATCGGACGGTGCAGATCGAAAAACTTGAGAGTCGGTGTGCTGATCAGCTTTGTTTTAAGATAGTCAAAAGCCTGCTGGTGTTGAGGAAACCAGGACCAGGCAACGTCTTTTTTCATCAGTTGCCTCAGGGGTGCACTCAACTCGCTGAGGTTGGGGATGAACTTTCCCAGGTAGTTGACCATGCCCAGGAATCGTTGCAGGCTGGGTACCTCGGTCGGGGCAGGCAGCTCGGAGATTGCGTTGGTCTTCTGCGGATCGGGTTTCAGCCCGTGGGCTGTGAAGATGTGGCCAACATAGGGTACTTCAGCTACACGGAACTTGCACTTTGACAGGTTGAGTTTTAAGTTGATCTGGCGAGCGCGGTCTAGAATTCGTCGGAGGTTGTGGTCGTGCTCAGCAGCATCTTTCCCGTATACCAGGATGTCATCCACGATAATGGCACACGGCAAGCCGGCAAACAGTTACTCCATGGAGCGTTGAAACACCTCGCTAGCGGAGTTGATGCCGAACGGCATCCGCAAAAATTTGAATCTTCCGAAGGGGTGCCAAACGTGGTTAAGTCTGAGGAGTGTTTGTCAAGAGGTATTTGCCAGAATGAGCTCCTGGCGTCAAGGACTGAGAACACCGTGGCCTGGCCGACCTGGGCAGCAACATCTTCTACGGTCCTCATGGGATAATGAGGACGTCTTATTGCTAGATTTAAGTCTTTGGGGTTGATGCACACCCGTATCTCGCTCTTACCCTTCTTCATGGTGGCAACCATGGTGGAGACCCCCTCGGTGGGTTCGCTAACGGCTTCCAGCACTCCTATGGCAACCATGTTCTTCAGCATGGCTTCGACCTTGTCCTTCATGGCAAACGATACCTTGTGCGGAGCACGGACCACTGGCACAACCGACGGGTCAGTTGCGATCTTGTATACAAGGGGCAGCTTGCCCAATTCATCATCGAATAGGTCTGGGTATTCAGAAGGTGGATTCAACATCACCCGCACTTCGTGGACAGAACGGTCGAAGGACACCAGTCCGAGGTCCTGACATGCCTGGTTGCTCAACAGAGTCACACAATCACAGTCAAGAATGGAAAACGACAGGGCTCGCAAAGATTTCTGCAGCATAGAGTTAAAAGTGGCCCTTCCCACAGGTTTCAGCACCTCTCCCTCATAAGCACGCAATGTGGAGCGATCTGCAGTTAGCAGCTCATTATTTCTAATCTTCCTGAACAGGGATGTTGACATAACATTCACTTTCGCCCCCGTGTCTAGCTTGGCAGAGAAAGATTTATTGTTGACAGTGACTAGCACAGATGGGTCGGAAAGGCGAGTTTGAGTATGAAGGAGAGAATAAACACTGGCATCTCCCATGGAAGTACTTGGCTCGGAGTCGTGGGCAGTGTCGATGGAAGACTGAGAACTGAAATCGTTATCAACTTGTTGTAAGTTGTTTAAAACTTGTCTGGAAGCTGGTGGAAAGTTCCCACAGGAGCGGCAGGCAGCCGAGAAATGGTTCATCTTCTTGCAAAAATTACAAGTTTTACCAAATGCTGGACACTGCGACTGCATAGAGTGGATGTAATTACAGTTGGGGCACTTCTTAGCAATCGGGACCCGAGCGGCATATGTCAGCCGCGGTGCAGGTCGAACGTTGTCTTGCTTGCGACGGGGCATGGTAACACTAGTCAGATTGATAGACCGACTGTCAGACCCCCTCTGCCCGTGTAGCTTCTGGCACACGGATTCTGCCCACATGCATTGCATTGCACAGTGCCCAGGTTGCATGCATAAACCATCTACACGTAGCTTATTTTTCTCTGACCAAATAATGACTCTGTCAATATTAGATAGACACTAACAACGTCTATGAAGAGATCAGAAGACACTCTTACCAAGAGAGAAATGTGAATTGGACCTCACGGCCACATAGGGCAAATGAGGCTGATAATGAAGATATGGTTAAGGGAACCAAGTAAGGTTAAGCAGGAAAAATCAGATGAAGAGATGGGAAAGTATCTCTAGAAGCACTTTGAACATGTACATCAACGAGTGAGCCTGGCCTGTTCCCTGAGTTTCTGAGTAACTCAACCCAAATCTTGAACCTTACATTCCTGTTTATCACAATGACCGCACAGCTGTTGCGATTGCCTGATAATTGATTAAATCTTTCTGCTTATAATTACAGACAGTTCTGGCAGCATTGGATACCGAACAGAGTGTGAAAGGAGAAAAATTCCCAGGGGATCAGTCTTTGAGTGATACACAACTTGATGTTGCTGCAGAAACCGCTAAGCCTTCTGTAAGTCATCAGATACTTTTTTTTTAATTGAGAATTTGTCTCTTGAGAGTGTGACTTCAGGGATTCCTCCTTCACTGAATGCTGTTGGATTGAGACTGGTTCAATATATTGTCTTGGCCGAATCACTGTTGATATCACAGAAGATAAAGGTAGCTGATTGGAAAGTCTAAACATTTGACAGTGCCCAGGGAAGTTGAGACACCCATTGTGTTTGCTGATCTTAATTAACTCACTGCCATAGGGTGACATTTGGAAAGGTGAGGAGACACTTAATTGAAACTTACCAAATAGTGAAAATTCTGGGTAGAGTGAATGTGGAAAGGATGTTGCCACTAGTGAGTCAGTCTAGGACCAGAGACCATAACCTCAGGGTAAACGGATGTACCTTTAGAAAGGAGATGAGGAGGAATCTCTTTAGTCAGAGGGTGGTGAATTTGTGCAAATCA
Organism: Amblyraja radiata; assembly: GCF_010909765.2. NCBI lineage: Eukaryota > Metazoa > Chordata > Chondrichthyes > Rajiformes > Rajidae > Amblyraja > Amblyraja radiata. Next base: position 47,233,184 of record NC_045962.1, on the reverse strand, counting down.
TGGCCTCAGACCACTGAGGAGGCCAAATGAATCGATGTTTTTCTGGTGAAGATTGACAGATTCTTGATTAGTAGGAATGTCAGGGCTTATGAGGAGAAGACAGGAGAATGGGGTTGAGAGGGAAAGAAAGATCAACCATGATTGAATGGCAGAGTAGACTTGAAGGACCAAATAGCCTAATTATGTTCCTAGAACATGAGCATGAGGGTAAAGCTGAGGGTTATTTTGTTTGGATACATTTTCAGCAGAGCTAGATTAATGTGGAGAGGAAAGATGTGTAAGACTTTAAGCAGGAGGTGTGGTAAGATGTAATGCAGTAAATTTGTTGACAGAGACGAGCTGGGCTAAATGGCCAGTTTCTCTCCCTTGAACCCATGTTATTTCAACATCAAACTGAAAGTGTCCCAGTCAAATTTGGCATAAGGATGTTGCTCTTGTCCACTCTCATTGATAAGATCTTTCTGCTTATAAACACAGAAGAAGAACACAGCAGAAACCCATCCCAGACTGGATGTTGAACAAGAGAACCATGAAGGAGGACAACTTTCAAGTACAGGGAGTAAGGTATGGCTTGATTTACCTAGAGAAATTCCTGCCCTATGGACTACTTCCAGAAATGCCCAAAGTTGAGGCCCAAAGATGAAATTGGATTCTGACAAAATGATTAGTGATCAGGCTGGACGTCCTGTCCCCCCCCCCCCCCCCCATTGGGAAGGACATGGCACTGCACACAGGGAAGTTGAGACACCTATTGTGTTTGTTGATCTTAATTAACTCACAGCCACAGAGGGACATAGAAACATAGAAACATAGAAATTAGGTGCAGGAGTAGGCCATTCGACCCTTCGAGCCTGCACCGCCATTCAATATGATCATGGCTGATCATCCAACTCAGTATCCCGTACCTGCCTTCTCTCCATACCCTCTGATCCCCTTAGCCACAAGGGCCACATCTAACTCCCTCTTAAATATAGCCAATGAACTGGCCTCGACTACCCTCTGTGGCAGGGAGTTCCAGAGATTCACCACTCTCTGTGTGAAAAAAGTTCTTCTCATCTCGGTTTTAAAGGATTTCCCCCTTATCCTTAAGCTGTGACCCCTTGTCCTGGACTTCCCCAACATCGGGAGCAATCTTCCTGCATCTAGCCTGTCCAACCCGACGTTTTGGAAGGATGAGGGGAAACTTCATTGAAACTTACCAAATAGTGAAAGGTCTGGATAGAGTGAATGTGAAGAGGATGTTTCCACCAATGGGAGTGTCTAGGACCAGAGACCATAGTCTCAGGATAAAAGGACGTACCTTTAGAAAGGAGATGAGCAGGAATTTTTTTAGTCAGAGGGTGGTGAATCTGTGGAATTCATTACCACAAACGGCTGTGGAGAACTAATCCATGACAGATTCTTGGTTAGTACGGGTGTCAGGGCTTATGGGGAGAAGGCAGAAAAATGAGCTTGAGAGGGAAAAATAGATCAGCCATGATTGAATGGCGAAGTAGATTTGATAGGCTGATTGGCCTAATTCTGCTCCTAGAACATATGAACTTATGAGGGTGCAGCTGAGAATGTTTCTTTGGCTACTTTTAAGCAGAGCTGGAGTAACATATATGGAGGGGAACGATATACATTGGTATACACTGGCTCAACTAATGATGGTATCCCTGAAGAGAGATAGCAAATTGAACTGCGTGGACACCATGTATTTTTTCCAATGGGGAAGACATGGCACTGCACACACTGGTTGATTAGAAAAATAGAAATATAGGTGCAGGAGTAGGCCTTTTGGCTCTTCGAGCTTGCACCACCATTCATTATGATAATGGCTGCATCTAAAATCAGTATCCCATTCCTGCTTTTTCCCCATATCCCTTAATTCCTGTAGCCCTAAGAGCTAAATCTAACTCTCTTGAAAACATCCAGTGAATTGGCTTCCACTGCTTTCTGTGGTAGAGAAATCCACAGATTCTGAAAATTTTCCTCATCTCATTCCTAAATGGCCTACCCCTTATCCTTAAACTGCGACCCCTGGTTCTGGACGCCCCCAACATCGGAAACATTTTCCCTGCATCTAGCCTGTTCAATCCTTTAAGAATTTTATATGTTTCTACTATAAGATTGCCTCTCATCCTACTAAATTCTAGTGAATACAAGCCTAGTCGACCCATTCTTTCATAATATGTCAGTCTCGCCATCCCCTGAATTAACCCGGTGAACCTACACAGCACTCCCTCAATAGCAATAATGTCCTTCCTCAAATTAGGAGACCAAAATTGCACACAATACTCCAGGTGTGGTCTCACCCGGGTCCTGCAGTCGGACCTCTTTGCTCCTAAACTCAAATCCTCTTGCAATGAAGGCTAACATGCCATTAGCTTTCTTAATTGCCTGCTGTACCTGCATGCTTACTTTCAGTGACTGATGTACAAGCACTCCTAGGCGTCGTTGCATCTCCCCTTTTCCTAATCTGACACGCTTCAGATATTAATCTGCCATCCTGTTCTTGCCACCAAAGTGGATAATCTCACATTTATCCACATTTGTTCTGCATCTGCCCATTCACCCAACCTATCCAAGTTACCCTGCAGGCTCATAGCATCCTCATCGCAGCTCACACTGCCACCCAGCTTTGTGTCATCTGCAAACTAGGAGATGTCGCATTTAATTGCCTCGTCTAAATCGTTAATATATATTGTAAGAATCTGGGGTCCCTGCGCCGAGCCTTGCGGCATCACACTAGTCACTGCCTGCCATTCTGAAAAGGACCCGTTAACTCCTACTCTTTCCTTCCTGTCTGCTAACCAGTTCTCTATTCTTGTCAATACCCTACCCCCAATACCATGTGCTTTAATTTTTCACACTAATATCTTGTGTGGGACCTTGTCAAAGGCTTTTTGAAAGTCTAGATCACCTCATTCACTGGCTCTCCCTTATCCATTCTACTTGTTACATCCTCAAAAACTTCCAGAAGATTAGACAAGCATGACATTGACTGATCCTGTCACTACTTTCCAAACGCGCTGCTATAGCATCTATAACAATTGACTCGAGCATCTTCCCTACGACCAATGTAAGGGTAAATGGTCTGTTATTCCCTGTTTTCTCTCTCCCTCCTTTCATAAAAAGTGGAGTTACATTGGCTACCCTCCAGTCCACATGAACTGACCCATAGTCGACATAACACTGCAAAATAATCACCATTCCCTAGGGCCACCTCCTTGAGTACTGTGGGATGCAGACCATCAGGCCATTTTGGATATTTAGGCTGATATTCCTTCCATGAATCATTGTTCATGGATGTTGTGCTTCCTTTGATTAATAATAGACAATAGACACTAGGTGGCGGATGTGCGGGAGTGGGCGCCGTCTGTGTATGGCAGCCTGCCCGCAGTCCGTCTCTACACCTTTTTTAATTTTATTTTATTCTAAGTCCTGTTAAAAAATGTTAGTGGAGGTCTTCTATGTGGGGGGTGGGGGTGGGGAAGGGGGAAACTTTATTTCTTAGCCACCTACCTGGTCGGAGAGGCAGCATCCCTCCAAGCTGCTTCTTCGCCCCGTCCTCGCGGCCTACCATCGAGAATGGAGCGGCGTTTCCTGTCGGGACCGGCCGGGACTACAGCTTCGGCGGCGGTGGCGCAGCGCTGGGATACCAACACGGAGCGGGCGATGCCTTACCGGGTCGCCGTGCGGTAAGCTCCGGAGCGTTGTGGCCGTCGATCCCAACATCGCGGAGCTGGGGCTGCGGGCGTCCGGCCGCGGGCGGCGCTGGATTTGGAGCGCTGCAGAGCCAGGGATCGAGTTCACCAGGGTCGGAGCTCCAACCGGCACGGCCTGAGGACTACGAGTGCCCCGGTCTCCAGAGAGGAGGCAGCCACTCCAGACTTTTCCAAGCCGCTGAGGAATGTTTCACCCGACGCCGAAGTTCCATCTTCACGGCAAGAGGGCCCTGAAAATCATCGGACTGGCTGCACGGCCACAAATGGGCCACGACCTCGGGTGTTTCACAGAGGAAGAGGACTTAACTTTCTGGTGCCTTTCCCCACAGTGGAAATGTTTTGATTCTGCTGTGGGGGGACGTTTGTGTTGAACTCTATAATGTGTTGTGTCCATTTTATTCATTTTCTTTTAACCTTTTTCTATGGTTTGTAATGGAACTTATTATTTAATTTATGTAAAGCACTTTGGTGTCAATGCGAGTTGACTTAAAACGTGCTATATAAATAAAACTTACTTACTTACTTACTAGGTGCAGGAGTAGGTCATTTGGCCCTTCGTGCCAGCACCGCCATTCAATGTGATTGTGGCTGATTATCACCAATCAGTACCAGTTCCTGTCTTCTCTCCATAACCCCTGACTCCACTATCTTTAAGAGCCCTATCAAGCTCTCTCTTTAAAGTATCCAGAGAACCGGCCTCCACCGCCCTCTGAGGCAGAGAATTCCACAGACTCACAACTCTCTTTGAGAAAAAGTGTTTTTTTGTCTTTGTTCTAAATGGCTTACCCCTTATTCTTATACTGTGGACCCTGGTTCTGGAGTTCCCCAACATCGGGAACATGTTTCCTGCCTCTAGTGTGTCCAAACCTTTAACAATCTTATATGTTTCAATAAGATACCCTCTCATCCTTCTAAACTTCAGAGTGTACAAGACCAGCCACTCCATTCTCGCAGCACTTGACAGTCCCGCCATCCCGAGAATTAACCTTGTAAACCTACGCTGTACTCCCTCAATAGCAAGAATGTCCTTCCTCAAATTAGGGGACCAAAACTGCACACAATACTCCAGGTGTGGTCTCACTAGGGCCCTGTACAAATGCAGCAGGACGTCTTTGCTCCTATACAAGACTCCTCTTGTTATGAAGGCCAACATGCCATTCGCTTTCTTCACAGCCTGCTGGACCTGCATGCTTACTTTCATAGACTGATGAACAAGGACCCCCCAGATCCCATTGTACTTCCCCTTTTCCCAACTTGACACCATTTAGATAGTAATCTGCCTTCCTGTTTTTGATACCAAAGTGGATAACCTCACATTTATCCACATTAAACTTCATCTGCCATGCATCTGCCCACTCCCTCAACCTGTCCAAGTCACCCTGCATACTCATAACATCATCCTCACACTGCCACCCAGCTTTCTGTCATCTGCAAATTTGCTAATGTTACTTTGAATCCCTTAATCCAAATCATTGATGTATATTGTAAATAACTCAACCTAAATCTTGAATTCCTGCTTATCATAATGACCCCACTGCTATTGCTATTGCCTGATTGTTCATTAAATCTTTCTGCTTATACATACAGGAAGTTCTGACAAAAGTGGCCTCTAAACGGAGTGTGAAACGAGAAAAACTGCCAGGGGATCAGTCTTTGAGAGATACACAACTTGGCACGCCTGCAGAAATTTCTATGCCTTCTGTGAGTCATCAGATACTTTTTGGAAAATTTAATCAATTTGTCTCCGGAGTTTGACCAGGGATTCCTCCTTCACTGAATGCTGTTGGATTGAGACTGGTTCAATATATTGTCTTGGCCGAATCACTGTTGATGTCACTGAAGTTAAAGGTAGCTGATTGGAAAGTCTAAACATCTGACAATGCCCAGGGAAGTTGAGACACCCATTGTGTTTGCTGATCTTAATTAACTCACTGCCACAGAGGGACGTTTGGAAGGATGAGGGGAAAATTCATTGAAACTTACCAGATAGTGAAAGGTCTGGGTAGTGAACGTGGAGAGAATGATTCCACCAGTGGGAATGTCTAGGATTAGATACCATAGCCTCAGTATAAAAGACGTACCTTTAGAAAGGAGATGAGGAGGAATTTCTTTAGTCAGAGGGTGGTGAATCTGTGGAATTCATTGCCACAGACGGCTGTGGAGGACTAATCAAAAGATATTTTTTAAGGCAGAGATTGACAGATTCTTGGTTAGTACGGGTGTCAGTGCTTATGGGGAGAAGGCAGAAGAATGGGGTTGAGAGGGAAAGATAGATCAGCCATGATTGAATGGCGAAGTATATTTGATCGGCTGAATGGCCTAAATCTGCTCCTAGAACGTATGAACTTATGAGGGTGCAGCAGAGGATTTTCCTTTAGATGAATTTAAAGCAGAGCGGGAGTAACATATATGGAGGGGAATGATGTGTAAGACTATGAGGAAGACGTGTGGTAGGATTGCCTGATGCAGTACAATTGTTGACAGAGGTGAGTTGGGTTAAATGAACAGTTTTTCTCCCTTGAAGCCGTGTTATTTCAACATCAAACTGGTGCTGCCCCAGTCAAAGTTGGCATTAGTATGTTCCTCTTGTCTGATCACATTGATCAAATCTTTCTACTTATATACACAGAAGAAGAACGCTGCAGAAACTGATCCCAGACAGGATGTTGAAGGAGAAAATCATCCACGAGGACAACCTTCAAGATCAGGGAATAAGGTATGGCTTCATTTACCTAGAGATATTCCTGCATCATTCATGGATGATGGACTACTTCCAGAACTGCCCAAAGTTGAAGCTACTCAAGATGAAGTTGGTGTCTGGCAGAAAGTGATCAGTGATCGAGTGTAAGCCTTTCAGTAGATGGTTCAGCATGTGGGGACTGTGCTCTTGAATGCACTGCAAAATGAAATACATCAGTTTGGTATAAATGTTTCCTTCTTTGATGAATTTTGTTCATTGCACTGCACACACAGGTTGATTTGAAACATAGAAATATAGGTGCAGGAGTAGGCCATTCGGCTCTTCTTGCCTGCACTGCCATTCAATATGATCATGGCTGCATCTAAAATCAGTACCCCGTTCCTGCTTTTTCCCCATATCCCTTGAATCCTGTAGCCCGAAGAGCTAAATCTAACTCTCTTGAAAACATCCAGTGAATTGGCCTCCACTGCTTTCTGTGGTCGAGAAATCCACAGATTCACAATTTTGGGTGAAGTTTTTCCTCATCTCAGTCCTAAATGGCCTACCCCTTATTCTTAAACTGTGACCCCCTAGTTCTGGATTCCACGAACATCGGTAACATTTTCCCTGCATCTAGCCTGTCCAATCCTTTAAGAATTTTATATGTTTCCATAAGATACCCTCTCATCCTACTAAATTCCAGTGAATACAAGCCCATACGACCCGTTCTTTCATAATATGTCAGTCTCACCATCCCCTGAATTAACCTGGTGAACCTATGCTGCACTCCCTCAATAGCAATAATGTCCTTCCTCAAATTAGGAGACCAAAACCGCACACAATACTCCAGATGTGGTCTCACCTGGGCCCTGTACAACTGCAGTAGGACCTCTTGCTCCTAAACTCAAATCCTCTTGCAATGAAGTTTAACATGCCATTCGCTTTCTTCACTGCCTGCTTTACCTGCATGCTTACTTTCAGTGACAGATGTACAAGCACACCCAGGTCTCGTTGCACCTCCCCTTTTCCTAATCTGACACCCTTCAGATATTAATCTACCATCCTCTTCTTGCCACCAAAGTGGATCATCTCACATTTATTCACATTATACTGCACCTGCCCACTCACCCAACCTATCCCAGTCACCCTGCGGGCTCATAGCATTCCTCATCGCAGCTCACACATGCCACCCTGCTTTCTGTCATCTGCAAACCTGGAGATGTCACATTTAATTCCCTCCTCTAAATCGTTAATATATATTTTAAGTAACTGGGGTTCCAGCGCCGAGCCATATGGCATCACACTAGTCACTGCCTGCCATTCTGAAAAGGACACGTTAATTCCTATTCTTTGCTTCCTGTCTGCCAACCAGTTCCCTATCCTTGTCAATACCCTACCCCCAATACCATGTGCTCTAATTTTGCACACTTATCTCTTGTGTGGGACCTTGTCAAAGGCTTTTTGAAAGGCCAGATACACAACATTCATTGGCTCTCCTTATCCATTCTACTTGTTACATCCTTAAAAACCTCCAGAAGATTAGTCAAGCATGACTTTGACCGATCCTGTCACTGCTTTCCAAATGCACTGCTATAACATCTTTAATAATTGACTCAAGCAACTTCCCCACTACCGATGTAAGAGTATCTGGTCTGTTTTTCCGTTTTCTCTCTCCCTCCTTTCTTAAAAAGTGGAGTTACATTGGCTACCCTCCAGTCCACATGAACTGACCCAGAGTCGACAGAACATTGGAAAATGATCACCAATCTCTAGGGTCACCTCCTTGAGTACTCTGGGATGCAGACTATCAGGCCATTTTGGATATTTAGTCTGATATTCCTTCCATGAATCATTGTTCATGGATTTTGTGCTTCTTTTGACATAAGATTGCTTCCTGGGTGATTGCATGGATCTAATGGGCCAAATGTCATCTTCTTTTGATGTGAGAGCTATAGCTTAAGGTGCAAGATGAGATCTTAGTTAAACTGTGCTAAGAACATAGTAATGGATAAGCAAAAGCTGCAGATGCTGAAAATCTGAAAAAGTAACTTAGCAGTCTGGCAGCATTTGTGGAAAGAAACACGGTACACAATTTTTATCCCCAAATTGTGAAAAGGCTATTGACCCACAAGAAATATGAATCAAAGATTCACAAACTTCCCAGCTGGTTGTATGTGTGTCTGTGTCATGAATGAATGAATATGCTTGCTCTTATCACTAGAAAATGAAAACAGACTGGTGCCGTGATAGATATATTAGGAGAATGAAAGAATTTGAATGGGGTGATACGTAGCTTATTTTTCTCTGACCAAATAATGACTCTGTCAATATTAGATAGACACTCACAACGTCTATGAAGAGATCAGAAGACACTCTTACCAAGAGAGAAATGTGAATTGGACCTCACGGCCACATAGGGCAAATGAGGCTGATAATGAAGATATGGTTAAGGGAACCAAGTAAGGTTAAGCAGGAAAAATCAGATGAGATGGGAAAAGATCTCTAGAAGTACTTTGAACATGTACATCAACGAGTGAGCCAGGCCTGTTCCCTAAGTTTCTGAGTAACTCAACCTAAATCTTGAACCTTACATTCCTGTTTAGAACAATGACCCCACAGCTGTTGCGATTGCCTGATTGTTGATTAAATCTTTCTGCTTATAATTACAGGCAGTTCTGGCAGCATTGGATACCGAACAGAGTGTGAAAGGAGAAAAACTCCAAGAGGATCAGTCTTTGACTGATACACAACTTGATGTTGCTGCAGAAACCGCTAAGCCATCTGTAAGTCATCAGATACTTTTTTTTAAATTGAGAATTTGTCTCCAGAGTGTGACTTCAGGGATTCCTCCTTCACTGAATGCTGTTGGATTGAGACTGGTTCAATATATTGTCTTGGCCGAATCAATGTTGATATCACAGAAGATAAAGGTAGCTGATTGGAAAGTCTAAACATCTGACAGTGCCCAGGGAAGTTAAGACAGCCATTGTGTTTGCTGATCTTAATTAACTCACTGCCACAGAGGGGCGTTTGGAAGGGTGAGGGGGAAATTCATTGAAACTTACCAAATAGTGAAAGGTCTGGGTAGTGAACGTGGAGAGAATGATTCCACCAGTGGGAATGTCTAGGATCAGATACCATAGCCTCAGTATACAAGACGTACCTTTAGAAAGGAGATGAGGAGGGATTTCTTTAGTCAGAGGGTGGTGAATCTGTGGAATTCATTGCCACAGACGGCTGTGGAGGACGAATCAAAAGATATTTTTTAAGGCATAGATTGGCAGATTCTTGGTTAGTACGGGTGTCAGTGCTTATGGGGAGAAGGCAGAAGAATGGGGTTGAGAGGGAAAGATAGATCAGCCATGATTGAATGGCGAAGTATATTTGATCGGCTGAATGGCCTAAATCTGCTCCTAGAACGTATGAATTTATGAGGGTGCAGCTGAGGATTTTCCTTTAGAAGAATTTAAAGCAGAGCGGGAGTAACATATATGGAGGGGAATGATGTGTAAGACTATGAGGAAAACGTGTGGTAGGATAGTCTGATGCAGTACAATTGTTGACAGAGGTGAGTTGGGTTAAATGAACAGTTTCTCTCCCTTGAAGCCGTGTTATTTCAACATCAAACTGGTGCTGCCCCAGTCAAAGTTGGCATTAGTATGTTCCTCTTGTCTGATCACATTGATCAAATCTTTCTACTTATATACACAGAAGAAGAACGCTGCAGAAACTGATCCCAGACAGGATGTTGTAGGAGAAAATCATCCACGAGGACAACCTTCAAGATCAGGGAGTGAGGTATGGCTTCATTTACCTAGAGATATTCCTGCATCATTCATGGATGATGGACTACTTCCAGAACTGCCCAAAGTTGAAGCTACTCAAGATGAAGTTGGTGTCTGGCAGAAAGTGATCAGTGATCGAGTGTAAGCCTTTCAGTAGATGGTTCAGCATGTGGGGACTGTGCTCTTGAATGCACTGCAAAATGAAATACATCAGTTTGGTATAAATGTTTCCTTCTTTGATGAATTTTGTTCATTGCACTGCACACACAGGTTGATTTGAAACATAGAAATATAGGTGCAGGAGTAGGCCATTCGGCTCTTCTTGCCTGCACTGCCATTCAATATGATCATGGCTGCATCTAAAATCAGTACCCCGTTCCTGCTTTTTCCCCATATCCCTTGAATCCTGTAGCCCGAAGAGCTAAATCCAACTCTCTTGAAAACATCCAGTGAATTGGCCTCCACTGCTTTCTGTGGTAGAGAAATCCACAGATTCACAACTCTGGGTGAAGTTTTTCCTCATCTCAGTCCTAAATGGCCTACCCCTTATTCTTAAACTGTGACCCCCTAGTTCTGGATTCCACGAACATCGGTAACATTTTCCCTGCATCTAGCCTGTCCAATCCTTTAAGAATTTTATATGTTTCCATAAGATCCCCTCTCATCCTACTAAATTCCAGTGAATAAAAGCCCATACGACCCATTCTTTCATAATATGTCAGTCTCACCATCCCCTGAATTAACCTGGTGAACCTATGCTGCACTCCCTCAATAGCAATAATGTCCTTCCTCAAATTAGGAGACCAAAACCGCACACAATACTCCAGATGTGGTCTCACCTGGGCCCTGTACAACTGCAGTAGGACCTCTTGCTCCTAAACTCAAATCCTCTTGCAATGAAGTTTAACATGCCATTCGCTTTCTTCACTGCCTGCTTTACCTGCATGCTTACTTTCAGTGACAGATGTACAAGCACACCCAGGTCTCGTTGCACCTCCCCTTTTCCTAATCTGACACCCTTCAGATATTAATCTACCATCCTCTTCTTGCCACCAAAGTGGATCATCTCACATTTATTCACATTATACTGCACCTGCCCACTCACCCAACCTATCCCAGTCACCCTGCGGGCTCATAGCATCCTCATTGCAGCTCACACTGCCACCCTGCTTTCTGTCATCTGCAAACCTGGAGATGTCACATTTAATTCCCTCCTCTAAATCGTTAATATATATTTTAAGTAACTGGGGTTCCAGCGCCGAGCCATATGGCATCACACTAGTCACTGCCTGCCATTCTGAAAAGGACCCGTTAATTCCTATTCTTTGCTTCCTGTCTGCCAACCAGTTCCCTATCCTTGTCAATACCCTACCCCCAATACCATGTGCTCTAATTTTGCACACTTATCTCTTGTGTGGGACCTTGTCAAAGGCTTTTTGCAAGGCCAGATACACAACATTCATTGGCTCTCCTTATCCATTCTACTTGTTATATCCTAAAAAAACGCCAGAAAATTAGTCAAGCATGACTTTGACCGATCCTGTCACTGCTTTCCAAATGCACTGCTATAACATCTTTAATAATTGACTCAAGCAACTTCCCCACTACCGATGTAAGAGTATCTGGTCTGTTTTTCCGTTTTCTCTCTCCCTCCTTTCTTAAAAAGTGGAGTTACATTGGCTACCCTCCAGTCCACATGAACTGACCCAGAGTCGACAGAACATTGGAAAATGATCACCAATCTCTAGGGTCACCTCCTTGAGTACTCTGGGATGCAGACTATCAGGCCATTTTGGATATTTAGTCTGATATTCCTTCCATGAATCATTGTTCATGGATTTTGTGCTTCTTTTGACATAAGATTGCTTCCTGGGTGATTGCATGGATCTAATGGGCCAAATGTCATCTTCTTTTGATGTGAGAGCTATAGCTTAAGGTGCAAGATGAGATCTTAGTTAAACTGTGCTAAGAACATAGTAATGGATAAGCAAAAGCTGCAGATGCTGAAAATCTGAAAATGTAACTTAGCAGTCTGGCAGCATTTGTGGAAAGAAACACGGTACACAATTTTTATCCCCAAATTGTGAAAAGGCTATTGACCCACAAGAAATATGAATCAAAGATTCACAAACTTCCCAGCTGGTTGTATGTGTGTCTGTGTCATGAATGAATGAATGAATATGCTTGCTCTTATCACTAGAAAATGAAAACAGACTGGTGCCGTGATAGATATATTAGGAGAATGAAAGAATTTGAATGGGGTGATACGTAGCTTATTTTTCTCTGACCAAATAATGACTCTGTCAATATTAGATAGACACTAACAACGTCTATGAAGAGATCAGAAGACACTCTTACCAAGAGAGAAATGTGAATTGGACCTCACGGCCACATAGGGCAAATGAGGCTGATAATGAAGATATGGTTAAGGGAACCAAGTAAGGTTAAGCAGGAAAAATCAGATGAGATGGGAAAAGATCTCTAGAAGCACTTTGAACATGTACATCAACGAGTGAGCCTGGCCTGTTCCCTAAGTTTCTGAGTAACTCAACCTAAATCTTGAACCTTACATTCCTGTTTAGAACAATGACCCCACAGCTGTTGCGATTGCCTGATTGTTGATTAAATCTTTCTGCTTATAATTACAGGCAGTTCTGGCAGCATTGGATACCGAACAGAGTGTGAAAGGAGAAAAACTCCAAGGGGATCAGTCTTTGAGTGATACACAACTTGATGTTGCTGCAGAAACCGCTAAGCCTTCTGTAAGTCATCAGATACTTTTTTTTAAATTGAGAATTTGTCTCCAGAGTGTGACTTCAGGGATTCCTCCTTCACTGAATGCTGTTGGATTGAGTCTGGTTCAATATATTGTCTTGGCCGAATCACTGTTGATATCACAGAAGATAAAGGTAGCTGATTGGAAAGTCTAAACATCTGACAGTGCCCAGGGAAGTTAAGACAGCCATTGTGTTTGCTGATCTTAATTAACTCACTGCCACAGAGGGGCATTTGGAAGGGTGAGGGGGAAATTCATTGAAACTTACCAAATAGTGAAAGGTCTGGGTAGTGAACGTGGAGAGAATGATTCCACCAGTGGGAATGTCTAGGATCAGATACCATAGCCTCAGTATACAAGACGTACCTTTAGAAAGGAGATGAGGAGGAATTTCTTTAGTCAGAGGGTGGTGAATCTGTGGAATTCATTGCCACAGACGGCTGTGGAGGACTAATCAAAAGATATTTTTTAAGGCAGAGATTGACAGATTCTTGGTTAGTACGGGTGTCAGTGCTTATGGGGAGAAGGCAGAAGAATGGGGTTGAGAGGGAAAGATAGATCAGCCATGATTGAATGGCGAAGTATATTTGATCGGCTGAATGGCCTAAATCTGCTCCTAGAACGTATGAACTTATGAGGGTGCAGCTGAGGATTTTCCTTTAGATGAATTTAAAGCAGAGCGGGAGTAACATATATGGAGGGGAATGATGTGTAAGACTATGAGGAAGACGTGTGGTAAGATTGTCTGATGCAGTACAAGTGTTGACAGAGGTGAGTTGGGTTAAATGAACAGTTTCTCTCCCTTGAAGCCGTGTTATTTCAACATCAAACTGGTGCTGCCCCAGTCAAAGTTGGCATTAGTATGTTCCTCTTGTCTGATCACATTGATCAAATCTTTCTACTTATATACACAGAAGAAGAACGCTGCAGAAACTGATCCCAGACAGGATGTTGTAGGAGAAAATCATCCACGAGGACAACCTTCAAGATCAGGGAGTGAGGTATGGCTTCATTTACCTAGAGATATTCCTGCATCATTCATGGATGATGGACTACTTCCAGAACTGCCCAAAGTTGAAGCTACTCAAGATGAAGTTGGTGTCTGGCAGAAAGTGATCAGTGATCGAGTGTAAGCCTTTCAGTAGATGGTTCAGCATGTGGGGACTGTGCTCTTGAATGCACTGCAAAATGAAATACATCAGTTTGGTATAAATGTTTCCTTCTTTGATGAATTTTGTTCATTGCACTGCACACACAGGTTGATTTGAAACATAGAAATATAGGTGCAGGAGTAGGCCATTCGGCTCTTCTTGCCTGCACTGCCATTCAATATGATCATGGCTGCATCTAAAATCAGTACCCCGTTCCTGCTTTTTCCCCATATCCCTTGAATCCTGTAGCCCGAAGAGCTAAATCCTAACTCTCTTGAAAACATCCAGTGAATTGGCCTCCACTGCTTTCTGTGGTAGAGAAATCCACAGATTCACAACTCTGGGTGAAGTTTTTCCTCATCTCAGTCCTAAATGGCCTACCCCTTATTCTTAAACTGTGACCCCCTAGTTCTGGATTCCACGAACATCGGTAACATTTTCCCTGCATCTAGCCTGTCCAATCCTTTAAGAATTTTATATGTTTCCATAAGATCCCCTCTCATCCTACTAAATTCCAGTGAATAAAAGCCCATACGACCCATTCTTTCATAATATGTCAGTCTCACCATCCCCTGAATTAACCTGGTGAACCTATGCTGCACTCCCTCAATAGCAATAATGTCCTTCCTCAAATTAGGAGACCAAAACCGCACACAATACTCCAGATGTGGTCTCACCTGGGCCCTGTACAACTGCAGTAGGACCTCTTGCTCCTAAACTCAAATCCTCTTGCAATGAAGTTTAACATGCCATTCGCTTTCTTCACTGCCTGCTTTACCTGCATGCTTACTTTCAGTGACAGATGTACAAGCACACCCAGGTCTCGTTGCACCTCCCCTTTTCCTAATCTGACACCCTTCAGATATTAATCTACCATCCTCTTCTTGCCACCAAAGTGGATCATCTCACATTTATTCACATTATACTGCACCTGCCCACTCACCCAACCTATCCCAGTCACCCTGCGGGCTCATAGCATCCTCATCGCAGCTCACGCTGCCAACCAGCTTTCTGTCATCTGCAAACCTGGAGATGTCACATTTAATTCCCTCGTCTAAATCGTTAATATAGATTTTAAGTAACGGGTTCCAGCGCCGAGCCATACGGCATCACACTAGTCACTGCCTGCCATTCTGAAAAGGACCCGTTAATTCCTATTCTTTGCTTCCTGTCTGCCAACCAGTTCCCTATCCTTGTCAATACCCTACCCCCAATACCATGTGCTCTAATTTTGCACACTTATCTCTTGTGTGGGACCTTGTCAAAGTCTTTTTGAAAGGCCAGATACACAACATTCATTGGCTCTCCTTATCCATTCTACTTGTTACATCCTAAAAAACCTCCAGATGATTAGTCAAGCATGACTTTGACCGATCCTGTCACTGCTTTCCAAATGCACTGCTATAACATCTTTAATAATTGACGCAAGCCTCTTCCCCACTACCGATGTAAGAGTATCTGGTCTGTTATTCCGTTTTCTCTCTCCCTCCTTTCTTAAAAAGTGGAGTTACATTGGCTACCCTCCAGTCCACATGAACTGACCCAGAGTCGACAGAACATTGGAAAATGATCACCAATCTCTAGGGTCACCTCCTTGAGTACTCTGGGATGCAGACTATCAGGCCATTTTGGATATTTAGTCTGATATTCCTTCCATGAATCATTGTTCATGGATTTTGTGCTTCTTTTGACATAAGATTGCTTCCTGGGTGATTGCATGGATCTAATGGGCCAAATGTCATCTTCTTTTGATGTGAGAGCTATAGCTTAAGGTGCAAGATGAGATCTTAGTTAAACTGTGCTAAGAACATAGTAATGGATAAACAAAAGCTGCAGATGCTGAAAATCTGAAAAAGTAACTTAGCAGTCTGGCAGCATTTGTGGAAAGAAACACGGTACACAATTTTTATCCCCAAATTGTGAAAATGCCATTGACCCACAAGAAATATGAATCAAAGATTCACAAACTTCCCAGCTGGTTGTATGTGTGTCTGTGTCATGAATGAATGAATGAATATGCTTGCTCTTATCACTAGAAAATGAAAACAGACTGGTGCCGTGATAGATATATTAGGAGAATGAAAGAATTTGAATGGGGTGATACGTAGCTTATTTTTCTCTGACCAAATAATGACTCTGTCAATATTAGATAGACACTAACAACGTCTATGAAGAGATCAGAAGACACTCTTACCAAGAGAGAAATGTGAATTGGACCTCACGGCCACATAGGGCAAATGAGGCTGATAATGAAGATATGGTTAAGGGAACCAAGTAAGGTTAAGCAGGAAAAATCAGAAGAGATGGGAAAAGATCTCTAGAAGTACTTTGAACATGTACATCAACGAGTGAGCCTGGCCTGTTCCCTAAGTTTCTGAGTAACTCAACCTAAATCTTGAACCTTACATTCCTGTTTAGAACAATGACCCCACAGCTGTTGCAATTGCCTGGTTGTTGATTAAATCTTTCTGCTTATAATTGCAGGCAGTTCTGGCAGCATTGGATACCGAACAGAGTGTGAAAGGAGAAAAACTCCAAGGGGATCAGTCTTTGAGTGATACACAACTTGATGTTGCTGCAGAAACCGCTAAGCCTTCTGTAAGTCATCAGATACTTTTTTTTAAATTGAGAATTTGTCTCCAGTGTGACTTCAGGGATTCCTCCTTCACTGAATGCTGTTGGATTGAGACTGGTTCAATATATTGTCTTGGCCGAATCACTGTTGATATCACAGAAGATAAAGGTAGCTGATTGGAAAGTCTAAACATCTGACAGTGCCCAGGGAAGTTAAGACACCCATTGTGTTTGCTGATCTTAATTAACTCACTGCCACAGAGGGACGTTTGGAAGGATGAGGGGAGAATTCATTGAAACTTACCAAATAGTGAAAGGTCTGGGTAGTGAACGTGGAGAGAATGATTCCACCAGTGGGAATGTCTAGGATCAGATACCATAGCCTCAGTATAAAAGACGTACCTTTAGAAAGGAGATGAGGAGGAATTTCTAAAGGATTTTCCTTTAGATGAATTTAAAGCAGGGCGGGAGTAACATATATGGAGGGGAATGATGTGTAAGACTATGAGGAAGACGTGTGGTAGGATAGTCTGATGCAGTACAATTGTTGACAGAGGTGAGTTGGGTTAAATGAACAGTTTCCCTCCCTTGAAGCCGTGTTATTTCAACATCAAACTGGTGCTGCCCCAGTCAAAGTTGGCATTAGTATGTTCCTCTTGTCTGATCACATTGATCAAATCTTTCTACTTATATACACAGAAGAAGAACGCTGCAGAAACTGATCCCAGACAGGATGTTGAAGGAGAAAATCATCCACGAGGACAACCTTCAAGATCAGGGAGTGAGGTATGGCTTCATTTACCTAGAGAAATTCCTGCATCATTCGTGGATGATGGACTACTTCCAGAACTGCCCAAAGTTGAAGCTACTCAAGATGAAGTTGGTGTCTGGCAGAAAGTGATCAGTGATCGAGTGTAAGCCTTTCAGTAGATGGTTCAGCATGTGGGGACTGTGCTCTTGAATGCACTGCAAAATGAAATACATCAGTTTGGTATAAATGTTTCCTTCTTTGATGAATTTTGTTCATTGCACTGCACACACAGGTTGATTTGAAACATAGAAATATAGGTGCAGGAGTAGGCCATTTGGCTCTTCTTGCCTGCACTGCCATTCAATATGATCATGGCTGCATCTAAAATCAGTACCCCGTTCCTGCTTTTTCCCCATATCCCTTGAATCCTGTAGCCCGAAGAGCTAAATCTAACTCTCTTGAAAACATCCAGTGAATTGGCCTCCACTGCTTTCTGTGGTAGAGAAATCCACAGATTCACAACTCTGGGTGAAGTTTTTCCTCATCTCAGTCCTAAATGGCCTACCCCTTATTCTTAAACTGTGACCCCCTAGTTCTGGATTCCACGAACATCGGTAACATTTTCCCTGCATCTAGCCTGTCCAATCCTTTAAGAATTTTATATGTTTCCATAAGATACCCTCTCATCCTACTAAATTCCAGTGAATACAAGCCCATACGACCCATTCTTTCATAATATGTCAGTCTCACCATCCCCTGAATTAACCTGGTGAACCTATGCTGCACCCCCTCAATAGCAATAATGTCCTTCCTCAAATTAGGAGACCAAAACCGCACACAATACCCCAGGTGTGGTCTCACCTGGGCCCTGTACAACTGCAGTAGGACCTCTTTGCTCCTAAACTCAAATCCTCTTGCAATGAAGTTTAACATGCCATTCGCTTTCTTCACTGCCTGCTGTACCTGCATGCTTACTTTCAGTGACAGATGTACAAGCACACCCAGGTCTCGTTGCACCTCCCCTTTTCCTAATCTGACACCCTTCAGATATTAATCTGCCATCCTCTTCTTGCCACCAAAGTGGATCATCTCACATTTATCCACATTATACTGCATCTGCCATGCATCTGCCCACTCACCCAACCTATCCCAGTCACCCTGCGGGCTCATAGCATCATCATCGCAGCTCACACATGCCAACCAGCTTTCTGTCATCTGCAAACCTGGAGATGTCACATTTAATTCCCTCGTCTAAATCGTTAATATAGATTTTAAGTAACTGGGGTTCCAGCGTCGAGCCATACGGCATCACACTAGTCACTGCCTGCCATTCTGAAAAGGACCCGTTAATTCCTATTCTTTGCCCTCTGCCCAACTCCAGCGACCCTCAAACACATCTTGGTAGGCTGCAAGACCAGCCTCACGCAAGGGAGATACACGTGGCGGCATAATCAGGTACTAAAAAGCCTGGCATCAGCCCTTGAGAACAGGCGGAGTGCGACCAACTCCTTGCCTCCGAGAGCAAGCAACCCCCTCCCCCTAAGGGCAACAACCTTTGTCCGAGAAGGACAGAAAACATCTAAACATCCTTCCACCAGATCAGAAGAAGGAAACCTATGCAGGGCCCGCGACTGGAGGATGCTGGCGGACATTGGCCGACAACTAGTTTTTCCACCTGAAATTGCTTCCACCAACCTCAGGCCAGACTTGGTGTTCTGGTCCCCTTCACAGAAGACTGCTTACATCATAGAGCTCACAGTTCCATGGGAGAACTCTGTTGAGGAGGCCTATGAGCGTAAGAAGCTGCGTTACGCAGAGCTTGCAGCAGAGGCAACGCAGCGTGGCTGGAACACCAAAGTCTATCCAGTTGAAGTGGGATGCAGAGGATTTGTTGCGTCATCTACCATCAGACTGCTGAAGGAGCTTGGAATCCACGGTCAGGCTCTGCGGAAGACCATAAGATCACTCTCAGAGGCGGCTGAAAGAAGCAGCCGGTGGATTTGGCTCAAGCGGAAAGACCCATGCTGGGCCCCAAGTATTTCAGGGTGAATCTTTGGGACGGTTTGACACGGGACACGCGCTGAGGGCTGATCATCCTGCAGCGGGCCGCCCTTGTGGAGGGTGTATAGTGATAAAAGGCCGAAACACCCAGTGATGCAAGGGTACACTACTGATGATGTGTCCTGTGCCCAACTGTCCTGAAGGTTACCCAGGCCAAGATATACGTATCCACCCCCCCACCCCCCCCCCCCCGCCCTCCCCCCCCCCACAGATGTTGAGCGTCTACCACTCTCAACAATCAACGAATGTCGTGAAATGCTCCCCACCTATTGGCACAAGGGACTTCTTAACATCTTGTCCTGTGTATTTGATTCTGTATTTGATTCTGCCAACCAGTTCCCTATCCTTGTCAATACCCTACCCCCAATACCATGTGCTCTAATTTTGCACACTTATCTCTTGTGTGGGACCTTGTCAAAGGCTTTTTGAAATGCCAGATACACAACATTCATTGGCTCTCCTTATCCATTCTACTTGTTACATCCTAAAAAACTCCAGAAGATTAGTCAAGCATGACTTTGACCGATCCTGTCACTGCTTTCCAAATGCACTGCTATAACATCTTTAATAATTGACTCAAGCAACTTCCCCACTACCGATGTAAGAGTATCTGGTCTGTTATTCCGTTTTCTCTCTCCCTCCTTTCTTAAAAAGTGGAGTTACATTGGCTACCCTCCAGTCCACATGAACTGACCCAGAGTCGACAGAACATTGGAAAACGATCACCAATCTCTAGGGTCACCTCCTTGAGTACTCTGGGATGCAGACTATCAGGCCATTTTGGATATTTAGCCTGATATTCCTTCCATGAATCATTGTTCATGGATTTTGTGCTTCTTTTGACATAAGATTGCTTCCTGGGTGATTGCATGGATCTAATGGGCCAAATGTCATCGTCTTTTGATGTGAGAGCTATAGCTTATGGTGCAAGATGAGATCTTAGTTAAACTGTGCTAAGAACATAGTAATGGATAAGCAAAAGCTGCAGATGCTGAAAAACTGAAAAAGTAACTTAGCAGTCTGGCAGCATTTGTGGAAAGAAACACGGTACATAATTTTTATCCCCAAATTGTGAAAAGGCCATTGACCCACAAGAAATATGAATCAAAGATTCACAAACTTCCCAGCTGGTTGTATGTGTGTCTGTGTCATGAATGAATGAATATGCTTGCTCTTATCACTAGAAAATGAAAACAGACTGGTGCCGTGATAGATATATTAGGAGAATGAAAGAATTTGAATGGGGTGATACGTAGCTTATTTTTCTCTGACCAAATAATGACTGTCAATATTAGATAGACACTAACAACGTCTATGAAGAGATCAGCAGACACTCTTACCTCACGGCCACATAGGGCAAATGAGGCTGATAATGAAGATATGGTTAAGGGAACCAAGTAAGGTTAAGCAGGAAAAATCAGATGAGATGGGAAAAGATCTCTAGAAGTACTTTGAACATGTACATCAACGAGTGAGCCTGGCCTGTTCCCTAAGTTTCTGAGTAACTCAACCTAAATCTTGAACCTTACATTCCTGTTTAGAACAATGACCCCACAGCTGTTGCAATTGCCTGGTTGTTGATTAAATCTTTCTGCTTATAATTGCAGGCAGTTCTGGCAGCATTGGATACCGAACAGAGTGTGAAAGGAGAAAAACTCCAAGGGGATCAGTCTTTGAGTGATACACAACTTGATGTTGCTGCAGAAACCGCTAAACCATCTGTAAGATCAGATACTTTTTTTTAAATTGAGAATTTGTCTCCAGAGTGTGACTTCAGGGATTCCTCCTTCACTGAATGCTGTTGGATTTAGACTGGTTCAATATATTGTCTTGGCCGAATCACTGTTGATGTCACAGAAGATAAAGGTAGCTGATTGGAAAGTCTAAACATCTGACAGTGCCCAGGGAAGTTAAGACACCCATTGTGTTTGCTGATCTTAATTAACTCACTGCCACAGAGGGACGTTTGGAAGGATGAGGGGCGAATTCATTGAAACTTACCAAATAGTGAAAGGTCTGGATAGAGTGAATGTGAAGAGGATGTTTCCACCAATGGGAGTGTCTAGGACCAGAAACCATAGTCTCAGGATAAAAGGACGTACCTTTAGAAAGGAGATGAGCAGGAATTTCTTTAGTCAGAGGGTGGTGAATCTGTGGAATTCATTACCACAGACGGCTGTGGAGGACGAATCAATAGATATTTTTTAAGGCAGAGATTGACAGATTCTTGGCTAGTACGGGTGTCAGTGCTTATGGGGAGAACGCAGAAGAATGGGGTTGAGAGGGAAAGATAGATCAGCCATGATTGAATGGCGAAGTAGCAAGAATGTCCTTCCTCAAATTAGGGGACCAAAACTGCACACAATACTCCAGGTGTTGTTTCACTAGGGCCCTGTACAAATGCAGAAGGACCTCTTTGCTCCTACACTCAACTCCTCGTGTTATGAAGACCAACATGCCATTTGCTTTCTTCACTGCCTGCTGGACCTGCATGCTTACTTTCATAGAATGATGAACAAGGACCCGCAGATCCCATTGTACTTCCCCTTTTCCCAACTTGACACCATTTAGATAGTAATCTGCCTTCCTGTTTTTGATACCTCACATTTATCCACATTAAACTTCATCTGCCATGCATCTGCCCACCCCCCACCTGTCCAAGTCACCCTGCATACTCATAACATCATCCTCACAGTTCACACTGCCACCCAGCTTTCTGTCATCTGCAAATTTGCTAATGTTACTTTGAATCCCTTAATCCAAATCATTGATGTATATTGTAAATAACATAACCTAAATCTTGAATTCCTGCTTATCATAATGACCCCACTGCTATTGTTATTGCCTGATTGTTCATTAAATCTTTCTGCTTATACATACAGGAAGTTCTGACAGATGTGGACTCTAAACGGAGTGTGAAACGAGAAAAACTGCCAGGGGATCAGTCTTTGAGTGATACACAACTTGACACGCCTGCAGAAATTTCTATGCCTTCTGTGAGTCATCAGATACTTTTTGGAAAATTGAATCAATTTGTCTCCAGAGTTTGACTTCAGGGATTTCTCCTTCACTGAATGCTGTTGGATTGAGACTGGTTCAATATATTGTCTTGGCCGAATCACTGTTGATGTCACAGAAGATAAAGGTAGCTGATTGGAAAGTCTAAACATCTGACAGTGCCCAGGGAAGTTGAGACACCCATTGTGTTTGCTGATCTTAATTAACTCACTGCCACAGAGGGATGTTTGGAAGGGTGAGGGGGGAATTCATTGAAACTTACCAAATAGTGAAAGGTCTGGGTAGAGTGAACGTGGAGAGAATGATTCCACCAGTGGAAGAGTCTAGGACCAGAGACCATAGCCTCAGTATAAAAGACGTACCTTTAGAAAGGAGAAGGATAAATTTATTTAGTCAGAGGGTGGTGAATCCGTGGAATTCATTGCCACAAACAGCTGTGGAGGACGAATCAATAGATATTTTTTAAGGCAGAAATTGACAGATTCTTGCTTAGTACGGGTGTCAGGGCTTACGGGGAGAAGGCAGAAAAATGGGGCTGAGAGGGAAAGATAGATCAGCCATGATTGAATGGTGAAGTTTATTTGATAGGCTGATTGGCCTAATTCTGCTCCTAGAACTTATGAGGATGCAGCTGAGGATTTTCCTTTGGATAAATTTAAAGCAGAGCTGGAGTAACATATATGGAGGGGAATGATGTGTAAGACTATGAGGAAGACGTGTGGTAAGATAGTTTGATGCAGTACAAATGTTGACAGAGGTGAGTTGGGCTAAATGTCCAGTTTCTCTCCCTTGAAGCCGTGTTATTTCAACATCAAACTGTTGCTGCCCCAGTCAAAGTTGGCATTAGTATGTTGCTCTTGTCTGATCTCATTGGTCAAATCTTTCTACTTATATATACAGAAGAAGAACGCTGCAGAAACTGATCCCAGACAGGATGTTGAGGGAGAGAAGCATCCACGAGGACAACCTTCAATATCAGGGAGTGAGGTATGGCTTCATTTACCTAGAGAAATTCCTGCATCATTCATGGATGATGGATTACTTCCAGAACTGCCCAAAGATGAGGCTACTCAAGATGAAGTTGGTGTCTGGCAGAATGTGATCTAGTGTAAGCCTTTCAGTAGATGGTTCAGCATGTGGGGACTGTGCTCTTGAATGCACTGCAAAATGATATACATCAGTTTGGTATAAATGTTTCCTTCTTTGATGAATTTTGTTCAACAGAGGTTGTTACATTGGCTCAACTAATGATGGTATCCCTGAAGAGAGATAGCAAATTGAACTGCGTGGACACCCTGTATTTTTTCCAATGGGGAAGACATGGCACTGCACACACAGGTTGATTAGAAACATAGAAATATAGGTGCAGGAGTAGGCCATTCGGCTCTTCGAGCCTGCACCGCCATTCAATATGATCATGGCTGCATCTAAAATCAGTACCCCGTTCCTGCTTTTTCCCCATATCCCTTGAATCCTGTAGCCCGAAGAGCTAAATCTAACTCTCTTGAAAACATCCAGTGAATTGGCCTCCACTGCTTTCTGTGGTAGAGAAATCCACAGATTCACAACTCTGGGTGAGGTTTTTCCTCATCTCAGTCCTAAATGGCCTACCCCTTATTCTTAAACTGTGACCCCTGGTTCTGGACTCCCCCAACATCGGAAACAATTCCCCTGCATCTAGCCTGTCCAATCCTTTAAGAATTTTATATGTTTCCATAAGATTGCCTCTCATCCTACTAAATTACAGTGAATACAAGCCCAGTCGACCCATTCTTTCATAATTTGTCAGTCTCGCCATCCCAGGAATTAACCTGGTGAACCTACGCTGCACTCCCTCAATAGCAATATTGTCCTTCTTCAAATTAGGAGACCAGAATTGCACACAATTGGTCTCACCTGGGCCCTGTACAACTGCAGTAGGACCTCTTTGCTCCAAAACTCAAATCCTCTCGCAATGAAGGCTAACATGCCATTCGCTTTCTTCACTGCTGCTGTAACTGCATGCTTACTTTCAGTGACTGATGTATAAGCACACCCAGGTCTCGTTGCACTTCCTCTTTTCCTAATCTGACACCCTTCAGATATTAATCTGCCATCCTGTTCTTGCCACAAAAGTGGATAATCTCACATTTATCCACATTATACTGCATTTGCCATGCATCTGCCCATTCACCCAACCTATCCCAGTCACCCTGCAGGCTCATAGCATCGTCATCGCAGTTCACACTGTCACCCAGTTTTGTGTCATCTGCAAACTTGGAGATGACACAAACTTGGAGATGATTCCCTCGTCTAAATCGTTAATATATATTGTAAGCAACTGGGGTCCCAGTGCCGAGCCTTGCCGCATCACACTTGTCACTGCCTGCCATTCTGAAAAGGACCCGTTAATTCCTATTCTTTGCTTCCTGTCTGCGAACCAGTTCTCTATCCTTGTCAATATCCTACCCCTAATACCATGTCCTCTAATTTTGCACACTAATCTCTTGTGTGGGACCTAGTCAAAGGCATTTTGAAAGCCCAGCTACACCACAGTCACTGGCTCTCCATTACCAATTCTACTGGTTACATCCTCAAAAACTTCCAGAAGATTAGTCAAGCATGACTTTGAACAATCCTGTCATGGCTTTTCAAATGCACTGTTATAACATATTTAATAATTGACTCAAGCATTTTCCCCACTACCCATGTAAGGGTAACTGGTCTGTTATTCCCTGTTTTCTTTCTCTCTCCTTTCTTAAAAAGCTATCCTCCACATCAACTGACCCAGAGTCGAGAGAACATTGGAAAATGATCACCAGTCTCTAGGGCCACCTCCTTGAGTACTCTGGGATGCAGACCATCAGGCCATTTGGATATTTAGGCTAATATTCCTTCCACGAATCATTGTTCATGGATGTTGTGCTTCCTTTGACTAATAAGATTGCTTCCTGTGTGCTTGCATGGACCTAATGGGCCAAATGTCATCGTCTTTTGTTATGAGAGCTATAGCTTAAGGTGCAAGATGAGATCTTAGTTAAACTGTGCGAAGAACATAGTAATGGATAAGCAAAAGCTGCAGATGCTGAAAATCTGAAAAAGTAACTTAGCAGTCTGGCAGCATCTATGGAAAGAAACACGGTACACAGTTTTTATCCCCAAATTGTGAAATGGCTATTGACCCACAAGAAACATGAATAAACGATTCACAAACTTCCCAGCTGGTTGTATGTGTGTCTGTGTCATGAATGAATGAATGAATATGCTTGCTCTTATCACTAGAAAATGAAAGCAGACTGGTGCCATGATAGATATATTAGGAGAATGAAAGAATTTGAATGGGGTGATACGTAGCTTATTTTTCTCTGACCAAATAATGACTGTCAATATTAGATAGACACTAACAACGTTTATGAAGAGATCAGAAAACACTCTTACCAAGAGAGAAATGTGAATTGGACCTCACGGCCACATAGTAGCAATGTTACAAAATTTTGAGATTTAAAAAATCAAGTCTGTAATTTATCCCATCAGATAAAGCATAAAAAGAAGTTTAATTTGACACCTAATTCACTTTCATATCTCATGTATTTAAAAAGTTATGGCCATTTCCATACTCGGAAATTAGCATCCTTTCCCTATTGATTTTCTATGGACATAACAAAAAAGCTGTGATCGTGGACAGTCAAAAGCCCATAACTTTCTTAAAAATTAAGAGAACTGAATGAAATTTTCAGTTATCATAGATTGAACCATTCTGAAACAAGTATAAAATAATCTTACTTGGATGACCTGAAATTAAAGCATATAATTAGTTAGTTACCCAAGTGTAGCTAATTTCAAACTCCAATTACTAGATCTAAACATCTATCCATTTCTTAATAAATGATTAACATTTTTAAATAGCCTAAGTGTGCAAATAATATTCATAAATAATTCACAATAAAACATGATTTTTAAATCTCATTTACATTAATTTATAGGCCAAATGGAAGGAATTTAGTGTTCAATTGCTGTAAATTAAAGTCCATTTTAAATCAGCTTTCTAGTGGGATCCAGTGAACGCGCTGGTTTAGAACGTTCACATTGCGGTAGATTTGTGCCCTCAAATGCCCAGAAAAATACTGCGGGATATAATGGGGCCAAAATGAGCTACTCGCAATATTAAACTTTGTATAAAGGGATCTTTAGAAGCCCTTTTTAATGTAAAAATAAGCTACATACCTTCTGTGGTTTGCTCTATGAGACCCTGACGGCTGTCGGTGGTCGCGGGTTTAGAGATTGATTTTTAAACTATTATAACTATTATCCAAGGCCTTTAAAACTAATATTAGCTTTAGCGACGGGGTCTTCCAGCGATTTTTCGTTAATAATTAACAAGGCTGAACATCTTCGATTTGAACAGCCTAGAGCAAATCGCGTTTTAAACCCGCCCCCCTCTAAACGGCGCCAAAATCGCGCACACCCGCAGCGACAGATTTTCAGCGACGCTTCAGGTAGGCTTTGCAACATACCTACACATAGGGCAGATGAGGCTGATAATGAAGATATGGTTAAGGGAACCAAGTAAGGTTAAGCAGGAAAAATCAGATACAGAGATGGGAAAACATCTCGAGAATATTTTGAACTTGTACATCAACTAGTGAGCCTGGCCTATTCCCAGACTTTCTGAGTAACTCAACCTAAATCTTGAACCTTACATTCATATTTAACATAATGACCCCACAGCTGTTGCTATTGCCTGACTGTTGATTAAATCTTTCTGCTTATAATTACAGGCAGTTCTGGCAGCATTGGATGCCGAACAGAATGTGAAAGGAGAAAAACTCAGAGGGGATCAGTCTTTGAGTGATACACAACTTGATGTAGCGGCAGAAACCGCTAAGCCTTCTGTAAGTCATCAGATACTTCTTGGAAAATCGAGTCAATTTGTCTCCAGAGTGTGACTTCAGGGATTCCTCCTTCACTGAATGCTGTTGGATTGAGACTGGTTCAATATATTGTCTTGGCCGAATCACTGTTGTTGGCACAGAAGATAAAGGTAGCTGATTGGAAAGTCTAAACATTTGACAGTGCCCAGGGAAGTTGAGACACCCATTGTGTTTGCTGATCTTAATTAACTCACTGCCATAGGGTGACATTTGGAAAGGTGAGGAGACACTTAATTGAAACTTACCAAATAGTGAAAATTCTGGGTAGAGTGAATGTGGAAAGGATGTTGCCACTAGTGAGTCAGTCTAGGACCAGAGACCATAACCTCAGGGTAAACGGATGTACCTTTAGAAAGGAGATGAGGAGGAATCTCTTTAGTCAGAGGGTGGTGAATTTGTGCAAATCATGGCCTCAGACCACTGAGGAGGCCAAATGAATCGATGTTTTTCTGGTGAAGATTGACAGATTCTTGATTAGTAGGAATGTCAGGGCTTATGAGGAGAAGACAGGAGAATGGGGTTGAGAGGGAAAGAAAGATCAACCATGATTGAATGGCAGAGTAGACTTGAAGGACCAAATAGCCTAATTATGTTCCTAGAACATGAGCATGAGGGTAAAGCTGAGGGTTATTTTGTTTGGATACATTTTCAGCAGAGCTAGATTAATGTGGAGAGGAAAGATGTGTAAGACTTTAAGCAGGAGTTGTGGTAAGATGTAATGCAGTAAATTTGTTGACAGAGACGAGCTGGGCTAAATGGCCAGTTTCTCTCCCTTGAACCCATGTTATTTCAACATCAAACTGAAAGTGTCCCAGTCAAATTTGGCATAAGGATGTTGCTCTTGTCCACTCTCATTGATAAGATCTTTCTGCTTATAAACACAGAAGAAGAACACAGCAGAAACCCATCCCAGACTGGATGTTGAACAAGAGAACCATGAAGGAGGACAACTTTCAAGTACAGGGAGTAAGGTATGGCTTGATTTACCTAGAGAAATTCCTGCCCTATGGACTACTTCCAGAAATGCCCAAAGTTGAGGCCCAAAGATGAAATTGGATTCTGACAAAATGATTAGTGATCCGGCTGGACGTCCTGTCCCCCCCCCCCCCCCCCCCCCCCATTGGGAAGGACATGGCACTGCACACATTGGTTGATTCAGGCAGTTTGGGATATTTAGGCTAATTTAGATGCGATTATTTTCCGTATCATATCTCCGTCCGCGCTGCAGCCTAACATCGAGGAGTTGGCGGCCTTTGCTGGAGACAAATTTCGAGAGGTCCACCGTGGGTGCCTGTGGACTTTAACATCACAGAGCTCGCGATCTCTTTGCCAGGGATCGACCTGTGACCTCTACCGCGGAAGTCTGCGGGACTTTAACATCATGGAGCTCGCTGTCTCAGGTCAGTGACCGACTTCGGGAACTCCAAGCTGCAGGAGCTTCGACCGCCCTGATGCGGGAATTTCGACCTCCGGCTGCGGGAGCCTCGAGCGCCCCGACTGCAAATGGTTCGACTGCCCCGACCGCAGTAGAATAGAAGAAGAAGGTTGGACTTTATTGCCTTCCATCACAGTGAGGAACGTGGGCCACTGTGGTGGATGTTCATATGGACTTTTCTGTAGTTGTGTGTCTTGTTGCTTTTTATTTGTATGGCTGTATGGTAATTCGAATTTCACTGTACCTTAATTGGTGCATGTGACAATAAACTGACGTTGAAACCTTGAAAAAGCTGCACATGCTGAAAACTCTGAGACTGAAACTCAGCAGTCTAGCATCATCTACGGAAAGAAACATGGTACACAGTTTTTATCCCCAAATTAGGAAATGGCTATTGAGCCACCAGAAACATGAAATGAAAATAATTGAATTGGGTGATATGGAGCTTGTTTTCCTCTGACCAAATAATGACTGTCAATATTAGATAGTTATTAATAGTCTATGAAGAGATCAGAAGACACTCTTACCAAGAGAGAAGTGTGACTTGGACCTCAAGGCCACATAGGGTAGATGAGGCTGATAATGAAGATATGGTTCAGGGAACCAAGAGAGGACAATAGACAATAGGTGCAGGAGTAGGCCATTCGGCCCTTCGAGCCAGCACCACCATTCAATGTGATCATGGCTGATGTAAAGCAATGTAAGGTTAAGTAAGAAATGTTTGATGAGGAGATGTAAAATTACCTCTAAGAATACCTTGAACATGTACACCAAAGAATGAGCCTGAAGGCTTATTCCCAGACTTGTGTTCTGTGTAACCCAATATAAAACTTGAACTGTCACATTCCTATTTAGCATAATGACCTCACAGCTATTGCTATTGCCTGATTGTTGATTAAATCTTTCTGCTTAAAAAAATACCAGTAGTTCTGGCAGAAATGGACTCCAAACAGAATTTCAAAGCAGGCAAAATTCCCAGTGGACCTGTCTTCGAGTGATGTAGCTGCAGAAACTTCTACGCTGTCTGTGAGTCATCAGATACCTTTTGCACAATGGAGTCAATTTGACAAAGGCAGCTGATTGGAAAGCCTAAATATCTGATAGTGCCCAGGGAAATTGTGACACCCATTGTGTTGGATCTTAATTGATCGAAGGGCCGAATGGCCTACTCCTGCACCTATTGTCTATTGTCTAATTAACTCAAGCATTCTCTTGTATCTGTGCTCCTGATAGTTATTATGATTCTTCATTTGCCAGGTTTTGTCTTGTTCAACCCACTCAGAACTCCAAAATATCATTCTCTTGTGTTCAAATGTGGTCCCATATTTACTGTGACCTGTCATTAGTTCATATATATTGTCGAAGGAGTTAACAATTAACTATGTCATTACTTACTGCAGATCTGCTTGTTCAACAACCATTTATTTCAGAATAATATTTTTACTCTTAAAACTTCCAAATGTGTAATATTCATTGATATGTTACTATATCACTACTTGCCAGAGAAGAATAATTACATTCGTTCTTTACAGTGAATGGTACCCAAGGCTGGTGAATTACAATACTTTACAAAACATCCATGGGACATCATTTTGTTTTCCTTGTTATTCCTTGTCTAGTCTATGATAACTGGTCGAGGGCTTTTACCACAGGTTTCAGATTCACAGTGTCAATCATGGGACATAATAACTAGAAGTTAACTTGATTAGAACGGGTGTCAAGGGTTGTGGGGAGAAGGCAGGAAAATGGGATTAGGAGGCAGAGATCAGCTATGATTGAATGGCGGAGTGGACTCAATAGGCCAAATGGCCTAATTCTACTATAACGTGCGATGTAAATAATGTTCACACTACTATTCAGTAAAATCATTACTGAATTTTAACCTCAGTCGCTCTTGTCGACACTGAACCTCATATGCTCTGACTCCCTCAATATGCAAAATGTATCACTCTTTCCTGAGCAGTTTCACTGACTGAACCTTCACAGCCACCATGAGTGGATTATTCAAAGAATCATCACTCTCAGGAAACTTCTCATCGTTGACTTGACTGGCCAAGTCCTTACTTTGAAGTTTTGACAATTGTTTCCTGACACCCAAGGCAGTCAAAGTATAAAATGTGAAGGCTTGTCAGAATATTTAACATTTCAATTAGATCTTCTCTAATTTTTCTAAACTCTGTTGACTGCAGGCCCATTCTTTTTGGGTTAATCATCAATATGGAGAACATGTCTTGTACTTCCTCTGTCATAAGTAGTTTCTTCCTTCAGTCGCGGGGTCTAACCTGTGCACAATGTTCTGAATGCCGTTAAGGATCTTAAGTTGATGCATTGCACCAAGGATCTATGTAATTATAGGTCTCTGACCTGGACTACCTGCCACAGGCATCCCGAAGCTCTGGGAAAAAAAGACAGTCCCTGCAAAACCCCTTGTTCATTGCAAGGACATGCAAACCAACGACAGTGTGGCGCGACGATAAGCCTGAAATGAAGGCGCGGAGCCAGGTATTTCGGGAGGAATTTTATTAGTTGTTGTTCTCTTGTCCAGTCGGGTCTGCAAGAGAGCGATCGCGCCTAAACCCCTGCCTTTTATCCCTGTAGCTAAGGGCCGCCCCCGGACTAGTCTATTCCCATGCCGAAGGGTTCAATAGTGGGATGGCTCGATGCTTGGGAGTTGCCAAGGACCACCCCCCAGAACAGGAGGCACAAAACGCACTGACGGGCGTACAACCCAACCAGACCGCGTACGGAAGTCGGCCGACAGAGGGGCCGACAGAGGCACCAGTGGAGGGACAGGTGCAGGGAGCCGCGAAGGGGGGCAACCTCACGGCCGAGGTTGGTCAAAGTCCCCTGGACTATCCATTCCCATGCCGAGGGGTTCGATAGTGGAATGGCCCGACCCTTGGGAGCCGCCACAACAGTGTCTTTGTACTGAGGCCCTAGTTGCACTGAGGTGGCTATGATAAGCAGGCCACATTGTTCACATGCCCAACATCACACTCTCAAAACAGACTCTCTGTCCTGTATCCTGTCATACGTCAACATTATGAAGAAGGCAAAATCAAAGATTTAAGGTTGTGCTCAAAATCCCCTTGTTGAAATGCAATGTCCCCACTGACTCCTGGGAAGCCTGGCCCCTGACTGTTCAAGTAGAGGGGAAGCATTCCGGTGATATGGAAAACAGCGAGGATATTCATCGGGAGTGCACGGCAGCCTTGTGTAAGCAGTGAAAAGTTCCCGTCACCTCACAAAGTCCCCATCCAGGCACCATCTACTGCTGCCTGACCTATCTGTGGATTTGGCATTCTCACATTGGTCTCATCAGTCTGCTCAGAACCCACAAAAAAGGAAGCAAAGTCGGTCTTTCTAGATCTTCAGGGACAGCGTAAGATATAATCACAATAAGGAGCCTTTCATCTTGTGTTCAAACCTCTTGCAAAAAAAGTAACCTCTTTCTAATTGCTTTATGTATATTTTGTGTTTCATGTCCAAGGATCCCAGGTCCCTTGTTCAATTTCCAATATTTTAAAATATAAGTTGCTTTTCTATACCACACATCTTTTCAAACTGTATTTCAGTCCCTACATGCTTGGCTGGTCACACATCCTGTTTGCTGAAGACTGAAGCCTTTCTTTGACTTCATGGTCTACTCTGCCACCGAGTTTGTGCCATCAGTAAATGTGGATATGTTGCACTTGATCTGCTTTTCCAAGCCATTGGTACAGATGGTGAACAACTGTGGCCCCTGTTCCCACACCTATTGCTCCTTGCTGCCCACAATTCTGATCCAAACATGATCCTTTTGTTCCTGCCCTCTATTTTCTGTCTGCTCACAATCTACATGACATTATCATTGCCAATCCATCAAGCTCTAATTGTATTTGTTAATATCTTGTGTGGCATTTAATTGAAGGCTTTCTGAAAAACCCAAATGTTCAGGTTCCCCTATATACAGTCTACTAATTCATGTCATAAGAGATAGGAGTAGAATTAGGCCATTCAGCCCATCATGTCTACTCCAGCATTCAATCATGGCTGATCTATCTCTCCCTCTTAACCCCATTCTCCTGCCTTCTCCCCATAACTTCTGACACCTGTACTAATCAAGAATCTATCTCTGCCTTTAAAAATATCCACTGACTTGGCCTCCACAGCCTTCTGTGGCAAAGAATTCTGCAGATTCACCTAAATAAATTTATCCTCATCTCCTTCCAAAAAGAACATCCTTTAATTCTGAGCTTATGACCTCTAGTCCTAGACGCTCCCAGTAGTGGAAATATCCACTCTATCCAAGTTTGTCACTATTCTGTACGTTTCAATGAGGTCCCCCTCATTCTTCTAAACTCCAGGGAGTACAGGCCCAATGCCGACAAATGCTCGTCATAGGTTAACCTACTAATTCCTGGAATCATTCTTGTAAACCTCCTCTGGACCCTCTCCAGAGCCAGCACATCCTTCCTCAGATACGGTGCTCAAAATTGCTCACAATATTCTAAATGTGGCCTTACCAACACCTTATAGAGCTTCAACATTACATCCCTGTTTTTGTATACAAGCCTTCTTAAAATAAATTGTGTTTACTTTCTTGCTACTGATTCGACTTGCAGATTAACTTTTTGGGAATCCTGCACAGGCACTCCCAAGTCCCTTTGCACCTCCAATTTCTGGATTCTCACCCCATTTATAAAATAGTCTACGCCTTTATTCCTACTGCCAAAGTGCATGACTCCACACTTAGCTACACTATATTCCATCTGCCACTTCAAACTTCAAAACTCTTAACCACATAGTTAAACCTCAATACTCTTAATAGGTTTGTTGAATGTGATTTTGTTTCTAAACCAATGTAATGGAGAGAATACAAAGAGGTCACACTATACTCTCTTTTTGACCTTTCAAAGAAGATAAATTGTGCACCTTGCACTTATCCGCATTAACCTCCATTAACCATTCCACTGCCCACTTGCTCAACTGATCAAAGGCCTGCTGTTATTTTTGAAAACCAATTCAGTGTCATCTACAAACTTACTGATCATGCCTTGTACTTTCTTATCTAAATCATTGATATAAACCACAAAGAACAATGGCACTGATCCCTGAGGCACATCACTTGTCACAGGCCCCACTTGGAAAAACACCTTTCCAACACCATCCTCTGCTTCCTTCCATGAAGGCAATTCTATATCGAGTTATCTAGCTCTCGCTGAGTCCCATGCGGTAACCTCCCCGTGCAGTCTACCATGTGGAAGCCTACCAAAGGTCTTGCTGGTCTCTTTGAACAATAGCTATGGCCTCTTCCTTAATGTCACGTTATTCAACATCTTCTCTTTTTACTGTAGAATCAGACCCAGCACTATGGAAGTCGGTAAAGTTAATGGGGATGGATTGGGGATATTCCACATTACAGTAGAGGAGGTGTTGGACTGCCTAAAATGCGTGATGGTAGATAAATATTTGGGGCCTGATCAGGTATATCCAATAACACTGGGGAACCTGGAGAAGTAAATGCAGAAGCCCTGGCTACGGTATACACATCATCTTTAACCATCAGTAAAGTTTGGAAAAGTCAGTGGATATTTTTAAGGCAGAGAAAGATAGATTCTTGATTAGTACAAGTGCCAGAGGTTATGGGGAGAAGGCAGGAGAAAGGGGGTAGAAAGGAGAGATAGATCAATCATGATTGAATGGCGGAGTAGACTTAATGGGCCGAATGGCCTAATTCTATTCGTATCACTTATGGCCTCATGTCCTTATGAAAATTGGAGGATAATTAATGATGTAAGATCTCATGGGAGATTGTGTTTATTGAATTTGACTGAGTGTTTTTAGGAAGTATCAAAGAAGGTTGATGAGCGCTGGGCAGTAGACATAGGTCATATGGACTTCAGCAAGCTTTTGATAAAGTACCACATGATAGTTACTCTGGAAGGATCGATCACATGGGATCCAGGGAGAGCTAACTAATTAGATAAATAATTAGTTTAAAGTTAGGAAGCAGAGGCTGATGATGGACAGATGTTTTGCAGACTGGAAGCCTATGTCTAGTGTGTGCTGGGCCCATTGCTGTTTAATATTTATATCAACGAATTGGATGCAAATGTAATGGTTTGTAAATTTGCATATGACAAAAAAAAATAGGTGGCATCATTGGCAGTGATGAAGGTTATCAAGAATTGCAATGGGATCTTGCTCAGGTGGGTAAGTGGGTTGAGGAATGACAAATGGAGTTTACTTCAGATAAAATTCTATGACTCTTAAATGCTGGGTGTTGCATTTTGAGAATGCAAAATAGGGTGGAACTTTTGCTATAAATAGTAGTTACCTGACAAGTGTTGCAGAACAGTGAGACAAAGGAGTATAAGTACTGTACATACCTCTCTGACAGTCGCATCACAGGTTGATACACTGGTGAAGGCGGCTTTGTTGATACACTGGTGAAGGCTGGTCGTCACCAGTAAAGGTACCGAGTGCAAGATGATGAAGTATTATGTTCAGTTTTTGTCATCCAGCTATAAAAGTGATGCCATAAGTTGGAAAAAGTGCAGAAAAGACTTAGGATGTTGCCATAATTTGAGGGACTGCATTATAGGGATAATTTGGCTAGGCTGGGACTTCATTCCTTGGAGTGCAGGAAAATAAAGGGGGTGAATTTATAGAGGTGTAAAATGATGAGGGGAATAAATAGCATGAATTTGCACTGACTTTTTCCCAGGTTAAGGGATTCAAGAACTAGGTTGAAGATGAGAGGGGAAAGATTTAATAGGAACTTGAGAGGCAACTTTTTCATACAGAAGATGGTTTGGAATGAGCTGCCAGAGGAAGTGGTTGAGGCAGACACTATGACAAAATTTAACAGACATTTGGACATAAGTACATGATAAAGGAACGGTTTAGAGGGATATGAATCAAATGTGGTTAAATGGAACTAGCTTAGACGAGAATCTTGATCAACATGAACAAGTTGGACTGCATGTTGTATGATTCTATGTAACATAAAACTGGAACTGCCCAGGTCCCTGTAGAATTAGGATCTCACATCTGTTACTTTCGCCTTTGATCCCATTGATTAAATCATTCTGCTTATAAACACAGGGGACTCTAGCAAGAACTGATTCCAGACAGGATGAGAAAGGAGAAAATTACTCAAGAGGACAGCTTTCAAATACAGTGAGTGAGATACGGCTTGATTTAATTACAGAACTTGCTACTGCATTGATGGGTGCTGGGCTAGTTGCAGCATGCCCCAAAATGATGAAGTTGATAATAAAGCCAGTGATTGGCAAGAAGTTGCCAGGATTCCTTTGAAACAAATGAGGTGAGGGTTCAATCAACAATCAACAATCAGTTTTATTCGTCACTTCCATATAAAGTGCAAGTGAAATGAATTTGTCAGCAGCGGTACAATGATAAAGAACACACAAAAACACAAAAAAATGTAACACAAACATCCACCACAGCATTCATCACTGTGGTGGAAGGCACTAAAATTGGCCAGTCCTCCTCCATTTTCCCCCGTGTTCGGGACCTCCACCTGCGGGCGTCCAGATGTGCAGACAAGGTAAAAAGGCCAGGTAAGTCCTGAATCGGTGCCTCTCCCCCGGAGACCGAGGCTTCAAGTTGGTGTAGGCTGCAGGCCGGCGGTCGGAGATTTAAGGTTCACGCTGCAGCCATAAGCTCCGCAGACTGCAGGGCCGGCAGTCGAAGCTTCCCTCCAGGGATCCTTGGCGAGGGACCCCGCTCCTGATGGTAAGTCGCCGCCGCGCCTGCGGGCCGGCGGTGGTGGCTTCTTCTTCTCCCCCCAGGTCCCGCACAAGGGATAACAGGCTGCGGACGCTGCGCCGGCCGGAGCCCTGCAGACCCCGGCTTCAGGCTGCCGCGGGCCAGCGAACGGAGCGCTCCCCTCCGGCGAGCCCCGGCGAGGGCTCACCCGCTCCAGGCTGAGAGTCCGCACTGCGCCCGCCGCTGAAGCCCTGGGAGCGTCACTGGGAAAGGCCGCCCGATCCTCGATGTTAGGTTACGGGGGAGACGACATGGAAAAAGTCGCCCCTCAGTGGAGGAGGCGACCGAAGCGGTTTCCCCCTTACCCCCCCCCCACACCACCCCCCACACTAGACACACAGAGAAATTAAAAACATACATTAAAACACACTAAAAAACAAGAAAAGTAGAAAAAAAACGGACACGCTGCTGACAGGGCCGCCGGTTTGCAGCACCCCCCACTGAATGATCTTGAACACACAAGAAATTAGAGTTAATCTGTGGCAAGTGGTTTAATTATTTCCTCTTTTGATGAATTTTGTTCCACGCACGCAACCAAGATAAAGTACCTTTGGGCCAACTAATGTTGGGTTTGTTTAAGAAAAAGAGGGGAAGTAGAAAGGCTTGGACAGCCTGTGATCCTGAGAAAAGGAAACATAGCTATGGGGGTATGAAGTACCCAGATCAATAAAATCAGGTCATATTTGATATTTGAGCTGCATGATCTTTACAACAATCCTTGTTCACTGATCCTTTTTTGTTAATTCCTCATGCTCAGTTCCATTTTTTCCCCATACAATTCATTTTGGCAGAGACCTGGGATTTGTCGGCTGTCCCTATGTCCCAGAAATAATGCAATGGCGAGTGGTTTTCCTGAACCATCTTAGCCTTGACCTGCCAATGAAACTCCTCCCACACTGCCGTCACGGAGACAGTTGCAGGATATAGATCCAGCAAAATTTCTATGCTGCAAATTTAACCAGTCCATGCTCCAATGTTCTCTTGATGCTACTGCATAAAGGGATGGGTTGGTTCATTGGCTGTGGAGTTGTGAATGAAACACAGCATCATGCAATCATCTGCAGATGATTGTCCCCGCTTCTGACCTTGTGATTAAGGGAATTTGCAAAGGAGCTGAGAAAGTTGGGCCAAGGACACTGTCCTGAAGAGCTCCAGCAGTGTTGTCCTGAGGCAGAGATGGTTGACTTAATCAAAGGGGCATTGACTATAAGAGTCATGGAGTCATATTGCAGATTTATAAAACTTTGGTTAGATTGCTTTAGGAGTATTTCTAAACAGTGCTATTCTGGTTGCCCCATTACAGGAAGAATTTGGAGAGGGTGCAGAAGAGGTTTACCAGGATCTTCCTGGATTTGAAAATATAAGCTATAAGGAAATGGTGGACAAACTTGGATTGTTTTTTCTTTGGAGCTGAGTTTGAAATTTGAAGGGTGATTCGATAGAAGTACCTAAAATTGAGAGGCGTAGATAAGGTAGACAGGCAGAAAGATTTTCCCAGCATGAAAGTGTCTAAGACTGGAGGGCATACCTTTAAGGTCAAAGGAGGAAAGTGTAAGGGAGATGCCTGGCATAGGTATTTTTTTCACAGAGAATGTGGTGGGTGCCTGAAACAGAGTGGCAGAGACAGATATAATAGTGGCATTTAAGAGGCTTTGAGAGAGGCACATGGATATGCAGGGATGTGAATCCACGCAGGCAGTGTAGGTTTGTTTAACTCCTTTTGATGCAACAATTGCAAAAATGGGGTAACATTGAACAAGTGTATGGGTGATCAATAGTCAATGTAGACTCGGTGGGCTGAAGGACCTGTTTCCATACTGTATCTCTGAACTAAGCTAAACTAATCTTGGTCAAGTGGAGCAGCAATCTTGGGGGCAGTCAATTATCTCGTCACAACCATGGAATTAATCTATTTGGAGCATGTTTTGGAGTGGAGAGCTTGTGGCAAAACCCAAACTGGGCATCAATGAGCAGGTTTCTGTTGAGTAAGTTCTACTTAATAACAATATTGATGAGAGCTTATAGCATGGAAACAGGTCCTTTGGCCCAACTCATCCATGCAGAACAAGTTGCCTGTCTGAGCTAGTCCTATATGTTTCCATTTTACTTGAATCCCTTTAAACCATTCACACACGTACCTATCTAAATGTGTTTTAAATGGTGTAATTATACCTGTTTCTGGCAGTGTGTTATATATATGCCGCATTGTCATTTTGTTTATTTAACATGAAGACCTCTCATCAGCTGTCACTGCCTGATCATTGTGTGAAAACTTTCTGCTTATCAATGCAGGATGTCCAAATGGAAACTGATGACAGCCCACATATGGTGGAAGATAATACTTCCAGTGAACAGCCTTCAAGCTCAAGTGTGAAGGTACAACTTGATTTAATTGCTCAAATTTCTCCTCGTGTCTTGGCCGATCAGAATTTTCCGTGAGTGGGAAGTTGTTCTTGAGTTAGGAACCAGCAGGCAGTAGTCGGCTATTCATTTGCATTAAGAATTGGCTTCATGGAAGGAAGCAGAGGGTGATGGTGGATTGATGTTTTTCTGACTGGAGGCCCGTGACTAGTGCTGTGCTTCAGTGTTCGGTGCTGGGCCCATTACTGTTTGTCCTCTATATCAATGATTTGGATGAGAACGTACATGGCATGATTGGCAAGTTTGCAGTTGATACTAAAGTGGGTGGTATTGTAGATAGTGAAGATGGTTGTGAAAAATTGCAGCAGGATGTTGATCGGTTAGCCAGATGGGCTGAGGAATGTTTGATGGAATTTAATACAGAGGGTGTGAGGTGTTGCATTTTGGAAAGTCTAACATGGAGAATGCCTACACAGTGAATGGTCGGGCTCTGGGGAGTGTTGTAGAGAAGAGGGATCTAGGAATGTAGGTACATAGTTCCTTGAAAGTGGCGTCACAGGTAAATAGGGTAGTCAAAAGGGCGTTTGACATATTGGCCTTCATCAGTCAGTATTGAGTATAGAAGTTGGTAGGTCATGCTGCAGTTATATAAGCCATTAGTGAGGCCACATTTAGAGCATTCTGTTCAGTTGTGGTCACAGTTGGAAGGGGTACAGAGAAGATTTACAAGGACTCGAGGGCCTGAGCGGTAGGAAGAGGTTGAGCAGGCTAGGACTCTATTCCTTGGATAGCAGGAGGATGAGGGGTGATCTTATAGAGGTGTACAAAATCATGAGAGGAATAGATCAGATAAACATAGTCTTTTGCCCAGAGTAAGGGAATCGAGAACCAGTGGACAGAGGTTTAAGGTGAGGAGGAAAGATTTAATGGGAACTGAGGAGTAGCTTATTTACACCAAGCGTGGTGGGTATATGGACGAGCTGCCGGAGGAAGTAGTTGGGGTAGGTTCCATTGCAATGTTTAAGAACCATTTAGACAGGTACATGGATAGGTTAGGTTTGGAGGGATATGGGCCAAACACAGGCAGGTGGGACCAGTGTAGATGGGCATGTTGAGCCAAGGGTCCTGTTTTCACTCTACATGACACTATGACTTTGCTTTATGGACTGCTATGTACTGACTTTGGACAAAAATAAATCTCAATTTATTTGTACCCAAAATGTAAACAGCCAGGTACAATGGTGGCATTTAAGATACTTTTGGATAGGTACATGGAAGTGTGGGGTATAGAGGGATATGGTTCATGTACAGGCAGATGATATCGGTTTAATTAGGCATCGTGTTCAGCACGAACATTGTGTGCTGGAGGCCCCATTCCTAAGCTGTACTGTTCTGTGTTCTAGTGCACAAGAGTCACCACATTTTGGGCACCATATTGTATCCTTTAAGTTCAAAGATGTTAACATTGCAGAGTCTTAACTTAGCCACCTGTTTTCCTGGCTGCGGCAGTGGGTTGGAGTTGCAGGGGTAGGCCTGGCCAGGCGATGTTGTCGATGTCTTCCACGACCATTCTGCCGCTCTGTGCCACTGCAGGCTACATCTGATCTTATAGATCGTCCGTATGGAGTATGCATGTTCTCCCATTGATTGAAAGAGTTTCCTTGGGGTGCTCTGGTTTCCTGTTAAAGTCGAGCTGGTTGTTAAGTGAATTTCTAAGTGTGTTCAGGAAAATGTTCTCAAATGGTCGTACTTTAAAAAGAGCTTGATGACTGGTTCTAAAGTACACCCCACAAACACTTCAGTCACCCACCCTGCCTTATTTCCTAAGAAGATATTGAGTTTAGCCCCTTCTCGAATAGGGCCTTCTAAAAGTTGATCGAGAACATTTTCCTGAATATGCTTAACAATTTCCATCCCATTCAAGCCCTAACACTGTGGCTGTCCAGTTGATATTGGAACGTTAGAGTTCTGCATTATTACATCTGTTTTATTCATGCAGCTACTGTGATCTCCTACATATTTTTTTCTCTAATTCCCTCTGACAATTGCGGGGCCTTTATATAATCCCACCAAAGTGAATACCCACTTCTTATTTCTCAATTCCAACCATTTGATTCCTCCGGAATATCCACTTTAATTACCAACATGATGTTCTCTCTAATTAAAAGCTCAACTACTCCCACCTCTTGTATCATTTGTATGCTGGAACATTGAGCTGGCAGTTCTGACCCTCTCTCAGCCACATTTCTGTAATAAATATAATTTCTTAAGTCCTGAACAGCAGTTAGGAATTTTGTAACTGACCTTTGGGCTAAGTGTTTAAGAAAGAACTGCATATGCTGGAAAAATCGAAGTTAGACAAAAATGCTAGAGAAACTCAGCGGGTGAGGCAGCATCTATGGAACGAAGGAATAGGACCAAGTAGTTATTTTGTCACTATTTTCTTTATTGTACATTTTATGTATTTTATGCAATTG
This sequence comes from Amblyraja radiata, assembly GCF_010909765.2. Classification (NCBI taxonomy): domain Eukaryota; kingdom Metazoa; phylum Chordata; class Chondrichthyes; order Rajiformes; family Rajidae; genus Amblyraja; species Amblyraja radiata. The sequence goes on along the minus strand of NC_045962.1, from coordinate 47,191,719 downwards.
AAGACTGCATCTGGCTATCCTGGTGATTGCTAATGTTTGAATACCTGACAATCAACCATTATTTTAACTGCCGTGTTCAATATTGAATGATTGATTTTCAGATAAGAAAGAAGACACCAGGTACAAGTCAACATCAGTCAGATTCTCAAGGGTCCAAAGATCCACCACGTTCCAATAGTCAAAGCAAGGAAGACATTTTTGCAACTATGATTGCCTCAGCATTGAAAGAAGTGGAAATGGAACAAAGTTATGCAGAAGAACAGGTGAGGGGGATATAAGATAATTTAATTACTGTACAGGTTACAAGTCAAAGACGTGCTTGTACAAAGCTGCAGAGAACTGAAGCAATCCAATTGACGAACGTTTATATTGTCTTATTCATTTTATATTAAACTGCTGAGAAAAATATGCTCTACCAAGATGCCAAGTCTTGGCCTGACAGTTTCATGATGGATTTGACTGCAATGTACCAAGGAAAAGGGCAGAAGCTTGCTGTTACTTCTGTAAATAATCAAACTGTGCAATCTGGAGTTCAAGATCATCTTTAATCAGTACCCATATTATAACGGTACAGCAGGTCGTTAGTTGTTAGTTCATCGTTACCGCTTCCAAGACTGACCAGTGTAGGAAGTGGGTGTTAAAATGAATCATACAGTAAGGTGGGGTTAGTGATGCTATTCTACTATGATTGGTTCACATGCAATAACCAATCTGCAGGAATTTATCCCCATTTCCTCATGATTCTCGTGGTATGCAAGTGAGGGATGTGGAAACTTTTTTGTGCTCGAGAATCACATGAACATAACAACATTTTGGTAAGACTGTCAAGTTTAAGCCTCAGCCCATTTCAGCTAAATATACTGACAGATCTTTGTGTTAGGATGTAGAATTCCGCTACCGGCTTGTTTGATTTGCTGAGCTTCACCAGGCAAAGGCAGAAAATACCTGCAAGCAGGGCTGAGATGCCTGGTCTGTTTCAGAGCAGGGTACCTATGCTCGGTACCGTAAGACACTAGATGGAATGTCTCCTCTCTTGTTTGTACATGTGACTGTCCTGTTTTGAAGCAGCCCTGAAATATAAAAATATTGTTCCTTCCTTGAGGAGTCAGACTCAGAACCTCTTCTTAGTCGAGCGCAAATCTGTTTAAAAAAAGGGATGGAGAGCGGGAGCCAAAAAAAACATAGAAATTAATTGTTTTCTCCATATTTTATTTTGCTGACCCTTTTCCGATGTATTAACTTTTCAGCGATTTTAAATATTATCAAAAAATAGAAAAGGCCAGGGCAATAGTACTGTACTCATATATTGCATTGCTCATTGTGAAGAGATAAAGCATCCAAAGTAAGGAAAACAAAAACAAATAGTTGCATTGTTTTTTTTGTTCAAATCCAGAAACGTCATCCAACAATCCATGAAAAATGTAAAAAGACTATTATATTTCCAGAAGTAGTGGTGGCAGACCGACAGAAAGGCATCCTAGGCTTTAAAATGCACAAATATGTTCTAGAACAAGATAGAACAATTGCAAGACAGTCCAAAACAAAGTCAGGTTCTGCGAAGACTGAGCCCCAGCCACGCTCTACATGCAAATATGTTCGAAAGGCTGAGAGTTCTCTGGAGAGTACGAACTCCAGCGAGTCCATTCTAGGCGCAATAGGTGCAGCTAACGCACAGAATGCTGATCCACAACCAATGACCAGTTCAGCACCGAACAAGCAAGATGCTCAGCAGGATGACGAACGAGGCGAAATGCTGCCCAAGAAACCGCCTCACAAGAGACCGCCAGAGAGCTAACAACACAATTTTTAACTCAAAGTCACCCGCAATCCAAAAGGAACATCTTCTGATTAAAGTTGAGCATTTTAATTTATTGTCATGATTTTTGATGATGTAACATGACTTGTTTGTCCTAAATAAATCCACCAAATTTAGGGGCAATGAACAGATTTTAAAGTTTTTGCCACTAAACCCTACATTGTTTGCCTGGCAGATTATTTAAACTACAAATAGGTGTTGATTACATTTGCTCATAATCATACCCACTTACTTTAATTGCCTATTGGGGTGGTTGCCTGAAACAAATTTATTCATGCCTCAGAGTTTAGATTCTAATGGTTCTCCTCTCTCCTACCACATCTAATATTTCACTGCTCCACAATATTGGATATTGCATTGTCTACCACTTATGAAAACACACACCTATGCCATCTGTATCCACACTTTTATCATCCTTTTGGTCTCGCTTACACTTTCTTTTTATACTTTTATCAAACATCCTGAGTATTCTTTGATTTATCTGCCATTATATTTTCATGCTCCACCCTTTGCCTACCTAATTTATTTTTTAATTTCATCCATTCACTTTTAATATTCTTACGATTTCTGTTGAATTCTCATTACGTATAAAATTCTCTTTATTTCCTTAAGGGTCTGTCCCACTGTACGAGGTAATTCAAGAGTTCTCCGAGTTTCCCGATTCGAACTCGGAGAATTACGGTAATAGCGTTCATAGGTACTCGGGGCTCTCGTGGACATTTTTCAACATGTTGAAAAAACTTCACGAGCTTACCGCGTTTCCCCGAGTACCTGCCGTTAGCGTTACAAGCCGCTAAGAGACGTCCCGAGCTCCGACGTACCCGCTACATACATTCTACGTACTTACGAGTTTGATTTTTTTTTAAACTCGGGAGAGCTCTTGGGTAAACTCGTATAGTGGGACAGGCCCTTTAAAACGTATCTGTGCTCTTTGCATGCACGTAGGTTTAGATTTAGGAGTGCCGACTCCTTCCCACCCAAACTTTCAATTGATAAGGTGGACACAAAGTGCTGGAGTAACTCAGCGGGACAGGCAGCATCTCTGAAGAGAAGGAATGGGTGACGTTTTGGATCGAGACCCTTCTTCAGTGAACAATTGATAATGTTTAAGGTACACAAAATTGCTGGGGAAACTCAGCGGGTGCAGCAGCATCTATGGAGTGAAGGAAATAGGCGACGTTTCGGGCCGAAACCCTTCTTCAGAAATTGATAATGTTTAGTCTGAACCATACCTCTTTTAATGTCCCTACGCTGATAGATTCCTGTCATTGTTTTCTGTCTGAGATGCATGATGCATACTGAAAGGGAGCTCAATGATTTTCCTCGGCTATGAAAAGCCATACTGCACATGGCAAATCCGTAGTGGCCAAATTACCATTGTATACGAGGACAGTTTCAGGTTATCTCAAACAAATTTTCAGACGCCAAAATGTGTCATTTGTGACTCAATGAGCAATCGAGGGTTCAAGTCCCACTCCAGACATTCTCCACTGACAGTCCAAGAAGCACATGATGATATCATCAAGTACAAGTTTAGATCTTGTCTTCCCACTAGTGTGCTCCAAAGACTATGAGGCACTCTTCAAAGATAATCAGAGTTTTTGGCTGGTAGTTACATCCTTACTAAAACATTCTATTTTTAAGACTGTTTTCACTTTGCTGGTAGAAGCAGTTGGTTATACACAAATTGCTTACTGTGTTCCAAATACTGTGAAGCATCTCAAGGTTGTGATCTGCTATGATCGTGATGTGTTTTAGGACATCCCAAGATAATGATACGACACTAATCCAAACCAAACAGACTTTTATCATGTCATTCCAGTTGATCTCCTGGTTAGAAGTCATACAAAGAGCAAACACCTATATTGGTGGGTGCAATCCCAAACCATAACATTGAATTAGTAAAAAATGATACTGTTATCTTAACATTTCTACATAAGTATACTTATTTCACACCATTATCCGTCCCGATCTTTTTAGTGTTTAGATGAAGGGAATGAGAAAAATTAAAAAGTTCCTTTCTCTTCCAAACAAAAACAAAATAACCCATGTTATCTTGAACCTGAACGACTGCTCACCAGTCAAGCCAACCTGCCAGGCATCCTGGAAACAGAGTAAACAGTGTATCAGGCTCAGGTGTCATGTACCAAGGCCCAAACAAGCTTCAGCAGCTTGGTAGATATCAACATTTTTTTAAGCTTCAGATATATTTTTAAAATATTCAAATAATTTAAAATATTGAATTAAAATTATATATTAAATTATAAAATAAGTCAAGTGTTTAGATTTGTCTTCAAGGTCAGCCGCCCTATTTAAGTGAATGGGCCATTTGTACATGAACCCTCCTGGGAAAAAGCTCAAGGCAAACTCTCCATGCCATTTCTCCAGTGGGACCATCAATAGCCATTCCATTGTTATAAAAGACAGTCAAGCACGTCAATGTAATGTCACGCACGTCAGACCTGCCTGTGATGCTGCTGTAAGCTTGTCACTCTACCTGTACCTCGCTGTCCTTGTACATATGATCATCTCATCTCAAACTTCTGAGCATGCATGATGACAGGTAGTTAGTTATGTGTCAGATTAAGCTGCAAATAGCAGATAGTCTATATAGAAAGGAAGATGTTCCCTGAAGAAATATTAGCATTTTGCAACACAGACAGCATCATTTTGTTTGTCCCTGCTCCAGAACTCAATTACTCAGTGACACATGGGTTTAGAAGTTATTTTATTTTTATATACAAGAAATTATACATAATGCTTACAGTAATATGTTTGTACAAAAAAAGTGATTTATAGCATTGTGCAAGAGTTAAGAGTGTCTAATTGTCATATGAACGACAACGGAACAAAATTCTTACTTGCTGCAGCTTAACAGGTCTGTAAACGTAATCTGACAGCTTGATCATTCCTCAAAGAGGATGCCCCTTGTTACCACAGCAAAATATTCAAGAGTTTCTTGTCCAGAGTAGCTTAGCTGTTTCAAAATAAACATTAAAATTCTACTAAAATTCAACAAAAGGGAGGTATGTTGCCTCTAAAATGTTGATAATTTCAATCATTCAGTACTCAGTATCAATATTATATATAAATTCCTACAACACATGTGCAGGGGTTTTCCTTTATCTGAACCTTTGAGGTTTATAGATAAGTTTCAGTATTCATGTTCATGTACAAGATTCTCTGATTGGTGTGTATGCTAGTCTGAGGTGAGAGAATTGTTTCAGCATAAAACATTACAATTGCAAGAGCTGCCACTTGAATAGCACCTACAATGTAGCAAAATGTGCTTTGTTGGCCTGCTCTTAAATTAAACATGGTACAGAGTCACTTGAGAAATCAATACGGAAGATAAATAGTTTGATCAAGGAGGAGCACCTGAAAGCTAGCAAAATGTAGAGGGATTTATGGAAAGAATTCCACTACAAGCAAATAAAGGCATGGCTACCAGTGAAGGTGACATTAAATGTGGGGGTGACCAAGAAGCTACTTTAGAGGAGCACATCTCTCTGAAGTTTATAGGGCAGGAAGATTGAATAGGGTGCGGTAAGGCCTATTTAAGTATTTTAACTGCTTGGAAAGGTTCAGACTTTATTCCAAATGCAAGTATTATTTTCTTGGTAATATAGTGATAAATGAGAATTAAATACCTGCCATCAACTATATTCAACAGAAAACATTTTCTCCAAGAAAGAATATACTATTCAATTTATTATTCAGTCTGACATTTGTGTAACAAATGCCTATTTCATAAATCATTTGGTTTGCACAACGAAAGACAAGTATTAAATAATCTTTAACCTCAAACCAGAAATAATTAATTCAATGATGTTCAAATATTAACTTACCTTGAACTTTAGTGTTTCAATTTTAACTTTGTGACAAGCATATTCTAACTAACAAGTTGGCTGCTGCTAGCTTTTAGAAGGGGGAATTTGTTATACGTATGGTTTTTGCTTCAAATGCAATTCAAGGACTAAATTACTCTGTTGTAGATCTGCTTAATTTGTCAGATATAATTTGTTTTAGGAACTATCTATCAATGAGATGGAGCTACTTTAACTGTACTAAGACCAATCATTTTCCTCATTCAAGATTTCATAAGGATTTCTATTTGTCATAAACAGCAGCTCAAGCTTCCTTTAGGTGTGCCATTTTACAGTATGCTGATTAGAGGTAATGCAAAATCAGACCTTTTGCATGGGTCTCACATTCTTTGAAAGCATGATGACTCCTATCTTTCATCAGAAATAGTCAACATACTGATAATTCGCGTTCCTAATGCACGCCAGAGTGACTTTCCAAACAAAGTATCTGCTCTAAATGTAGCCCCTAATCATAGACTGGGCATGTGAAATTGCAATCAAAATAAGTGTAGCCAGATCTAAGAAACTATAGATGCTGGAATATGGAGCAAAATACTAATTGCTGGAGGAACTCAGTGGGACAGGCAGATATATGATGAGAAAGATATGGTTTATGTTTCAGGTCCTGATCCACAGATGCTGCCTGACCCACCAAGTTACTCCAGTTGTTTTTTTTTGTTTAAACATATAGAGATGGGTTCTTTGGATATTTTGCAATATGGCCAGTTGAACAACATGTTTTAAGATGAATGAATTATTTGCTTTTAGGTTTTACTTAAGATATGAAATATATTTTCCATTGTGAATCTGAGCTTGTATGGAAGGGAAATTGCTCAAAGCTGGCCTGTATTAGAATTTTGACTCATGAAATAATCTGTGCAATTAGTAGGTACTCAATGTTTTCTGCCAGTATCTAAAGTGCCCTCCATAATATTTGGGACAACACTATCATTTATTTATTTGCCTCTGGACTCCACACTTTGAGATTTGTAATAGAAAAAATGACATGTGGTTGAAGTGCATTGTCAGATTTGTCAATGGGGGGGGGGGGGGGGGGGGGGGACTATGTATAAACACTGCTGTAATTTCTACATGGTGAAACCAAAATGCATAAAAATGGCCTTTATAAAAATCTGACAATGTGCACTTTAACCACATGTGATTTTTTCTATTACAAATCTCAAATTGTGGAGTAGAGGCAAATAAATAAATGATGGATCTTTGTCCCAAACATTATGGAGGGCACTGTACATTAGCTTATCTAAGAATCTTCAAAAAGTCTCATTAATGGCATTGCAGTAAACCTGAAGGTTTGTCCATGCAGTCCATTCCTCTGCATCTATGCAATCGCAATCTTTTCCCAACACATCCCCTTTGGTCAAAGTGCCTTGATGCTGAGTGAATATATTAGCCGAGGTATAGATTTTGATCACATTTCAGTCATGACAAAATCATGTCTGATACAATATTCATTGTGCCCTATAAAAGTTCTAAGACAATATTTTGGGAATTATGACACAAGAATCTCTTTGGTATAAGGCACATATTTCATTAAATGTTTTCATCCAACATCTTCCCCCGACCTTCCCCCCAAACACATTCACCCAATATGGAAATATTAGAAACAGCATGAAGAATTCATGTACAGCTTTGTGTCCAAACCATGCTCTTCATATGTCCTCTATTATATCTTTGAATGACACAATAATCAAATCTCACATCAGATAACAGAGAATTAGTAAAATATAGTGTATACAGTACATTCTGAAAGTATTTAGACCCCTTCACTTTTTCCACATTTTGTTACGTTACAGCCTTAACAAAAATGAATTTAATTCATTTTAAAATATCATCAATCTACACACAATAGCCCAGAATGAAGATGCGAAAAAACAGATGTTAAGAAATTTTTGACAAAAATTAAAAAGAAATAACTGAAATATCACATTTACTTAAGTGTTCAGACCCTTTGCTATGACACTCAAAATTGAGTTTAGGTTCATCCTGTTTCCATTGATTATCCTTGAGATGTTTCTACAACTTGATTGGAGTCCACCAGTGGTAAATTAAATTGATCGGACATGATTTGGAAAGGCACACACCTGTTTATGTAAGGTCCCACGTGCATGTCAGAGCAAAAGCCAAGCCATGAAGACGAAGGAATTGTCCGTAGACCTCCGAGACAGGATTGTGTCGAGACGCACATCTGGGGAAGGGTATAAAACAATTTCTGCAGCATTGCAGGTCCCAAAGAGGCCAGTGGCCTCCGTCATTCTTAAATGGAAGAACTTTGGAACCACCAGGACTCTTCATAGAGCTGGCACCCCGGCCAAACTGAGCAATCTGGGGAGAAGGGCCTTGGTCACTCTGACAACTATACCTGCAGCACTCCACCAACCAGGCCTTTATGGTAGAGTGGTCAGACAGAAGCCACACCTCAGTAAAAGACAAATGACAGCCTGCTTGGAGTTTGCCAAAAGGCAAGACAAACAAGATTCGCTGGTCCGATGAAACCTGGTCTTTGGTCTGAATGCCAAGCATCACGTCTGGAGGAAACCAGGCACCGCTCATCACCTGGCCAATACCATACCTACGGTGAAGCATGGTGGTGGCAGCATCATGCTGTGGGGATGTTTTGTCAACGGCTGGGAGACTAGTCAGGATTGAGGGAAAGAAGAACGGAGCAAAGTACAGAGAGATCCTTGATGAAAACCTGCTCCAGAGCGTTCTGGACCTCAGACTGGGGCGGTGGTTCACCTTCCAACAGGACAATGACCATAAGCACACAGCCAAGACGACGCAGGAGCGGCTTCGTGACAAGTCTGTGAATGTCCTTGAGTGGCACAGCCAGAGCCCGGACTTGAACCCGATCAAACATCTCTGGAGGAACCTGAAAATAGCTGTGCATCGACGCTCCCCCTCCAACCTGACAGAGCTTGAGAGGATCTGCAGAGAGGAATGGGAGAAATTACCCAAATACAGGTGTGCCAAGCTTGTAGCTTCATACCCAAGAAGACTTGAGGCTGTAATCGCTGCCAAAGGTGCCTCAACAAAGTACTGAGCAAAGGCTCTGAAAGGGTCTAAATGTGATATTTCAATTATTTATTTTTAATTACTTTGCAAAAATTTCTAAACACCTGTTTTTGCTTCTTCATTCTGCAGTATTGTGTGTAGATGGACGGTAAAAAATGAATTTCATCCATTTTAAAATAAGGCTGTAACGTAACAAAATGTGGAAAAGTGAAGGGGTCTGAATAATTTCTGAATGGGTTTTGAGTTTGATCCCATTGAACAAAATGGAAATAAATGGCAACAAAGCTCTGATGTGCTGAGGGTCTGGTGAGTGATAGCTTCATGAATTCAAATGGAAAAGAACCAAAAAACTTTTATTACAATGGCTCCTGAATAAGTCAGGAGTATGGAGTTTATTTGGAAACATTTTGTTTTAAGTGAACAAATGAAACAGATATTTTCATATAAAGCAGACTGAATTTTCTATTTGAAAAATTTGCAATATGTATTATTTTTAAAGGTGAACCCAGCAGCATAAATATAAAGTGAATTGAGACATTGGGTGGCATAGTTCATATATTTACAATCTAAATGTTTTGTTATAGAGCAAATCATTTCATTGTTTTTTGTTACCAAGAAAATTGAAGTCCTGCTCCTTTGACAGCTACAAAAGAAAAATATATAGTAGCAGGACCTATAAAGGCACATGTGCTATATCCATCATATTTTTTTTTAATATAGCTTTATTGGTTTAGGTAATACAACCTGAGTCTATGAGATTTGTTCTCATAGTTTAACACTTTCTAGCTCTGGTAACATTGTAGTGAATCTACATTGAACCTTTTCCAAGATGAGTTATAGTGCTCAAAAGCAAACGGTACTGTAAAAAATAGCCTCAGAATTTGGTACATACGAACTACACTTTTGTACGTCAGCACTCTGAGAATAAAGGCCAATGTTACAATTGATTTTTAATGTTTTTTTAAAATTTGGATTCCCAAATTTATTTCTCACTAAACGTATCCAAATCGAAGTCATTAAGAAAATGTTCTTTGGTGGTGTTCCCTCAGATTCTAAAAGGATGATCAAATCAGTTTTGTCCACTCAATCCAATCAAAGGCCTTTTTTGTTGCATTTCCCACAAATAATCGGATGCTCAATCTTCTATCTCAGCACAATATCATCCCATAGCAGAATTAACTGCAAACCACAGGGTGATCTTGAATTTCAAACCCATTTTAACCTTCTAAGACGCACAGACTTCACTGCGCCACCAAACCACTAGATGTAATAAAGGTTGGCTATATATAAAGAAAATACAAAGATATGTTCAAAAATATATTTGTGCTTGTACATTCAGCTTTTTTCAGTATCTTGGGCAACTACAGATTCTAATGTTCCAAATTACTTAAAAATAATAATGTAATACTGGAATAGAAAATGCACCATTTGTAAACGCAAGTACATTTTATGCCCGGATGCAGGATCAATGTGGATTAAACGGGACAAATCTCTAATCCAGATTTACGGCACCGGTCACGGCAAGTCAGCACAAAGGCAGCGATAATGAATGCCTAATTGTAGCAGGTTATTTCCTTGTCTTCAGTCATCTCAACAGGCAACATCCGAAATGGATTCAAACTCATTTTGTTTGTCATAAAAAGAGAAAATTTTGTAAAAGACGAAAGTTAAAATTCCCAGTCACCGTCTAGGTCTTGTAAGGTAGTGATTGGGCTGTCTCTTTTTAGCACTGAAGTCCCCAGTGTGGCCTGGGAGCCAGAAAGCGGCACGGCTGGTTGAAGCAGATTTATCAGGGACGACTTGGTCTGCTTTTTTACCTGCAAAAGTGAGAAAGAAATTAGAACCATGACTCATAAACAATTTGCATAAATTAGGGCATCCAAAATGATTGAAGCATTTATAATGCAAGATTATTATGATAAATATATTTTACTTAAATCTTAATACTGTAATAACCTAATGTTAATAGATGCAAACAAGTCATTGTATTTTAAATGTTTTTCTGTCACTATTTACCATGGCTGCAGAATGCAAAAAAAACACATTCATATCCATCTTGATGGGTTTTATTTACTACATGATTTATTCATAAGCAACAAGTAAAATTTAGAATTCAACAATTACTTTGGCATTCTAAAGATAACTGCTGAAAACATCTTCAAATGCTCCAGTTCTGAGAAGCAAACTGTTTATTCTTAATTTTTTTATTACAAAAATATAAAATAAAATAAGCACCTGTTTAAAGAAGGGATGGGACAGCAACATCCTCGCTGATGGTCTAAAATGGAAAAAGATACAGCTTGTCATAGTAATCACAAAAAATAATAATTGCAAGATAAACGTTTTCTGAAGGTCTAACTCAATGTTAAATAACATTTTACTCTGAACAATTTTCCGTAAAAGTATTGAATACAAATGAATAATATCCCTAGATGCTTCTGGATATTTACCAACATTTTCATTTATATTTCAGATTTCCAACATTTGCAGTTTTTTTTAAATTTTCATTCCCTATTGGAGTTCACAGCCCATTCTCTTCCAGGTATGGCAACCCTGCAGACATTTTCCTCTGGTCTCTGGTGAGGTTTCCGCCTCTCCCTTTCATTTGCTCTGCAGCTGCTGCCTGACCTGCTGAATGATTACATTATTTCCTGTTTTTATTTCAGGTTTCTGCATCTGCAGTATTTTTTCTTTTTTTAATTGAATAATACAATTCATGTTGATCTAAAATGAATACGAAATTCATATCTTCACCATGCAACAAACCATCTACCCCATCCCTTAGTCATCTAAATTCTAACGAGTACACTTATTTGTATTTTTCTTATAACTTAATTCCTGAACTTCATTACTAAAATCTCAGTATCATTGTAGTACATTTACCTTGCATCCTGTGAGATCAATAAATCTTTCCTGAAGTTTGGTGGCCAGAATTCCTTACTGTAGCTCAGGGTAAATTACAATGCAAGAGCTGCTTGTATTCTCTTTCGAGAGGCCAAAATTCCTTCAGCGTTTGCAATTTTCTATAACCACCCATGGTGATATAATTTATTTGGATTTCATTTGCTTCTAGTTTTCATAATTTAACAAGTAACCTAATTTGTCCTCGAGGTAGAAAGAGAATGACTTGTCTACACTAAAATTCAGTTGCTAATATCCACTAATACTTCTATCTACACTACGAAAAATGACACCTGTTTTTGTGTCAGCAGGAGATTTGGCATCTTTTGCTCTCCCATCATTTTCATCCATAAAATAAATCATTAAAGCCCTGGTATCACCCCTTGCAAAATTTATGTTTTGTTGGGGTACCTATTATCCTGATATTTTGTTACTGGATGCACAGCCAATTTCCCACCCAGATCAATGTCTTAGAAACATAGAAAATAGGTGCAGGAGAAGGCCATTCGGCCCTTCGAGCCTGCACCGCCATTCAATATGATCATGGCTGATCATCCAACTCAGTATCCCGTACCTGCCTTCTCTCCATACCCCATGATCCTTTTAGCCACAAGGGCCACATCCAACTCCCTCTTAAATATAGCCAATGAACTGGCCTCAACTACCTTCTGTGGCAGAGAATTCCACAGATTCACCACTCTCTGTGTGAACATTTTTTTTCTCATCTCAGTCCTAAAAGACTTCCCCCTTATCCTTAAACTGTGACCCCTTGTTCTGGACTTCCCCAACATCTGGAACAATCTTCCTGCATCTAGCCTGTCCAACCCCTTAAGAATTTTGTAAGTTTCTATAAGATCCCCCCTCAATCTTCTAAATTCTAGGGAGTACAAGCCGAGTCTATCCAGTCTTTCTTCATATGAAAGTCCTGCCATCCCAGGAATCAGTCTGGTGAACCTTCTCTGTACTCCCTCTATGGCAAGAATGTCTTCCCTCAGATTAGGAGACCAAAATGTATGCAATACTCCAGGTGTGGTCTCACCAAGACCCTGTACAACTGCAGTAGAACCTCCCTGCTCTTATACTCAAATCCTTTTGCTATGAATGCCAACATACCATTCGCTTTCTTCACTGCCTGCTGCACCTGCATGCCTATTTTCAATGACTGGTGTACCATGACACCCAGGTCTCGTTGCATCTCCCCTTTTCCTAATCGGCCACCATTCAGATAATAGTCTACTTTCCTGTTCTTGCCACCAAAGTGGATAACCTCACATTTATCCACATTATACTGCATCTGCCATGCATTTGCCCACTCACCCAACCTATCAAAGGCAGCCTCCTAGCATCGTCCTCACAGCTAACACTGCCCCCCAGCTTCGCGTCATCCGCAAACTGGAGATGTTGCATTCAATTCCTTCGTCTAAATCATTAATATATATTGTAAATAGCTGGGGTCTCAGCACTGAGCCTTGCGGTACCCCACAGGTCACTGCCATTCTGAAAAGGATCCGTTTACTCCTAGTCTTTGCTTCCTGTATGCCAGCCAGTTCTCTATCCACATCAATACTGAGCCCCCAATACCGTGTGCTTTAAGTTTGCATACTAATCTCTTATGTGGGACCTTGTCGAAAGCCTTCTGAAAGTCCAGATATAACACATCCACTGGTTCTCCCTTATCCACTCTACTAGTTACATCCTCGAAAAATTCTATAAGATTCGTCAGACATGGTGGCCGACTAGGAAAAGGGGAGATGCAGCGAGACTTGGGATGGCAGGACTTTCATATGAAGAAAGACTTTAAAACCGAGATGAGAAGAACTTTTTTCACACAGAGAGTGGTGAATCTCTGGAACTCCCTGCCACAGAGGGTAGTCGAGGCCAGTTCATTAGCTATATTTAAGAGGGAGTTAGATGTGGCCCTTGTGGCTAAGGGGATCAGAGGGTATGGAGAGAAGGCAGGTACGGGATACTGAGTTGGATGATCAGCCATGATCATATTGAATGGCGGTGCAGGCTCGAAGGGCCGAATTTCTGCACCTGCACCTAATTTCTATGTTTCTATGACATGATTTACCTTTTGTAAATCCATGCTGACTTTGTCCAATGATTTCACCACTTTCCAAATGTGCTGCTATCCCATCTTTAATAACTGACTCTAGCATTTTCCCCACTACCGATGTTAGACTAACTGGTCTGTAATTCCCCGTTTTCTCTCTCCCTCCCTTTTCAAAAAGTGGGGTTACATTAGCTACCTTGCAATCCTCAGTAACTACTCCAGAATCTAAAGAGTTTTGAAAAATTATCACTAATGCTTCCACTATTTCTGGGGCTACTTCCTTTAGCACTCTGGGATGCAGCCTATCTGGCCCTGGGGATTTATCGGCCTTTAATCCATTCAATTTACCTAACACGACTAACCTGGATTTCACTCAGTTCCTCCATCTCATTTGACCCCCGGTCCCCCGCTATTTCCGACAGATTATTTATGTCTTCCTTAGTGAAGACAGAACCAAAGCAGTTATTCAATTGGTCTGCCATGTCCTTGTTCCCCATTATCAATTCACCTGTTTCAGACTGTGAGGGACCTACATTTGTTTTAACTAATCTTTTTCTCTTCACATATCTATAAAAACTTTTGCAGTCAGTTTTTATGTTCCCTGCCAGTTTTCTTTCATAATCTATTTTCCCTTTCCCAATTAAGCCCTTTGTCCTCCTCTGCTGGACTCCCAGTCCTCTGGTAGGCTGCTTTTTCATGAACTTCAGTTTCAGTTTCATGAACTTCACTTGTGGTTATCCAAGTCTTGCAATACCTTTATCAAATGCTTCTGGAAAACTAGATAATATCCTTGTAGATGCCTAGTTCATTAGTTAAATATTTTTTTTAAACTTTAAAAAATGGGGGAGGGGGTGTAATGCTTGACCTACCCTTTGCATACTTATGTTGTCTCTCCAATCAGTTGAAAATATTCCAACTACTCTGTCACTCCACACTTAAAGATTCTAGTAATTGTCTGTCATTCCCATAATGACTTTTCTGTCTTGGGCCTCCTCCATTGCGAGTGAGGCCGTCAAAACAGGAGGAGCAATACCTCATATTGCGCTTGGGTATTATGCCTAGCAAAATACCCACCTCATCTGTATCAACCTATTACCTGCCAGGCTTCCCGACCTAAAATGTCACCCATTCATGTTCTCTCCAGAGCTGCTGCCTGAACCGCTGAATTACACCAGCAGATTTTCTTTTTGTAAACCAGCAGCTGCTGTTCCTTGTTTTTACACTATTTAATTAATTTTACTATAAATACTGCCATAGAGTAATTCTTTAACATCTGCCCTATCCTTATTTCATTTAGATTGTTCTGTCCACTGTTAACTCGCCTACATTGTTCTTAACCACATCTTTTTCCTAGGCTCTTCTAAAGGATTTGTATTGGTTTTGTTGAGCTTGAGGCTCAGTTAGAAACTGGCAGGTATGATGTTGTGGGAATTATTGAGACATGGCTGCAAGAGGGCCAGGGCTGGGAACTGAATATTCAAGGGTATACCTCTTATCGGAAAGACAGACAGGTGGGCAGAGGGGGTGGGGTTGCAGAGGGGGTGGAGTATGCAAAGGGATGGAGGGGGAAGAAAGGGGTAGACGGGGAGGGGGGTGTGAGGGGGAATGGAGAAGCGAGTGATGGAGAGGTCCCTCACGGTCCCAGGGCAACGCTCCCGCCCCTCCAGTCGCCGTAGCAACGTTTACAAACCTCGGCCTCAACTCACGCGGTTGCCCGGATCCCGGCATCCGCTCCCGCCGCTGACCCTCTCCCTCCCTTCTCCTCTTCCCTTCCCTCCTTCCTTACTCTCTTTTCCCTTCTTTCTCTCCGTTCCTCCATCCCTTCTTTCTCTACTTCCCTCCTTCCTCTCTACTCTCTCTCCTTCCCTCCCACACATAACGCACAGTCAACACCACACACACATGGGATGGGGTAGAATGGGGCTGAAGCCCAAAATTTCATGCCTGGACTGGTTTTTCGCCAATTGGTTTGCCAGGATCTAGTTAATTAAATTACTTTTTTTTAAATTTCACAGTCACTAAAACAAGTGTTTTTGTAACTATGTACTTTTCAGAGGTGATCTACACATTTAGTTTATTACTTGTAGGCTTACATGTATGCACTTTTATATTAAAATGTAGCTTAGGTCTGTTTGGTCCATTAACTCGCAGGCACTTTTTACGTGCACATTTTGATTACTTTCCATTCTACCATAGAGATATAAAGTCTATAATAGACTTTATTTGTATTTCTATGATTCTACAGACCTTGGCTGGGAACCTGGGGCTCACCAAAATTGTTCCCAAGTGGGCCCCGCACCTCCTAAGGCCGTCCCTGGGGTAGAGGGCTGACATGGATAGAGAAGTGGTTGGCAGACAGGAAACAAAGAGTAAGGATTAACGGGTCCCTTTCAGAATGGAAGGCAGTGACTAGTGGGGTACCGCAAGGCTCGGTGCTGGGACCGCAGCTATTTACAATATACAATGACTTGGATGAAGGGATTCAAAGTAACATTAGCAAATTTGCAGATGACACAAAGCTGGGTGGCAGTGTGATCTGTGAGGAGGATGCTATGAGAGTGCAGGGTGACTTGGACAGGTTGGGGGAGTGGGCAGATGCATGGCAGATGAAGTTTAATGCAGATAAATGTGAGGTTATCCACTTTGGTAGCAAAAACAGGAAGGCAGATTACTATCTAAATGGCGGCAAGTTGGGAAAAGGGGAAGTACAACAGGATCTGGGGGTCCTTGTACATCAGTCTATGAAAGTAAGCATGCAGTGAAGAAAGTGAATGGCATGTTGGCCTTTATAACAAGAGGAATTGAATATAGGAGCAAAGAGGTCCTGCTGCAGTTGTACAGAGCCCTAGTGAGACCACACCTGGAGTATTGTGTACAGTTTTGGTCCCCTAATTTGAGGAAGGACATTCTTGCTTTTGAGGGAGTGCAGCGTAGGTTTACAAGGTTAATTCCCGAGATGGCGGGACTGTCATATGCTGAGAGAATGGAGCAGCTGGGCTTGTACACTCTGGAGTTTAGAAGGATGAGAGGTTATCTCATTGAAACATATAAGATTGTTTAGGGTTTGGACACGCTAGAGGCAGGAAACATGTTCCCAATGTTGGGGGAGTTCTGGTTCTGGCCCAGAACCAGGGGCCACAGTTTAAGAATATGGAGTAAGCCATTTAGAACTGAGACGAGGAAACACTTTTTCTCACAGAGTGGATAGTCTGTGAAATTCTCTGCCTCAGAGGGCGGTGGAGGCGGGTTCCCTGGATGCTTTCAAAAGAGAGCTGGGCTCTTAAAAATAGCGGAGTCAGGGGATATGGGGAGAAGGCAGGAACGGGGTACTGATTGGGGATGATCAGCCATGATCACATTGAATGGCGGTTCTGGCTCGAAGGGCCGAATGGCCGACTCCTGCACCTATTGTCTATTGTTAACATTTGCAAGTTTCCTTTAACTGACTTTTAGATAGCGAGTTCTTGCCCTTCATTGAGCATGAAACAACATACAATGCGCATTCAAAAAGTATTCAGACCCCTTCACTTTTTCCACATTTTGTTATGTTACAGCCTTATTTTAAAATGGATTAAATTCATTTTTTTAATCATCAATCTACACACAATACCGCATAATAAAAAAGCAAAAAACAGGTGTTTAGAAATTTTTGCAAAGTAATTAGAAATAAATAACTGAAATATCACATTTACATAAGTATCCAGACCCTTTACTCAGTACCTTGTTGAGGCAGCAATTACAGCCTCAAGTCTTCTTGGGTATGACGCTACAAGCTTGGCATACCTGTATTTGGGTAATTTCTCCCATTCTTCTCTGTCAGGTTGGAGGGGGAGCATCGATACACAGCTAATTTCAGCTCCCTCCAGAGATGTTCGATCGGGTTCAAGTCCGGT
Source organism: Amblyraja radiata (assembly GCF_010909765.2). Taxonomy (NCBI): domain Eukaryota; kingdom Metazoa; phylum Chordata; class Chondrichthyes; order Rajiformes; family Rajidae; genus Amblyraja; species Amblyraja radiata. The sequence continues at coordinate 47,174,154 of NC_045962.1, read as the reverse complement.
CTCTGGCTGGGCCAGTCAAGGACATTCACAGACTTGTCACGAGGCCACTCCTGCGTTGTCTTGGCTTATGTACTTAGGGTCGTTGTCCTGTTGGAAAGTGAACCTCTGCCCCAGTCTGAGGTCCAGAACGCTCTGGAGCAGGTTTTCATCAAGGATCTCTCTGTACTTTGCTCCGTTCATCTTTCCCTCGATCCTGACTAGTCTCCCAGCTCCTGCCGCTGAAAAACATCCCCACAGCATGATGCTGCCATCAAGTCAAGTCAACTTTATTTCTCACATACACATACAAGATGTACAGTGAAATGAAAGTGGCAATGCCTGCGGGATTGTGCAAAACAGAATAGAACCAGTATTTACATTTTTTTTTTTTTTTAAGTAACAAAAGTAATTACTCCCTGGTGAGATCAGAGTTTACAGTCCTGATGGCCTACGGGAAGAAACTCCGTCTCATCCTCTGTTTTCGTAGCGTGACAGCGGAGGTGCTTGCCTGACCGTAGCAGCTGGAAGTCCGTTGCTGGGGTGGTAGGGGTCCTTCATGAATCACCATGCTTCACCGTGATGAGCGGTGCCTGGTTTCCTCCAGAAGTGACGCTTGGCATTCAGACCAAAGAGTTCAATCTTGGTTTCATTAGACCAGAGAATCTTGTTTATCATGGTCTGAGAGTCCTTCAGATGCCTTTTGTCAAACTCCAAGTGGGCTGTCAAGTGCCTTTTACTGAGGAGTGGCTTCCGTTTGGCCACTCTACCATAAAGCCCTGATTGGTGGAGTGCTGCATATATAGTTGTCCTTCTGGAAGGTTCTCCCATCTCCACAGAGGAACTCTGGAGTTCTGTTAGAGTGACCATCGGATTCTTGGTCACCTCCCTGACCAAGGCCCTTCTCCCATGATTGCTCAGTTTGGCCGGGCGGCCAGCTCTATGAAGAGTCCTGGTGGTTCCAAAGTTTTTCTATTTAAGAATGATGGAAGCCACTGTGCTCTTCGGGACCTGCAATGCTGCAGAAATTATTTTATACCCTTCCCCAGATATGTGTCTCGACACAATCCTGTCTCGGAGGTCTACGGACAATTCCTTTGTTTTCTTGGCTTCGTTTTTGCTCTGACATGCACTGTCAACTGTGGGACCTCATATAGACAGGTGTGTGCCTTTCCAAATCATGTCCAATCAATTTAATTTACCACTGGTGGACTCCAATCAAGTTGTAGAAACATCTCAAGGATAATCAATGGAAACAGGATGTCATAGCAAAGGGTCTGAATGCTTACGTAAATGTGATATTTCGGTTATTTATTTTTAATTACTTTGCAAAAATATCTCAACACCTGTTTTCGCTTTTTCATTCTGGTGTATTGTGTGTAGATTGATGATTTCAAAAAAAAGAATTTAATTCATTTTAAAATAAGGCTGTAACGTAACAAAATGTGGAAAACGTGTAGGGGTCTGAATACTTTCTGAATGCACTGTATGCCAAAGAAAAAATACAACTCTCTTTCACTTATCACAAATATGTGCAGTTTACACTGGAAAATCTCACCTTGATGAACCCATCATTACTTAGATTTAGAATCTTATTTTGTATGAAGCCTTTCTAAGTCACAATCTAGAACTTAATCATATTATAGTTATTATGCAAGATTAATGCTGGGAATTAACTGAATCTTTTTACTGATCTTTCAATGTTGGAGTTCTTTATGTTGGAATTATTGCAGCAGACTGTAGTGAACACACAAGACAATAACTAAGTTTCTCACCTGGAGTCATCTAATTATACCCATTCACATGAAACAAAATCACCATTAATTTTACGCTGCCTCTCCGAGAAGCTTATCTGATCTCAGCATTAGTGCAGTCTAACACTTCGCAGGTGTTGTCTAAGTCTATACACACTAATCTGTCCAATTCTTAATTTTTCCAATAAGGTGTTCTCTGCTGCTGACTGTTATCACCTCTAATCATAGAAATAATAACATTAAACACTGTTTTATCAGATTCCCTTCCTGGCACCATATACTGTAAGACATGGATAAATCCTACAACTCAAATTCTGAAGTTTTTTAGCTCACCAGATGCTGTTTGCCAAGCTTGCTTTTTCATCAGTGTGATCCACGCTCCCTTTAAACTTACATGGTTCACTGGAAAATTTGTTATACTATCATTTTTATAACTTTTTTTTTTAAAAAGTCAGTAAGAAATGTGTTGGGAGTTCCAAGAGTGTGGAAACTTTGTCAATTCCAAAGCAAAATTCTAAATGTGCCAGATTAACAAAGTTTTACCATGGTGCAGTATATTCAGACTCATATACACCTTGATAATAGCCATTACATTGCACCCTTTTAAACTTCCATCTGCATTTCATTCTTAATCTTCTAGTTGTATGTTTTCCTACTATAATTTCTGATTGCTCTCTGTTTTAGCAGACCTACCGATTACCAGGCTCCCTCTGCAGACAGAGCTCCACAAAGCTGTGGAAAGCCGCAGAGAAAGTTTTATTTGTTGAACTTGGGGATCGTTCACTTGTGTTTGTCCTGATCATGCTGTAAGTGGCTACACTCTCCCCAATTCCAGAATCCATCCCGGAGCGAGAATTCTTTATCACTTGTTCTTTTTGTGGGAAACTGAAGTCTAGCAGACATAATGACCCCTTCAACTTCTGGAGTAGCATCTATAGAGAGAAAAAAAGGAAAACTAGATGAACAACCATCTATTGCATTAGGTTGCTATCTATTTTAACTCCTACCCATACTCACTTTTCTCTGGGCCTCCTCAACTATAACATGCAAACTGGAAGAACAGTATCTCTTATTCCACTTGGCCAGCCTACAACCCAACTGTATGATCTTTGAATTCTCCAATTTCAGATACCACACTGATCCTGCGCTTCTCATCCACCCACTTTTGTCTTTCCTCAACACCCCTTCCCCCCCTTACACATAGACTTTTTTCCCCATTACCCTGACCTCCCTGCACCTTTTGCCTCCTCCTTGTGCTTACCTCCCATGCTTATTCCAAATGCCCCATTTTCAATTTGTCGCTGCTCTTTCTTTCCCCTCCACCGTTGCCTGCCGAGTTCCTTCAGCACTTTGTTTTTTACTCAACTAACAACTAACTTTCTTTGTCATATATCAGTGAAATTAACCAGTTTCTTAACATGAAATGCTCAATTTTAAAGACAAGGAAAATCACCTGCGTAGGCTGCGTATTCTGGAAAGGAACCTGGCCTCTGGCTAACTCGCACGCTGTAATCCCAAGGCTATAGATGTCAGACTTCGCATCATATCCATGCAAGTCCTAATGGTGGAAGAAAAGGTTCAATGTTTGGAATCCATTGGTATGGTACTCCAGCTAACTGCACACCAAGATATGTGGAAAGGAGACGCGCTGCATCTCAATCAAAAGAAAGAAATAGCAGATTATTTCAATGTTTTGGGCTATAACTAATTCACATTCTGCTTACAAGTCAGAGGAAAAGGCAACATTTGATTTTTTTTGGTACCAGTTCTCTGCTCTTATTCCATAATTTAAAGCATGGTTACATTGTCACTCTAGCAGCCCAGAGACAAAGTTCTTTGAATTAAATTCTTGCCCTTATCCTCTTCATCATGGCCTTCAAACAAGATCCTTATCTGAATGTTCTGTACTGTATAGTCCTGTGGTTACCTTAGAGAAAGGTGATCTGGATAAGTCAAGTCAAGTTTATTCGTCACATACACATACGAGATGTGCACTGAAATGAAAAGTGGCAATGCTCGCGGACTTTGTGCAAAAAGACAAACAAACAAACAACCAAACAAACTATAAACACAATCATAAACACACACATATTCTTTTACATATTAAATATTGGAAGGAAAAATGTTCAGTAAAGTTAGTCCCTGGTGAGATAGGAGTTTACAGTCCGAATGGCCTCTGGGAAGAAACTCCTTCTCAACCTCTCCGTTCTCACAGCATGGCAACGGAGGCATTTGCCTCCATTGCCATAACTACTCATTGTCAAATTTTGCATTAAAGCAAAGGATTTCATACAATCATGGAATGGTTATACCACAGAAGATCATTCAGCCACTGAGGTAGACCCAAAATGCTGGAGTAACTCAGCGGGACAGGCTGAGTTCTCTCTGGAGAGAAAGAATGGGTGACATTTCGGGTTGAGACCCTTCATCAAACTGATGTCGTGAGTGGGCGGTACGGAGATAAAATGTAGTCAGCGACAGTAAGACTGGTGGGAGAACTGGGAAGGGGGAGGGAATGGAGAGAGAGGGAAAGCAAGGGCTACTTGAAGTTAGAGAAGTCAATGTTCATACCGCTGGGGATTCAGCCACTGAGTTTGTACCAACTCTATAAAATAGCAATATACCCACCACTGTGGTTAATTTGACTGGTCTGTGTTAATTCTGGCCAAATTGTAGAGGCCAGGACACTAAAATTGAGTAAAGGCTTCTGGGCTGCTAGGGCATTTGGTCAATTTAAACGTGTCTCCTGCAGAAATGGGACAAGCAGCAGAATTGTGCCAGTTTGTCGAGTGCCTAAATAAGTGCTGCAGGAAGAGAATGGAACATCTGCAGATCCTGACGATTAGGTGCAAATTGCATGGAATGGATTGGATGAATGCAAACCAGACATTTACACATTGTAAATAATGTTGCAAAGCTTTACTTTGCTAGATGTTGATTGGATTAAGTATTGAGCCTTGTCTGGGTTTCTTGAATATCAAGGCACATGTTGCGATGTTTGCTTCCTTTCAGAAGCTCCGTTTGAATACATTGTATTAGTCACTGTATTATTGGGTTAGGGAAATGTCTATCATGTACTGTGTTAATCGATATCTGTTATTGGACTGTAAAGAGACCACCCCCATGTGGTTCGGCCCTTCAAGGTTCGGGGACCTATAAAAGGCCTCTCCCACGTCCTATGTCAATCTTCAGCGAGAACGCGTGGGACTGCGTGACCTTCTGGAGTGTCTCTGCATGAACAAGGCTAAGAGGACTTGGCCAGGCAGATACGAGGATCGAACCCGCGGTGGTTAGGTATAGTAGTGGCAACTGTAATTGTGTTTTTCCAAAATAAAGATTAGTTGAGCAAGTGCTTGACTCAGTTATTTGTCACAAACTAGACTGGGGGGAGGTTTAGAATGAGCTATTTAGTCTGTGGATGCTAGGTTTATCCCATATCACTATTTTCTCCCATCAGCAACATGGAGTGCATCCCATCTGGATCAGCTGATTACAGTGCCGCGAGCCTCTTCTAATAGCTCCGCTTTATCAGTTTTTCAGCCCATGCAGAATCACAACAACACCTTGCTTTGCTGAGACATCAGCCACATGTTCTTTGGGGCAAGGCACTCAGTAACTTAGCCACTTCTCTGATCCTATCAATAAATTTCCTTGGGCCCCTCTTCTCCTGTACATTTCCTGTTCACATATCTGTGGAATATTTTTGGATTTATTTTAAATTCATTGCAAGTCTTTTCTCCCTCTGTGTTTCTTATTGTCTTTCATCCTTCCCTTTCTGTAATCTGTGTAGGAAAGAACTGCAGATGCTGGTGTAAATCGAAGGTGGACACAAAATGCTCGAGTAACTCAGCGGGACAGGCAGCATCTCTGGATGGGTGACATTTCAGGTCAAGATTCTTCTTCCGACTGAAGAAGGGTCTCGACCCCAAAATGTCACCCATTCCTTCTCTCCAGAGATGCTGCCTGTCCCGCTGAGTTACTCCAGCATTTTGTGTCTACCTTTCTGTAATCTGTCTGGTTCTCACCCGTGTACAGCCCTGTGTGCTATTTAACTGCTCTGATTTGATAGGATAAATGGAAAGAAAGAAAACATTTCCTATAGTGAGGACATCGGAACAAGGGATATGATGTCTGCCAAAGGGTGGTGGAAATCTCCAACTTTAGCTTTAAAAGCTGTTTAGGCTGTGGGCTCATCATATAGAACAAAGACAAGTACAGCACCATAACAAGCCCTTTGTCCCACAATGTCTGTGCTGAACATGATGCAAAACATCTCTCATCTGCCTGCACATAATCCATATCCCTTCATTCCCTAATTATCCATTTGCCTATCCAAAAGTCTTAAATGGAACCATCATATATGTGCCTCAACCATCACCCCGAGCAACACGTTCCAGGCATTCACCTCTGTGTTAAAAAAAAACCAAAATAAAATAAAACATAAAAACTTGCCCTCATCTCTCCTTTCAAACTTTGCTCCTCACCTTAATGCTATGGCCTCAAGTATTTGATTTTTCCAACCTGGGAGAAAATGGTTCTGAATGTCAACCTATCAATTGCTCTCATAATTTTATATACTATTAAGTCTCCCCACAACCTCCAGCATTCCAGAGGAAACCATCCAAGTCTGCCTAACCTCTCCCTCTAGCTAATACCCCCTAGTTCAGGCAACATTCTGGTAAACCTCCTCTACTCCCTTTCTAAAGCCGCCACATCCTTCCTATAATGGGGCAACCAGCAATATTCCAAATGCAGTCTCATCATATGTCTTCTTTACTACTCTACTTGTATGGCCACTTTCAGGAAGTTGTGGTCTTGGACCCCATGATCCCTCTGTACAAAGAGACATGCCATTAATTGCACATTTTCCCCTTACATTCAACCTCACAATGTGCAAAACACTTGCTCAGATTAAACTCCTTCTGCCATTTCTACACCCATTTCTGTAGCTGAACTATATCCCGCTGTATGCGTCGATAGCCTTCCTCGCAGTCAACAACCCCAACAATCTTAGTGTTGTTGCAAACTTACTAACCAATCCACCTATGTTCACGTCATTTATATATATCACAAACGGCAGAGGTCCCAGCACACATATCTGCAGAACTCCACTATAATCGAGAAAGATGTTTAATAGGTAATTACACAATAATCAAGCATGATCATTGAATAATATACTCTTGTTTATACATCTAAAATATGTTTTAGTGGAACAACTTAGCTTTTGTGTCATTATTAAATTACTAACTATATAATCCAGTACACAACCGACTGGAAGCAAGTTGGTACGTAAAAATAATTTGTTTTAAAGTGTTGAAAGAGAAATATTACTTATTCTGCAGTCATCACACTTTCAGGTTGGTACACAAAGAAGCAAGTTCATAGTGCTGCTTAAGTTTACCTGTTGTAGAACTTCAGGGCTCAGCCAAGGCAGAATAGAAGCACTGCACACTGGAAAATCATATACAACTCTTAGTCTTTGCCCATCACTGATCATGCTGCAAAGACCATGCAGACCAGAGAGATAAATATGTCCTTCCTCAGTAATCAGTATATTGCTTGGTTTAACACTCCTGTTGAACGAAAAGAAAAAAATATTTAGAACTGTTCAAGTTCAGCTTAATACCATTGGGAAAGTGTTCTGAATAAACATCCCCAAGACTAAATCTAGCCTCAAGTCCCGGGATGAATGACTCTTTGCTCGTGTATTTGTGCAGGTTGAATCTAGGCAGTCTCATGTAAATTTGAGTGGTCAAGTTGACACTTAAACCAATCCTCCAAGTCTACACCAGTAGAAATTCAATAATTTTAATGAAAGAAGCCAAATAAAACGTCACCAATTCATTTCATGCTGAGTTAACAAGTAGAAAAGACAGATTTTTTTTCCTAAAAGCAGCATTTGATTCACATAATTTAATTTCTCACACCTTATTTATAAGCAAAGTTGTATCTTATGTTCATTAAGAGCTAACAAATCCCTTGAAATACAAAGCACATGTACTCAAGCATGTTACTATTTAAGCCAATAAAAGCACATAGTACAATCAAAGCCTCAAAATGAAAATATATTTTAAGGTTTAGTGCTGTATTAGAGCATCATAATAGTGAAGATGACCATTCAATCTTTTATAATGCAAAAGATAACCGCAATAGTACCAGAAAAGCGGAGCGATGCAGTATTTTATACATATATCTGAAAACGATACAAAAACAGGAAGGCAAGCCAGGAATTATGCACATGCATGTTAACTCATGGCACCCATTTAATCTGGATCATGGAAAATCAGCAATGTTTACACCATTGTAGTGAGGGGTTGACATTAATAGAATAAATTAACTCATTACACTAACAAGCCAAATGCCCCGCATTGCATTACACCTCTCTACTTCTAATCCATCTCAACCTTACATTCTTCCAAAACTTCTATATGCCTCCAGATGTTATATAAATACAAGTCGTTGTTGGACAAAATCTAATCAATGAAACTTGCACTAGACCGGGCACAGTTCAAATATACAGTGCCCTCCATAATGTTTGGGACAAAAACCCATCATTTATTTATTTGTCTCTGTACTCCACAATTTGAGATTTGTAATAGAATTTAAAAAAAAAATCACATGTGGTTAATGTGCACATTGTCAGATTTTAATAAAGGCCGTTTTGGTTTCATCATGTAGAAATTACGGCAGTGTTTATACATAGTCCCCCCATTTCAGGGCACCATAATGTTTTGGACACAGCAATGTCATGTAAATGAAAGTAGTCATGTTTAGTATTTTGTTGCATATCCTTTGCATGCAATGACTGCTTGAAGTCTGCGATTCATGGACATTACCAGTTGCTGGGTGTCTTCTCTGGTGATGCTCTGCCAGGCCTGTATTGCAGCCATCTTTAGCTTATGCTTGTATTGGGGGCTAGTCCCCTTCAGTTTTCTCTTCAGCATATAAAAAGCATGCTCAGTTGGGTTCAGATCGGGTGATTGACTTGGCCACTGAAGAATTGGCCATTTTTTAGTTTTGAAAAACTCCTTTGTTGCTTTAGCAGCATGTTTGGGATCATTGTCTTGCTATAGAATGAACTGCCGGCCAATTAGTTTTGAGGCATTTAGGACGTGTCTATACACTTCAGAATTCATTATGCTACTACCATCAGCAATTGCATCATCAATGATGGTAAGTGAGCCAGTACCTTCAGCAGCCATACATGCTCAGGCCATAACACCCCCACCACCATGTTTCACAGATGAGGTGGTATGCTTTGGATTTTGGGCAGTTCCTTCTCTCCTCTATACTTTGCTCTTGCCATTACTTTGATATAAGTTAATCTTCGTCTCATCTATCCACAATAATTTTTTCTATTACAGGTGCACAACCTTTTATCCGGAGTTCCGGAAACCGAAAAACTCTGAAAACCGGACATTTTTTCCAGGATGTCGTCTGCACACCAAAGCTCGCGTTTGGCGCCAAACCTGACCCGAAACGACCCACGGTCAACCCAGGTCTGTACCACTGTAGCGGCTGCCTCCTCCCTGGAGACCGGGGAGACACTTAAACATCTGTAAATCATTGCTTAAATGTTAGTCAGTTAGTTTGGAGGGCTTTTATGTGAAAAAGGGGGTGGGGTGGGGGAGGTGAAGGGGGAAACTTTAATTCTTAGTCCCCTACCTGGTCGGAGAGGCGGGGAGCGGTCAATGCCTTACCGGGTCGCCGTGCAGTAAGCTCCGGAGCGCTGTGGCTGCCAACTCCCAGCTGGGGCTGCGGGCGTCCGGCCGCGGGCGGCGCCGGTTGTAGCTCTGACCCCGGCAACTCTACCCCTGGCTGCGCGGCGCTCCAAATCCAGCGCGGCCCGCGGCCGAACGCCCGCAGCCCCAGCACCGCTGTGGCCGCCGACATGTTGTGTGTCAGCGGCCACAGCGCTCCGGAGCTTACCGCACGGCGACCCGGTAAGGCATTGCCCGCTCCCCGCTGGTATCCCAGCGCTGCGACGCCACCGACTCCCAACATCGCGGAGCTGGGGCTGCGGGCGGCGCTGGATTTGGAGCGCCGCGCAGCCAGGGGTAGAGTTGCTGGGGTCGGAGCTACAACCGGCGCCGCCCGCGGCCGGACGGAGCCCCCAGCTCCGCGATGTTGGGAGTCGGCGGCCACAGCGCTCCGGAGCTTACTGCACGGCGACCCGGTAAGGCATTGCCCGCTCCCCGCCTCTCCGACCAGGTAGGGGACTAAGAATTAAAGTTTCCCCCTTCACCCCCCACCCACCAACCACATAAAATCCCTCCAAACTAACGGACTAACATTTATGCAATGATTTACAATGATTTCCCCGGTCTCCGGGGAGGAGGCAGCCGCTCCAGACTTTTCAAGCCGCCCGCGCTACCTACGCAAAAATCTTCCATTCGGAAATCCGAAAAATTCCGAAATCCGACAAGTGTCTGGTCCCAAGGCTTTCGGATAAAAGGTTGTGCACCTGTACTGTGGTTGCTCTTTTAAGTACTTCTTGGCAAACTGTAACCTGGCCATCCTATTTTTGTGACTCACCAGTGGTTTGCTTGCAGTGTAGCCTCTGTACTACTGGACATGAAGTCTTCTGCGGACAGTGGTCATTGACAAATCTACACCTGAAAGTGTTTCTGATCTGTCGGACAGGTGTTTGGGGTTTTTTCTTTATTATAGAGGGAATTCTTCTGTCATCAGCTGTGGAGGTCTACCTTGGCCTGCCAGTCCCTTTGTGATTAGGAAGCCCACCAGTGCTCTCTTTCTTCTTAATGATGTTCCAAACAGTTGATTTTGGTAAACCTAAGGTTTGGCTGATGTCTCTAACAGTTTTATTCTTGTTTCTCAGTCTCATAATGGCTTCTTTGACTTTCATTGGCACAACTTTGGTCCGCATGTTAATAAACAGCAATAAAAGTTTGCAAAGGTGATGGAAAGACTAGGTGCAGAGAGCTCTCTTATACCTGCATTAAGGAGGCAATTAAACACACCTGAGCAATTACAAACGCCTGTGAAGCCATGTGTCTGAAACATTATGGTGCCCTGAAATGGCGGGACTATGTATAAACACAGCTGTAATTTCTACATGGTGAAACAAAAATGTATAAAAATGTCCTAACCACATGTGATTTTTTTCTAATACAAATCTCAAATTGTGGCGTACAGAAGCAAATAAATAAATGACGGGTCTTTGTCCCAAACATTATGGGGGGCACTGTATACCATTGCTTAACTAGCCATGGAGTTCTCTTTGCAATTTTTGTCACATATTTAAGAAGAAGTGTGATTGGACTGGCTTTCACATTCTGAACTATTTATGATCAAGTGCAGTACCGCAAGTTACTCAACCACATTAATGGCAAGATGGCAGATTCAGAAATAACCACGCAGTTAAAGATCATTAAAAGGTTCATTCTTGTGATTCTTTGGAAGCAATAAATGTGACCAACAACAGATGTCAGAGAGATACGAGAAAAAAGAATGGGTCACACCAGCTTAAAAAAAAAAAAAATTGGTTTCATTTCCAAATTTACCTGTGAATGCATCCCATTTGGTGAATATAATCCAATGCCTTCAGGACTCCATAAAAAATATGTGCCATTAAACTTTCACTCATGCCTTCAGTAAAATACAACTTTAGCAGGCTGCTGGCAGAACCTGGATAAGGTAAAAAAAAAAAAAGCAAACTTAGGGAGTCACATTTATTAAAGATAATAAGTACAAACTGGTGACAGTGGCAAAGGAAGATTCCTATATGGGTTTTATCTTACCATAGGCTGTGAATGCCAGGATGACCCATAGTTCGCTACCTTCAGCAAAGACGGCTGGATGTGGCAGGATATTTGGATGCCGGAGAAACTGCCAGATAAGCAGCTCGTTCTGAAAGGAAAGTATAAATTCTCCAGGTAAAGCTTTATTTAGGGAAACAAATAATGTATATCATCTTACAAATGGAAGGCCGGTTCCATACTTCTCAAAAATGTCAGTAATTGTTTATCTTCGGTTACCCTTTCAAATGTTTTCTTAAAATGGATACATTTTTAACTCATTGATTCAATGCGGGGTAGAGAGCATAACTGGTGTTTTCCTGGATTTAGTTTGGGCTTCAACTGTACAAGATTGAGGATCGGGTGAATATAAGGCAAAACTGGTTGAATACTAATTATTCGGCAACTGATAGTCCCACTCTTATAATCTGGACAAAATTTAGAGAGCTCAGTTGAAATTCCCTGAGTGACCACAGATGGCATTGCATGTGGCGAGCACTCTTTCCGGTCGTATCCCTCCATCGTGAAAGAATCAACTATGCTCTCAATCTTCTCTCCTAACAATACAGTAAACAATAGTTTTAACGACCCCCTTATAACAGATGTCGGATATAGCGGATGGGCCTGCTGACCCATCCGCGGCCCTCACCGTCTCCCTGGCCATTTAGAGGCTTGGCTTCCAACCCCACTCCCGACTTACAAAGTGCTCTCGCAAGGCCTTCGTCACTCACCATAATGACAAATTGCTGGAAAGTGTACTTAAAGATCATTGCCGAGCATAGTTTAGACCTTGTTGCATTTTCCAAAGTCTTCTTTTAGAAAAGGTGAGGAAGAGAGTGGCAGAGTCAGGCAGTTATTTTTCTTTCCATCCAGATGGATTAACATATAGCTCCCTCTACAATCAACCATGCCTCATTTAGTAGGACATTTCTTCCGCCAAAGAGATTGAGAGTTCAGGTTCTACTCTGGAGACTCAAGTGCACAAATCTAGGCGCACAATACTGAGGGAGTACTCCATGGTGGAAGATGCCAACTTTCTCCTTTGTGCTGGCGAGTAATATTTTGTGGCGCCCCTGGCGGTGGGCCACGCACAGTACATAACCTTCGGCTCTGTAGGTGGTCACGTGTCCCGGTGACGAGAGGTAGGGGTCACGGCGTGGTCACGGGTACCTCTGGGGGTTATTCAAGGTAGAAATCGCATGCGCACGGGAGGTGAGTTAGGAGTCAGAGTAGAAATAAAGAATTCCATGTTTGGACAAACTTCGCGTCCTGCCTCGTTCTTTGATGGACAGCTCCATGTCCGCTACATCTGGTGACCAGCCGACGTCCAAAACAGATATATTGGAGAAAATGCACGCCGCCAGCGCCCCCAACCCGCCGCTGCCGCCGACTAGGCCCAACTCAACGCAGTCGCTCTGAAGTTGCCGACCTTCTGGACCGCCCAGCCGCAGATATGGTTGCAGCAGGCTGAGGCGCAGTTTTACATTTGCAGGGTCACGACTGGCGAGACCCGCTATTATTACGTGGTCGACATGCTCGACCAAGAAACGGCCGGTTGAGTAATTCCTTACCTGCGGAATCCACCGCCAGCCAATAAATATGACAGCCTCAAGGCGCTGCTGCTCCGTACTTTCGGCCTCAGTCACCAGGAGCGAGTGGCTCGTATCTTCAACATGGGCTGGCTTGGCGATCCATCGGTCCTAATGCGCGAGATGATATTCGCCCGCTCCTTGTAGGGGTAAGTACCCAAGACGATCTGGCTCTAACGGAGCGTGCCGCCGAGCTGTGGCTGGCCAGGTGGCAGGAAGTGGGCGCGCTGGATCAGGTGTCCATAGTGCCCTGGAAGGCACAGTGGCCTAGAGCCATGCCCACCAGGGGCTCCGCTGAGCAACCTGAGCCTGCCGGAGAAGCCAGTAAAGGAGAATGGTGTTTCTACTATCAGTGCTGGGGCTCGGCGGCCCGCCAATGCCGCCCGCCCTGTGCGTTTTCGGGGAAACGCTGGGGCCGGCCACCGGTAATTACGGCAGCGGTCGGCAAGATTCACCGCCTATACGCCTGGGACCGGCATTCGGGCTGAAGATTTCTAGTGGATAAGGTGGCTGAAGTCAGCGTTGTGCCCCCGTCCGAGATGGACACGTGTGCTGGTAAGTTGGGGCCCTCATTGACTGCCGCAAATGGCAGCCCCATACGGACGTATGGCGTCCGCACCATATCCCGGATCTTGTGGAGCCGGAGAGGGGGGGGGGGGGGGGAGGTGGGGGTGGGCGTGGGCGGGACGAGAGCTCGGAGAAGACAGAAAAGATGGGGGTATCACAGGGAGGGGGCAAGAGCCAGCGAGGGGGACCAGAGGGGAAGGGGCTGTAGCTGAACGTTCTCCACTGGGATCAAAGTCTCCGTTTTCCGTCTGGCGACATCGGCGACTTCTCGGGGCTGGGTTGGGCCGGGCCACTTCCGGTACCTCCAAAAATTGTGTCTGGTTGGAGACAAGGCCATCCAGAGCATCCCTCAGCTCCAGTAGAGTCTCCGTTTTCCGTTTTGCGACATCGGCGACACCTCCGCGCCGGGCTGGGTTGAGTGGGGCCGCATCCGTTCCCTCCGAAAATTGTGTCTGGTTGGAGACCTCCGCCGGCCATCCAGAGCATCCCTCAGCTCCAGTAAAGACACAATGGAAACATCTGCCGGCCATCCAGAGCGTCCCTCAGCTCCAGTAAAGCTGCGATGGCACAGGAAGGGGCGGACCATCCCGCGGAGTGACGGGAGAAAAGACCAATCCACGCAGCGCCAACTGGCAGGAGAGGAGATCGATCTGCGCTCGAGCAATTTTTAAACCTCACTAACTTTTACATTAGACGCCCGATCAGAACAAAACTTGGTGCATTCGCAGCAGAGAACAGTGAGTAAGCTGGCGAAAAATCATAGCGCTATCGAGTACCGTTTGTGCGCAAATAGAATGACAGCGCAAACCAGAAAATAACAAGATCAAAGTTTTAGCAATGTATAGATAGATAGATTCTGTTTTGCGTGACTTCCATACTGACCTGCAAGGAGGACAGGTTTTCTTCAGAACAGGTGTCCATATTTGTGCGTTTGACAACCACCATGTTTCCAGACGGGATGTGTTTGGCCAGATTCACTGTGGTTAAATTACTAAAACTCTTCCCTGACAAACAAAATAAATGTCAAGATAATTGTTAAATTCTCAACTGTCATTGTCACATTAAAACCAAAAGGAAAAATTGTACATTTCTCCATAAAATAACACAGCTAAATGAGAAATGCAAATAAGAATGCAGGAAATACAAGAGTGCCTCAAATTACCTATGGTCAAATATTTATATGCAAGATATTGGAATACCCACAGAGTAGCCACTATTAAGGACTATAATTCATTATTTAAATTGCATTCATGTCCTAACCCAATTAATATCTCTCAGACATTATGACATCCTAGGGCACTAGCAGGAGAGTGCTGTACAAGCAATGGAGTTGTTTTTGGATGACATTAAATTGACACTTTAGCTATTTCCTTGGATGTAAGATCTCATCCATGTGTTATTCAAAGTTGGGGAGTTTGCCCTGATACCTTTGCCAAATTATCCTTCAACCAACTTTAATTAAATCAAATCATTGATGTTTTATTATCTCTATTGTTCACAAAATATCTCAGGTGATTCCTGTTTTACTACAATTATTTCACTCACACTATACTTTGGGTGTCGGGAAACACTGAATAAACAAGTTCTCTCTCTTTTACCAGGCAACTAAATACCTCTGTTGATCCTGCCCAAAAAATGTCACTACTGCCAAATAGGCCTCTGGCATGTAATGCCATTCTGCATGCAATGCAGTATATTCAACATTTCACTCTTGGTTTAGGGGCACATTTAAGGTTATATAATCTTGGGCTGTTTACGAGGACATAAACCTATCTCCACATAAACAGAATTCTTGGAATGAGTGAAGCAATTTACATTTGAACTAACATATTTAACTTAGATTAATTGATCACTTACTCCAACATTATTTAGTTTAGAAATACAGCACGGAAACAGGCCCTTTGGCCCACCAGGTCCGAGCCGACCAGCGATCCCCACACACTAACACTATCCTACACCCACCAGGGACAATTTTTACATTTACCAAGCCAATTAACCTACAAACCTGTACGTCTTTGGAGTGTGGGAGGAAACCGAACATCTCTGAGAAAACCCACACAGGTCATGGGGAGAACGTACAAACTCCGTACAGACAGCACCCATAGTCGGGATCGAACCCGAGATTTCGGAACTGCATTCGCTGTAAGGCAGCAACTCTACCGCTGTGCCACCGTGACCGCCCGGAGCACAAAATTTGTTCACCACATCTGAACATTTCAAAACTAATTCACAATTTATGAACCACGTTGTAAAAATCAAAGGACATGTCAGGATGCCATATAAATGCAGATTTTTTTACAAAACTAAAGTTATTTGTAAATACCATTTCAATTTTGCAAGCATTTTCGATCATCATGTAAATGTGAGGCAACTGTATCTGATTTGGATTCAAGTATTTTAAGACAGCCCATTAGATCTATACACAATGTTTGTATGAGATCCATTACAAAGTCAAGAGTGAACCATCAGTCTTTTATTAAGATTTAAAGGAGAGAGAGAATCATACACAGCTGTGCATTTCGAATCAGCTACGTTCTGACCGCAGTAACCAAAACCGACAGGCTGCCAAGGGTACATGATGCCCAAAACCCAGACTGGAATACTAGGTGGAATGTATGGCATGCATGTGTAGTGGAGATTATATAGGCCTGGATTAATATAGTTAATCTACATCCTTCCTCTTAAAGAAGCAATGCACAATAAAAAAAAACACTTGGCGGAATATATTGTAAAACACCAGTATAGGGCGAGTGCACTTTACTTGTACATCATGCAAACGCGTAAAATAAAGCAGGTTGTCCACAGTTCAGACATAGCCGGTGAATTTTCCAATTCTCAGGTTCGGCTTGCAAACACATCCTGCACATGTACGGTAGTACCGCTCATCTTCCTTCACTGGAGATTGAACAGGAGAAGATAGTGGTCTTGCCGGTGTTGTTGGTGAAAGCCGGGACCGTAATGGCAGCGGCTGGAGTGGTGGGGCGGCCGGTGAAGCAATCGAACTCGGGTTGGCCGGCGGCCATGGAACCACAGGAGCAATTCTGCTGGACCGTGAAGGGGTCACGGCCGGTTGGTCAGGTTATTGATGTGGAAGTGCTGGCTCATTAACTGGGCTGAGGTGCTGGTGGGTGCGTTTGTAGATGCCTTGTCAACAAATTACTAGGTATGAGCATGGCTCCGCGGTGGACCCCAGAATGACACCCAGGTGGTCGTAGCCTCTGTGCAACTGCAAACGGATGACTTGCCCTTTGGTAAGTGGAAGGAGTGGAGTGCTGGTCTTGTCGTAATGTTTCTTCTGGGCATCTCGGCACTGCTGGAGCTGGAATTGAACTGTTGCCGGCATGCGAACTTGTTACTGTAGCATCTGCTTAACCATAGGTGGAGTAGTGCGATTCTGCCTTGACACGAGGCGCTGGGGAGGGGACCCCAGAATCGGGTCGCAGGAGATGTTCCGGAGGTTAAGCAAGTCGAGATAGACATCAGAGCCGGCCCTATGTGATCGTTCCATTAATTGTTTGGTGCTTCTTAACGCGCGTCCAGCCAGACCGTTGGACTGCGGGCATTCGGGGCTGCTGGTAATGTGGCAGAAATCCCAGCGTTTAGCAAAATGCCTGAAGAGTTGACTGGAGAATTGACTGCCATTGTCAGAGAGCAGCTGGATCAGCGCCCCGTGAACAGCGAAGTGGCGAGTACGTTTCTGGATGACCATGGCGGAGGTTGGAATATTGAGCAAATCGATCTCAAACCACCCCGACTATGAATCGAATAGGACCAAGTACTGTTTGCTGTGCCACTCGAAAAGGTCAGTTGCAAGTGTGGATCAGGGTAAGTCCAGTGTAGGGTGTGAGAGAAGCGGTTGTTTGGGCTGGTGCAGAGCTAGGCTGTTGCAAACCGCGCAGGCTTTGACTTTCTCAAGCACAAAATCGGCCATTCCAGGCCAGAAAAATATACTCTTTGCCTGGTGGATAGTTGCTTCTGCCCTGGGATGGCTCCTGTGGATGGCCTCTAAATATTTGGCGCGCAGAGATTCTGGAACAACTGCCTTATGTCCCTTCACCACAATGTTGTCCTGGAGAACTAGCTCATTGCGAACCGGGTAGAATGGGCAAATTGGGGGAGACAGCTGGTATTGTTTGTCTGGCCAACTGTGATGGATGACAGTGGAGAGCGACTAGCATTTAGTCCGCAACCGTTTGTGCTGCATGGTCGTTTAAACACGCAGATGGAAGGTAAGAGACTATCATAACCACATACCCATCGTCGTCTGACAGGTGCTGCACGGTGCCCATGACAGGGTGTCGGCTAAATACATGTCCTTTCCGTATTTGTGAATCAGTTTTATGTCATACCTTTGTAGTTCCATCATCAAGCGTTGTAAGTACGCAGGGGCCACGTGTGCTCCGGATGCTGACCAGGGCCTAGTGGTTGGTCTTAATTGTGACCGGGTTGCCAAAGATAAAGCCCATGAATTTCTTGCAAGCGAAAGTTATGGTAAGTAGTTCCTTTTCAATTTGAGCGTAGCGCTGTTCTGTGTCAGACATGGTACGGGAGGCATAGGTGACAGGTCAGGGACCCTTACTGTCGTCTTGTAGGCAGGCAGCACCCGGACCGTACTGGGAGGCATCACAAGTTAGGGTGACAGGCTGCTTGACATCGAAGTATGTGAGGGTGGGAGCGCCAGACATTTGCCAGGACCAGTGCGCGTCCTTGTGAGTTAGCTGAAATTTGGGATGAACTTTCCCAGGTAGTTTACCATGCCTAGAAATCGTTGCAGAGCAGTTAAGTATGTGGGTGCCGGCATCTCGCTGATGGCAATGGTCTTGAACGGGTCTGGCTTGAGGCCGTTGCTGATGAATACGTGACCCATGTACTTCATTTTGTCAACTCGAAACCTGCACTTGAGTGGGTTGAGTTCGAGGTTTACCTCATTGGCACGATCTAGGATTAGTTTTAGATTGGAATCGTGTTCCTGGAAATCGCGCCAGGCGACAATGATGTCTTCCACAATTATAGCGCATGGGTACCCGACAAAGAGCTGCTCCATGGTGCGCTGTAAGACCTCACCAGCTGAATTGATGCCAAATGGCATGCGTAAAAAACGATAATGTCTGAAAGGCGTTTCATATGTGGTTAGCATGGAGGATGCGTGGTCTAGCAGAAACTGCCAAAATTAGCTTTTTGCATCTGACACTGAGAATACCTTGGCTTTTCCCAGGTGTGCCACAACTTCTTCCACCATCCGCATTGGGTGATGTGGACGTTTGATGGCAGTGTTTATACAAATCCTTATTTTGTCTTTATTCTTCTTGGTGGCTGCGACCATGGTGAAGACCCAGGCAGATGGGTCATTGACAGGGGTAATCACACCCAAAGCTTCAATTCTGTCCCGTTCATTTTTGACGCGGTCCCTTATTGCGTGCGGGATTCGAACGACTGATGCGACCTCCAGGTCGGTTATAATAGTCTACTTGGTAGGGAGCTTGCCCAGTTTATTGTCAAAAAGGTCCTTGGACTGTGAGAGTAGCTGTTGAGTAGGACTCTGGATGGTGGACAGCTGGTGCACACCTTTACCAAAGGTGACCAGGCCCATATCATGGCACACATCGCTGCCCAGAAGGAGGGGCACTTCCCCTCGGACAATGAAATAAATCCAGGTTGTAGACCTGGGATGCTAAGTAGCATTGCAGCTTTACTTTTCCGACTTGTTGAACTTGGTCCCCCACCGAATGGATGCAGCTTGGCATTTGTATTTAAGATAGGTTCTTTGTTGTGAACTTTCTTGAAGTCAGATAGCGAAAGGACATTACAGCGAGCTCCAGTGTCTATCTTCGCAACAACCTTGGCATTGTTGATGTGGAGCGTTGTCATGGGATCCTTGTGTTTGTACAACAGATCCGTTAAGGAATGGATGTTATGGCTGTCTTCCTGCAGCTCATTCAATGCTTGCGCAGCAGGTGTCAATATGCCCATTAGGCCTTCATGGGGAAGCGTGGGCTCAAGGGTATGAAGAGGTTGTTATGGCAGAACTCTGTTCCCACGAACGCGGCAGCACAGAATTAAGTGGTTTATTTTCTTACAATAATGGCAAGCTTTTCTGAAAGCGGGCATTTATCATGAAATCTCTTGTGTGAGGTGCCACAATTAATGCAGTTATGAACCATCTTGTCAGTAATCCTCCCTGGCACAGCCGGTGGCTGGTGCCGAGACCCATAGAATGCATGAACATTGTAGGCAGAATGGGGTCCCGGCCCCAGGGATTTGGTATGGGTTCCTCAACCCTACAGGCACGTTCAGCCTTTAGGATGAGCTCCTCATCCGAGCAGTTAATTTCTCACCTTATCATTTAGGATGCCATACACGAGTCTGCCACGGATTTGACTGTCTCGTCCTCTCTTTGGTTACCAGAAAATAATCTGTGGTGCTCCATAATCACGTTGGTGCGCAATTGGCACAACCGCCTTAACTTTCGGAGGAGGCACACAAGGTCATCAATAGACTGCCTGGGCTACAACGTGGCCCAACTGATCAAGCTCCTCTGGGGCGTAATGGAAGTCCTGTGCCCACAGAGTGGCTTCAGTGCCAGACACATTGAGGAGGATGGAGGCTTTTACCACAGGGGTAGCATTAAGGTGGGCTGCACGAATGAAAACTCCAAATTCCACCTCGAAGATGCGCCCCAACGTTCCATGAGGTCGCCGTCGAATACCAAAGGATCGGGTTTGCGAAAAGACCCAGCCATGTCAAGAAACAGAATCCGTGGCACCACAAAAACAAACTAAAATAAACTCAGGCAAAACAAGCTGGAGAAGTGGTTCAAGCACTCTGACCATGTTTGTATGAGATCCATTACAAAGTCAAGACTGAACTATCAGTCTTTTATTAAGATTTAAAGGAGAGAGAATCATACACAGCAATGCATTTCGAATCAGCAACGTTCTGACTGCAGTAACCAAAACCGACAGACTGCCAAGGGCTCATGATGCCCAAAATCCGGACTGGAATACTAGGTGGAATGTGTGGCATGCATAATATGTATAGTGGAGATTATATAGGCATGGATTAATATAGTTAATCTACAAATAATAAAAGCTATTGCATTTCTCCGAGACAGTGGGCAAATAAGCAAACAGAAAAGTACAGATATGTCTCCTTTGGTCAAATCAAGTAAACTGGATATATGCTCAAGATCAGTTTGGAGCAAACAAACTGATATGAAAGACATTCAAATTGATGGAGTAGATCTTGTGAAGAAATGGTGCAGGCAGTTCTGAAAGTCCAGAAAACATAGGTATTATATAAATATAAATTAGGAAAAGAGTGATTTCAACTGGAAAGGCTGTGGCTTCTACTGACTTCAGAACCCCTGATCATGAGCAAAATCAGGCATTCTTCATACTTTTAATGGAAAACTGCAAAAACCCATTTACACAAGAGCATCTGTTGTGAACATATTGAACAGGTAACTACAGCACAGGTACAGGACTTTTGGCTCACCATCCCTGCAATGTCCATGAGGTTAATCTAACAAATGACACCTGCCTGCACCAAGTCTATATCCATCTGTTTCTTGCCTGTTTAATGACTTTGTAAATGCCACCTAAACGTCACTAACATACCTGTTTCTACCACCTGCACTCGTAGGATCATCCGGGCACCTATTACTCTCAGTGTAAAAACAACTTGCTTCACAAATCTATACTATTACTAAAAGTCTCATCTTGACCACTTCCTGTCTACGTTGTAAATACACTTTAGAAAAAACGCTACCCTCTTTCGCTATGATTTTTTCGTCATCTTACTCACCGTCCTCTCCTCCAACCGCCCCAAGGTTTTTTCCGATCGGTGAAATAATAAAAAAGTTATGAATGTTTAAAAAATCGTGAGATCAGCAGATTGGTCTTCTCGCCTGTCAGTCACCATGAGGGTAACGCCCCTTCTGGCACCCGAGGAGAATAAAGTCTCGGAGGCGGGGCTGAGTCTGTGAGCTGCATGCGGGCAGAGAGCAAGTTCAAACCGGAAGCCTCTGCGTGAAGTCGGAGTGGGACCGGCAGTTGTGAGTGAGGCCGAAAGCTGAAGATGCGGGGTGAGCTGCGTCTGCTGCGACCACCCCTCCCACTCTTCCCACACCCCCCCTTGCGTTCACGGGCTGCTGCTTTCCGCCGAGGGGGCTGCTGTGTTCGCGGGCGGCGGCTGCTGTGTTCACGTGCGGGGGTGGCGACCAACACGAGGAGCCAGGTGCCGATGAGTGCAGCTGGGGCTGGGAGCCACTGAGTGCGACAGGCACCGGTCTTGGAACCGATGATTGAGTCCGGAGCCGGGACCTGCAGCTGGTGAGTGCGGTCGGAGCCGAAGCTGCTGAACCCACACACCACCCTCCCACATACCCCACCCCCTCCCCCCACACACACTCCCCCCACCCCCACACCACCTCCCCAGAGTGGTGGAACATTGCTTTGGGGGAACGGGTTGCGTTGGGGGGGGGGGGGGGGGGAGGGAACAGGTGAGTGGTTGGAATATTGCCCTGGGGGAATGGATTGCGTTGGGGGGGGGGGGGAAACCAGGCCTCCCGTGTGACTGGGACCCAAGGGGTCCCACTTTGTCTTGTCTCCTTTAAACTTTCCTCCCTCATCTTAGAAGGCATGGCATCTCTTTTCACTGTTATGCCGATGATAGCCAATTATATATGCCCCTGAGGAAGGAAGACGCCTTTTCTGTAAAATCACTTCTGTCATGTCTTGAGGACATTAAGTTCTGGATGGCCCTAAACTTTCTAGGACTTAATGAAAAGACAGAGGTGATATTGTTTGGCCCTAATGGCTGCCGTGAACCTCCCCTTGTTGACTTGGGTCCACTGGCACGGTACGTGAAGCCAACAGTTTTAAACCTGGGTTTTAGGATGGACAGTGATTTTAAATTAGATCATCAAATAGGCGCGGTGGTTAAGTCCAGCTTCTTTCACCTAAGGAAGCTGGCAAAGGTGAAGCCCATTCTCGAGCGGCAGCATTTTGAAACAGTAATCCATGCCTTTATTACATCTAGGCTGGATTACTGTAACGCACTCTATTTTGGAGTTGCACGACCTTCACTGGCTCGTCTCCAGTTAGTTCAAAATGCTGCCGCTCGCCTTTTAACTGGAACTCGAAAGAGGGAGCACATAACGCCAATTCTGGCCTCCCTCCACTGGCTCCCGGTGCACTTTCGAGTTCATTTTTAAATTATTTTATTTGTTTTTAAATCTCTAAATGGGCTCACCCCGCCTTACCTCTCTGAGCTGCTTCATCCCTACGCTCCTGCCCGCTGCCTCAGGTCAGCTGATCAGCTGGTCCTGGAGGTACCGAGGTCTAAGCGGAAGCTCAGAGGGGATAGAGCCTTCTCTGTTGCTGCTCCGGCACTCTGGAACACCTTGCCGTTGCACATCTGACAGGCCCCCTCACTATCCATCTTCAAAACCAGTATTAAAACACATTTATATTCCTTGGCTTTCGACACTGCTTGAGACTTTGCTCCTGTTTTTAGTGCTTTTAATGTTTTTTAATTTTTATTGTTTTTAGTCCTTCGTTTAAGGTTTTTTATTGTCATGTGATAATTTCTTGTCCATGATCAGTCATGTACAGCACTTTGTTGCAACTGTGGTTGTTTTAAAGTGCTCTATAAATAAAGTTGTTATTATTATTATTATTATTAAAGCTATGCCCTCTATTATTTGACTTTTCACCCTGGAAAAAAGACACTCTACCATGTCTATCCATGTTGTCCACGGTCAAATCATCTGTTTACATTTACTACTTTAACACTCGGCTGAAAAGTACCTACTAGAAACAGTACAAATGGTCACTGAAAAAAGAATTCAATTTCCGCACCTCAAGAGGACAGTTGATATCTCAAACCAAACTAAAATATTCCTTCTTCCCACCCCCCCCCCCCCACCCTCACATCAGTCTGACGAAGGGTTTCCACGCGAAACATTGCCTATTTCCTTCGCTCCATAGATGCTGCCTCACCCGCTGAGTTTCTTCATCATTTTTGTCTACCTTCAATTTTCCAGCATCTGCAGTTCCTTCTTAAACATAAAATATTTCTACTATTTGCAAACAAGTTGGACAATTTATTTTGTGCTAGTAGTTTTGTGCTGTTTTTTTCCACAACACTATCACAATTATTCCAAAGCCAATTACTTAAGCACAAGAGAAATATAGAAATGATTTTGACAGAATTAGATGCACAAGGAACTACAGATGTTGGAATCTTGAACAAATCAAAAGTGCTGGAGGAACTCAGCTGGTCAGGCAGCATCTGTGAAGGGAAAGGGACAGAAAGTGTTTCAGATTGGGTCCCTTCTTCAGACTGATTGGAGTAGAGGAGAAGAAAAGCTTGAAAGGAGAAGTGAGGGTGGGACAAAGCCTATAAGTAATGTGGATGCAAATGAAGAAGGTGTGATGATTGGCAGATGGGTGAAGTGACAAAATCTAGAGGAGGAAAGGAGACTTTTGTGTCAGGTAAGGAAGGGGGGGGGGGGGAGTGAAATGAAAAGCCTCAAAAGGGGATTAAATCGGTGAAATAGGGGGGGGGGAGGGGAAGTAAAGTGCTTTCTCCCCCTGCTCCAATCAGTGTGAAGAAGGGTCACACCTAAAACATTCTTCATCCATTTCCCTCCCCAGCCTGACTCGCTGAGTTCCTCCAACACTTTTGTTCTAGAATAGGATTACACTATGGTACTGAAGTAAACCACCAGCTGGGCCAACAGTTCCATCTTTCAGTCATCTCGATTTCTAAATCAAACAACATGTCTGTGAGGCCATTATCAAACAAACCCAATTCAACAATAATTTTTACCTAGTTCACATAGAAGCTGATAGTGACTGGCATTGGTTGCATAGATCGTCATTTCATCTCGCAGGGAGCTTTGGGAAGTGGAGTATCCATTTTTCTACATAGAAGAAAAAGCATAATAGTGAATGATGTATAATGGATAATACCTTTTCGGGCCAAGAGGAAAACTGACTGTAACTAGTATCACAGCCAAGCAAATTGCAGAGGAGAGGGAGCTAATTATACACCATTAAATAGTACAATGCAGGAACAGACCGTTCGGCCCACAATGTCTGTGCCAAATATAATGTCAAGATACACTAATCACCACTGCCTGCACATGGTCCATATCCCTCCATTCCTTGCATATCCACGCATCTAGAAGCCTCTTAAACGTCCCTATCGTATCTGCCTCCACCAGCACCCCTGGCAGCGCATTCCAGGCACCAACTACCTTCTGTGTAAAAAAACATGTCCTGCCCATTTCCTTTAAGCAGTTTCCCTTTCCCCACTAGTCTTTGACGTTTCCACTCTGGTAAAAATATTCTGACTGTCTACCCTATCTATGCTTCCCATAATTGTATATACTTCTATCAAGGCTCTCCTCAACCTCCAGTATTCCACAGAAAACAATCCAAGTCTGCCCAACTTCTCCTTGTAGCTAATCCGGGAAGCGTTCTGATAAATCTCGTGCACCCTTTCCAATATCTTCACATCCTTCCTACACGGGGTGACCAGAATGGCATGCAATATTCCAAATGACCTGATTTATAGGCCTAACAAATACACTGTAATGTAACTTCTGAAAAATGACCGCTCTACCCCGTGGATCAAAGGTATAAAATAAGTATCCTTTTTTTTTTTAACAAAGCTCTAATGCATAGAATAAATTCAGCTAAGAATGCAAGTTCATAAAACAGCTGACTTCAATTACCTTAGAAACTGAATAGATATTCTTGCAACCAATGTTACCATCAGGGCTGTGATAATTTACACGGAAAATTATACCTGAATAATCTGTCCTGCAATCATTTTGCAATATCAATAATGACACGGTTGTTCTTAAAGCATACTAAATCTCTGAGAAAAAGCTTCTGCCCAAATTTGTTTCTATCATAATACTGTTTAAACATCCACACTTTTGAACTGCTGTGCACATTGAAATTATTTTGTTCAGTCTAGCACTTTCCTCAGCTAAATTTCAAGATAGATTAACATATTTAACAGCCACTCAAGACATATGATTACTTTGCAAAAACAGCATGCCAGAATTAGCAAATGTAAAGAATAATCCTAACCATCCTCACCACTTATATATGTTTCTTTATCTACAACATCAACTTCAAATTAAAGCCTTAACTCACCAGTTGGGGATGGTTTTTTCCGTCTACCTGTCCCCCAGCATTAATCGGTTCTATTTCTGTCTGTGAAATGCAGGAACAGTCCTTAAAAGAGAAAAAGATCAAAACAAAATGGAGAATGTGAAAGTCAGTGGAATCAAAACCGAGATGAGAGGGAGGGAGATGTCCGAGGTGGATTGTTAGCTGATTTCAGCACAGAAAGTTGTAAATAGGATAAAGGATAACTTTGCAGTAGAAAGATGCGGGTGATAGTGAAATACAACAATTATTATTGTGATCATGCTAGTCATAATTTACATTAATGATTTAGACTCTGAGTGAAAAAGGTAATATCTAAATCTCATCTACTGTGCACCAGATAAGGCCTCCTTAATATCGGTGAGCCCAGCGAAGACTCGGGACCATTTTGCTGAATATCTGAATAACACTTCACACCAGTACAATTTAAATTCCATCTGACATTCCTTGGCCCACTTTCCCATTTGATATAGATCGTGTTGCAGCCTTCTGCATTGTCCGCAACACCACCAATTTCGGTATTATCCACAAACTTAATAATTATGCCACACGCATTCTCATTCAAATTATTTATATGACAAAAAAGATAATCTCACTAGTCACAAAATGCTCTCCCCACTGACACTTCCATCCACTTCCTCAGCTTGATTTCCTAAAGGGTCTGATGCTGCCTCCTCTTTAGTAGGGAAAATCCACACATTGCTTAAGAAAACTTTCCTGGACACATGTAAATTCTTCCCCATCCAAACCCTGAGAGCCCCAAACAATATTAGAGAATCAAAACCACCAACTACTCCAGTTTTACTATTCCTACAGCTTTCTGCGATCTTCTGACATATTTGCTCCACTATATCCTTGCAACAATTGATCATCCCTTCTTGTTTCTAAGTTCTCCTCATACTGCCTCACAGGACAATCCCCTAGGAATATCCTTTTTAAATATGTGATCCCAGATCAAAAATGCAACTCCCCCCCCCCCTCTCTTACCTCTATCAAACCCATATCATCGGTACCTGGAACATTGAACTGACAATTTTGCCCATTCTTTAACCATGTTTCTCGAATACCCATAATATCCTAATCCCATGACCCTATCCATACTGCGAGTTCGTCTGCATTACCTGTCAGGCTTCTTGCTTTAAAATAAATGCAGTTTAATCTTTTACATAACTGTTCATGTTGTTGTCTCCTAGGTCAAATGCAGATTTGTTAACCGCTGTGTGTATCATGTCCTTCTAATGCACAACAGTGACTTTCAGGTCCTGATTGGCTGATAATTTAATTCGTAGTTCCATTCTGACCCTTAATCCAGCATCCAACTAGATCTATTAAGATCAAAGTAAACTCAGCTTTTGACAATGCATTGCCTTCTACACTTGTTGACTTTGATCATTTCAGATAATGAGACTCCTAATCATATTTACACAACCTCTAGACCTATACTACTTTTTTTCAGCCAAATTTATAGCACCATCAACTCTGTAATCTCTTCTTCCTCCCACACTATATAGACCTTCAATTTTGTCCTTTCCACATCCCAACTTTTCCCTTCAGATTCAACTTTAATTGTCATTGTCAGTGTACAGTAGAGACAACGAAATGCAGCCTTAACATTTACTTTTTCTCCTTCCACCTTTGATGATAGATCATCAGACAAATATTGTCTTATTTTTCTCCACAGAAATTGCCTAGCCTTTTGCATTATTTCCAGCAGTTTCCCCACATTATTCTTATTGTTTTGCATGGCTGTATGAAGTAATTGACTGGTGCGCCAAAACATTTAACAGGATTACAGATTATTAATTTAACTGAATTCCCAAAATGCTCTGATAGGAGTTAAACTACAATGGTTTTTTTTACTCCAGGCCTGTTAATCCCAAGTTACAGGAATGTAATTATTGTGGCAACAGTTTAGACAAACAGGAGGAGGCTGCAATTATGTAACCACTTTGAGTTGACTTACCAGAAAAGACATGGAAGCTCCTGATTTGCTTGTCGGTTCACAT
The DNA here is from genome assembly GCF_010909765.2 of Amblyraja radiata. NCBI lineage: Eukaryota > Metazoa > Chordata > Chondrichthyes > Rajiformes > Rajidae > Amblyraja > Amblyraja radiata. The sequence goes on along the minus strand of NC_045962.1, from coordinate 47,146,316 downwards.
GAGCACAGCAACCCTAAGAAGAAGAAATACTTGAAGGATGGTCTACTGCTTTATTTGGCTGATCAAAGAAAACCAAGAGCCTGGTAGGAAGATATTTCTGTATTTCCTTGGAAACGGGCCCTTAGGCCCAGCTTGCCCACACCAACATATTCCATCTACACTAGTCCCACCTGCCTGCATTTGGCCCATATCCCTCTAAACCTGTTCTATCCGTGCATCTGTTCAATTGTTTCTGAAATGTTACGATAGTACCTGCCTCAACTACCTCCTCCGTCCGGCAACTGATTCCATACACCCACCATCATCTGTGTAAAAACATTACTCCTCGGGTTCCTATTAAATCTGCCCCCCTCCCCTAGCCTTAAGCATATGTCCTCTGGTTCTCGATTCCCCTATTCTGGCAAGAGAGAACATGCGTTTACCCTATCTATTCATCTCGTGATATTGTACACATCTATAAGATTACCCCTCATCCTCCAAGGAATATAGTCCTAGCCTCCTCAACCTCTTCCGAAAGCTCAGGCCCTCAAGTTCTGGCAACATCCTCATAAATCTTCTCTGCACCCTTTCCAGCTTGACAACATCTTTCCTATAACATGCTGCCCAAAACAGAACATTATACTCTAAATGTGGCCTCACATCTTATATAACTGCAACATGACCACCCAACTTCTACACTTAATACTCTGATTGATGAAGGCCAATGTAAGGTAAACCTTTTTGACCACCCTACCTGTGACGCCTCTTTCAAGGAACGATGTACCTGCAATTTTAGATTCTTCTGCTGTACAACACTTGTCAGAGCCCTTTCATTCAATGTCCATGTCCTGTCCATGTTCGATTTCCCAAAATGCAATACCTCACATTTCTTTGTATTAAATTCCATCAACCATTTCTCAGCCCATCTGGCCAACTGATCAAGATCCTGCTGCAATTTTTAATAACCATCTTCACTATCTAAAAATACCACCCATCTTTGTGTCATCCTCAGATCTTCATATTCCAAGTACTATTGACCATTATTCCTAACTTTATTGATTTTGATCTATTAAGGCATTAGATTTTTAAATACCATTTCCTGCATTGACAAACGTCGGTGGCCTTGTCTATTTCTAATCTTTTCTAGCCTTATTTGAATCTATTTTACCCCACCTTTGGCCTCAGAAGCACCAATCATTCCTTCAATTTCATCAAGGCAGCCATGCCTCTAGTTGCCACATCCTGAAATGTTGATTCCAGTATCTTAGAATCAATAGAATCAATCCATTATCTTAGACACCGAATCGGTTTGCGCACATTAATTACATTTTCACTTAAAAGTAAGTTCAACATTATAGTTTCACATGGTCACTTTAAAGCTGACAGAGGTGATCCATGCCGTTTGAAATTAACATATTGGTATGTTATTGATCCCAGTATATACACTTACTAAATAAACTGCATCATTTGCAAAGGATGTTAACAATATTTAAGAAACGATCCGTTTTCCACAACCTCCTACTTCTCAAGAATACGCTGATCTCTTGAAAGTGGAATAAAATCTTTTACTCAAATTTTTACAAATAAAAACTCAACCAATCGTAGGCACTGCAAAATAAAAACAAAACATTGTCACCAACTCAAAGTAAATAAATCAATTCAACCACCCCTCCATTGAAGCCATCAGCTTTGCATCAATGCAAAAGGTTAACATCTTACATGTTTAAAAGTTGGTTACAAGAAACTTTATTTTGCATGCTTGCAAAAATTATTGATCCATCACAAGCTCTCACGAACTGAGACGTTTAACACATGAAGCCCTCGCACCCACCACCGCCCTTGGGCACCAATTCTCGCTCTACTGTCTGACTCTTGTCCATAGGTCAGTCACTGAGGACCCAACCTCCCCCTGCCAATCCAAGGCCTCCAACCAGGCGGCTCCAGCAATTTGGGGGAGGAGGAGTGTGTCAAAGACGGAGAGGAGTGGAGCGAAAAACAAGGCAAAGACACCCCTGCGTTTCATCCCAGGCGCAACTGCTTTCCTCCCGGTCCTTGACCCTCCCCTTCTTCTACTCCGCCGGGCTGCAGCTTGTGTCGCGATGCCTGCCCCTTCCCCCGCCCTGGCGCCTCTCTCACCTTGATCAGAGAGGGAGGGGGGGAGGTGGATGGGAGGCAGGAGAGGCCACCCTGCCGATCACCACTGTGACGTCACAGAGCCCGCCTCCCCGTCGACAGAGGGCGGGCGGGCACCTTCACCTCGCGCTGTAAATCTCGCGAGACGGCGAGGCGCGCGCGGTGGCCGTTGCGGTTTGAAACAAAGATTAAAGCGGCGGGTTTCCGGGAGCCGCGGGGGACAAGGCGCAGCAGCAGCAGCAGCAGCGAACAAAATACAACAACAAAAATACACATTACATTTCAATGTCACCGCCGACTTATCGCCCGCTGGTCTACCCGCACCACCGACCGACGGCGGAAAGACACTGAACGGCGCGCTTCCCTCTGTGTCACGGACGAGTGAGAGGGGCAAAGTGGCCTCCATTGACCATGACTGCTAAGGGTTTGATTGATGAAAGCTGGTTGACCACTTGATCTGAACGGTTAACTCACTTTCTCACACCATCGATGCTGAATGCGTGCCTGCCATTCTGTGCTGTAATTCTAGAATTCAAGCATCCGCAATCGGATTTGTCGTTATGTAATTGGTAGTTTCACGGTGTTGACAACATTGCACCAATTAGCCTCCTGAGTCCGTCGAACATTCAATGGACCGTAGCCAATTTATGACCTAACCATGCATTCACTTTTCCACCACCTCTTTTAAGATACGGAACATGAAGAATCCCTTGAAATTCATTTGATTTTTTTTCTACTTCTCAAAGAATAATTTATAACAAGGCATGAGCTCAGCTCTGTCCCATATATCCTTCAAATGTTCTCAATGGTCCTTTGCAAATAAGCCACCAGAACAATATATGAATCTCCTAGGCACAATTGACTGCTGTTCAACCTTTCAAGAAATTGTAATTGTTTTTGGAAGTACAGTAAACCCTTGTTATACCAAGAAGGGTTTCGACCCGAAATGCCAGCCATTCCTTCTCTCCAGTGATGCTACCTGTCCTGCTGAGTTACTCCAGCTTTTTGTCTATCTTTGTGAGAACAAACCGTAGTAGGGGAATGGTATCTGATATTGCCCGTTCTCTGCTATAATGAGGTGGGGATTACCAAGTAATCGTATAAGTAGTAGAAACAAAGAGATATACCATAGATGCTGGTTACAAAGTGCTGGAGTAACTCAGCTGGTCAAGCAGCATCTCTAGAGAGCAAGACGTTTTGGATCGAGACCCTCTTCAGACTCTCAGTCTGGAACTGGGCCTGGAATCTAGGTGAGTTGGCATGGGGAGAGGTGAGGATCGGTGGAGTAATTGGCCATGGCCAGAGTGCAAGTAAGGGTTGGTGGTGGCGACCTGAAGGGTGATAGTAGGTTCGGCCTGGAAGCGGCCAGTTAGATGGTGTGGGCTTGGGATGGCGTAGGCAGCTCGACCTGGCAGTGAAAGTGGGTAGGTCAAGTCAAGAGAGTTTATTGTCGTGTTCCAGATAGGACAATGATTTCATGCTCCTGTACCTTCTACCTGATGGCAGTAGAGAGATGAATGTGTGATCAGGGCTGATCACAAGTATTCAGGGTTGACATCAATATCTGCTGTACTGTAAAATGGATGGAGAGAAACATGGGAATTGAAGTCAAAGAATAGATCCGTCATCGATGGAAGAAGCTCAAGCAGCTATATGGCCTACTCCTGCAGAACATTCTCAAGGGGGAGGATGAGCAACCAGAAGTCGGGGCACATCAACACAAATGACATAGGTAGGAAATGGGAAGAGGTCCTGCAAAATGAATATAGGGAGATAGGCAAACGGTTAAAATGCAGGACCTTGAGGGTGATAATCTCTGGATTACTACCGTTGCATGTGCTAGTGGATAAGACAGATGAATGCATGGCTGAGGAGTTGGCGCAGGGGACAGGGATTCAGACTTTTGGACCATTGGGATCGCTCTAAGGCAGGGGTGACCTGTACAAGAAGGACTTCAACTGGAGGAGCATCAGCATCCTTGCAGGGAGGTTTTCTACTGCTACTAAGGAGGGTTGAAACTAGAACAGCGGGGGTGTGAACCAAAGCAACAGGTCTGCAAATGGAAGGGCTGATGAGAAAATTGAGATTATGATCTCAGGATGGACAGGCAGTAAGAAGTTCATAAACATGGGAATAATGAAGGGATGAAATTTATTTACTTCAATGCAAGGAGTTTTGTAGGTAAAGCCGATGAACTAAGCCTGGATCAGTGCTTGAAATTATGATGTTGTGGCCATCATGGAAACCTGGTTGTGAGACGACACAACTGGCACCTCAACGTGCCTGGGTTTCAATGTTTCAGACATGGGGTTGAAAGAGGTGGAGGAGTTGCTTTGCTAATCAAAGACAATGTCACTAGAACTCAGAGGACATATTGGAGGGTACGTCTACTGACGTATTATGGGTTGAACTCAAAAATAAGAAAGGAGCAATTACTCTAATGGATTATATTATAGGGTACCCAATTGCGAGCGGGAGATAGATGATCAGGTATGCAGACAGATTTCGGAAGGATGCAAGAACCACAGGGTTGTTGTGGAGGGTGACTAACTTCCCCAATAGATACAAAAGAGTCAAGAGTGTTTTATTGTCATATGTCCCAGATAGGACAATGAAATTCTTGCTTGCTGCATCACAACAGAATATGTAAAATAGTACATAATGGGAGAAGAAAAAAAGTTCAGTGTGTGTATACACATGCACACATACTCAATAAATAACAAATATTGTGCAGGGCAATAACAATAGTCAGTTGCAGTTCAGAGCTTATTTGTTGTCATGTTTAATAGCCTGATGGCTGTAGGGAAGAAGCTGTTCCTGAACCTGGACGTTACAGTTTTCAGGCTCCTGTACCTTCTTCCCGATGGCATTGGTGAAATGAGTGTGTGGCCAGGATGGTGTGGGTCCTTGATGAAGTTGGCAGCCTTTTTGAGGCAGCCACTGCGATAGATCCCTTCAATGGTGGGGAGGTCAGAGCTGATGATGGTCTGGGCAGTGTTTACAACTTTTTGCAACCTTTTCTGCTCCTGGACGCTCAAGTTGCCGAACCAAGCCACGATGCAACCAGTCAGCATGCGTTCTACTGTGCACCTGTAGAAGTTCGAGAGAGTCCTCCTTGACAAACTGACTCTCCGTAATCTTCTCAGGAAATAGAGGCGCTGATGTGCTTTCTTTATAATTGCATCAGTGTTCTGGGACCAGGAAAGATCTTCGGAAATATGCACGCCCAGGAATTTGACCCTTTCCACCATTGACCCGTTGATATAAACGGGACTGTGGGTCCCCATCCTATCCCTTCCAAAGTCCACAACCAGTTCCTTGGTTTTACCGATGTTGAGAGTCAGGTTGTTGTGCTGGCACCATTTGGACAATTGGTCGATCTCACTTCTGTATTCTGACTCATCACCATCTGTGATTCGTCGAACAACAGTGGTGTCGTCGGCAAACTTGATGATGGAGTTTGTACTATGTCCGGCTACACAGTCATGGGTATAGAGTGAGTAAAGCAGGGGCTGAGCACGCAGCCTTGAGGTGCTCCCGTACTGATTGTTACTGCGGATTAAGTGTTTCTGCCAATTCGAACTGACTGTGGTCTGTGGATGAGGAAGTCGAGGATCCAATTGCAATGGGATGCGCAGAAACTCGGTTCTGTGAGGTTGGTAATTGGCTTGGAGGGGATGATGATATTGAATGCGGAGCTGTAGTCTATAAACAACAGCCTGACGCAAGTGTTTTTATTGTCCAAGTGGTCTAATGCAGAGTGGGGAGCCAGTGAGATCGCATCCTCCGCTGACCTGTTGTGGCGGTAGACGAACTGTAGTGGGTCGAGGTTCTTGTCCAGGTAGGAGTTGATATGCACCATAACCAACCTGTCAAAGCACTTCATCACCACAGACATTAGTGCCACTGGTCTATAGTCATTAAGGCACGTCATCTTACTCTTCTCGGCATGCCCTCTTAAAGCAGGTGGGAACTTCAGACCTCAGAAATGAAAGGTTGAAATATTGACTGGGACTGAATCCGGGCAAGGGGATTAGACAGGGCAGAATTTGTTAGGTGCATCCAAGAAGGTGCCCTTAAACAGCATGTTGACAGTCCGACTCAAGGAGGGGCCATACAGGACCTTATATTGGAAATAAACTTGGATAGGTGACTGATGGTGCAGTGGAAGAATTTGGGGATAGTGATCACAACTCCATATGTTTTAAGATTGTTTTGAATAGGGGCGGATCTGAATGTTGGGGGAAGATATTTAATTGGGGCAAGGCAGATTACAATGTCATTAGACAGTAGCTAAAGATTGGGGTGGAAATAAAGCTAGAAAAGAGGAGATGAAAAGGGGGGTGTAGCTGATAGCTGATGGTTAAAGTTGCATTTAGTGTCTTGCACAAGTTGCATTTAGTGTCTTGCACAATTATGGTGAGAAATGTAAAATCTTGCCTGGAGCAGCATCACCGGCACATGGACTCAGACAACATACCAAATATAAATGATATAGAACAATGAAAAGAAAAAAATAGGACTGAGGTAGGACTCAAAGCTGTCCAACCAAGAATGAGGCGGGACACAAAGTTTGTCCAGCCAGCAAATCTTTAATGTAAGCTAACAATGCAGCTCCCTACTATTCTCCCAGGCATGGACGTTCCCGACCTTAAATAACCCCCAAGGAGCCCGTGACCCGCACCCGTCACCAAGACACGTGACTCCCACCTCCAGAGCCGAGGGTTTGCATTGCGCGTGGCTCACCACCAGCCACATGACCTACCCCCCGAACCAGAGTCACCGAAAGGGACAGGAATCAGAACGAGGCGGCCAGACCTTGTACATACGTCCCCTATGCACAGGGGACCCACCCCATAAGGACGAATTTGGGGGAACCGGAGACAGCAGATGCCCCCGACGGCAAGGCTGTGCCACCTGTACTGGCTCGCTACGGTCTAAATGGGCCAGCTTCAACCGAGCCACAGACACTGTCTCTTGCTGGCCCCCCATGTCCAACACAGAAGTCGTGGGCCAGTGCCGCAGCACCCGAAAGGGACCCTCATATGGGCGCTGCAAGGGCGACCTGTGGGCATCGCGGCGTAGAAAGAAAAGGACTGTCTGCGAGAGCTGGCGGCACATGGAACGGAGCCACAGTATGACGAGACGTCGGGACAGGAGACGGCGCCGACCCCCTCCCGCAAACGGACCAACACAGATGACGGCGGCTCCTGGGACCCACCAGCGGCCGGAATAAATTCCCCAAGAACGGTGAGCAGAACACCATAGACCAAATCAGCTGATGACGATGCCAAATCTTCCTTCGGGGCAGTCCGAATCCCCAGCAAGACCCACGGCAATGTCCATCCATTCGGGGCCCGTGAGGCGAACCTTCAAGGTGTCCTTGAGATGGCGATGGAACCGCTCCACCAACCCTTTAGACTAAGGATGATATGCCATCGAATGGTGGAGCTGTGTCCCAAACTGGGCACCCCGGTCGGATGAGATGTCCAGCAGCACCCCGAAACGGGCAATCCAATGGGCCACGAGGCCGCGAACGTACGACAGGGCAGAAGTGCCCATGAGCGGGATGGACTCCGACAAACGCATAAAACGGTCCACCACCATCAGCAGGTGCGAGATACACCGGGACGGAGGCAGTGGCCCCATGATATCCATGTGCACATGGTCGAAGCGCCGGAGAGGCACTGCGAACTCCTGAATTGGCACCCGGACGTGCCGCTGCACCTTCGATGTTTGGCACGGAATGCACGCCCGAGCCCAACGACCGACTTGCTTCCGCAACCCATGTTAAGGTTCATTTTACTTCAAACAACCAAAAACACAATAAAGTTAGTAATAAAGCAGTAAAATCTTCATTTAGCTCAGGTGGGTGTGGCAGACAACTCTCACAGTATGCAAAATACAGACTATAGAGTCACTCTATCCCCACACAAAGAGGTAATGTGCAATCAGATATATTTATACCCCAATAATCAGCAATTCAGCCATTCTGTGCCTGTTAGGATTGACAAGTTCTTCTGATAGAGGAAAGGTTAGCCCATATATGGTTCTGCTTGAAGAATCTATTTTTTGCAGAGTCAAGCACTTGTTTTTTGATCTTGTTGACGTACATTACAATCTTGTGGAGTAAAGGGTAGGAGCGAATTGTCTGAACATTTTTCTGATTGTTTATATCATAGAGAAAGACTTTCATGTTATTGTGCTGTTATCTCGCTAGTGTTATAGAAGAAAGGAGAAAACGTTCATGTTATTGTGCTGTACTCTTGTTAGTGTTAATAGGAGAAAGGTTAAGCATCTATTTTATTGCTTCTAAATCTATAGCTCAATACATTTTGTTAAAAATCTTTAAACATTCTCACCCATGCCACATGAACCGCGCAGCACCCATTGCCGCCGTCGCCCTGGATAGACGGGTGGGCCAAAACATGAATAACATTGAAAATCCGACGGCGACAGGCCACCGGAACAAAAGGCCGCGGCTGCCCCGTGGACACGTCGCACAGGACGGTAATGCCGGAGGGACCCAATGGCACGTCGTCGAGCACCAAACCCGAGATCGCAGTTCGGTATGCTGGCATCTCCTCGTCTGCCAGCAACGCCGCAGCCAAGGTGGAATAGTCTATGCCTGGGGCCAGGTCGAGAACGGCTGCAATAGCCGGGCGGGACAAGACGCCCATGACCAGGTTACATTTTCCGGCGATGTGGCGGATATCGATGGTAAATTTGGAAATAGAAGTAAGCTGGCGCTGCTGCCGAATGGACCAGGAATCCGAAACCTTAGCGAAAACAAAGGTGAGGGGCTTATGGTCGGTGAAAGCGATAAAGTCCCGGTCCTCCAGGAAATACCGAAAGTGCCGTACCGCCAGGTACAAGGCGAGAATCTCCCGGTCGAACGTGCTATACTTTCGCTCCGCCAGGTTAGGCTGGCGGCTGAAAAAGGCGAGAGGCCGCCAGAGACTGTCGAACGACTGCTCCAACACGCCGCCGACCGCAGAGTCCGAGGCATCCACGGTTAGGGCTGTGGGGGTGTCGACCCGTGAATGCACCAGCATCGTCGCCAGAGGCAATGCTTCAAAAGCCACCACAGCGACATCGTCCCACTGCACATCCCGCCGCTTACCAGTTAACAAGTGGAAGAGCGACTGCATTATTCTTGTCACCGCCGGCACAAATCGTGGTAAAATGTGACCATACCCACGAATTCCTGAAGGCACCGCACTGTGGAAGGCCGCGGGAACTGGGGAATGGCCTCGACCCTGTCTGGTAGAGGAACAGCACCATGCTGCATCACCCGGTGGCCCAGAAAGTCGATGGCATGGAGGCCGAACTGGCATTTGTCAGGGTTGATTACCAGACCGTACTCGCTGAGGCGCTGGCACAACAAATGAAGGTGGGCGCAATGCTTGTCGCATGTGACTAGCCACGAGAATGTCATCCATGTAGATGAACAGGAAGTCGAGCCCCGACCCACGGTTTTCCATCAGGCATCAGAAGGCCTGCGCGGCTTTCTTAAGGCCGAAAGGCATGCGCAGGAATTCAAACAACCCGAAGGGCGTGATTATCGCTGTCTTCGGCACATCCTCCGGTCGCACGATGATCTGGTGATAACCCCGGACTAAGTCGACTTTCGAAAAGAACAGCTCCGGCCAGATGGTGGAGAAGTCCTAGATGTGGGAGATGGGATAACGATCCGTAAAGGTGGCGTCGTTCAGGTGGCGGTAGTCGCCACAAGGCCTCCAGCCCCCGGAGACCTTTGGCATCATGTGCAACGGGGAAGTCCATGGGCTGTGAGAGCGTCGGACAATCCCCATGGTCTCCATGTTACAAAACTCCACCTTCGCGATCTGGAGTTTGTTGTGGGCCAGCCTGCAGGCGCGGGCGTGAAGCGGTAGTCTCGAAGTGAGGATGTGGTGCAGCACCCATGTTTCGGGCTGGCCAAGTTGAACTGTGGGGTCAAGATTTCCGGGAAGTCGGCCAAAATTTGGGCATAAACATCCACTACCACCACCGGGTTGCAGATTGGCGTGGTGGACGCAGTAGGGCGCAAGGAGATCGCTTCCAACGTGGCCCCCTCAAGTCAACTAAGAGCGATTGCGCCTGCAGGAAATCTGCTGGGCCACGTCCGCAACGGTAAACGGCCAGGTGAAGTGGCACATGCCAAAGATAAGGGGAATGGTGTGGATGCCATACGTTCATATGGAATTGCTGTTCGCGGCAGTCAAGAGGGCCCCCGCTTACCAGAATGTGTGTCCATCCTGGACGGAGGCAAAGCGCTGACTTCCGCCTCCGTGTCCACCAGGAATCTTTGACCTGAGCACCGGTCCCAAGCATACAGGCGGTGAATCTGGCCGACCACCACGGTGATTCCCGGCAGCCGGCCCCAGCGTTTCCCGAAAACAAACAGGGCGGGCGGCATTGGTGGACCGCCGAACCCCAGCTCTGGTGGTTGAAGCACCACATTCTTTTGCCGGATTTTCCCGTAGCAAAAGGCTCAGCGGCGCCTACCGGGTGGGCGCGGCCCTAGGCCGTTGCGCCTTCCAGGGCACTGTGGACACCTGATCCAGTGCGCCCACTTCCTGCCACCTGGGCAGTCACAGCTTGTCGGCGCACTCCACTAGCGCCAGGGGGGTCGTCAAAACTCGCCCCTGAGAGGAGCAGGTGGATGTCATCCGGCAACTGCTGCAGGAACGTGTACTCAAACAGCAAGTAGGGCCGATTGCCATCCATGAGCGTGAGCATCTCCCTCATGAGGGCCGATGGCTTCCAGTCGCCGAGCCCACCCATGTTGAGGATCTGCGCCACTCGCTCCAGGAAGCTGAGCCCAAAGGTGCGGAGAAGCAGTGCCTTGAGGCCTTGGTATTTATTGGCTGCCGGCAGATTGTGCAGGTCAGGCACGACACAACCGGTTGAGCGTGCTGACGACGTAGTAGAAATGGGTTTCGTCGACTGTGATCCCGCGGATATGAAATTGCTCCTCAGCGTGTTGGAACCATACCTGCGGCTGAGAGGTCCAGAAGGTCAGTAGCTTCAGGGCGACCGCGTTCAGTTAGGCCTGGCCGGCGGGTTGAGCACTGGTGGCGTGCATGCTGTGCTCCAAAATGTCTATTTTGGAAAATTGGGGTCACCAATGAGGCGGGACCCGGAGCTGTCCCGCCAAGAATGAGGCGGGACATGAAATTTGTCCAGCCAGTAAATCTTTAATGTTAGCATGCGATACAGCCCCCTACTACTCCCCCAGGGACGGGCGTTCCCGACCTTAAAGAACCCCCAGGGAAGCCCCGTGACCCGCACCTCCCGTCACCAAGACACATGACTCCCCCCTCCAGAGCGGAGGGTTCACACTGCGCCACCAGGGGCCGCCACAGGACATTAGTACAAAATTACAATTGAGAAGCAAAGACATAACAGTGCAAAAGGTGGTCTGCGGTGTTCCATTGTTAAGTGTTTCTTTTCCTCTGGAAACCTGGCAATTTATTTGCTTGTCAGAGCTTAGAATCGCGTTTTATTGTGTGCAATATCATTATCATTCTCAGAGTGCACAATAACGAGATATGTAGGGAGATGATGTGGCATGCAGTGTGACATGAGAAAAGGCATTGACATATTTTTAGATCATCCACCTATAAAAATTTTAATATTTCTATTTCACCCCCATCTCAACTCCACCCACTTTTCAGCATCCACCCAGAATGCAAGGTTTTAAATTCCCAGAGGCTGTAGGTTGGATGTCACCAGCCCAAGTTTAACAGTGTCTGTACTTTAAGAAGTAACTAAATAAAGTAGAGTGTTTTTGAGTTACTTGATAGTGATAAATAGATGCAAGGGGGCACATGAGATTGCAGATGTTGTAATCTGTAGAAAAATAATCGGGAACAGCTGGGGGAACTCGTGGGTCACGTAGCATCTGTGGAGGGAAATGGACTGTCGACGTTTCGAGTTAAGACCCCTCAGTTAGAATAGAATGCAAGTTCCTATCACTTCAAATATTTACAAGCTAAAAATTAGACCTTTTTTACTGAAAAATAAAGGGTATCAATTAGAGGGCATCAACAACTTATGCATTAAATACATATGCTGCAAATAACAATTTCATTGCTGCTGGATTGATGCTTATAAAGTGGCAGTATATAATGTTTACAATCTGGTATAATAAACTCCTGAGAGAGTAGTTCAACATTAGTTAATTAGTAAAACATTTGTGTAAACTTAATTATGCATTAAATTAATGGATCATCTCTTCCTAAACCATCAGAATGGTTTTTATACAGATCATAGGAGGCAAATTGATTGCTGGCTCATGCTTGGTCAACTTGGCTGTTTGGATATTCCTCACGTTTTCCTGAATTGGCAGATAACAAGGTTTTTTTCCCCCACTCCTTCTTTATGCCCATTGTATTGCCCTTGAAAGGTTGTATTTACAATTTGCCTAAGCATCAATACTTACCATTATTCTTAAGTCATTGTTCCCATATTCCAATAGTGATTATACTTCACTAGTAATTAATTGACTGTAAATACTTTGAGAAGTTCAGAGGTGCTGAAAGGTAATCCCTTCCCCTCCCCACCCCGGGTCTTAGAACAGATCGTTGTACATGCACACTTGCAATCACATACACACACATTTTAAATGGGGCCATTTCTTTATTAGATCCTGTTCCATTATTGAACGATAGTATTCATTTAGGTCGTAATCCATTAAATTGTATTATAATAATAATAATAATAATAATAATAATAACTTTATTTATAAAGCGCTTTAAACAACCGCAGTTGCCACAAAGTGCTGTACATGAGAACTCATGGACAAAAAGTTATTACAAACCATTAAAAACCGTAAAACGAAGGACTAAAAACAGTAAAAATTAAAAGACATTAAAAGCACTAAGAACAGGAGCAATGTCTCAGCCAGTGTCGAAAGCCAGAGAATAAAAATGAGTTTTTAGGGAGGATTTGAAGATGGACAGTGAGGGGGCCTGTCTGATGTGCAACGGCAAGGTGTTCCAAAGTGCCGGAGCAGCAACAGAAAAGGCTCTATCCCCTCTGAGCTTCCGCTTAGACCTCGGTACCTCAAGGAGCAGCTGATCAGCTGACCTGAGGCACCGGGCAGGAGCATATAGGTGGAGCAGCTCAGAGAGGTAAGGCGGGGCGAGCCCATTCAACGATTTGAAAACAAATAAAATAATTTTAAAATGAACTCGAAAGTGCACTGGGAGCCAGTGAAGGGAGGCCAAAATTGGCGTAATGTGCTCCCTCTTTCGAGTTCCGGTCAAAAGGCGAGCGGCAGCATTTTGAACCAGCTGGAGACGAGCCAATGAAGCTCGTGCGACTCCAGAGTAGAGTGCGTTATTACCAGAATCTTGGCAGCTTTTCCTATGCAGCTGGTGAAATAAGCTATTTAAAATGCTAAAAGTGTTCTCTTCATGATTTGATCAAGATACTGAGTTTAGAGTTTTCAGAGTAGCAATACTTTATATGGCTAATTATGCTTACCCTTATTGCTATGTACATTGTCATGCCAATAATCAGCCTTTCCACATTGGTTTTACTGAAATGCTAAAAAAAAAACAAATATATTCTTTGAAAGCTAGATAAAAATTGACATTTCTAAAAATTCTCTTATCTAGACGGTCAAACTGACATATTTTGAAACTTACTGTTTACTATTAAATACGATGTTTCCACTTGCAGGTACTTACTTTATTTTTGCTGTTGATAGATATCCCGTTGTCCCCTAAGTCAACCACTAGGAAGCAAGTAGTAGCAATCGAATAACAAAAGCTTTGTTCAAAATTTTGTCTGCCTTTCAGTGTCTTTGTCGAGTACAACTCCCTGGCACAGATCTAGTTAGGGACGGAACCAGCAGTCTCCATTCACAGTGCATACAAGCTATAATGAGCAGCACAATTATCTCCTTTTCTTCTTCTTCTTAGGATTGAGGATGATTTATTCCAATCTGGTTTTGTGGACTCTGAGATTGACTGATAATGCCACTGTATACTCCCCCAACGCAATATTCCAGCACTTACTCGTTCCCCCAATGCAACGCGGGGGGGCAGGGGGGCGATTGGGGAGGGGGGTGTTTGGCCGGGGGCGGTGTGGGGTGGAAGCTTTATGGCTTTGCAATTTTAGTCCTTCTCTTGCTCAGAGCAAATTTTACAACCATGCAGATTGAAGTCTCTATGGTTTCTGAGCTGTTGTCAGGAATGTGAAGTTGGGGAATTACCTTGATTAACTTTAGAAGCTGGCCTGTAAGTGGGATTGAATTCCTTTACCACGGTGTTGAGAGTTGGCCGTAATACTTTCAAATCATATTTGGTCCGCCGATCTGGGAGGGAGGGAGGCTGTGGGCGGGCGTGGATCCGAGCGAGGCCAAGGGCGGGCATGGACCTGAGTGAGGCCACAGGTGGGCATGGACCCGAGGACCCGCGCGTGGCTGCGTGCGGGTGTGGACCCGAGCAAGGCCGCGGGCTGTGGGATTCAGTGCGACTGGGCCAGGCGAGCAGGCAAGGGGGGGGGGGGGGGGTTTACAGAACATTCCAGTGTGGCACCCCCCCTTGCAAAGAATCAGGGGTTTATGAAGTTATAACCGTTGAGATGGAGAGGGCGGCGACCCTCTCCCCTTGCAGGGGCATTGTGATGTATACAGACATACAAGATGAGACTTTTAATTGTCTACTAGACTGTGGGATCCGTTGGGTCCCAGCATCACACGGGAGGGCTGGTCCCCCAACGCAATATTCCACCTCTCCACCAATTCCAATATTGGTGGCCAGTGGGGGGCGGGCTTTCTGGAGCACTAGTATGGGTGTTGTGGGCTGAAGGGACTGGTTTCCAGAGGGCTAGTATGGACATTGTGGGCCGAATGGATTCTTGGGCTGGCGGCTCAGTCATTCAAGCCTGATGTGCTGGCAGCTCACTCACTCACAGCTTGTGGGCTGGCAGTTGACTCACGGCTATTCCTTGAAATTCCATTTCAAGCAGGGTGCAAGGCCACCAAATTCAAGCGCAGTTTCTTACCACCAAGCAGGATGCAAGGCCACCAAATTCAAGTGCTGTTTCATACCATTTCAAGCAGGGTGCAAGGCCACTAAAGACAGCGAGTCGTGACCTCTCCCTCCTCCATCTTGCAGAGACTGAGCCACGCCCACACTTCTGGGTTTTATAGTCCCTCCCATCAGAAGGGGCATGGCCGTCATGGTGTGATTGACAGGAGAGAGAATAACAACATTTATTAAACACTAATAACTCTTTTATTTTTCATCGATGGGAAAAATCCTTGGCACATGATGAGCGTAGGGGGACTCTGAGTAAGATGGCCAAAAATCACAGCCGTACGTGGTAACATTTTTCCTAAAATCAATATAAAGCGCAAACAGGAAGTGGTCAAGATTTCCAAACCAAAGGCAACACAGCTTTAGAATTTCCAAACCAAAGGCAACGCAGCTTTAGAATTTCCAAACCAAAGGCAACACAGCTTTAGCATTTCCAAACCAAAGGCAACACAGCTTTAGCATTTCCAAACCAAAGGCAACACAGCTTTAGCATTTCCAAACCAAAGGCAACACAGCTTTAGCATTTCCAAACCAAAGGCAACACAGCTTTAGCATTTCCAAACCAAAGCCAACACAGCTTTAGCATTTCCAAACTATATTTTCAAACCACATTAAGGGCACTGACAGGTCAGTAAAACCACTCACAGTTTAGTAGATATGTTTTCAGTGTTATTCATAGCTCAGACTGAGAGACGTGACCCTCTCACTCCCCCATCTTGCAGAGACTGACGGAGGCACTCAACACTTCTGGGTTTTATAATCCCTCCGGAAGGGGCGTGGCCATCAGGAGAGAGAATCTCAACATTTTTTAAACACTAATAACTCTTATCATATCTGGTTCATTGGACAACACTAAGTCTAGAATTGCCTTTTCTCTGATCGGCTCCATTACAAGCTGCTCTAAGAATCCATCTCGGAGGCATTCTACAAACTCTCTTTCTTGGGGTCCTGAACCAACCTGATTTTCCCAGTCTACCTGCATATTGAAATCCCCCATCACCACAGTGGCATTACCTTTGTTACATGCCAGTTTTAACTCCTGCTGCAACTTATACCCTACATCCGGGCTACTACTTGGGGGTCTGTAAATAACACCAATTAGTGTCTTCTTGCCTTTACAATTCCTCAACTAAATCCATATTGACTCTACCTCGTCAGTCCCTATGTCTTCCCTCGCAAGGGACTAAATTCCATCCCTCACCAGCAGAGCTACCCCCCCTCCTCTGCCCACCTGCCTGTCCTTTCTATAGGATGTATAACCCTGAATATTAAGTTCCCAGGCCCGATCCTCCTGCAGCCACGTCTCAGTAATCCCCACAATGTCATATCTACCAACCTCTAACTGAGCCTCAAGCTCATTTACTTTACTTCTTATACTTCGCGCATTCATATACAATACTTTTAATTCCTTACGCATCTCACCTTTCACATCGTTCCCTATTACACTTGGCCATACTTTCCTATCCCTTTGTGAGCTTCCTTTCCCGTTAATTCTGGGGTAATTAACCATCCCTTTACTCTCTTTCCCTTTAACTCCATCCTCGGAATAAATGTTAACTTGAACTTTCAAGGGATAATCGTTTGAAATTGTGTCTGCAATAGCAACTGATGCCACGTTATCTGTCAGTTTAAATCATGAGATTCGTAGTTTTTTTTAAACTTTTTTGGTAATGTGGGTAAAGATGGATAATCATCACAGATTCGCCATCGTCATATTGATTAGCTGAATAGTCTTGAGGGAATAAATTAATTAGTCATAAAATGATTGGGAAACCAATATTTTATGATTGTACTGAAAATCCCATGAAAAAAAGATTTTTCTAATGTTTAATAATTTGGAATTAAATTCAAAGAGCAT
This sequence comes from Amblyraja radiata, assembly GCF_010909765.2. Taxonomy (NCBI): domain Eukaryota; kingdom Metazoa; phylum Chordata; class Chondrichthyes; order Rajiformes; family Rajidae; genus Amblyraja; species Amblyraja radiata. The sequence continues at coordinate 47,129,291 of NC_045962.1, read as the reverse complement.
TAAAATAACTGCATTGTTTTCATTTTCTTGCATTAATTATGAGGGAAAGGCTATTTAACCAACTGGGCTGTTGGGAAGTAGGAAACCATTTGACAAACCTGACAGGCTAACTTTATTTTGGGGAAAGTGGTGCTTATACATTCTGGGGATGTTTCTATACATGTGACAAATAAATGTATCTTGTATTAGGACAGTTTCTTGCATGTGCTTAAAAGGTGCTCACAAGTATTCGTCCAGAAATGACTCATTAAGTAAAACTTTAAAATCTAGTGATTTATCTTATTGATCTAAACTGTTATGGTTAAGAAAGAACTGCAGATGTTGGAAAAATCGAAGGTAGACAAAAATGCTGGAGAAACTCAGCGGGTGAGGCAGCATCTATGGAGCGAAGGAATAGGCGACGTTTCGGGTTGAGACCCTTCTTCAGGCTAAAGTAGGGTCTCGACCCGAAACGTCACCTATTTCTCCAGCATTTTTGTCTAAACTGTTATGGTATATCTTTATAAAATACTAGACCGAGGGAGGGGAGGAAGAGGGACGGGGGGGGGGGGGAGAGGGGGGGGGGGAGAGGGGGGGAAGAGGGGGGGGGAGAGGGGAAGAGGGAGGGGGGGAAGAGGGAGGGAGGGGAAGAGGGTGGGGGAAGAGGGAGGGAGAAGGGGGGGGGGGAAGAGGGAGGGGAAAGAGGGAGGGGAAAGAGAGAGGGAGGGGAAAGAGGGAGGGAGGGGAAAGAGGGAGGGAGGGGGAAGAGGGAGGGGGGAAGAGGGAGGGGAGAGGGAGGGGGGGGAAGAGGGAGGGGGGGAAGAGAGAGAGAGGGGAGGGGGAGAGAGAGAGAGGGGAGAGAGAGAGAGAGAGGAGGGGGTCGCAAGGTTTTTAATCAAAGGACTTGCGACAGGCGCGACTGGCAGCACGTTGGGTTTGCAGCGGGAGGGAGGGAGGGAGGGAAGGGGGAGAGGGAAAGAGGATGGGGAGAGAGAGGGAGAGGGCGGGCCTGAACTCGGTGAGCGGGCGGCTCAGACGGGGCCGACCTCGGGCGGCGTGGAGAGCCTCGGCAGCTCTCGCGTGACGATTCCCTGCGATCGTCATGCGATCAACGGAGGAATTGCAGGTTTCCCAGAGGGAGTAATGCCCCGTGCGACAATAACTGCCGCCGTCGTGTTCTACCATCGGGTGGGGGAGACGGAGTGGTTTCAGAAGCAAGCCGGTGACCTGCTGTGACCTCCCGATCTGCAGAGCATTTTGAGAACCGGGGGGGGGGGGGGTTGGAGTGACGGGCAGGTGTGGGAGTCCAGCTGCGGGAGGCGTGGCGCGAGCTTTAGTCCACTGCGGCGGGGCCCGGCGCCTGGAGGCAGGTGGGCCTCGATTGTAGCGAAGCAAGATGGGTTACTCTCACGCAAACGTGTAGTACGCTCATGGGCGGATTCATGGGTGATTATATGACTCATTTTAGCAACCAACCCCCGCCATCTTGCTTCCGGCCAAAGATTGGATCCAAAGATCCTATATAGCTCTGCTATAAGATCTTTGATTGGATCCGCAGCGAGGAGAAGGAGTGTGGGGTCCGGGGCAGCGAGGAGAGGGAGTGCGGGGGAGAGGCAAAGATCTTATAGCGAAGCCCCCTATAAGATCTTTGGGGAGAGGGGCATTGTAGTGAGGGGGCAGGCGAGGGAGTGCCGGGGGGGGGGATAAGGCCTAGCGTGTGTGAAGTTGCGGGGAGGTTTACAATGTTTCTTATTTACAATGTTTCTTATTTAATGTCCCTTGTCTAGTCTGAAATAAAGTTAATTATTGGATCAGAAGAAATATAATTGTGTGTTATATGATTATATACATTTATATAATTTTCATGTATGTGTGTTTATAAACATTTTATTCTTTAACAAGAATTAACAGAATTATGAACTAACAGAATTATGAATCTTACCCTATATCACACACAAAAAGTTCCCCCGCAATGTCAATTACCCTGCGAGTCGGGTCGGTTCCGGTTACTACAAAACACTGCTTGTGAGCCATTTAAAAGAAATGATTTAAAAAACATAAAAAAAGACAATTACCAGAATCAAATTTTAATCTTGACAAGAAGTATGAACTGACAGATTTATGAATCTAACCCACACAAACTGTTGCCCCGCAACATTGATTACACTGCGGGTCGGGTCAGGTAGGCTCAGGTTACTAAAATGGGCGTGGAAAAATGCCCATGATCCCCTCCATAGCGTACTACACGTCAGCCCATTGCATTTCGCAGGAGTAGCCTATCTTGCTCCGCTATAAGATCTTTGCGCTATAAGATCTTTGGGTGTGGGAGTCCAGCTGCTGGGAGGCGTGGCGCGAGCGTACTTGGGCTGGCCGCGGGGCTTTAGTCCACGGGGGGGGGGGGCGGCGCCTGGAGGCAGGTGGGCCTCGATTGGTGGGAATGTGGGCATTGTGACGTCAGCAGCTCAAGATCTGGCGAAATATTGACCAAGGAGTGGATTTCTGAACTCGTAAGATAAATCCCTACCGAAATTGTAAAAATCTCCGTGTTTTTGCGTCAGGTTTTTGAGGCAATATGTTTCAAAGGCAAAATGCCGTACACCCACACACACAGAGTTTTAAAAGTATATAGATTATTTAGTAAAAAAGGAACTGCACATGCTGGTTTATACAAAAGATAGAAACAAAATGCTGGAGTAACTCAGCGGGTCAAGCAGCATCTCGAGAAAATGGATAGGTGGTTTTGGGTCTGGACGCTTCTTCAGACTATCTTCATAAAATATTGGTTTGGTCACAACTGGAAACCGGTGTGCATTTCAGGTTACCACACTGGAGGTGAGATATAATCGACTTGGATAGAGGCGATTCATCAAATCGCCATATAGATGAAGCATGACAGTGGTTCATTAGTTGAACACGACCTACAAAAGAGCAGAGACGCTTGTTAAGTCTTTTGCTGATTATTCTTTGTCTCCTTAAAAGAAAATACATTCACCCATATGCCAATGAACTGGCGTAACCAATTCCCTTGTGTCATCTGCATCCTTCGGCGCTCAGTGGGCCCTGTCCTCCAATAATGAATGTGGTCCCCGCGTCGCGGTGGTCACCGTGTGATGACGTTGTTTGCACTGTGTGGGTACGAGCGAAGCCGGCGGTCGGGAGTTGATGACGGCTGTGACGGGAGTGGAGGAGCGCTGGTTGCTAAGGCTGCCCTTCGGTTTCCGCGCCGGGATTTGAGCAGCCGACGTGGACCAAAGGGACCCGGACTGGTTGGAGGCCGGTGTTTGATGGCGAGCTTGATACCGACTGTGAGTCCGGGGGAAGACTGCGGGGAGGCGTCTGAGCGGCGGCGATAGTCGGCACTGGCCGTGTCAGCCGTACCGTGGAGCTTCTCCCGGTTACCTTTCAACGTCATCCCTCGTGAGAGCTCCATGCAAACCGTTTCTTTACCACCGCCTGCTCGATTCCAGGGAACGTTTCTCCTTGTTGACAAGGTTTAATGCTATCCTGATACAATATCCACAGTCATGCAATCACGCACCGCCCTACTCTCTCAATGCCCCCAACTCCACAGCCCAACTTCCTCTACCCCCGCTATCACTGATCACCCTACCCGTTCTTACTCTCCACTCCACCGGTCATCCCTCTTCCCCTCCCCTCTTTCTCCCCCCATTTCTCCCTCGCTCCGCTGGTCGACACCCCTCCCCCTCCCTCCTACTCCTCCTCCCTCCTCTGCTCCACAGGTCATTTCCTGCACCTCAACACTGCCGAGCCCTCTCAATGCCCCCAGCTCAACTGGTCAACCCCCTCCGCTACCACTGGTCATCCCACAATTTTTTACCCTTAATCCTCTCTGCCCCCTCCCACAGGTCAACAATCTTTCCGCTCCCCCTTCCATCCCCCTTTTTTCTCCTCTTGCTCCATCCGTTATCTCTTCCCCTTCCCTCATGCTCCAACAGTTGACCCTCTCTCATTTCCCCCTTCCCCATTTCTCTCTTGCTCCACCATTTGACTCGTTATCCTTTCTCCTCATTGTTCGTCAACCGACCGCCTGCTTTTTACTCCACTAGTCAACGCTCTCATCCCCAACGCCTCTACTGGGAAACGCTCCTTTCCCAACCCTTTTTACTGCCAAGTATTTGTTATTGCCCCCATTTCGCCATCCCTCCCCCACCCCCCTCTCCTCTGCTATTTTCTGCCTCCATATTATTTCCATCCTATTTCCTCATCACCTTGGTGGCATGGGAAGATGTCAAACTGGTATTGTGTCATGTTTAAGAGATCCCCCATGCCCTGGCTTATATTTATTCATCATTTCATCACCAGCAATTATATATAAGTTTGTAGCATCCAAAGTTACTGCTGTGTTTTGTTGTCTGCACTTCACAGAAGTACTTTTGACATGGAGGTTATGGAAAGTATGAATTTAGCATGTACAGTTCCCCTTCCTTGGGTAACGATGGGCACCTGCAGTATGAGCAGAAGATAGCCAAACATTGTTAATGCTGCAGTGCCAACAAAAAAAATCACTGGTTTGTAATCAACGGTAGAGACAAAATGATGGAGTAACTCCGTGAGACAGACAGCAACTCCGGAGAGAGGAATGGGTGATGTTTCGGGTCAAAACCCTTCTGCAGACTGATAGTCAGGGGAGAGGAAGACGTAGAGATATGGAAGGGTAAGGTGTGAAATTGACAGATCAAAGAAAATGATAATCAAGGAAAATGTAGAATGATTCATTGGTAGCAATGGGGAAGATGAGAACGAGGCATACAATCAGTAAAAGTGAAACTAGTCAAAGAACTAGGATGGGGGTGGGAAGGATAGAGTGGGAAAGCAAGGGTTACTTGAAGTTTGAAAAATCAATATTCATACTGTGTTGTAAGCTACCCAACCTAAATATGAGGTGCTGTTCCTCCAGTTTGCGTTGGGCGTCGCTCTGACAGTGGAGGAGGCCAAGAACAGAAAGGTCAGTATGGGGGGGTTACAGTGTTTAGCAACCGGGAGATTGCATAGCCCTTGCTTTCTCGCTCCCATCCTGGTTCTCCGACTAGTTTCACTGTTCTCCCAAAGAGTCACCCATTCCTTCTCTCCAGAGATGCTGCCTGTCCCGCTGACTTACTCCAGCATTTTGTGTCTATCTTCGGTGTAAACCAGCATCTGCAGTTCCTTCCTACAAACTTGTTATCAAGGGTGTTTTATTTTCTTATGATGTATCTTTAGTTTGCTCATCCTATTTATGCTTAAGGATGTGAATGTCCTTCTGCTGTAGGTGCAATGATGTATATGTGCAAATTATTTTTTAGCGTAATCCTGTAAATTAGAAAATTATTCTGAATCTAAATGTGGCAGAATAACCTGTAGGCATTATGCATGCCATGTCACCAATAATGATGGTCACAGCTGCTCCGGGATTTTTTTTCGAATTCTTATGCTTCTGATGTTAATCCTAGGAATTGGCTTTGAGCTACCAAGGTGGTCGCGATGGGGCAGGGAAGGAAGTGTGGAAGGCTGTTAAAAAAGGCTAGATTCATCACATTTTTGTTGAGTGTAATATTAGAGTATGGGAAAAGGAGCTGTATGATATTCAAGAATTAACCAATTGAACTTGCTTTCTAGTTGGTGAGAAAGATGAGGATGGATGTGTCCAGCGGACCAGTGGAAGTGTTGAGGTGTTATGTGGTGAAACCTCCAGGAATATATTCAAACAGGTTGCAATCTTATTGAGATAATGTTTAACTTGGGATGTTAGTGAATTCCCATCCTAGGAATATTATTTACAGCATGCTTTAATATACAGTAAACTCTCGTTTTAATGGACCTCTTATAACGGATTTGGGTTATAACAGGCTGACATATCAATGGCTGGCCACGCTATCCCAGGCTCCCTGGCTGCTTGCAGTGTCGGCTGCATCCACCCCGCCCCCGACTTGCGCTTAATCTAATCCCGTGTTGCGCTCAGATCTACCTCTTTGACCAAGCTTTTGATGACCTTTTACCCTTCAGTGCAACGTGATTTTATCATATGATTATGCTCCTGCAAAGGATGTTATGCATTAAAGATGCTATAGAAATGCAGGTTCTTGCTGTTGAAGAGGAAGATATCATTAAATACAGCTGACTATCGTGTCGCACAGTGCCATTTTAATAGATTCTTCTCACTAATTTATTAAAATATTCTACAATCAGAGAGAATCTCTCTATTTGTGTGTCTTGGTTCAATATAATTGCACAGGCAATAATTTAAGTTGAGACTATGAGAACCTCTTCTGTTAAATTAAAGATAAATTAATGACTCAAGGTGTGACATGTAAAGTGCTTTAGATAATGGGATTCATTCCCTGCAATCATTTAGAATGTGCATGTTGCACATTCATCTTGTCTCCAAAATAATTTTTTTCCTGCCGGCCTTGTCATTTAATGTGGTGAATTGTGTCAGATAATTCTTGTTAGGGCAGGACCTTGATGCCTGTATTGATTTTATTTTTAGGCTTACCCTGGATCCATTACCTGCAAGCTTCATCTAATGAATAATGGTTCTATTTAATATCAAGTGCTTGGCCATTGCTTTCAATGTGAAGAATACTTTTGTGAAAATATCCTTTCCCGATCTCACGTACTAAAAATGAAGAGTAGTGTTATAATTAGTTTGCACATCATTGGTGTCTATTCACTACTTCTGGATGCATGTGAAGTTACAGAATTGTTGTACCTAATCTCTTAATTTGGTTATGCCCTTGCTGTGCAGCATTGAACATTAGCTGCATATTCTCTATTTAATGCAGTAACTGATCTAATAATACTCTTGTCCTTGCTGTAAGGGTAGTTACCCGGCTGAAATGAAATGAATGCCCAGAGACGAACGCTCTGCTGTAAATGGACATATGTAGCTGTGTAGATAAGTTATAAATACTGGGTGGATCTTGCAGGTTGAAGTAGGATTTCCTTTGTTTTATGTTGGTTATTTATTGTGGGGGGGATGATTTTATTTATTTATTTATTTATTGTGGGGGGATGATTTTTGTGTGTAAATGATTATTTTAGTTTGTGTCCAAGATGGCTGTCGGAAGGGAGAGTGTACGCTGGCGCACTTTAGCTGCCGCTGCTCTCTCTTCACATTGTGTTTTTGATTTTTTTGTCTTTGGATCGAATTCTGTCTTTAATTTGTGTATTGGTGATGTCTTTATTATTTATCTTACTCTGATTATATGTTTTTTACTCTTGTTAAATTCTGTAAGGTGTCCTTGAGACTTTTGAAAGGCGCCCACAAATAAAATTTATTATTATTATTGTTTATGTCATTGTGTATCATCAAGAAAGTGGGTTGTTTGTTTATCTTGGTTGTATGAAATGTTACTGGGGAAAGTTGTATCAAACTAGTCTAAAGCCAGATAAACAAATATTTAGACGGTAGGTGCAGGAGTAGGCCATTCGGCCCTTCGAGCAAGCACAGCCATTTAATGTGATCATGGCTGATCATCCCCAATCAGTACCCCGCTTCTGCCTTTCCTCTCCCCATATCCCCTGACTCCGCTATCTTTAAGAACCCTATCTAGCTCTATTTAATTTTAGATTGGCATGCACATCAGATTGAATAATCTCTTTGTGTGCCGTATCACAGCATTATAGAAACACAGACCAGGCAGAGGAATCTAGGGGAATAGAAAATTAAGAAAACTGAAGGTGCTGCAATCTAAGATAAAATAAACACTTGCATGACAGCAAGTCAGGCAGCACATGTGAAAGAGGAAACAGTTAATGAGTCAGCTCGAAGACCATTTATCAATTGATTTTTAACACCAAGCATATGGAATCTAGGACTGCATAAACAGAAGCATAGAGAACAAGAGAGTTATGATGAATCTTCCTAAATTACTGACTCGCCCATAACTTGAGTATCGTGTATGCTTCTGGGCACTAAATTTTAGGAAAGATGTGACGACCTTGGAGAAGGTGCAGGAATAATTTGGTCAAATTACACCTGGCTTAAGGGACTTTAGTTACATTGGAGAATCTGGAGTTATCTCTTTGAAATAGCACATTGCAAGGGGATCTAATAGAGATGTTTAAAATTGTGAAAAATCCAGTCAGCATACAGTGTGAAACTATTGTATTTGGCAGGGTGGTCACAATCCAGAGGGGAGAGTGAAAATAACCTAAACGGAGGGAGATTTTCTTAAACCAGTGAGTAGTTAGCATTTTTGATCAAACTTTGGTCAAACCCTAACAGCTGTTTGTGCCAAATTTTGTTTGATAATGTCCTTGTGGTTTGTGGTGCTTTATTATGTTATAAGCACTTCAGTATTCTGACTGCGCATGCCCAGGTCATAGGTCACTAGCTATAAAACAGTCTTGGCAATGGTGGTGCTGCATTGTGTGCAGGCTTGCATTTCGTCCGTAGTCGGGGTCGGTTCTCTGTCGCTGTATGTGTCGTTGAGTTGCTGTTGGGCCGTCCCCGTCTCCTCCATGGTGTGCAAGGTAGTCAGGAGTCAAGAGTGTTTTATTGTCACGGCTTGTATTTAGGGTAGCGGCTGAGGCCATGGGCGAACTGGCACCTGTCCCCATAGCAGCCCATCGGGGAGCGGGTTCCTCTGGAGTTGGATCGGGGTTGGGCTGGAATTGGCACTGGCTGTGGGTCTGTGGGTCTGAGGCCGCTGGTGTTGTCGGTCCGGGCTTTCGGTTGGCCTGGTGGGAGAGGCGGAGATGAGCTGAGGTTGGCGCTTCTCCGCGCTGGGCCTGGGGGCCGATGTCCCGTCGCTCCGATGGGACACTCGAGTGGGGAGGGGGAGGGGGAGACTGGGGACGGTCCAGTGGCGGTTCGGCAGTGATTGCGGGTCTCCCCCCTGCCTGGTCTCCCCCCCCCCCACTCTGCCCGGTCTCCCATCCACCCCCCCCTTGCGTTTTTCAGAATACCAAACTCGCTTATACAAATTGTTAAAGATTCAAAAAGCATTGAAACTGGCCAACTGTGTCTGTTCCAATCATTGATAATGCGATCAACAGTAATCCCTTTTTCAAGCCGATGGCCCATTGCCTTCCATGCAATGGTGTTTCAAGTGCTCATCTAAATATTTCAATGTTGTGACAATTCACACGAAAGTAATTTTCTTTTGAGGCATACCTTTGATCTGGTATTTTGTTGGTTCACATGCTTGATCAATGGTGTTTTATCATTAATGGTTTATTATTATTAATGTTTAGTGTTTTCTGACTCATTCGTAACTGCCACTGTATGTCATGTTGTTACTTGTGGGCGGAGCACAAAGGCAAATTCCTTGTATGTGAATACTTGGCCAATAAACTTACTTACTTACTTATTCTTAAAATGTGGTCCTTAGTTTTGGACTCGGGAACATGTTTCCTCCCTCTAGCGTGTCCAATCCCGTAATAATTTTATATGTTTCTATGACCCCTCTTATCCTTCTAAATTCCAGTGAATACAAGCCCATTTGCTCCATTCTTTCATCATATGACAGTCCCGCCATCCTGTGAATTAAAATCGTGAACCTACGCTGCATTCCCTCAATAGCAAGAATGTCCTTCCTCAAATTAAGAGACCAAAACTGCACACAATACTCCAGGTGTGGTCTCACCAGAGTCCTGTACAACTGCAGAAGGACTCCTCTCATTATGAAGGCTAATATGCCATTAGCTTTCTTCACTGCCTGTTGTACCTGCATGCTTACTTTCAGTGACTGATGTAGTAGGACACTCAGGTCTCGTTGTACTTCCCCTTTTCCTAACCTTACACCATTCAGATAATAATCTGCCTTCCCGTTCATGCCACCAAAGTGGATAACCTCACATTTATCCACATTATACTGCATCTGCCCGCTCATTGTAAGCTCCAGAGTATGATGGGGAAATGCTCCCAGAAACGGATGCGACTGGCACTATGCACTTAGACCATCACTATGCACTTAGACCATTATCATTTGCACCGGTACAGCCACAAACAAAAATATTACATGCTGCAGCATCAAGGGTGCAAGAGGCCTAGGTGATGGAAGAGTCGCAGTGACACCGACTGAATTTACACAAATTGTATCATAAATCTACCCTCGGCTTACTGCAGATTTCTGGAGACAGTAGTCCCAATTTTCCTGGTGCTTGCAAAAATTTTGATCCTTATTTGTGGTTTCACTGGCTCATAGAAGCTATTTATATAGATACTTCATTCTAAATGTGACTATTGCAAAGTCGACACTGTCTTATCTCATGTATCCACTGCCAGTGACATGTTCTGGGAAAGATAGGGTGAACATTGTTTTATCTGATATTTTAGCAGTAAATTTACGCAAATCTCAGCAGATGAGTACATGTTACACTTGGCGTCAGGTTTATTAATAGTTGTTGTATAATGAGAAAAACACTGTCAAAGCTAAAGTTAGTCATGTAAAACAAATTTAGCAAGGAAGCATCCTCCAAGTACATTTTATTTTTATATGCTTTGCTAAGAGCCAATATCATCAGCAAATATGTAGTATCAGATTTAATGCAAAATACCTTTGAGATATGTTGATCAACTGTCTCTGAATCCTTTTTTCCCCAATTCTTGTTAACTAGTTCTGCCTTTGTACTTTTGTAATTACCTTTATTGGCTAGGGACAACCACTAGAGAAGTTTTTCTCTTGCTGCTCCTTCTCTCAAATTGATTCTCCATCTTGACCTTCAAATTCAAGATCATATTGTAGTGATCTCATCCTTTATTGACAGAATTAACTCGGCTCATTTTTCTTTCTACCTATTCTTTCAGTGTCCAGTATCCTAAATTATTTAGTTCCCAGACAAAAGCAGAAAATATTGGAAACATTTAGCAGTTCAGTCAGCTGTGGAAAGAGAAAAGGTTGTCAGAGGAAGAATCTTCAAACTGAAATGTTAGTTGTTTCTCTTTCCATTGATATTGACTGACCTGCTGAGTGTTTTCAACATTTTCTGTTTTTGTTTCGAATTTACAGTATCTGAATTTTTATTTATTTTTTGGTTTCCAGCTTTGGTTATCATGCAGCCATATCTTTGTAATAACTTTCAAATCATTCCCATTATGTGATCATTCCCATTGTATCCAAGTTGACCACCCCAGCGGGATGTTTCCTATTTCTCTTGTAGGTTCCTCTCCAGTCAAAGGAAGTCCTTAAACCTGGCATCAAGCTGGCACCACAGTCTTCAAGACCTTCATAGGGTGGCATAAAGTGGTTCCATCCCTGTATTACACTCTACCCTATCACTTTTACATTCTTTTCACCCCCCACCCCCCCCAAACCAGAAGCGGCCTTTGTGACACGGTGCTGCGGTTAGTTTATTCATCCTCTCTGCATTTGTTGCATTTAGTGTCTAGAGGTGTATACTTCTGTCTACAAAGTAAAAAGGAGTTGACTCTGCATGCACCATAATACTTGCCTCAATGTAAAGGCAAAAACCTCCTATTAGATTTCCTTCTAAAAGCCACTGTGCAGCTTTTGAGGGATGATTTATTCCTGATTATAATTGTGGTGAAATTATACTTGCAAAGCGAGCTATGACTAGTAAATTCCTTTTGTGCCATTGTAATGTTGATGTCACTCACAGTGCATAGAGATTGTACTCTAAATTATTATGTCTTTTTGATATTATCCATCTGGAATTATATAAGTAGAACTTTGAAAGATTGGTGTTAAATGCAAGTTGTGTTTTGTATTTGCTGCAGGTGACGACTGAGCATTATGAGCTTTCTTTCTTCAACTGTATTTTTGAGAATCGCCAACCCAACTTCGTCCTTTTCAACTGAATGGGATATGACCTGCAATGAACATTAAATGCAAGTCCACTCAGCAATTCTAAAGATTATATGGGATGATACGCATAATCTTCCTCAAGCATTGAGTCATCTATTGTTTATTCAAGCTGTTTGGATGGCGGAGGGAGTTTACTAGAGGGAATTTTCCACAATGCCTTTGTATAAGTTATGCCAGAAAATAAACCCATGAATGTGGATCAAAAAGAGACAGGGACCATCACTGGTAAGAATAAAATTATGGTCTTAATTTGGAATGAGAAAATCTTTTGTTTTTTTCTTCGCTCCTTCAAATGCGTTGATTTATTATCCAGCATTTGTTGTACATAATTTTTTCAATATAAGATTTCACATGTTTGCATTGAATACTAGTTGAGAGTGGAGAAATAAATTAGTTGCCATTGCACTAGGGATCAAAGGGTCACCAACCAGCTGGAATAATAAAGAAGAGAAAATATGTAGAGCAATGCAAAAAGGTTTAAAAACTGGGCTTTTCTTTAATCAGGTGGTCAGCCTGAAGCGTGTTAGAAGGAACTGCAGATGCTGGTTTAAACCGGATAAACACAAAAAGCTGGAGTACAGTGCCCTCCATAATGTTTGGGACAAAGACCCATCATTTATTTATTTGCCTCTGTACTCCACAATTTGAGATTTGTAATAGAAAATATCACATGTGGTTAAAGTGCACATTGTCAGATTTTAATAAAGGCCATTTTTACACATTTTGGTTTCACCATGTAGAAATTACAGCAGTGTTTATACATAGTCACCACATTTCAGGGCACCATAATGTTTGGGACACAGCAATGTCATGTAAATGAAAGTTATCATGTTTAGTATTTTGTTGAAATCCTTTGCATTTAATCTGCTTGAAGTCTGTGATTCATGGACATCACCAGTTGCTGGGTGATGTTCTGCCAGGCCAGTATTGCAGCCATCTTTAGCTTATGCTTGTTTTGGGGGCTAGTCCCCCTCAGTTTTCTCTTCAGCATTTAAAAGGCATGCTTAATTGGGTTCAGATCGGGTGATTGACGGCCACTCAAAAATTGACTATTTTTTAGCTTTGAAAAACTTGCTTTGGGATCATTATCTAGCTGTAGAATGAACCGCTGGCTAATGAGTTTTGAGGTATTTGTTTGAACTTGAGCAGATAGGATGTGTCTATACACTTCAGAATTAATTATGCTACTACCATCAGCAGTTGTATCATCAATGAAAAGAAGTGAGCCAGTACCTTCAGCAGCCATACATACCCAGGCCATAACACCCCCACCTCTGTGTTTCACAGATGTGGTGGTATGCTTTGGATCTTGGGCAATTTCTTCTCTCCTCCATACTTTGCTCTTGCAATCACTCTGATATAAATTAATTTTCGTCTCATCTGTCCACAAGACCTTTTTCCAGAACTGAGGTTTCTCTTTGAAGTACTTCTTGGCAAACTGTAATCTGGCCATCTTATTTTTGCAGCTAACCAGTGGTTTGCATCTTGCAGTGTAGCCTCTGTATTTCTGTTCATGATGTTGTCTGCGGACAGTGGTCATTGACAAATCCACACCTGACTCCTGAAGACTGTTTCTGATCAGTCGGACAGGTGTTTGGGGATTTTTCTTTGTTACAGAGAGAATTATTCTGTCATCAGCTGTGAAGGTCTTCCTTGGCCTGCCAGTCCCTTTGCGTTTAGTAAGCTCACCAGTGCTCATTTTCTTCTTAATGATGATCCAAACAGTTGATTTTGGTAAGCCTAAGGTTTGGCTGATGTCTCTAACAGTTTTATTCTTGTTTCATAATGGCTTCTTTGACTTTCATTGGCACAACTTTGGTCCGCATGTTGATAAACAGTAATAAAAGTTTCCAAAGGTGATGGAAAGACTAGGTACTAAGAGCTCTCTTATACCTGCATTAAGGAGGCATTTAAACGCACCTGAGCAATTACAAACACCTGTGAAGCCATGTGCCCCAAACATTATGGTGCCCAGAAATGTACAAACACAGCTGTAATTTCTACATGGTGAAACCAAAATGTATAAAACTACCCTTTAATAAAATCTGATAATGTGCACTTTAACCATGTGATTTTTTTCTATTACAAATCTCAAATTGTGGACTACAGAGGCAAATAAATAAATGATGGGTCTTTGTCCCAAATATTATGGAGGGCACTAAGTCAGCGGGACAGGCAGCATCTCTGGAGAGAAGGAATGGTCTGAAGAAGGGTCTTGACCCGAAACGTCATCCATTTCTCTCTCCAGAGATGCTGCCTGTCCCGCTGAGTTACTTCAGCTTTTTGTGTCTATCTTTGTTCAGCCTAAAGCATCAGAATTAAGAAGCCATGGATCTGAAATATTTACTTTTTTGTTCTTCATTAGAGCTGGTCAGCATTTCCTTTTGATTTTGATTTCCAGCATTGATTTTGTTTTTGCTTTTGTATTAGAAATCTGAAAGGCATCGGGTAAATATGAGCGGGTTTGCTTATATTTACTATCATACAGTCCATTGTTAAACGATGGAATTGTAGCGGCACCAAACGTTGTGAATAAACAGTTGCTTTATTCAGGTGTTACATACAAGTTTGGTCCACTAACATAATTGCCATTGCTGCTGCAGCTGAGCGAGGGTGTTGTCTCGAGCTCAGCTACCTGTTGACTGGGGGTGATCTCAAGGTGAGATATACTTATGTAGCAGGGCACTCCCCTTATCCCCATGACGTCACGTGACAGCCCTCGTAACCACTGCCGAGGGTTCGACTATAAGTGGTCTGTCTATCAGCTGACGCCACAGGACCCCCCAGAACCGGAGGAGGGAATAGAACGCGCTAACCTTCTAATAGAAGGTGCGCAAGCTTGGTCGAGGGCGGCTCCTGCTGTGGGTCCGAGGCACCCCGGCCGTGGGTCGGGATGGTGGGGCCCGCCGGCACAGTCGATGCTCCGGCTGTGGGCCATCCTGGCTGTATGCCGAGGGGTGTGAGGAGACCAATGCAAAAGCCGCCAGATGGACGAGACAGTCGCAACTCCTCGACCAGCAGGGGATTGTGTCCCGAGAAATACGGCACCCAGCAACAGCTGGGAGACGTCGGCGACAATGCAAACAAAGAGGGGGTGGGGAGAGGGAGATTTAAATAAATAAATAAATAGACTGAACGCAAAACTTGGCGTTGTAATACAGTGTAAAAAAGTGAAAAGAAACAAAACAAACTACAGTGAGCAATCAAGTGCAGAGTGGTAGGAAAGTTCAAATTGTCCAGTGTCCAAGGTGCAGGATGGGAAGCTGTGCTGGAAAACTAGGGGTTGCAGTAACAGCCTCTGACCTGAAGGTGGCGCGGTTGCCG
This sequence comes from Amblyraja radiata, assembly GCF_010909765.2. Classification (NCBI taxonomy): domain Eukaryota; kingdom Metazoa; phylum Chordata; class Chondrichthyes; order Rajiformes; family Rajidae; genus Amblyraja; species Amblyraja radiata. Next base: position 47,114,217 of record NC_045962.1, on the reverse strand, counting down.
GCGGTCAGGCTGCAGAAAGGTGGCGCTGTGGACAGCGGGCAGGCTGTAGTGACGGCAGCCGACCTGAAGGTGGCGATGTTGACGGCAGTCAGGGAAGGTCGAGCGTCTCTTCCAGCCGGCTGCGGCGGCCATTTTTGCAATCGCTGCGGTGGCCATGTGGCAGTAGGCCACGGCGGCCATCTTGGCGGCCGGCTGAGGCGGCCAACCCAGGTAATTTGCGGATGCATGCGGGGAGCGACGGCTGGTGGGGGAGCGACGGCAGCCGCGGCCTCTCGGCTCCGGTGGGCAGCAGCTGGTGGGGGAACGGCGACAGCTGCGGCCTCTCAGCCCCGGTGGTCTGCTCCGGGCGGGTCATGCGGCAGAGATTGGCGGCCGTCAAGCAATTGACCATTGACCTGGGCGGACTGCGGCATACCTTACGGTAGGGCCGGTTTGCGGCAGCATCGCTGAGCTGGGTTGGGCTATAGGCTGCAGACATCAGGTCTCCCGACGGTGCGTGTGTCGGGAGAAATCCAAAATTACAATTTGGAACATCGGGGTCACCAATGTAGTGGCACCAAACGTGGTGAATAAACAGTTGCTTTATTCAGGTGTTACATGCAAGTTTGATCCACTAACATAATTGTCATTGTTGCTGCAGTGAGCAAGGGTATTTTCTCGAGCTCAGCTACCTGTTGACTGGGGGTGATCTCAAGGTGAGATATACTTATGTAGCAGGACACTCCTCTTAACCCCATGACATCTCGTGACAGCCCTCGTAACCACTGACGAGGGTTTGACCATGTGGTCTGTCTTTCAGCTGATGCCACAAAATATTACTTTAAGCCTGTTGTCTGGATATTTTGTGTTACTTGATATGTTTCTGAATTCAATCATTGTTGCTTAGACATGTTTCTTCAAAAATGTGTTGTCTTCTATTGACAAGTTGTGATATGCCTTTGCCAGAAATGTGAAAATGTGAGTCTCAAAGTATAATCAGATGCCCCTGATCATTTTGTATATTCCTGTCACCAGATGTGTGCAGCAGTGAGGAGTTGCCTGAGGTGGAACTTGTGAGCTTGATTGAAGACCAGCTTCCTCAGTATCATCTACGAGCAGAGTCGCTCTACCTCTATCAGAATAAGGACTGGGAGCAGACCTCGGAGCATCCTGGCCATGCATCCAGTGGGCTTTCTCCTACTCAGGCTGAGGAGGCTTTCCGCTACATGAGTAAGTGACGTGGTCATGGTAACTTTTCATTGAATGATTTATTGTGTTGGTTCAGAAGGCAAATGGCTTGCCTTGGAGGTAGGATGATGGAAGGGGGGTGGGGGATGGTGATCAATCCCATAGCATTATTTTTCTGTCTAGGTTATTGACTTTAATTTGTATTATATGTAAAAAGCAAACCATGTTAGCAATTACAATGCCACAGCAACCAATTTGATAGTTTGATGGGGAAAAATATTGTCAGGGGATCTTTTGCATTCTGAGATTTGCCTTCAGATTTCAATGGAAAGGTGGCACCAGTTAATGCATCACTATCACATTGATGTTGCAACCTGGTTGTTTTGGAGGATAAATATTAACAAGTCTGAAGGAATAAAGCCATCACATAATAAGTTGATTTGCATTAATTTCTAATGTCCAGGCACCATTTCAAGCTGCAGTATAGTTGCGCACTTCATGGTGTATTCAACCTATGCCATATCTCATTGCAAAACCAGCGAGCTCATGCCAAATGGAGTCATGACTAATCGATCTGAATTAAACTTAAGTATCTTTTCTTGTCTGTATCGTATTTAAATTTGCTCAATCCCGAATACTAGCTGGATTTAGTATGGCCATGGTAATGATGTATTTAGACAATTGGTGCAGGAGTAGGCCATTTGGCCCTTCGAGCCAGCACCGCCATTCAATGTGATCATGGCTGATCATCCCCAATCAGTACCCCGTTCCTGCCTTCTCCCCATATCCCCCGACTCCGCTATTTTTAAGAGCCCTATCTAGCTCTCTCTTAAAAGCATCCAGAGAACCTGCCTCCACCACCCTCTGAGGCAGAGAATTCCACAGACTCACCACTCTCTGTGGTGAGTGTGGAATTTTTGGTATTGCTTTAGTTTTAGAAAGCTTGCACAAGAGATTATCAAATTCATTCAGAATAAAATTCAGCTGATGGCAAATAACTCAATTATTGCATGTTCATGTATTTAGGATTTTCAAAATTTCTGGTAAATATCCACTTCAATTTTGAAATCCTTGTGACAAAGGATTTGAGAGAGCAAATAGGAATAAACTGTTGTGCTTGTCAGTTTCTTTGTTGAACGAAATTAAGGTGCATGTTGCAATCAAAAGCGCTTGAACAATTGGTTGGGAAGAAAGCCAAACTGGGTGGATAACCAGAGATCAGACATGTCAGAATTGACACAGTTGATAACACACTTGGGTTTGAGTCAAAAGGCTGAATGCAATTCCAAAGACTCCTGAACATTCAGACTGGCAGCACTAAGGATGTTGAGCACTCTGGAAGTGATTTCCCACAAACCTATTTTGAACATTGAACCTATTGGTGTCCAGTGCAATATTTATTTCCCAAACCATATCATATCTGGTCATTATCGCATTGCAGTCTGTACGAGTTTTGCTCCCTGCAAATTCACTGACCATTTCCAATGTTACTACAGTGTTTCCACATCAAAAGTTCTTAATTGGCTATAATGTAAACTAAAACCTGAAAACAATGTGAAAGTCCCTCTGTAAATGCAAAACTTTCCTTTGAAGTAACTACAGGTGCACAACCTTTTATCCGAAAGCCTTGGGACCAGACACTTTTCGTAATTCAGAATTTGTCGGTCTTCGGAATGGAAATTTTTTAACGTAGATTTTAATGGCTGGCTCAGTGGTAGAGTGCTCGGCTCATATCCGCAAGGTTGCGAGTTTGCGCCTTGATCCTGGCAGTTACTCGATCGCGAGTTTGAGTCTTCAATGTCGTTTTTTCTTGCAGAATAAATGTTTGTATGAAATACAGTGTAGGAGAGGTGTACTGACTGTGTGGGCAGAACTTTGAGAAGTGATTGCCCACCAGTCTAAAAAGCCGCTGTGTCTCCCTGTCCCTGGGATAGCAGGGGGCGATCAAACAGCACAATACCCCCCTCCCCCTCCAACTCCAGAGGAATCCGCTCCCCGATGGGCCGCTACCAAAGATCATAGAGGAGCTCCTCTATGATCTTTGGCCGCTACAGCGACAAGTGGCAGTTCGCCCACAGCCCGAGCTGCGTCCCCTCATCCGCCACCCCAAGAACAAGACGTACCTTGCACACCATCAGCTTCTGCCCCTACGTGTTCCTCTGGAGTTGGAGCTGGGCTGGGCTGCTGCTGGCTGTGGGTCTCTGGGATCTCCGTGCTTGCAGTGGGCCTGGGGGTCGGTGGGCGGCGGTGGGAGCTGTGGACCTACGGACCTACCTCCGTGGAGCTAGCCAGCTTCGGAGCGTGGAGAGTTGCGGGGGCGAGCTGCTGCGACCCGACTCCGGTGGATGGTGACACCGGGAGCTCGCGGGTCTCCGGTGGGAGACTGCTTTGCGGGGCACCGGCAGCGGCGACTTCTCCCGCCCGAATTACGGGGTTGAGAGCAAAGATCATAGAGGTTGAGAGTGACCTGGAGGGGGGCCTTACAACGCCCGACGCGGCTGTCAATTGCCGCGGACTTGCTAGCGCCCGCCGGGGGCTCCAACATCAAGACCGGGGCAGGGCCCTACATCTCCCGGCGTGGCTTTGAGTGGCCGCTCCCCGATGGGCCCCTACGACGCCCCGAGCTGCGCCCCGTCATCCGCAACCCAGGTTCCTCTGTAGTTGGAGTGGGGCTGGGCTGGGCTGCTGTTGGCTGTGGGTCTCTGGGATCTCCGTGCTTGCGGTGGGCCTGGGGGTCGGTGTCCAATTGGTCCTGACACGGTCCTGCTGCAATCGCCGACGAAGACAGTGCAAAGCCCCCGCGCCGGTGCAATGGGTGGGGAGCTGGAGAGGGGAGGGAAGGGGTCACACACATGGCCGGGAAGCAGAGTGGTGTAGGTGGGGTGAAACTGAAGGGAGCGACAATCTGCTGCTGCCTGCCCGCTGAGTTAAAAAGTTCCCACGCAAGACTCACGAAACACTGTATATCGTGAGTCTACCGTGGGAACTTTTTAATTCAGCGGGCAGGCAGCAGCATATTGTCAATTATTAACCCTCCCGCGCAATATACCCTCATCTTCTCTTTTATGAATGGGGATTTAGTTCCCCTTTCTTCGAGGACCGACCGGAGGTTCCGCTGTCACCTCTGCGGGCCGCCCTCGGTGAACGTTTTCAAGGACCTTTCTTCAAGGACCGAAAAAATGGCCGCTATTCGGAGGTTTTCGTTATTTGGATCTTCGGATAAAAGGTTGTGCACCTGTAGTGTCCTTCCAAATACAAACTCTGTCAGACTGTCAGTTTTCCAGCATTTTTCATTTTCCGTCCAAAATCCATTTGTTACTTGAATCATTTGAACAGCGACTTTGTTTTCCCTTGATCTTTGCAGCATAGTTAATTTGCAGAGAAGCAAAGTTTTTTTAGACAACAAATGTCAAGAGCAAAGATCTTAGAGCTCTAAGATCTTTGGTCAAGAGCAAGATTCGGTAAAGGGCCGGTCCCACTTGGCCGTCATTTGCGCGCCATTAACGCGACCTGGTAGCGTGTGGGTAGCAAGGGACGGGCGCATGGAGTGGCATGGAGGAGTGTGGAGTTGCGCGCGGCATCGCGCAGCGCGCCAGGATTTCGTGCTGCACGAAATCTTCGCGCGCCACAGGCCTGTCGCATAAATGGCGGCCAAAGTGGGACAGGCCCTAAACCCTGGCGCGGCACTACTTCTCACCTCCAACAGCAACTGAAGCAGGCAAGCGATCGCCGAGCTCAGCCTGGGGCTCACGGCTGTTGCGGATCCGGATCCGCCCCCACTCCTACTCCCAGGGCGAGGCCAAGACGATTGGAGATAGACACAAAACACAGGAGTAACTCAGCGGGACCGGCAGCATCTCTGGAGAGAAGCAATGGGTGACGTTTCGGGTCGAGACCCTTCTTCAGACTGAAGAAAAGTCTCGACCCGAAACATCATCCATTCCTTCTCTCCAGAGATGCTGCCGGTCCCGCTGAGTTACTCCTGCTTTTGTGTCTATCTTCAAATGACGTCATGCGCTCCAGACGACATGATGATGCGCGCGACAGTCACTACCGGCCTGTCGCGTAAATGACGGCCAAGTGGGACAGGCTCTTAACATTTCACTGCAAAAGCCAAATATATGGAGTCTAGTGTCCCCTAGTGGCAAGTGAATACTCTTAAAGCTATTAGCATAAACTGCTGAAGGTAGACACAAAATGCTGGAATAACTGACCGGGGCAGGCATCATCTCTGGAGAGAAGGAATAGATGATGTTTCGGTCTCGCCCTGCCTGCCCCGCTCATTTACATGACCTCCCAACTTCTATACACAATACTGACTGATGAAGACCAATGTCCCAAAAGCCTTTTTTTACCACCTTTTCTACCTGAGACTCAACCTTCAAGGAGCCATGCACCTGCACTCCTAAATCCCTCTGCTGTACAACACTTTCCGGAGGCCTATCATTTACTGTGTAGGTCCTGCCCTTGTTAGACGTCCCAAAATGCAACACCTCACACTTCTTGTATAAAGGTGTCACTGGCATTTACTATCCATTCCTAGTTCCTCCTGAGAACACGGTGATGGTAGCCTTGAACTGTCTGATGGATAAGATATTCCATGGGGAGTCTCAGAGTTTAGACACTATCCTTGACTCTCTGGTTGTCATTGCTGAAGAAACTATGGTGAGCAGCAACAATGCATTGTATAGATATTCTCTTCGGGCCTTTGTTTTGCACAGAGATGATAACTAGACTGATTTATATAACTTTTAACACCACGGGCCAACTCAAAACTCTTTATAGCACTCAACTTTGTCGAATTACAGTCACCATTGCAAGATCTCGCAAAGATAAGAAATAGTGACAAGCCACAGACCCTTGAGCCTGCTTTGCCAAGGCTGATCCTGAGTCACAAAAAACTATTTTCCTATTCCCTCTATATTCCTTAATATTCAGAGAACTTACAGCCAGCGACTGAGCCTCCATCGCACTCTGGTTGATGAGTAGGGTCTTGAGGAAATGAGCCAGCTGTGGACCATAAACATTAAATTATTTTCCCTCATGGGCTCCACCGAGTGATGCTTAAAGGGAATGGGTACAAATGCATTGCGGCTAGGTTCCTGATGCTGGTGGGAAGTAGCAAATGTGTGTTGGACAACAAGCAAGTTTCAGCCAACACTGGTCGCACAGAACACCTGGCCTGGCACTGCAGCACATCATCGACACGGAGAGGGCACACTTTCAAAGGCAATGAGGTTGTGCCGATGGTGAATCCTGTGCAGCCTCTACTCGTGCCAGCTATTCCCACTTGCTGCAGTCTCCAGCTTTCTCCACTGCCTCCCCACCCCCCCCCCCCCCACACCGTCCTTTGGATGGAGCCTCCAAACATCAATCCCATATCCCCACCAACTTCTCCCTTGCCCATCTGCACCGGCTGCTCTTTCCACTGTGGTTTCCTACTGCTTCTTACAGAAGGAAGTACATCAAGACAAGAAGATAGACATAAAATGCTGGAGTAACTCAGTGGGACCGGCTGCATCTCCAGAGGGAAGGAATGGATGACGTTTTAGTGAATTACAGTAAAATAACTAGCAGAAGAAAGGCAGGGCAGATGTTTTTTGCAATTTACCAGGCAGTACAATAAGAGTTTCTTGTATTCAACTAAAAATAGAATTATCAGCTGAAGAACTGCAACAGTATGGTTGCTGTGTTGTACTGATCTTCCAATATGACCTTCCAAGAATCTCCTCCAGTTTGGTCTATTTATGATATTGGTAGTGATTTAGAAACTCGGCTGCATTATGGATTGCTTTACAGATAAAACAAAATAATTTACTGCCATGTAAACTGCGTTAGATCCAATGTGGGAATGTAATCTGAGCAGTTTTTGTTCAGCAGTACACCTATTTGCTCTGCTGACCGAAAAAATAACGAGACCAAAAATTTGAATTGCACTTTTTTAATGTACGATATCACAATGGTTTTAGGGGAGAACTAGCAAATAAAATTTGTAACTGAGGCAGATAACAAGGAGGCAGGAGCAAAGGAACAAGGTGTGGTTGGATTCCAGGAAGCTTAAGGCAAAGTCCCACTGCTGTATTTCTGAGAGAAATAGAACTGGAGGAGCTTCGAGAGTGAGAAGAATTCGGTTGCTGAAAGGTTTGAATGTTGAAATTTTGAAATTGCTGGAACACGAGTGCCCAGTGCATACGAGCGAGCACTGACATGAAGAAATAGTGCAACTTAGAACATGGACTGGTAAATAACTTTACGGAAGATATAAAGTGATAGGATTAAGAATAAGGGGTAGGCCATTTAGGACTGAGATGAGGAAAAACTTTTTCACCCAGAGAGTTGTGATTCTGTGGAATTCTCTGCCACAGAAGGCAGTGGAGGCCAATTCACTGGATGTTTTCAAGAGTTAGATTTAGCTCTTAGGGCTAAAGGAATCAAAGGATGTGGGGAAAAAGCAGGAAGAGGGTACTTTTTAGATATTTAAGAAAGAACTGCAGATGCTGGAAAAATCGAAGGTAGACCAAAAATGCTGGAGAAACTCAGAGGGTGAGGCAGCATCTATGGAGAGAAGGAATTGGCGAGGTTTCGGGTTCAGACCTGAAACCTCGTCAATGAAGGAATGCATAAACATTTTGACTGATTGATTCAAAGTAGAGTATCTGGGTGAGTGGATGGTCTGGGTGATGGAGTAGTAGTATAACATTCTGCATTGTCTACTTCACAATGACTAGGGAGTGAGACATAATCAAGGCTGAGGGACAGTAGTAGTGCTGGGACTCGCAGTTGATGAATCGTGGCATTCCCAGCATTTGTTTGGAGGAGGCAGTGCTTGTGCAAGTAGTACTGGACGTGGGACAAGTACTTGGCAGATATAAAACAGCAGGGAACTGAGAATTGAGCTAGGAGTTGTAAGCATACTTATGAGACTGAAGCACAGGTTTTTAATTCAATTTTATTTTGGGGAGAAGATAAAATCGGGCCGTGCGAGGCTGGGGAACGATGAGGTTGGAGGCTTCGGTGGGCAGGGAGCCGGAAGTGATGAAGTCAGTGATGGTGCTTGAGATTAAGGCCTGGTGTTCGTCTGTGGGGTCATGGTCCAAGGATAAGTTGGAGGAGGTGTCTGAGAGAGTCTGAAGAAGAGTCTCGACCCAAAACTTTGCCTATTCCTTCTTTCCATGGACACTGCCACTCATCTGCAAATTTGCTAGTGTTACTTTTAATTCCATCATCTAAATCATTAATATATATTATAAATAGTTGCGGCCCCAGCAACGAGCCTTGTGGCTCTCCATTTGCCGCTGCTTGCCATTCTGACGGGGACCTGTTTATTTCTACTCTTTGATTCCTGCCTGCCAACCAATCTCTCTATCCATTTACGAGTCTCATAAAAGTTGGGGAAGAACCAGTTCCTGAACCTGATTGAGTTATTTCAAGATTTCAAGCGTTTTTACCTTCTGCCTAATGGGAGAGAGGAGAAAAAAGTGTGACCGGTACGTGAGTGGTCTTTGATTATGTTGTCTGGTTTCCTGAGGCTGGCTCCCGTATACATTAGGCCGATGGCAGGGAGTGCTGTTTTTGCGTGATGTCCTGGGGTGCATTTATAACATTCTGTGCGAACTGCGTTCTTCCTGACTTTGGCAGAGCAGTTGGTCTACCAAGCTGTGATGCATTTAGATAGGATGCTTTCTAGGATACATCTGTAGAAGCTGGTAAGAATAATTGGAGACATATTGGTTATCCTTAACCTTCTGAGGAAGTGTTTCCTTGGTGGTAACATCATTGTGGTCTACCGTGATATTTACACCTGGGAGCTTGAAGCTCTCGGCCATCTTCCACTTCAGCACCAAGATTGCAGATTGGATGTGTACTCCACATCATTTCCTGAAATCAATAACTAGCTCCTATGTCTTGCTGACATTGATGGAAAGATAGTTATCTTAACACCATGTTATTAAACACTCTATCCCCTTCCTGTGCTCTGTTTTGTCTTGATTGGCCCACTGCAGTGATGTAATCTGCAAATTTATTATCATGGAGAATTATTGTGAAGGATGTTTTGCCAACCTGCTGATTATGGTCTATGGGCCAGGAAGTCAAAGATCCAGTTGCCGATGGGGTGTGGGTGCTGTCCAGGAGATGAGTTTGGTTGGAATTCATATGTTGAGATGGAGCTGTCATCAATAAAAAGGAGTCAGAGAGAGGTGTCCTTGTTAACCAGATGTTCTAGCAATGTGTAAAGGGCCGTTCGTGGCATCTGCCATGGATCTGTTGCAGTAGGAGGTGAATTGCGGTGGATCAAGGCTATTTTGGACGCTGGAGTTGAAATTCGCCGTGATCAGTCTGTCAAAGCACTTCATGCTGGTGGATGTTAGACTGGGGGGGGTAGTCATTAAAGCACACTACTTTGTTATCCTTTAGCACTAGGATGATGTTGATTTTCAAGCAGGTGGAAGCCTCCGATTAAAATAAGGAGAGGTTAAAGATGTTCATGAATACCCCTGCCAGCTGATCTGTGCAGATTTTGAGGACAATTTAACATTTTATTTGATACTAGACCTTTTTTGACAATTTTCAACTTTAATCTGTAATAAGTCGATAAATAAAGGATGAACTCTTCAGATAATGTGATCCCGGCCTCGACGGGAAAAATGTCAACCGGAATATGTAAGAATGTTATCGTAACCGCGTATTTTTTCTGCGAAGATGTAAAGACACACACATATACACACGCACATGATCAGACTTTTAATAGGTACTAGACCAAGTGGGACCCGTTAGGTCCCGTCCCCTCAACACGTGGTTACGGGGGGTGGGGGGGGGGGGGGTCTGCGGCATCACACACAAACTAACCACCACACACACACACACAAACACACAAACACACAACACACAACACACAACACACAACACACAACACACAACACACAACACACAACACACAACACACAACACACAACACACACACACACTAACCACCCCCTTGATATTATATTAATATTATTCATTCGCTCCTTGTACTCCATCCCCCGCCCTATCCACTCACGCATAGCCCCCAGCTCGCAGGCGCGGTGAGAGAGGGAGGGGGGGTGGAGAGAGAGGGGCAGAGAGAGAGAGTGAGGGGCAGAGAGAGAGCCTTCCTCAGCACTGGAGTTGAAAAGAAAATCAATTCCCAATTGCAATACCAATTCACCCTCCCACTCCTGTCCTGCCAGGAGCTATGATGGCAACATTGTTGCAATGTCGGGTGCATTTGATGTGAGATACCATTGAGCTGAAATGTTCAGAGTGCTGCTGCCAATGTTCTTGTCTTGCAACTTTGTATCAAAGTGTGTTGGAAGCTCTGAGGAATGATTTTAAAGTAAAAACCATTTTAAATTCAAAGTATTTTTGAACATTTTTATTAATGAGAAATTAAGCATGCATTTTTCAGATAAGGCGACTTTGGACTGCACAGAAAAAATCTCTATCGGAATATGTAAAAATTTTACCGTTGGCGCGTCGTTTTTTCGAGAAGATGTGATTAAACACAAACACAGGGGGCGCCGTCCTGTACGGGTATTGCTGCCCAGCCTGCAGCTGTCCGTTTTTTCATCCCTTTTTAAAAAATGTTTAATTAGTTGAGTTTTTTTTTCGGAGTTCGTCTTTTTTATGTGGGGGTGGGGGGAAACTGCCTTTCAGAGTCCCTACCTGGTCGGAGAGGCGGCTTTTCTCTGGGCAGAACCTTCGACCCGTCCTCGCGGCCTACCAGCCGGCCTGGAGCGGCGTTTCCTGAGGGGACGGCCCAGAACCTCGGCTTCGGCGGCGGCACAGCGCTGGAGCGCTATCGCGGAGCGGGCGATGCCTTGCCCGGGTCGCCGCGCAGGAACTCCGGGGAGCTGAAGACCGCCGATGAACATCGTGGAGCTGCGGGTGGCGGCGCTGACTTTAACATCGGGAGCATGGGATCTCTCGCCGAGATCGCCAGTGGGGGAGCTCCATCCAGCGTGGCCTGTTGGCTTCGGAAGCCGCGGTCTCCGGTAGAGAAGCGGCCGTTCCAGATTTCCCAAGCCGCTGTGATGATTCTCCCGACGCCGGAGCACCATCATCCGGCGAGAACGGCCTGGAACATCGGGCCTCCGTAAAGGCGACTGCGGAGGCCTCAATAGGCCCGACTATGGGTGGACATGGGGATGGTGACTGGACTTTGTGCCTTCCCTCATAATGGGAACCATTGTGGGGGGATGTTTTTTTATGTTAAATTTCTTTATTATTGCTATGTTGTTTTCTTTTTTATGTGCTGCAATGGCAATACACATTTCATTACACCAATTGGTGTATGTGACTAATAAAGAACCTTTGAACCTTTGAACGCACACATGATATGATATGAAAAGATGATGAGATGTTTACCTGGTTTAAAAGTACTTGGGTCAGGAGAGGAGAAGCAGGAAAAACTGACCACCTTCCAAATACACTTCCAAATGAAAAAAGTGCAAGGATAAACTTGTTTGTACAAACTTTTTTCTTTATTTCAGCAAATGAGAATCATGCCCTCCCTCAGAGCTACCAAGAAGTACGGATTTTCCGTACAAAATACGGAAATGCGATCGGAATACTGATGTAAGGATTTGCTTCGTAAAATACGTATTTTTTAAAATTGGGCCCGACTTCCTGTTTCATCTTGCTGCTTAAAAAATGCAAGGATATAAAAAGTCATACTGTAACTCTAAAAATTATAGCAGATTAAATCTATTAGTATTTTAAATTTCAAGATCTGGATGATTATTTTTGTGAGCTTTGATCTGCCTGTCACGCTCCAGGTTTAAACAGCGCTGCCAGTTTAACGTGTGGGAATTTAAACGAACAGTGCTATGGGTTCTAAAAATAGCACTCCCAGCTGGAGTGCTTTACACATAGCGCTATGGCCACAGCGCTATGGGTCACAGACTGTTAGGGGAGGGAAAGAGGGAGTGGGAGGGAGGGAATAAGAGAGGAAGGGAGAAAAAAAAGGAAGGGGGAGGGGAGGGAAAGAGGGAGGTGGCGGGAGGAAGCGAGAGAGAGGGGGAGGGTGGGAGAGGGAGGGGAAAAAGGAGGGAGAGAGAGCGAGGGAGGGAGAGGTAGGCTTCCAAAATGGCTTCTACATCATCATCTGGTACTAAAAGCAGGAAGCAGCCGTTCAAACAGCAGTATACAAAGAGATGGCAATGAATTCACTGTCAAGTAAGTTGCGTAGAAGTCATGTCAATTGGTAACAAAGTTATGCATTCTTGTACTCTTACATGGGTATGAGCGCACATTAAACATTTTTTTTTAGCAAAATGCAACCGCGTAAAAATACTAATTTCCTCAGCAAAATACTGATTTTCAGGTACTAGAATACTGAAATGCTCTGACAAAACTTGTCAGCTCTGCTCCCTCCCTTTCATGCTCTCCCTCCCTCTCATGCTCTCCCTCCCTATCATGCTTCCATTCATTTTGCACATTTCGGGTCACTCATTTAAGCTTCAATGTTTATGGTGGAGCCCTTTGTGCTGTTGATAGGGCAGATTCCAAGGCACACCATTTTTCATTGAGGTCCACACAGTTCAGCAAATTGGATTAGACCAAATCTAACAATGAGGTCCCTGTGATGATGCACGAGCGGAAGAAAACCGTATCTGCCCGTACTGCTGCCTTGGTCAATATTTGGCTTGTACTTCTATGTTCCTCTAATCCTCTGAACACATGTAATGTCAATCCTCTGAACTCATCCCCTTACTTTATTCCAAAAAGCTGCAGATCTCCCAATTTTCTGATCTATCTGCTTTTAAACATTCTGAGCCCTTTTTTATATATCCCAGAACTAGTATCCATTTGTAGGATGATTATACTTTAAGATGAGTATTATTTTTGAAAATATAAATGTAACGTTCATGCTTACTAGTTTGCTAGTGTAACTATTAAAAAAAAATAGTGTAAGTATAAATGTAACCTTGGGGGAATGTTTGCTAGTGCTGTCGGGGAGGATTTAAACTAATGTGGCAGGGGGATGGGAGCTTGAGCAGAGACAGTGGGGTGTAAAATGAGGGTAGAAGCAATAGGTAGCAAGGTGAAAAGTAAAAGTGGCAGGCAGACAAATCCAGGGCAAAAATCAAAAAGGGCCACTTTTCAACATAATTGTATAAGCGGTAAGAGTGTTGTAAAAACAAGCCTGAAGGCTTTGTGTCTCAATGCAAGGAGCATTTGTAATAAGGTGGATGAGTTGAATGTGCAGATAATTTGTTAATGAATTTGATATAGTTGGGATCACGGAGTAATGGCTCCAGGGTGACCAAGGCTGGGAGCTGAACATCCAGGGGATATTCAATATTCAGGAGGGATAGACAGAAAGGAAAAGGAGGTGGGGTAGCGTTGCTGGTCAGAGAGGAGATTAACGCAATAGAAAGGAAGGACATTAGCTTGGAGGATGTGGAATCGATATGGGTAGAGCTGTGAAACATTAAGGGGCAGAAAACGCTAGTGGGAGTTGTGTACAGGCCACCAAACAGTAGTAGTCGAGTTGGGGATGGCATCAAACAGGAAATTAAAAATGCGTGCAACAAAGGTAAAACAGTTATAATGGGTGACTTCAATCTACATATAGATTGGGTGAATCAAATTGGCAGGGGTGCTGAGGAAGAGGATTTCTTGGAATGTATGCGGGATAGTTTTCTAAACCAACATGTAGAGGAACCAACGAGAGAGCAGGCTATTCTAGACTGGGTATTGAGTAATGAGGAAGGGTTAGTTAGCAGTCTTGTGCGTGGCCCCTTGGGCAAGAGTGACCACAATATGGTTGAGTTCTTCATTAGGATGGAGAGTGACATAGTTAATTCAGAAACAAGGGTTCTGAACTTAAAGAAAGGTAACTTGAGGGTATGAGACGTGAATTGGCCAAGATAGACTGGCAATTGATTCTTAAAGGGTTGACGGTCGATATGCAATGGAAGGCATTTAAAGACCGCATGGATGAACGACAACAATTGTTCATCCCAGTTTGGCAAAAGAATAATTCAGGGAAGGTAGGTATCCGTGGATAAGAAGGGAAATCAGGGATAGTATCAAAGCAAAAGATGAAGCATACAAATAAGCCAGAAAAAGCTGCCTACCAGAGAACTGGGAGAAATTCAGAGTCCAGCAGAGGAGGACAAAGGGCTTAATTAGGAAATGGAAAATAGGCAGGGAACATAAAAACTGACTGTAAAAGCTTTTATAGAAATGTGAAGAGAAAAAGATTAGTTAAAACAAATGTGGGTCCCTTGCAGTCAGAAACAGGTGAGTTGATCATGGGGAACAAGGACATGGCAGACCAATTGAATAACTACTTTGGTTCTGTCTCACTAAGGAAGACATAAATAATCTGCCGGAAATAGCAGGGGACTGGGGGTCAAATGAGATGGAGGATCTGAGTGAAATCCAGGTTAGTCGTGAAGTGGTGTTAAATTAAATTGAATGGATTAAAGGCCGATAAATCCCCAGGGCCAGATAGGTTGCTTCCCAGTGCTTAAGGAAAGTAGCCTCAGAAATAGTGGCTGCATTAGTGATCATTTTTCAAAACTCTTTAGATTCTGGAGTAGTTCCTGAGGATTAGAGGGTGACTAATGCCCTTTTAAACCCACTTTTAAAAAAAGGGAGGGAGAAAGAAAACTGGGAATTACAGACCAGTTAGTCTAACATCGGTAGTGGGGAAAATGCTCGAGTCTGTTATTAAAGATGGGATAGCAGCACGTTTGGAAAGTGGTGAAATCATTGGACTAAGACAGCATGGATTTATGAAAGGTAAATCATGTCTGACGAATCTTATAGAATTTTTCGAGGATAAGGGAGAACCAGTAGATGTGTTATATCTGGACTTTCAGAAGGCTTTTGACAAGGTCCCACATAGGAGATTAGTATGCAAACTTAAAGCACACGGTATTGGGGGTTCAGTATTGATGTGGATAGAGAACTGGCTGGCAGACAGGAAGCAAAGAGTTGGAGTAAACGGGTCCTTTTCAGAATGGCAGGCAGTGACTAGTGGGGTACCGCAAGGCTCAGTGCTGGGACCCGAGCTATTTACAATATATATTGATGATTTGGACGAGGGAATTGAATGCAACATCTCCAAGTTTGCGGATGACACAAAGCTGGGGGGCAGTGTTAGCTGTGAGGAGGCTGCAAGGTGACTTGGATAGGTTGGGTGAGTGGGCAAATGCATGGCAGATGCAGTATAATGTGGATAAATGTGAGGTTATCCACTTTGGTGGCAAGAACAGGAAAGAAGACTATTATCTGAATGGTGGCCGATTAGGAAAAGGGGAGATGCAACAAGACCTGGGTGTCATGGTACACCAGTCATTGAAAGTAGGCATGCAGGTGCAGCAGGCAATGAAGAAAGAGAATGGTATGTTAGCATTCATAGCAAAAGGATTTGAGTATAGGAGCAGGGAGGTTCTACTGCAGTTGTACAGGGCCTTGGTGAGACCACACCTGGACTATTGCATACAGTTTTGTTCTCCTAATCTGAGGAAAGACATTATTGCCATAGAGGGAGTACAGAAAAGGTTCACCAGACTGATTCCTGGGATGGCAGGACTTTCATATGAAATAAGACTGGATAGACTCGGCTTGTACTCGCTAGAATTTAGAAGATTGAGGGGGGATCTTATAGAAACTTACAAAATTCTTAAGGGGTTGGACAGGCTAGATGCAAGAAGATTGTTCCCGATGTTGGGGAAGTCCAGAACAAGGCGTCACAGTTTAAGGATAAGGGGGAAGTCTTTTAGGACCGAGATGAGAAAAAGATTTTTCACACAGAGAGTGGTGAATCTGTGCAATTCTCTGCCACAGAAAGTAGTTGAGGACAGTTCATTGGCTATATTTAAGAGGGAGTTAGATGTGGCCCTTGTGGCTAAAGGGATCATGTGGTATGGAGAGAAGGCAGGTACAGGATACTGAGTTGGATGATCAGCCATGATCATATTGAATGGCGGTGCAGGCTCGAAGGGCCGAATGGCCTACCCGTGCACCTATTTTCTATGTTTCTATGTTCTACATCTTTTGACTCTCTTCTGTCTGCTATGTACATGTGTTTTAATTATTGTCCTCTTGCAGCTGGTCCAGATACAGTATTTAAATGTTAGAGAATGTTGCTGGCAGTGATGCATTTAGATAGGGTGCTTTCTAGGGTACATCTGTAGAAACAGGTAGGAATCATTGGAGACATACTGGGTTTCCTTAACCTTTACACAGCACGGAAATGGGCTCTTCAATCCCTCTAAACATTGTATCCATGTACCTGTCTAAAATCATTTTAAACATTGCTGTTGTATCCGTATCTACAGCTTCCTTTGACAGTTTGTTTCACAAGTGTACCATCTATGTGAAGAACTTATCCCTCAGATCTCAATTCTTTCCCCTCTAATCTTAAACCCATGCACTCTAGGTCTAGGGCTCTATACTGGGAAAAATACCTAACTATTCACCTTGTCTATGCTTCTCAAGATGTTGTATATCTCCATAAGGTTACCCCTCTGCCCCCTACATTCTAAGGAAAACAGTCCCAGTATGGTATCCCTGAGCTGGTGGAAATGTTCTTCCTTTAACCAGATTGATAAATAAACGGTAAGTGAGAAACTGTTTTCAGCAGCTACACTGGTATTAACCAGGGTACGGTGGTATTAACCAGGAGACTCAAATTTTAAGAGCTTAATCTGACATTTATGTCAGGTGCCTGGGTTTTGTTTTTGGTGTAAGTGTAATATTAGGAAAGGCTTTCAATAGCTTTAGAGGCAGTCATAAGTTAAATAAACTTGTACATTACAGATTTGATGGGGTTTTGACTGATTTTTAATATTTTCAATCATTGCCCTAGTTCTCAGTTCTGAAAGGGTGGATCAGATGACTAGGACGTACAATGATATTGACATGGTCACACACCTTCTGGCTGAGGTAAGAAATTTAACCTGTCTTTTCAGTGGTTAGAACTCAGTGATAAACATTAACATTCACCACCGGGTGGCGCCTGTATTGGCCACCTCGCTAGCAGTCTGTCTGTTTTTATTATTTTAAGTATGTCTTGAATATTTGTTTTAATGTCGCTTGGTATGTTTTATGTTGGGGGGGAGGATCGGGGGAAACTTTTTCCAGTCACTTAACTCCACGGAGATGCAATTTTTCTCCGTGTCGCATCTCCGTCCCCCCCGTGGCCTACAACATGGAGAGGTGCGACCTTTCCTGGAGACCGGCCCAGAGCTTCAACTTGCTTTGGAAGCAACTATGCTCAAGAAATTGCAGCGTTGTGAATATAGCCCAGTCCTTCACATAGACAAATCTTCCCACCATTGACTCCATCTACACATTGTACTGCCTTGAAAGCAGTTAAAATAATCAAGGACCTTGTTTCATCCCCATTGTTTCCTCTTCTTTCCTCTCTGATTGGGCTCGAGATACTAAGGCCTGAGGGGTAGTAGGGGGGGTAGAGGGGGGGGGGGGTGAGAGAGGGTTAGAGAGTAGAGTGGGTGGAGAAGGGAGGGGGGATTAGGGAGGGATGGAGTGGGTGGGGGAGAAGGAAGGGAAGGGAGGGGGGTAGAAGAGGGAAGGGGGGGTAGTATAGGGAGGGGGCATCTCTCCTACCCCCCCAACATCCCCTCCAAATCCTACCCATCTACCATCCCTCCCCCCCCCCCCACCAGCACCCCCCCCTCCTCCCATGTCCCACCCCCCCCCCCCAACCCACCCCCATTTCCCCCCTCAACCAATAAAATTCACTGCTCGGCACCTGCTACAACCTACAAGAACCTCCGAGAACCTTCAACCTCCTGGCAACCCACTAGGACAGAGTCCGGCAACCTACGGCCCCCCGGGCTGAATGCGGCCCGTAACCCGAAATCATCCGGGCCGCAGGCGGATTTTTCCCCCCGAAATCATACGGCCAGCCGAGTGCCCGCCACGAGCCCGACCGAGCCCCCGCACCGATTGCGTGCCCGAGTTCCGGCTGTACCGTATCCTGCGCAAAGCCTCCGGCACTGCCGCGCGCTTTCTGTGAACACGTTTAAGAAAGAACTGCAAATGCTCGAAATATCGAAGGTAGACAAAAAAATGCTGGAGAAACACTGCATGGATTGCATGAGGCTGCCTCACCCGCTGAGTTTCTCCAGCATTTTAGTCTACCTTCTGTGAACATGTGATTTGATGTCTGCCATCCGGGGTGGGATGGGGGCGGGATCCATGTGCACACGTGATAGATGTGCCCCACCATCTGTGAGGAGTCTTTATGGATGCTGACGGCCTTCCTGAGGCACCGTGTGTGGTAGATGCCCTCCAAGACTGGTAGCGGTGTCCCAATAATCTTCTGCGCTCTGTGGACGACGCGCTGAAGAGCTCTCCACTCTGCCTCCGTGCAGCTGAGATACCACACAGATATGCCATATGTTAATATGCTCTCTGTCGTGCAGCGGTAGAAGGTTTGCAGCAGCTGTTGGGGCAGACCAGTCTTTTTCAATGTTCTCAGGAAGAACAGTCGTTGCTGTGCCTTCTTGACCAGCGCAGCGGTGTTTTTGGACCATGTGAGGTCCTCAGAGATTTGAGTGCCCAGAAACTTAAAGCTGGACACTCTCTCCACACTGTCCCCGTAGATGGAAATTGGGGCGTATTCCCCATTATGTGACCTCCTGAAGTCGATAATCAGCTCCTTGGTCTTGGAGGTGTTTATGGACAAGTTGTTACGTGAGCACCAGTCCGCCAGGTTCTGCACCTCCGCTCTGTAGTTTGTTTCATCACCCGTTGGTGATCAGCCTGATCACCGTTGTGTCGTCTGCAAACTTGACGATGGTGTTGGTGTCGAATGCAGGAACACAGTCGTGTGTGAAGAGGGAGTAGAGCATGGGGCTCAGTACACAGCCCTGTGGTGTGCCGGTGCTCAGGGTGATAGTGGAGGACTGTTGCGGGCCCAGTCTCACTGCCTGCGGTCGCTCCGTCAGAAAATTCAGGATCCACTCGCATTTCGGCGAGCTGAAGCTTAGCTGGTGGAGTTTGGTGGTGAGCTTGGTGGGGATGACCGTATTGAAGGCAGAGCTATAGTCTATGAAGAGCATCCTCACGTACGTGCCCTGTCTTTCCAGGTGAGTCAGGACAGTGTGAAGAGCCAGAGAGATGGCATTCTCTGTGGATCTATTTGTCCTGTATGCAAATTGATGAGAGTCCAGTGAGGCAGGGATGCTGGATTTGATGTGGGAGAGGACCAGCCTTTCAAAGCACTTCATTGGTATTGGAGTTAGGGCAACCGGGCGGTAGTCATTCAGGTTGGTGACTTTAGACTTTTCCGGCACCGGCATTATGGTAGCTGTCTTCAGGCACTTGGGGACCGTTGCCAGAGATGGAGACAGGTTAAAGATCCTCGTGAATACCTCCACCAGCTGTACAGCACAGTCCTTTAGTACCCTTCCCTGGACTCCATCCGGGCCTGCAGCCTTGCGTCGATTGATCCTGAGTGCTCAGTGTTAAGGCCTGTCCCTCCGCCATGGCCGGGGTTATTCCTATCCTGGTGGTTTTGCCAGTTTCGAAGCGGGCAAAGAAGGTGTTTAACTCATTGGCCAGTGTGATATCACTGTGGGGGCAGGCGGGGCTGCTCTTGTAGTCAGTGATGTCCCTGACACCCTGCCACATGCTTCTGGTGTCCGCGGTATTGTAGTGGTCTTCCACCCTTTGCCTGTGGATGTCTTTGGCCTTTTTTATACCTTTGTTCAGGTTTAACCTAGCAGCACTGTAAGAACTATTTCCAGTTTAATGATTCACATTTACGGAATATCGTTAATATGCACAAAAGGAGGACGATCAGCACATTATGTGTTGTCACTTTTAAAGTGCTTAATGGTTTATCCCTTTCTTTCTTCACAGTACTGCATATTTTTCTTTGATTATATACTTTAAAAAAAAGATTTATGTAGAATTTATTATCATAACTATTTAAGTCGGTGAAATACAGATTTTCTTAACTTGCTGTCAACACACTGTTCTCTCCCCTTTAAGCTTAAGATCAAAAATTGATCTCTGGTAACTTATCCTCTTAAATTAATACAGTTTCTCTCTATTACCACACTAAAGCCATGTTATTTTTGAAACAATCTTAGTTTAGTTTAGAGATACGACGAGGAAACAGGCCCTTCAGTCAATCAAAGATAGACACAAAATGCTGGATTAACTTAGCGGGCAGCATCTCTGGAAAGAAGGAATGGGTGACGTTTCGGGTCGAAACCCTTCTTCAGACTGATGTCAGGGGAGTGGGCGATAGAGATGAAATGTAGTCGGAGACAATAAGACTGGTAGGAGCATGGGCGGAAATCCCGGGGGGGGGATAGGGGGGACACGTGTTTTGTAACCCTGTTTTGTAATTCGGATTTTAAAACTCGATGAAAAACAAGCTATTAAAAAATCTCCGCACTTTCCGTGAAGACAGTGGGGTTGGGACTGATGATTCGATGGGCGCCGATTTGATGATGAGAGGAGACATCGGTACAGCAGGCCAGTGTGGGGTGGGGGGGAGGGCTGCGTGTGGGCGCAGCGCCATGCAATGCGCGCGGCGCCAAGAAATTGTGTGCCCCCCCCCATGTTTTGATATCGATTTCCGTGCTGGGTATTTGGGAGGAAGTGGGAATGGTTGAAGGAGAAGTTGTTTAGGGTAAGGACCAGCTCTGCTAGGTGAAGGAGAGTGTTTT
This sequence comes from Amblyraja radiata, assembly GCF_010909765.2. Classification (NCBI taxonomy): domain Eukaryota; kingdom Metazoa; phylum Chordata; class Chondrichthyes; order Rajiformes; family Rajidae; genus Amblyraja; species Amblyraja radiata. Next base: position 47,093,362 of record NC_045962.1, on the reverse strand, counting down.
GTAGATGGAAATTGGCTGGTTCTGTGGTCGAGGAAGGGGCTGGAGGTGTAGAGTGACTGACATCCATAGTAAAGATGAGATAGTGGGGGCCTGGAAATCGGAAGTCATTGAAGACGAAGGGCGCGTGAGGTGTTTTAGGACATAGGTAGGGAGGGATTGGACATGCGATCGCCTGTACATTAGATATATGTTATCTTAGTTCTGCATCCTACACACTGGGAGCAATTTACAGAAGCCAATTAACTTACAAACCTGCACATGTTTGTAATGTGGGAAGAAACCAGAGCACCAATAAAAAATTCACGAGGTCACCGGGAGAAGGTACAATCTGCGTGCAGACATCAGCCATGGTCAAGATCAAACCCAGGTCTCTGGTGCTGTAAGGCAGCAACTCTACCGCTGCACTACTGTGCCCTCGAATCTTTTAAATGACTCCCATTTGGTAGTTTGTTGCTCTTAGGTGAGTCTGTGATAAATTAAAATATGGGTATGACTATTCAAAAGATTCACAATCAACATAGAATTTTTCACTTTAGATTCCAAAGATCCACATTTTCTAATCTTGCCTTATAGATTTCACAGTATTACTGCGACTAAACAAAGCAACTCAATTTATTTTCCCCACAAAGCTGGATTAAAGAAAAAGTAAAATGGTCTGCATGCTGTTTGCCACAGAATTGATGCTTCTAGTTGCGCCCTTGGTAGATTTGTCAAACCGAGGAAATTAAATGTTATAATGACCTACAGCTTCACACTAGAAATTTGTTGTGTTCAAGAAATGGCCAAAGGGCTTTACCAAAACCATTTGGGTTGGTTGTTATTATACTGGTGATTCTTTTTGACAGAGAGATCGTGACTTGGAATTGGCTGCTCGTATCGGACAATCTTTACTGCAACGGAACAGAGTACTGTCTGAAAGAAATGATCTCTTGGAGGAACAGTTGGCGCAGGCTTATGATCAAGTGAGTCGACATTTTCAACTGGTTTACTTTTTGCTGAGGAAAGCTGCCTTCCTTTTTCATCCAACCACTGTGACACCGGTGATTCCATTTTTGCAAAGCCTGTGCTCTGTTTAGATGGCTGAAAAGAGTGGAAAGTTGACCTTAAATCCAACCCAATTCATTCCATTTGCTATCATGGTATTAAGTTCCTATCCTGTGTGGAATTGCCACCAGGTTATCCTAAACTGCAGAATGCCTAGTCTCTCTTTCTCATGATTGCCTAGTTATCTTTTTCCGATCCTAATATTGGGGGAGTTTGCAGCGTAGTAAAGCAAATTCAATTCGTAATGTCGAGTCAAGAGTGTTTTATTGTCATGTTCTGCCTCCACCAGAACAATGAAATTCCTTACTTGAGTTTTACATTGCAATAACACAACAATTATTCATTAAACAATAATACAATAAATTATCAATGATACGAGGTAACCAGATGATAATTGTGCAAACTCAAGTATGTTGTGCAACCTTATACAAGTAGTTCAGTGCTGATGCAGGATTATGGTTAAGGTTGTGCCGTGTGATAGCCTGGTGGTTAATGGGAAGAAACTGTTCTTGAATCGAGAGGTAGCGGTTCTCCGGCAACTAGGTTGAGGAATAACTATTCGGAAAGAACGGATGCATTGTTTCTCCGTGGGTTGGTTCATCCTTATTCTGTGTTTTTACCGTTGCCCTTCACTCAGTCCATACTCTTTCCATCAGGTTAACCAACTGCAGCATGAGCTGTCAAAGAAGGATGAGCTCCTGCGAATTGTGGCCAGTGCTTCTGAGGAGAGTGAATCTGACTCCAGCTGCTCCACGCCCCTCCGCCATAATGAGTCCTTTTATTTGTCGCACAGTTTGATGCAGTTGGATGCATTGCAGAGTAAACTGCGAGAACTAGAGGATGAAAATCTCTCCCTCCGTTCTGAGGTATGTAATGGTGAGCATTCAAATTAATTGATGTACAGTGCCCTCCATAATGTTTTGGACAAAGACCCGTCATTTATTTATTTATTTTAAAAACCACATGTGGTTAAAGTGCACATTGTCAAATTTTAATAAAGGCCATTTTTCTACATTTTGGTTTTACCATGTAGAAATTACAGCAGTGTTTATTTTTTATCAATTACAAATCTCAAATTGTGGAGTACAGAGATAAATAAATAAATGATGGGTCTTTGTCCCAAACGTTATGGAGGGCACTGTAAGTATGCACCACAAGTCAAAAAAAGGGTCACTGCTATAGTTCACATTATTCACTCTTTGATGAATGTACTGATGGGGATTGAGTGGTGGGAAGAGATCTGTGTGTAGCATAAACTTTGGCACAGCCCGGTTGATTAAATGGCTTCTCCTTAGTGTTACTTAAGCATTTTAAATTCCGAGATGCCATTTTTTAATTGAATAAAGATGTCATTTAAACCACATCTTGTCCTGAGATCTAAATGGGAACAATGGTGATTCTGCTGTAAAGCATTGCAATAATTGGAACACAATTATGGTTTCCCAATTTAACTCTGACATGAGGAAAATCAACTCATCAAAACTGAGACATAATTCCGTGCATGTCTTCTGTGTTGGTCATTTTTTTGGTTACTCCCTATGTAATGTTACATTAAACCAATGCTGGATAAATTACTCTGTTCTGAAGCACGTCTCTTCTTGACCATTCTCAGTCCAATAGGTTTACATAGTGAGGACGAGAACTTCAAAGTAGGCATACTTTGTGGAGGTTTCACAGTGGAGCAGTAAGATGGTGACAGACTGCAGATGCAGGAACCTTGACCAAAACCACAAAGTGCTGGAGGAACGCAGTGGGTCAGAGAGCATCTGGGAAGGAATGGACATGTGACGTTTCGGGGCAGGACCATTCTTGAGTCTGAAGAAGGGTCTCGATCCGAACTGTCACCTGTCAGGTACAATGACCATCTTGCAGCAACATCACAAACACACAGAATAGGACAACACACAAAAACATAAATTATATATAATTCTACAAGATGGTGAAAAGAAAAAGCCTGTAAAAATGACATTGTGCAAAATAAAAAACACAAATAGAAAACTATTCTTCTATTTCACTATCTATAGTTGAAGAGTAAACAAATGTAGTGGACTGTAATAAAGCTGTGACTAGCAGAGGATTGGTTAACGTTGAATGGTAAGGGAAACTGAAGTTATGCAATCATTTGATTTGCAAGAAGTGGTATACAGCCTTGAAAATACAATAGCACTTTTACTTGACTACGATTGCTTAACATTTCTTAACTTTTTTCTTGTGGAATTTGGATAAACAGTCATCGAGTTGAAATGTTAATTTTTGCCTTCATATATATGTTACCTGACCTGGTGAATGTTTGCAGCATTTTCAGATTTCAGCAGCTGGAATATTTCAATTTTCTAGTGTCAAAGTTTTGGATTTGGTCAAATGTGTGATGTGGTTATATTTACATGATAAAATCAAATTGTGGCCTATTCCAAATAGCACATTTAGATCAGCATAGTTGATATCAGACGTTGTGTCTTAGGTTAGCAACATGGTAAACAGTGCTTTAGATCAACAATTTGGGTGCCAGATAGTGCTAGAATCACTATCTGCAATGTTATAGAAGACAGATTATAATGGCATTGATTTTCATGTGGATGCTAGATTAGAATGTGGTTAGCAGATCATGTAAGTATTAAACCCAGATTAAAATTATGATTGTCAAATAACAGTGTCCAGATTATTAGTCTGCATTAGCTGTTATACTAGCAAAAACTTGCAATTAAAAAAAAAAAAACCTTGGTATGCCACATTTGAAGTATTGTGTGCATTTCTGGTTGCTGCATTGCCGGAAGAATGTGGAGGCTTTGGAGAGTCTGCAGGAGAGATTCGTTAGGATGTTACCTGGATTGAAGAATATTAGCTATAAGGAGAGTTTAGACAAACTTGGGTTGTTTTCTCTGGAGCATTGGAGGCTGGGGGCCGACCTGATGGAAGTAAAAAAAAATATTGAGAGGCATAGAAGGGCAGGTGGTATCTTTTCCCCAGGGTATTAATGTCAAATAATAAAGAGCATAGTTTTAGGATGAGAGGAGGAACATTTTAAGAGATTTATGGGGCAAGTGTGGATATAACAGGGTGGATATAAGGTAGCAATGTCCTCGAATAATTATGTGGGTGCTTGTTAAAACCCGCTAAATTAACAGTTCCGGTACCAGAAATATAAGTGGTCAAAGTCTTAAAGCAGTAACAAAATTATACAACAATTTGGAACTGCACTGTTGGCAGGTTGTGGCAGCCCATAGCAGCAGTGGGCGTACTTGTTCAGTTTTGTGCACTGTGAATTACGAGTATTTAAATTATTTTAAAATTAATTGCAATAGATTTAACTTGCTCTGCAGTGTATTTACAGAACCATTTTAAAGAAAATGTGAAGAGGAGAACTAAATAACAAGATTCGTGAAGCTTTCTTTGTTGAGCTGGTGCAGACTCTTGTGCATGCTTGGTACTAGTGTGCGATTCCTTTGTGTAGATTGGTTATTGCATGTGAACCAATCAGAGTAACGTACTACCACTAACTCCACCCTATTGAACACTTCATATTAACACTCACTTCCTATATTACGTAGTCGCACTAGTGGTAGAGGAACTAACATGTATTGTACTATGCCATAATGACTGATGGTTAAAGCTGACTTAAACACCAGGCAGTGTCTGTACACTTGTTTACACTTTGTGTATATACTACTAATCTTGATAACTGGTTCAAGGCTAGTGATTGTTCAATATACCACCTCTTCTTTTTAAATGTTCTTGGAACTGGGCTTTATATCAAGTTATAAAACTATACATGATTTCTGTGATTGATCAACATGTCAGTTTATTTCAAAAGTATTGTGAAATAAAAACATATCAGATTATGCTATCTATAGGGATAAAGAAATAGTTCAACATTTCGGGTTAATGACCTTTTATCGAAGCTCAAAGGATGGGCGAAGAGTAGGTGAAAATAGGAAAGCGGAATCATTACCTGAAATTATTAAAAGCTTTTTAAAAGATTCAGATATTTTTTAAATTTATGCTAAACTTTAATAGAATATATTGGAAATCGATTGCACATTGTGTGGAGAGAGACAAGGAATTAAAATGACAAGCATCCAGGAACGAGGTCAGCTCACAGACCAAATCTAGTTACATGAAGCCATCCACAGTCTGCATTCAGGCTTCCTAGTTGACAGACAGCATCATGAGCAGTGAATGCTGTACAATGAATTGGAAGTAGTAAGAGTAATTTTGTTGAGCAAAATGCAGCTACCAGAAATCAGAAATAGAAACCCAAAATGCCAGGAATACTCAGCCGGGTAGGCAAAATCAGAACTAGCAAAAAATGTCAACAAACTTGATTTTGCAGAGAAAGGGTAGGAGGGGGGGGGTGTGGAAAGATCAAAGGAAAAGTTTGTATTGGGGTAATCCACTGATGATACGGATTGGTGCCAGCTGAGAGAGCTTTGTAATTATTGTCTTGTATATTCAGTATCACAGTCTCCATATCCAAATAGTTATATCTAGCAATTCATAACCTTCTCAATGAAGAAATCTCTCTTCTGATCTAACCTACACATATGCCTATCCTCTAGGCCAGTGGTTCTCAACCTTTTTTCAGTGATGTACCCCCTGTGAAATATTTTTTCAGCCAAGTACCCCCTAACCAGCGCAAAAATATAGGCCTACATATATTTTTCTCCCTCTCCATCTCCCTGTGAGTGTCTGTCTCCCCCTCTCCCCCCGCTCCCCCCCTCCCTCCCTCTCCCCTCTCCCCACTCTCCCCCTCTCTCCCCCTCTCTCTCTCTATCCCCCCTCTCTCCCTCTCTCTCCCCCCTCTCTCCCCCCTCTCCCCCCCTCTCTCTCCCCCCCCCTCTCCCCCCCCGTCTCTCCTCCCCCACAATCTGTCTGAAAAAGAGTCCCGGCCTGAAACATGGCCTATCCATGTTTTCCAGAGATGCTGCCTGACTTGCTGAGTGACTCCAGCACTTTGTGTGCTTTTGTTCAAGATTCTGGCATCTGCAGTTCCTTGTGTCTACAAAATAATTTTTAGCTGTTTTATGGGCACTTTGTTCTTCTGTGGCTTCCCAATATCTAGGGTGCTAGTAAACCCTCACTGAATTGTTTCCCTGCATGTATGTTCTCTTAAGTACAAAACATCTTGCACCAAATCAGGTGCAGCATGTGGGTGCAAATAGTAAATGTTCATACTTAGCCTGTGCCTTCTCTGTGCCTCCTTCATTCTAAAGGCTTGTCACCTGAAGACTGAAACTATCAACTATGAAGAGAAGGAACAGCAGCTGGTCAATGACTGTGTGAAGGAGTTGAGTAAGTACAATTAAAAGGTTGTCTTCAATACAGCACTTTCCATAACCCTAGTATGTACCAAAGTACTTCTTAGACCGGTCTCTTAGATCCTTTATTTGTCATTCAGACCTTTCAGTCTGAACGAAATGTAATTGCCTGCAGCCATACATGTAATAATAAACAACAAAACACACAATAAACACAAAATAACATCCACCACAGTGAATTCACCAGGCACCTCCTCACTGTGATGGAGGCAAAAATCTTAGGGTTACTGTCTCTTCCCTCCTCTTCTACCTCTGCGCTGAGGCGATACCCCACCGGGCGATGGTAAGTCAGTCCCGCTGCTCACCGAGCTCCGCGAACGGGCCGGTTCAAGCTCCGCGGCCCGGGGTGGTCGAAGCTGCCGCCCTCCAGTCCAGCGGACGCAGCTGTTGCCGCGGGAGCTCCGGAAAACAGGCACCAGCCTGTGACCTGCGAGCTCCCGACGATGCCACCCACTCTCACAACACAACACAAAAAAGTAAAAACAGACGGACTGCAGGCGAGCCGCAGCCGTTCAACAGCGCCACCACTTCCGGAACTCGACCCGAGATGTCACCCACTCCTTCTCTCCAAAGATGCTGCCCGTCCTGCTGAGTTACTCCAGCTTCACTTACAATACAATACAATTATTTATTGTCATTTGAACTTCAGAGCCCTTTGAAAGTGCCTTGAAGTGTAATCATTGATACTTCCCCACCACTACTAATTTTGTGCATCCACCCAAGCGTGCAGATAAGGCTTTGACATTCCAGAGTGCCCAGTATTCTATTTACACCACGTTCTGTTCAACCTTGTGCCGAAATCCATTGACTGTATAGATAGCTCAGTTGCAGTCAACTGTGTGCACTACATCCAAATGAGAAGCATTTCTTCAGTGAATAAAATGATTGTTCTTTCTTTACTGCATTATATTTGAGTAGGTAAACAAAGGGTAATTGAATTCTAAAGAAGCTGTTCCTTAAAAGTAGGCCAATGGTTTTTTAAATTATTAAACACTATTTTGGAGCTCATCCAATCTGACCACAGGCATAAAAATTAGTGTTGCAAATTGTCACACAATTAAGTAATTTAGATTCGAAGGTTTCCCAAATATGTCTGTAATGGTAATTTCCGACACTTCCAGTGTCCTCCTTTCCGTTGCCATTACTACACGGGTAAGTAGGAGTAATCTTACACAGTACAAATAGTACAGAGCTTCCAGTCGTTATTTCCAGTTTAATTGGTTGTTTATTGAAGTAGTTGTACAAACAAATTCTGCCTACAAGTTGTGGCTGGCTGTTCTCCCCTGTCTGGTGAGAACTGTATGTTCTCCCTCCCTGACGTATTTAAATGGTATTGGCATTTAATCTTCGTTAGTGATTCTTCAATCTTCTTCTCTTCCTCCTTCTTATCCTTCTTCTTTGAATCTTTGAGAGATGACTGCGCTTTCTGCTTCGAAAAGATCTTCAGGACATCAAACATTGTCTGTGGAGTGTTGCTTTAAAGACTTGCATCTTCTTATCAACCTTTTCCTTTAGCATGCCAGTGTAGCGGCACCATACGTGGCGAATAAAGATGAGTCGTCAGGCCGGTTTAAGGGATCATTTATTCGGTGGTAGTTGGTGCGCTAACTATAATACAATGTTGTTGCAGCTGAGCGAGGTTGTTCCCTCGTGCTCAGCTGCCAGTTGTCTCGCTAGGTCTCGTGTAAGTGTCGAGCTTTTGTATCAGGACACCCCCTCTAGCCCATGACGTCACGTGCCCGACCTCGTATCTCCTGACGAGGGTTCGAGCATGAGTGCCCCTGTTTAGGCTGACGCCACAGGACCCCCCCCAGAACCGGAGGAAGGAATATAATGGTCGAGGGCGGCTCCTGCATGTGTGTCGGGAGCTGTGGCGGCGTTCGGGCGCTCCAGTGGCAGCGGCACGACTCGGAGCTCCGGTGAGGGCGGCCCGGTGCGGGTCTGGGACGGTGCTGGCTGAGACGCTCCGGTGGCAGCGGCACGACTCGGCGCTCCGGTGAGGGCGGCCCGGAGCGGGGCTGAGACGCTCCGGTGGCAGTGGCACGACTCGGGGCTGGGACGGCGCTCCGGTGGCTGAGGCGGCCCGGCTCGGGGCTGGGACAGCGCTCCGGTGGCTGAGGCTGCCCGGCGCGGGGCTCCGGTAGCTGAGGCGGCGTTCTGGCGACGGCGACCTGAATCCGGGGCTCGGCCGCGGGCCAGTGGATGACATCGTCGGGAGCTCGCAGGTCACAGGCTGGTGCCTGTTTTCCGGAGCTCCCGCGGCAACAGCTGCGTCCGCTGGACTGGAGGGCGGCAGCTTCGACCACCCCGGGCCGCGGAGCTTGAACCGGCCCGTTCGCAGAGCTCGGTGAGCAGCGGGACTGACTTACCATCGCCCGGTGGGGTATCGCCTCAGCGCAGAGGGAGAAGAGGAAGGAAGAGACAGTAACCCTAAGATTTTTGCCTTCATCACAGTGAGGAGGTGCCTGGTGAATTCACTGTGGTGGATGTTATTTTGTGTTTACTGTGTGTTTTGTTGTTTATTATTACATGTATGGCTGCAGGCAACGACATTTCGTTCAGACCGAAAGGTCTGAATGACAAATAAAGGATCTAAGAGACCGGTCTTCAGACTGAGATTCGGGAGAGGGGGGAATAGGAATCTGAGGAGTAATGTTTCTCACACAAATGGTGGTGGGTGTATGGAATGAGCTGCTGCTGCAGGAGGTAGTCGAGGCAGGTAATATCACAGCAGAATGCATCTGTGCCAGCACTTCACTGACATTCAAAAGGGTTTAATGGTCTCAGCATGCAGATCCCTCCCACAAAGCTGCCGATAAACTCATTACCGGATGTCTATGTTTCTATGCACATCTTTGTTATCATCTTCCATTCTAAGATATGAAACTGCACCGTAGCCACTTTCGCTGGTGTCTGAAAAGTGGTGCAGATGTGCATATCTGATTTGACCAAAGTTTGTGGGCTTCATGCACTGGTCCACTTTAAATTCCACCATCTTGTTGAGATTTGCTAACCATCCTGCCCATCACTGAGAGAAGGTTTGTGGTATGTTCTCATCCCATCCGAGTCTTTTCTTACAGAGCTCCTGCATAATCTGCTTGGCTGGCAGAGTAAATGGTGCTATAAATCCTAAAGGATCATATATAGAGCCAACCACAGACAAGATGCCCTGTCTTGTGTATGGTCGTTCCTGTGCAGCAATTCTGAACTTGAACACATCTGTTTCAACGCACCATTGCAATCCCAGTGCTCTTTCCATTGGCAGATTGTCGTTGTCCAAGTTCAACTCCTTGGTTCTGTTTTCTGGTGGAATGGATGCCAATACAGCACGGCTGTTGTTGATCCACGTTGACTGCATGAATCCTCCCATTTGGCAGAGGGAAGTCAGATCTCATGCCATTTGAACTGCTTACTGTTTTGAAGGCATGGATTTTAAACAATCATCTACATAGAAGTTGTTCTTTACTGTGTTTGTCACCTATGCTGGAAAGTGAGCTTTGTTGTCTTCAGCAGTCTTATTAATGCAAAATTTGCACAACTTGGTGATGCCATGGCTCCAAAAGACCATCCGGTCTTCAATAAGATCTTGTTGCACATCACCCTCGGGTCACCACAGGAATTGCAGATGGTCAATATGCTTTTCTGATCCCTTAACCTGATGAAACGTTGCTTTGATGACAGCCATCAAAGCAATCGGTTCTTGTCTGAATCTGATGAGAACTCCAATAAATGAGTTGGTAAGGTCTGGATCCTGCAGCAGTTGGCAGTTTTATGATGTTCCTTTGAAGACTGCCCCACAGTCAAAGACCACCCTTAAGGTTCCTTTCCTTGAGTGATACACCCCATGGTGTGGGATGTACCAGAGCTCTCCATCACTTTGATTCAGCTGGTCCACTGGTACCATTTCAGCATAACCATTGTCAATCATTTCTGTGATGAAGGATGTATATTCATCATGACATTTCTTATTCTTGCCAAACCTGCGTTTCAGGCTCTGAATGAGCTGCTCTGCAATGCAACGGTTATTTGGCATGCTAACGCTTTTTTGTTTGAAAAGTAAATCTAGACAATAGTGTCCATCTGTCATCTTTGCTGAGCGATTCATAATATCCAAGAATTTTACCTTTCTCTGGACATTTCTTTTCCTTTCTGGTTCTTTCACTGAAGTCGTGATTGTATTGGTTGACCAATAGCTCCTCTGGGTTTACAATGGATATTTGGTCGACAGCAGCAGCAGGGCAGCCATTTTCATCCATTCTTTCGTTGTCTCTTCTCAGGGGACCATAGATGACCCACCCCAGTACGGTCCTCACGGCGTATGGTCCACCCCCTTGGCTGTTGACCAGGTTCCAATACCTTTGAAGCATTTGTCCCAATGAGTAGGTCAATGCCAGAGTCTATTTCAGGAATCTTGATATCCTTCAAGTGAGGCCATTGTATCAGGTTGATTTGGAATGGCGCCGTCAGGCTTGTGAAATAAAACAATCCGTGTTCCCACAAGTTTTCACAAGCTCCAGTTTCACTCATAGAGCTAGTTCTCACTTAAATGTAATGGCAAATTTCCGACCCTTCCAGTGTCCTCCTTTCCGTTGCTATTACTACACAGGTAAGTAGGAGTGATCTTACGCAGACCAAATAAAACAAATCTTCCTGTCGTTATTTCCAGTTGTTGTTGGTTGTTTGTTGAAGTAGTCGTACAACAAAGAGATGAACGTACCAGGCTTTCCTCATTCTGCATACAAGTTGTAGCTGGCTGTTCTCCCCGGCCTTGTGATAACTGTATGTTCTCCCTTCCTGTGCCTGGTCTGCCACTCCCTGTGCCCTTTACCCATATATATACGCCACTCTGTGCATCTAATGAACGTCCCCAAGTGTCCAAAGTAATATTGTAAGATATATCTAGACAAAATAATATAATGTGCCAACAGTAGCTAGCCTAAGCATAAATGGCTCCTACAATGTCTATGCTCTGTATCAATTCTTGGAGGAAGTATCAGCAGTTTTATTCTGAGCAGTTTTGTAATAGTCATTCCCGGTGAACCCGAAGGTAAGGGTTGACCCATTTAGTTTCTCTTGAGATTGTATGAAACAATTGTATTTTTATGTCAGGGTTGTAGCTAATAGGGCCAGTTTATATCAGCCATTGGATATTGTGTAGGAAGGAACTGCAGATGCTGGTTTAAACATAAGATAGACACAAAATGCTGGAGTAACTCAGCAGGACAGCCAGCATCGCTGGAGAGAAGGAATGGGTGATGCATCGGGTTGAGACCGTTCTTCAGATATTCAGCCATTTGATATTTCTCTTGGGAGTGTGGTGATGGATTGCATGCCATCTTGAATTACTGTGATCCATGTGGTGGAACCATTTATATAGTGCCGTGAGGTGGTCCAGTAATATGATACAGCATTAAGGAAAGATGGATTATGTCCAAGTATTTATATTTGAGTTACTGGGGAATTTGGGATACTTTAATGTTCCTTGACCTTGTCGTGCTGCATGGTAGGGGTGATTTTTTGGAAAACCCTAACTTAATATGCACAGTTACAGCACAATTCCCGTAAAATCGAATGACACATCTGTATTAGCAGCTTTTAACTCTTTAATTCATCTTGCCCTTGTATTTATGTTTTTTAAGGGGAAGCAAACGTACACATTTCTAACCTGGCAGATGATCTTTCCAGAAAGAATGATGACATTGCTCGACACCAGGAGGAGATTACCAATCTACTCAGTCAAATCGTAGAACTTCAACTTAAAGTCAAAGAGGCAAGTGTGAAAATCACATGAACAGAATCCCTATTATCAAGCTTGGAGCAAGGCTGGCATTTAAGCTTGACCACCTTCAGGTTATGTTTATCTTAATAGTAAATGATTGGTATTTATATTTCTTTTCTTAGTGTGCCATTGAGAAAGAAGAACTGAAGCAACATTTACAGGCATCTAAAGATGCCCAGAGACAGCTTACAGCAGAGGTAAGTGGTCTTTGACCTGAAATGTTAACGGTTTCTCTTTCCACAGACACTGCATGACCTACTGAATGCTTCCAGCATTCTGTTTTATTTTTTGCTTTCTACAAACAGTCACCGAGAGACATCGTTTCTACTCTCATCACAACTACAGTCCATACAGTGTAATGTTACCATTTTACATATCAGCTGCTCCATTTTTGAATGATGTCTATTTAATGTCTATGGACATTTTTTATGATTCTGCATAAGCTGGATTGCACAGCTAAGTGCATTGAGGTCTTCTATCCAGGCTGGATTGCAGGTATCCATGGACGTGCCATGATGCAAAAAAAATTGAGTTCAATTTAGATGCATTTCTAATTGTATTCTGTTCAGTTTTAAATCACTCCATATTGTCAAATGGAGAAGCAGAGAAGGTGGTAAAACATTTGTTAGAGATATCAGTGATTGTGCCGATATCAGCCTTGCTGTAGAAAAACTAAATTTGAAGGAGTGGACTACACCCTTGTTGCAGAAAAAATATATTTGAAGGAGTGGACAAAACATTTGTGGGAATTTAGAACTAAAGGTCATGAAAATTAATATTCTGGATCATTGGCTTAATCTAGAGAGTTTTGTGACTGCAGAATTTATATATGGAGTAGTTGATATTTAAATACATTTAAAGGAAGGCTACTTTGTTGAAGAAAAGAATAGAAGAATATGCTAACAGGGAAGATGAGGTAGGGTTTAGCATTGTGGGCAATTCATAAAAGGATGTTTTTTATCCCAACAATTGGTTATCATGACACCAGCTGGTAACTAGTCAAGCCACCAGCTCTGCATGTATCGAGCGATGGTAGCCTATACCGGCACTTCACACTCAGAATGTATTCCCATGAGCGAATGGGCTAACGGAATCAGCACTAAAAAAGAGCATGATATTCAGAAAGATGTTACTGATGATGGTGCTGTGCCAGTGCCTGGCATGAACCTCTGCTCTCCCTGAACTTGGCATGAATTCAGCAGTGAATTGCCCCATGGCCGTGTTTGCACTGCCCTCTCCATCCTGGCGGTTTTATGGTAACAGAACCACTGAGAAGGTGAGGTAGCAGCTCCCATAACATCCACCATTCAGGAGAGGGAGACTATAGGATCCGGGAGGTGTGTGAATTATAAGAATAGGCTGGAATGTTTTCTTCCTGGAGCATAGAAAGCTGAGGGGTGACCTTTGAAGTTTATAAAACCATCAAGATAAGAGGGATGGTCAGTTCTTTCCCAAGGTAAGAGAGTCACATCTTGAGAACAGATGCAGTGGAGACAGAGAAACTGAGAAAAAAAGATGGTGTCCTTAAAAGAGACAGGCCTTTATTTTTATTACAGATTCCAGTCACTTGTGTGTACATGTGTAGAAATATGTTAGAGGGATACTGGACTAGTTCAGACAGACTTGGTTGGCATGAGTTGTATAATTCGATGACTCAACATATGAAATAGGTGCTGGCAGTGCCCACAAATGGCCCTGGTGCCCCCTAGTTTTGAATCTCCCACAATTATGTGGAGAGGCTGCCTAATGTTGAGTGAGCCGGGAGGTCAGCGTGGCTGCTCAGCACTGACAACCAGGACCTGGCTGTATTCAGCAAGCATGGTGGTGGTGGAAAGTTTTCAGACTTGTGACTAGTGATGTGTCTTGGGGATCAGTGCGGGGCCCATCGCTGTTTTAAGATTTAATAGGAATCTGAGGGGCAACTTTTTCACGCACAGGGTGGTGGAATATGCAACCAGCTGCCTGAGGAAGCAATTGAGGCATGTGCAATAATTACATTTAAAAGATATTTAGATAGGCAAATGGATAGATATGGGACAAATATGATTACATGTGACTCGCTTAGATGGGGCATCTTGTTTGTGTTACGAGTTGGGCTGAAGGGCCTATTTTCATACTGTATGACTGACTCATTTCCTTTAAGGAATCATAACCTTTTGATTCTCAAGTCCTATTTCAACTGCCTTGAATTCTGGCTGTGCATCTTAAGGAGAATTTATAAACAATGACTATGTTGTAGAATGACTCTATGCTAATATACCATGGTTGCTTACTGCTTTACTCTACCCTACTAACTTGCTTCAGTTGTCAAGTAAAGAAAGCTGGACTATAACCTACATCATATATCAGTGATGTAAAGCACAAGATACCAAACCCTGTTAGTTTTCAAATGTAAGCATGAACATGTAATGGAAAAGAGGTGTGCAGTATGTTAACCAATGCCTCCGATGTGCTAATTTCATAGCTTAATCAGTGGAATTTTTTTTATTCTGTTGGTTTTTAACCATAGTTATTTTCTTTGCAGCTGTTGGAAGTACAGGATCATAATGCTGAGTGTTTGGGAATGTTACATGAATCTCAGGAGGAAGTAAAAGAATTGCGGAACAAATCAACATCATGCTCACTTAACAGACCACAATCCTGCAGTATGTTCCCTATGGTATGGAGACTTGATATCTAATCCTCCAGTTTTCTGTGTGAGTGTTAAATCCCATTGTTTCACATCCCAACACAGAAGAACATTTAGCAAGAGAGCTGCATAAGCTGCTTACAACTTTCACACAGCACTGTTATAGCAATTAGCCCTGCATGTATGTTTCTCTTCTCTCAATATCCCTTCCATTTGCTTTTGATGTAGAAGGAGACCATTCAGTCCATCGAGTCGTACCAGCTGCCAGGCAATTCCAACAATCCAATGCCATAAATTCTTTCCCAGTTGCCTATTCTCCCTCATATCCATCAACTATCCCCAATTATTCTGTCTCTCACCTACACACCACGGGTAATTTAGAATGGCCAATTAACTTATGAACAAGCAGGTCTCAGACTGTGGGAGGAAACTAAAGTGCTTGGAGGAAACCCACAGGGAGACAAAAAATAAACTCCACACTGACAGCACCCAGGCCGCTGGGCTGTGAGTCAGCAGCTTTACCAGCTGCATGCATCACTGTCACCTTTCTTATTGTGAAAGATTTGCCTCAGAGAGGGGACAGTGGAGATTTGCCATTGCAGCTTTTACTTAGTGGGACCCAGTGGTAGAAATTTTCATACTTCATTTTAAAGAGACAGTGCAATCCCAATAATTTTGGCAAACACAAATAAAACCATGAATCATCAAGCCAGTAACATTTTACCAAATTACTTGCAATTGCCACGGTCCACCTTTTTGGATCATCCCTACCATTATTAATCTAGCCAAGTGTTGGACAAGTTTGTAGAATATTAATATTGATATTGGCCTAGGTGTATTAATATTGATAATTGACCAGTGTGCATATTTACAATGTCTTACAAATATTTACAATTTATGTGTGTTTGAAAAGTGATCATAAAATGATATCTTGTAGAATTCATTGGCTGCGGAGATTGAGGGAAGTATGCGCAGAGAGCTAAACCTGGAAGAGTCGCCCGTTCAAGATCAAAGGTAAATGGAATTTCTATTGCTGCTCTGAGCACGTTTTCAAGCTACTATTTCTGGGGGGAAAAATCCTTCCTGGACAAAGCAATTCATCCTTCAAATTAGAGGGAAAGATTTGTCCTTGCGTCTTAACTCCAGAGCATACATAAGAAATGAGGTTTGGCCTTTGACCCTGCTCTGCTTTTCACTAAGGTACACAAAAAAGCTGGAGAAACTCAGCGGGTGCAGCAGCATCTATGGAGCGAAGGAAATAGGCAATGTTTTGGGCCGAAACTCTTCTTCAGACTGCTTTTCACTAAGATTGGCTGATTGTATCTTACTTGGGTCCATATCTCTTGTTACCTTTGCATAACAAATATTATGGAATTTTGATCTTGTTGAAGCTGGAGTCCAATTGAATTTGGGAATGAGCGTTCTAAATTACCATTTTCTTTCCAGTGAAGAAATGCTTCCTGACATGACCTGTCCAATTTTAACATTAAAATTGGTTGCCCATTTCTTCCTCATTTCCACACCCAGTAATTGCTGTCTTTCCAATACATTGATGTATTCCTTTTTTTTTTACTCTAGGAGCCAACGCAGACGAGTTTTCCAGACAGTCAGAAGTATCAATGAAACCATACAATCACACATGCCAGCTTCTCCTTTGGGATCTATTCCAGGATCTGGTTGCTCATCTGTTATCATGACCATGAAACCAACTGATTCAAAAACGACAAATAGCTCAGCTGATGAAGCTGGTTCCCATTGGTGAGTAATAAGATGTTAATAAATTGCTTTCTCAATACTAATGGTCAATGTTAATAGACAGGATAGATAAATGAGAGATATGTAAGAGGAATATTTTTACTATCCTGTTTCAACGTTGCAGCAAAAGGCCAGTTGAACCATTATGGCGCTTCGATGGCAGCTTCACCTACATTCTATCTGTCCTTTTCGTCATTTTTTTGTTACTTTTAGTGTGTTTAAAAAGTATGTGTTAATGTTCTCTGGTTTGTTTTATGTGGGGGATGGGCGAGGGGGTCGGGGGAAACTTATTTTCAATCTCTTACCTTGCCGGAGATGCGATTGTTGTGTTGGATCGTATGTCCGGTCGCTCAGTGGCCTAACATCGTGGAGCTGGCAGCCTTGCTCGGGACTGACTTTGAGCCCTACCGCGGAGCGTGGACTTGCCTGTGGATTTGACTATCAAGGAGCTCGCAGTCTCGGGTTGAAACCGACGTTGGGAAGTTCCAAAAGCCATACGACTAGCCTGTAGATCTGTGTCACTCATGTTATGTCATACTTTGTAGCTACGCCCACTAGTTCAACAGATAGTTTATCTGCCTTTCTCTCTCACTTTGGAGTTATGTGCTAAGATGAAGTTACCTATGCTGTAACATTAGTGAAGTCTTTGGATCTTAATCACTGTGCGTGACTTAAGTTATTCCCAATAGCAGAAGCTCAACATGGTGTCAGAGTGAACGGACTCACGCCTTGCTTAATTATATTGCTTTTATTTTAATTTGTTGTTTTCTCCGGTATATATTACTACGGCTTCTGGTGTCAGAAAACCAGAGATCCTGGTGTTTGACGAGAACCTCGCAGAACGGTGGCGCGTATTTGAAGAAGACCTCAATTTACATTGAAGCAGCTCACCTAACTGCTGCTCCCGGTGTTCGCAGGCACAGAAGCTGCTCGACGTACCAGGAGATTTCATTATGAACCGGCTAGATTTGACCCGGCTGGTATTCAGATTGCTCCCGCTGAGTCTACCCGAGACCCTGACTGCCTACTACGCAAATTCTGGCAGTTATGTGAGTTACGTACTAACTTGGTCATGGAGAGGCATATATTCTTTTCCCGAAGCCAGAGACAGGGTGAACCTGTGGAGATGTATGTCAGTGCGTTGAAGCACATTGCCAATCAATGCGATTGATTGGGATATACGTGATAGCCTGGTCCGTGACCGTTTGGTCTATGGTGTCCGCAATGATAAATTACGCGACGAGTTACTGCGGGATGCTGAGCTTACTCTAGAGACTGCTGAAAACCGCTGTCGCATTGCTGAAATGGATGACGCTCATACAAAAGTTTTAGGGCTCTCTGCTGGTCTTGAAATTATGTGGTGATCAGGTGACAAACTAAACGGCTCTGAATCAACCACGATCCTGCTGCATGGCAGAGTACACTTACAGGTCCCAATGTATTACCCCTTCTATTTACAATCTTATGCACACTTTAACAGAAAATATACTGTGCACAAACCTGGCCACTTGGATTCTGTTGGTATTTGTGATTTATTTAATCCTCAATTTGCCCGATTAGCAATCCTATTCCTTTCCCTCTCTTTATTTAGCTTCTCCTTAAATCCATCATTGCAATTTGCCACAATCCCTTCACTCAAAATGAGCTCCTGTTCTTCCGCATTCTAAATAAAACAATTATTTTACATTTCTAATCTCTAATTTTAAATACCACTCCCTTGATGACTTGTGGAAATTCTTTGATATCTAGCCTATAATAACTGTGATAAACTTTTGAAATCAAATGGGACTAACTTACATGGGACACCTTAGTCAGCCTGGACAAGTTGATCCCAAAGGCCTGTTTCCATGCTGTATGATTCTAAATGATGATCATTGAGTTACTTTTGACATTGCAGTTAAAAATATGTCAATGTGATGTCATCCACATAGTAGCTATGATTTTGATAAGTGGAGTTTGATATTGGATAGGAAGATCTACTTGTTGTGCATTAACTTAAAGAGTGTTTCAGATGGTTGGTTAACATTTTCTCTGTAGCATGTTTCTGTCTTTATTGTTATGGGCTTTGGATATATTTCTTTTGGACTGGAATTCCAAGCCAATTTCATTTTGTAGATTCAATTTCAGAAATTAGGTTTTTGATTCTGAAGAGGCAACATGATTCCAAAGTCGGCATAAATTTAATTGAAAACAGTGATACCCTGGTTTGTCTATTAATCACATGTCTATTGACCAGAACTTCACTTGCAGCTGTGTTGGTGCTAGTTAGTGATTGCTTGATAATCTTAGTTTCTCAGACCTGGTTAATTCCAATCTGACCACCCTAACCTGGATAAGCCTAAGTGTTGTTCTTACTCTTGTTTTACTTCACAGTGAACAGTCTAAAGTTGGAGAGCCAGGCACACCGGGTGGCAGAGACCTGTCCACTGCTCTGCGCCGTCTTTCTCTGCGTCAGGAGAATTACCTGAGTGAGAAGATGTTCTTTGAAAGTGAGCGGGACAGGAAGCTGATGGACATGGCGACAGAGGAGGAGGCCGGGTGCAGTACTCCAACAGAGAGTATCATGTCCACTGGGACCAACCTCAGCGATCTAACAGATATGTCTTGCTTTTCTGGGGTGTCCAGTTCTTACCGAACATTCCTACCTGAGAAACTACAGATTGTGAAACCAATTGAGGGTAAGGACAGGGGCGTTGAATTCCATAATGTTTGCAATATCATTACTGCAATCAAACACCCAGCAGTGGTGGAATGAGGTGCTGGCAACATATTGGTTCACTAAACCACCCTGCTGGCTAACCCTCATTCCACCAGTGCTAGTCCTTAGGCACACTTCTTTTTCAAGAATAGTGCTATCTGCCTCTGATCATTGAAAGGTTATATTTTCTGTAGAAGCTCGAAGCAAACCAGGACTACTTTGATCCCTAGATCGATCAATGACCTTAGCTGATTGGAGGTTCAGTCGGGTCTCGGGATACTGCCTCCAACATAAAGGGGAAAGAAAGATTAAAGTCATAAAATGGTTTGATTTCTTTTAACCAATGTAGTAATTAATGTCTTGACACAGCAAGCAATATCTCACAATCTGCTGCAGGATGATTTTGAGTTGCTTCCTTTTTTGCTCTGTCCACCATTGCCATCTCACATCCAACTGTGTTGATCAAAAAGCTGTATGCACAGTCCCAAGAATTGTTAACAATTGTAGATAGAATTTAGCTGAGTCGAGCCATTCAGTTCAAAACATTTATGCTGCTGCATATGTACCATCTATTTCCCCTCTGAGTATTTACTTATCAAAATGTCCTCCCTCAGCCAATTATTTGTCCAGTTTCTCCTCAAATGCATCTACACCATTCTTAATTACTGGCAAATTTCATATTTGCTTTATTTTCTTGGTAAATATTTTTTTAATTTTCTATTTTGATTTTTTGCTAACTTATTTTAGGTTAATAGCCTTCATTGCTGTTCCTTACAAGTGGAAGCAATCTTCCTGCGTCCGCACGAAACCCATCACAGTTTATGAGACCTCTATTAGATCATTCCTCAGCCATCTCAAAAAATTAGCTGCTCATCTGTTCCTGTATTCTCTTTGTAAATTATCAACATCATATGAGTGTTAATATTGAGAAGCATTTCTGAACAAACCACATTAATATTGTGTCTATGCGAGTAGGTTATCGACCAATAGAGTATGTTATAGTGAGTGATTCACTGCCTGACACATTCAAGAGGAAAAAGATTCAGCCTCTCTTATAACTCAAACCGTCCAGACCCAGTAACATCCTTGTAAATCATTTTGCAATCTTTTAAATTTAATGACAACCTTCCTAAAACAAGGTGACAAGAAAAGTGCACAGCACTGCAAATGTGGCCTTACCAGCATCTTGTAGAGCTGAAACTTTGACTATGAAACAGTAAAACACAACATGCCCTTTAGCCCACAATGATTATTCCAAGCATGATATCAAATAAAACTAATCCCTTCTGTCTGTACATAATCGAAAATCTCCAAGGCATATTCATGTGTCTCTCTAAAACCCTTTTAAATGCCACCATTGTATCTGTTTCCACCGCCATTCCTGGCAGCGCATTGCAGGCACGCACCACGCAGTGTTTAAAAAGAAAAAAATTGCTCCATGCATCATTTTCAAATTTTGCACCTATCACCTTAAAACTATGACCTCTTATATTTGACATTTCCATCCTGGGAAATAATGTTGACTACCCCATCTATGCCTTTCATAATGTTATATACTTCTATCGGATCTCCCTTCAGCATCCAGCTCTCCTGGGAAAACAATCCAAGTTTGTCCTATCTCCTTATATCTAAAACTCTCTAATCCAGGCAACATCCTGACAAATTTCTTCTGCATCCTTCCTGTAATGGGGTGACCTGAACTCCACACTATTCGCCGTAGGTGACCTAACCAAAGTTTTTAAAAACTGCTACATATCTTCCTGACAATAATCATAATCATACTTTATTAGCCAAGTATGTTTTGCAACATACGAAGAATTTGATTTGCCATACAGTCATACCAATAACAAGCAACAAAACACACGAAATACATTGTAACAAACATCCACCACATTCGTCACTGTGATGGAAGGCGAAAAAAAAAGTTAATTCTCTTCCCTTTGTTCACCTGCAGTCGCGGGGCCTCGAGCCTTCCGTTGACGGGACGATCTTGGCTCCTGTAGCTGCCGGTCGGGCCCTCCGTGTCGGGGCGATCAGACCCCTGGTCGGTGCCAGTTGAACCTCTTGCGACTTTGGAGCTTCCCGACATCAGTGTCCACCCGAGTTGCTCCATATTGAAATCTGCGCGATAGTTTTCTAAACCAACACGTGGAGGAACCAACGAGAGAGCAGGCTATTCTAGACTGGGTATTGAGTAATGAGGAAGGGTTAGCTAGCAGTCTTGTTGTGCGTGGCCCCTTGGGCAAGAGTGACCATAATATGGTTGAGTTCTTAATTAGGATGGAGAGTGACATAGTTAATTCAGAAACGAGGGTTCTGAACTTAAAGAAAGGTAACTTTGAGGGTATGAGACGTGAATTGGCCAAGATAGACTGGCAATTGATTCTTAAAGGGTTGACGGTCGATATGCAATGGAAGGCATTTAAAGACCGCATGGATGAACGACAACAATTGTTCATCCCAGTTTGGCAAAAGAATAAATCAGGGAAGGTAGTGCATCCGTGGATAACAAGGGAAATAAGGGATAGTATCAAAACAAAAGATGAAGCATTCAAATTAGCCAGAAAAAGCAGCCTACCAGAGGACTGGGAGAAATTCAGAGTCCAGCAGAGGAGGACAAAGGGCTTAATTTGCAAATGGAAAATAGATTATGAAAGAAAACTGGCAGGGAACATAAAAACTGACTGCAAAAGTTTTTATAGATATGTGAAGAGAAAAAGATTAGTTAAAACAAATGTAGGTCCCTTGCAGTCAGAAACAGGTGAATTGATCATGGGGAACAAGGACATGGCAGACCGATTGAATAACTACTTTGGTTCTGTCTTCACTAAGGAAGACATAAATAATCTGCCGGAAATAGCAGGGGACCAGGGGTCAAATGAGATGGAGGAACGGAGTGAAATCCAGGTTAGTCAGGAAGTGGTGTTAGATAAATTGAATGGATTAAAGGCCGATAAATCCCCAGGGCCAGATAGGCTGCATCCCAGAATGCTTAAGGAAGTAGCCCCAGAAATAGTGGATGCATCAGTGATAATTTTTCAAAACTCTAGATTCTGGAGTAGTTCCTGAGGATTGGAGGGTAGCTAATGTAACCCCACTTTTTAAAAAGGGAGGGAGAGAGAAAATGGGGAATTACAGACCAGTTAGTCTAACGTCGGTAGTGTGGAAAATGCTAGAGTCAGTTATTAAAGATGGGATAGCAACACATTTGGAAAGTGGTGAAATCATTGGATAAAGTCAGCATGGATTTATGAAAGGTATATCATGTCTGACGAATCTTATAGAATTTTTCGAGGATGTAACTAGTAGAGTGGATAAGGAAGAACCAGTGGATGTGTTATATCTGGACTTTCAGAAGGCTTTCGACAAGGTCCCACATAAGAGATTAGTGTGCAAACTTAAGGCACACGGTATTGGGGGTTCAGTATTGATGTGGATGGAGAACTGGCTGGCAGACAGGAAGCAAAGAGTAGGAGTAAACGGGTCCTTTTCAGAATGGCAGGCAGTGACTAGTAGGGTCCCGCAAGGCTCAGTGCAGGGACCCCAGCTATTTACAATATACATTAATGATTTGGACGAGGGAATTGAATGCAACATCTCCAAGTTTGCGGATGACACAAAGCTGTGAGGAGGATGCTAGGAGGCTGCAAGGTGACTTGGATAGGTTGGGTGAGTGGGCAAATGCATGGCAGATGCAGTATAATGTGGATAAATGTGAGGTTATCCACTTTGGTGGCAAGAACGGGAAAGTAGATTGTTATCTGAATGGTGGCCAATTAGGAAAAGGGGAGATGCAACGAGACCTGGGTGTCATAGTACACCAATCATTGAAAGTAGGCATGCAGGTGCAGCAGGCAGTGAAGAAAGCGAATGGTAAGTTAGCATTCATAGCAAAAGGATTTGAGTATAGGAGCAGGGAGGTTCTACTGCAGTTGTACAGGGCCTTGGTAAGACCACACCTGGAGTATTGTGTACAGTTTTGGTCTCTAATCTGAGGAAAGACATTCTTGCCATAGAGGTAGTACAGAGAGGGTTCACCAGACTGATTCCAGGGATGGCAGGACTTTCATATGAAGAAAGACTGGATAGACTTGGCTTGTACTCGCTAGAATTTAGAAGATTGAGGGGGGATCTTATAGAAACTTACAAAATTCTTAAGGGGTTGGACAGGCTAGATGCAGGAAGATTGTTCCCGATGTTGGGGAAGTCCAGAACACGGGGTCACAGTTTAAGGATAAGGGGCTAGTCTTTTAGGACCGAGATGAGAAAAACATTTTTCACACAGAGAGTGGTGAATCTGTGGAACTCTCTGCCACAGAAGGTAGTTGAGGCCAGTTCATTGGCTATATTTAAGAGGGAGTTAGATGTGGCCCTTGTGGCTAAAAGGATCAGGGGGTATGGAGAGAAGGCAGGTACAGGATACTGAGTTGGATGATCAGCCATGATCATATTGAATGGCGGTGCTGGCTCGAAGGGCCGAATGGCCTACTCCTGCACCTATTTTCTATGTTTCTATATATCTCCCTCTCCCCTGGCATCAGTCTGAAGAATGGTCTCGACCCACAACGTCACCCATTCGTTCTGTGCAGAGATGCTGCCTGTCCCGCTGAGTTACTCCTGCAGTTTGTGTCTACCTTCGATTTAAACCAGCATCTGCAGTTCTTTCCTACACATTTGAACTGTCTTTGTTGCAGAAGGCACTTTGGGTTTTGTTTTGCACTGATATTGTTTTTCTTTAATTTATCGATCTTTTGTTTATTATGTTATCTATGCATACTGTGTTTACAGACCAGTTATGCTGCTGCAAGTAAGAGTTTCATTGTTCTGTTTTCAGTACATAAGACAATTAAACACTCTTTTGAATAATAAATTACATGGCACATGGTATTACATGTACAGCCATGAAAATGTCTCTGGGAATGGTCAGGAGTGCCTATCATGTCTGTTCACTGTATTTCTCCATAAAAGTTTACAAGAGTTTATAACTAAGATTTTCTTTGTATTTTAAAATAACAATAATGGTGTGGTCCAGTGAGTTTAAATTTGAATGTTTATGATCTTATAAAGTCATTAATTTGTTAGACACAAAACTTGTGGTAAATCCTGGTAAAAAATACTATTCCATTGTCTAAAAGTTTCATCTTTATTATGAGTGCCACTTGATCTCGAACACCAATTAATCTAAATCTGGCTAATAATACAGTTTAGCTATGTTCGCTACGTTAACTTCTGAATTTATTACAAACATTATGAAAACATATCTATATAACCAAATAAGACAACATTCATGTTAGTGCATTTATTTGGTCATTGAATCCTATTAAAGACTCTTAATCTTTTTATATTTTCTTCTCTCACCTGGTAGGCTCAATGACTTTACACCAGTGGCAACAACTAGCGCAGCCTAATCTGGGCACTATTTTAGCCGAACGGCCCGGGGTCCTCACTAAAGGCTTTGAACTACATCCAGAAGATAGCATCTACCACCTCTCCGATCTGGAGGAGGACAGCGAGGAAGGAATCACCTTCAAAGCTCAGCATTCTTCCACCCCTGAGGATAAGAAAGAGAAGAAGCTGGAGAAAGAGAAGGCGCCTTCAAAAGGGATAGAAGCACCACCAGACATTTTTCTGCCAATAAATAGCCTCTCTAATGATTCAACAGCTGGTGAGTTTTTATGTGAATTAATGAACACGCAGGAGAAACACTGAGCAAATTATTCTTGTGACTTGTATGGGGACGATCATTTATGGAACAATCCACAATAATTTAAAGAGAGAGTACATACATAAATACAGAATTAGGTAGCATGGAAACGGGCCCTTCAGCCCAACTCATCAATGACGACCAAGACGTTTATTTGAACTAATCAAATTTGTTTGCGTTTGGCTCAGATTCCTATCCATATATCTGTCCAAATGTCTTGCACAAAGATGTAATTGTACCCTCTACATCTGCTGTTGAATGTCCACTAATCATTCACTATCCTGCTGTACTTATCTATTCAATCGCAGGAGATACATCACCTGTCTTTTCATCTCTTCCCTTCCCACCATCCTAGCATCCAATTTGTCCTAAGTGAAGTAGCAATTCTCGTGCACTTCTTCCTACTTAGTGCATAGATCACAATGTGTCCTCAGCAACTGCAGAAAGTAGAGACTGGATGATGGCTTTGCAGAGCATGTACGATCAGTAAACTGGTGATTCTGAGCTTCCAATTGCCTGTCATTTTAATTTTGCTTTCCACTGGTACCTGTTTGTCTGTGGTTTCCTACACTGTTGAAATGACACTCAACATAAGCTTGAGGAACAATACCTAACCTTGCGCATGGGCATATTGCAGCCTTTCAGGTTCACTGTTGAATTCAGCAATATCAGGTAACCCATCCTCTGAGTTCATATCAGATCTGGTCAGTTCTGCTGGTTATCCATCTATAATATTGACTCCATTTATCTCTTTCCATCAGCATGGCTCCACCTACTAAGTATATCAGTTTGTGCATGTTTTGTGTTCTCTCTGCCTAATGCCCAAATTATTTTTTCTACCAGATAGCCTCATCAATAGCTAATCCTCACGGCAACTTGGGAATCACTCTTTTGGAGAAATTCCCTCTACCCTATCCTTTCCTCCTTCATCACTGTAGTGTAAAATTTATCTGTTTTCCCTCTTTCCACAGATGCTTTCTACAAATGTTTCCATTTTCTATTTTTGTTTCTGATTTGTCTTTAGCCTCTTAGACTGTTCCAAAGAAGCCCAACTTTATAAACTCAAGGAATACACTGGCTATCTGACTACAATGTGGGCAGATTATGTCTCTGAGTGCAACATTGAATTCAGCAGCTTTGGATAATCAACCTTTTCAATTTGTGTCAGATCAGGACAGCTCTGGTATAAATGCAGGCTGCTCAGCAGGTTGGGCAGTATCTGGTGAGCGGTATTTTATCTTGTGCATGTATCTAGTAACCTTTCCTGATGAGGGGATCATTCAGACTGAGTCACAGACATTATGCCTCACTTTGCGGACATACCCCAGCCAGTTTCAAGCTTCCAGCATGACCTGTTAACTTCCTGCAGGAGGAAGAAAGAAAAGATTGTACATCCTGGACTGTCCTAACTAACCCTTCCTTGTGGCTGCTTACAGCATTTTCAGACTGTACAGAAAGAAGATCAAGAGTGGATATATTTTGGAAAAGGGTAATTGAAATCTTCACGCTATTTTTGTCTGAATTCGACACTGTTGTTAACCTACAAAATTATCTTTCTCTCTGTAGTGCGGAACCCAGGCAAATGTCTGTCACAGACCAACTCAACCTACACCTTCACTACCTGTAGGATCCTTCATCCCACTGACATTGTTCAAATCTCAGCAAGGTGAGGTGTTGGTCTACAGTGAGTTTTCTTCTGGAAAAGTTGTCTCCAGTTATCCCTTTTTGCTTTAATACATTATGTTCTTGACACAGTGTTACCCTAAAGGAGAAACATTACTTAAACATAGCAACTTGGCCAAGGCTTTTTTTTTACAGCATCTCCTACCTAAGGCATCAGGAAGGACAATGGCAACAGATATTACACTTATGCCTGCAAATTCTCTTTAATGTGGCATACCATTTTTACTTGAAATATAGCACCTTTTTTGCCTCGTGGGCTGCGTCCTTGCCAAAACTCCACTGAGATTTCAGCAGTTGCAGATGATGGCCTATCATTCAGATATGCTACCTTTGACAGCAAAGCCCATGTAATAATAAATATAAGAATGCATTTCATGAATGCTCTGGTAGTATAACTCTTATTCCTTTCATTCAATGCAGATGATAGTGTCATGGTCAATCCACAGGAATTCTGGTAGTTATTTTTACGCCATTTGATGATGAACGCAAGTCGGATTTATTTCTCTGTTCTTTGTTTTAGTACCGGATATGCTCCAGTGCCAAACGCAGCGAGTTCATCCGTCAACGTGATCACCAGTCCCAGTACCCCTATCGCAACTTGCCGGCCAAGCATTGGTGAATCCTTCACAAAGAGGAGGGAGTCGACTACTACTCTGAGCACTACCAGCAGCTTGCAAAAGCTCTTGCAAGATCGTGGAATCTCTGCTGGAGTTTATCATTGTCCCCTACTGCAAACCCCACCAGTGGTTCCTCCCAAAATGCTACCTATACCCCGTACCCCACCAAACTCTCCCTCCCGCTCCCCATGCCTGTCGCCATTGCCCTTTGACATGCGGGGAGCTATTGATAACTTCCTTGCCTCACGACCTGCGGAGACGCTGCTCCACGAAGTCTACTGCCTGAAGCATGGGCGGAGCGGTGCCGACTATGCTCCCACCAGTCTGAACCTGGTCAAGAAATTGCAAAAAATGGGAATAACCCAAGCTGTGGCTCCATGGAATACCCCGGAGGGTGATGACAGCCAAGAACGAAAGGCCAAGCAGCACCTCCAGGAATCGGCAATGTTCATGGGGACTGGCAGCAGCCTGCTAGGAGCCTTGAGACGGAACCAGAGTCTTCCCAGTGTACTTGGTGGATTCGGCAAGCCAATACCAAAAATGGGCACCTTCAGCGAGGAGAAGACAGAAACCAAATTGGTTTTACCTGCAAACGAATGACCCATCTGAATTCTTTATTCTCCCCCATCCTCCCCTCCCAATCAATCCTTGTTCCTCAACGCTTGATCCAGCCTTGAGTAGTTTTAACAGGAAGGCGGGCTTTGTGTTAATGTTGTAATAAGCTCCTGAAAGTTTGAAGATGGTAAGCGTAAGTGAAGAAAGGAAATATGAAAAAGATGAAATGATTTGAGGTGAGAAAAGTAAAAGGATTGATTAGTAATGAAACAAAGGCAGAAGGGAGGTGACATGGAATGTTGAATGTTTTAAGGGTTTGTAATGAAAATGAAGGATTTGTACAATGGCTGGATCACCAGTTTGACACTAATGAGCAAGTCCAAGCTAACCACTGTTCCTCTTGCCTGTGGGAATTAATTTGCTGTTTCTGCTTCTGGCATTTTGACAACAAAGCACAAAATAAGGCATTAAAGCACATACTGAACATTTTATCTGGACAAACACTACAAAGGCCAGGCAGTGATGCCCTTCATCCCTGGCAGCCCCCAAAACAAGCCTTGCTATTATATGTTATCCATTGCACACACTGCCTCACCACCTTTTGAAGATGCATGCAGATTTAAATCCCTGTACTTTTGAACATTTTAAAGCAGTTACATCAGAACCTATTTCTTTATCAGTTTGAACAGAAATATAAATTAATTGTTTTCTAAAACCAATTTACTAAATAATATTATAGTGCTTTGACCATCACATTACCCCAATTAAATTCTGGTTTTGAGGCACTGTTTGATCAGACATTTCATTTTTT
Source organism: Amblyraja radiata (assembly GCF_010909765.2). Taxonomy (NCBI): domain Eukaryota; kingdom Metazoa; phylum Chordata; class Chondrichthyes; order Rajiformes; family Rajidae; genus Amblyraja; species Amblyraja radiata. The sequence continues at coordinate 47,064,772 of NC_045962.1, read as the reverse complement.
TAGACCACTGTTTAATGCGAAATTTCACTTTTTAGCACAGCAGTAGAATTATTTGCACCTCAAAGTATGTCATAATCACTTTTCACTTTAATGCAGTCAATTATAAAGCCACCACAATGTCAGCATCGAAGGGATGTGCTGATCAAAAGTATTGTTACCAGTGAAATTGGTGACTTCCGGTGACTAATACGCAAGCACAAGAGATTGCATAATACATAACCTATCCCCATGCAAGAGACTGAAATGCATTCAATTTCAATCCATGTATATTCAATAGTGATTTTGAATAGGCTTCAGATGATTGGCGAGTAGGCAAATTTTTTTTTTTTTTAACTGGTGCTTCAATATCATTATATTACTACTTCATGTAAGCTCGTAAGGCGCGCATTTTGTTTTGCTCTATGTGGTAATCTATTTTAAAGCTATGAATATGTCTGGCCAAATTTAATTTTGATCTCTCGTAGCCTGCAAAAACCACCGGTGGAATCGCTGGGTAGAATTTGAGACAGCATTATTTTGTTTAACTTTTTTTAAACCTTCTCTCCTTCTCTCTTTTGGCTGTGGAAAGTTCAACTGGGGAGAAAAATCTAGGGGTTGCATGGTGGGGCCACGGAATTCCCCTGCTGGCTTTTTGAGGTGTAGCATTTAGAGGCAGGAATTGATATGGAAATGTAGAAAATGCAGATGGAGATCTGACCACAGCCAAACAACATGGTCTTTCATTTGTTGTTGCACAGACCAGATGGAATGAAGTGGAAGTAAGAACATTTAGATAGTGCAAGTGTAATTTCCAATTTAAATATGGTGCCTGGTTAATGGTCTCAAAGCTCAAGACCATAGTGTTTTGATGTTATTATTTATATAGTATAGATTGATATTGTATTTATTTCTATACGCATTCAGCTTTTCTTTAAGAAAGGATCATTGTCATTTTTAGTGGGTATGTTACAATCTCGAACCTCAGGTCCAGACACTTTCCATGCTGCACGTCATAGGAAAGATTGAAGACAAGAGATGACAAATTTACTCTCCCCTCAGTTTTGGAGTTGCCAATTCTGATTGGACAGAGTCTTCCAGGAAGTTATCATGCAGCTCCAATCTTCCTGCTCCCATTCTCCAACCTTTGGTCATCCACCCTCGCATGTCCCCTTCCCAATCAGAAAGCAAATAGACTTTGGCAGTCAAGAATCACTAAATACAGTAACAGTCAAACATTTTCCCATCTCCATATTTTTAAATTCCAAGATCAAACAGTGTAATTCCAAACAGTTAGAACCCAGCTTTGAGAGTGCTGTGGGTAGAACACAGTAGGTTCCAAACTTTGTTTCAGAACAGCCTTGGGATGGTAATATCAACATGAATGGGGATAATCTTAGGCTGACAGCTGTACTCCAAAGCTGACATCAAAGTTCTGCAAGCTGTCGTGTCTTCAGAGTACGCAGGGTACATTAATCTTAACCTTGGACATGGTTTTGCACTTTCAAGAAAAAATGCACTTTTTTTAAAAAAAAGCTTATTTGTAATTCTAAAACAATCTACATGTAATGTAGACTGGCAATTTAAAACAATTTGCAGAACAAGCTTCCAAGTCTTTATTTCAGTTATGATTTGAAATTTAGTTTCCAGGTGCATTTTAAACATTTACTAGCAAAGGAGAGAGTTTCATCCATTAGTCTCTGATCAGGAGTATGTTCTGTTGCATTCTGTTCAGTGCTTACAGTTGGGTAGTCTGGCACAAGCCCAGAAATCCTCGTCCACCTGCCATTGAACATCTGCAGGGAATGCAGAGGTGGAACTTGCTGTTGGAACTCCAGGCGATTGCAATGAAACGGACAGTGGGAATTCCCTTTGGAATCCCACATTGTTGACTGCTGATTAGACGTAAAGGGCAGGGAACAGCAGAACATCAGGATAGATATAGGGAGAATGCAAGAACCCAAATTTAATAACGTCTCAGACACTGCACACACCCTTTCACCCTGCATGTTAACAGGGTTCAGTTCCACTACTACTTTCTCAGGTGAGTTGCATTTCAGCTATCCTTGTGCATTTTTTGTGGATTTATATCTTTTTGAAAAGGGAGTCATATTCACTTTCTTCCATAAACTAGTAGAGCCAACATAGGCGAAACCCAGTTAGGCTTGGTCAATCTAATGAATATATACACTTCATCCAGCCTGTGAATTCAGAGCAGTTCCTTGGTTGACCAGTTGATGCAGGTATCTGAGGCTGGGTTAGAAAAGGGGGGAGAGAGAGAGAGAGAGAGCTGTTGGAAGGATAGGAACACACTTATCTGATGGGCTTTTTGTTGAATAGTGCCCTCCACCAAGTGCTCTGACTAAAGCAGTTTCCGACACTCTCCCACAAGTGTAATGGACCAGCTGTGACTGCAACAGCTGGCTAGCATTGTCGGTGAGTGGAAGTATTAACCAAACAGGACTTGCAACCGCAATATGTATACTGTACCTTGTTTCCATAAGACTTTCAAGGAATGATGTTGCAATCATCATAGCAAAGCTGTAATAATTACTGTGTCCCATTGTGCATCATTGAATTTACATGAGTCTTTTAGGAAATGAGGAAGGCTTCGGTGTTTTTCCTTGGATGGTAGTTAACCAGATGAAGAATTGGGCACATTAAAGATAAATTCACTCAAAGGGATAACAAACTCTAATTGGCCAGTTATTGAAGTCTGTACTGCTTCCAGTTCCCAATATTTGTATATATCTGGGCTCTGTACAAAGACATTTCCCCAGCTCTGTGGGAATCTGAGAATTTCTGCTGTCTAATTGAAATACTGTTTAAGAATGTAAATTTACCATTTAAATCCATCCTGTGAGAAATGGGTTGTATTTTGTTCGGATGTGACCTTGACCTTGAAGCGATGCATGCCACCAGGCGAGAATGTCCTATCCTCACTGGTCGGGCTCTCTGAATTTTCAGGGAAATTCATTGAAACCCATTCAGTTAAGTTTGTATCTATTGCTTGCATGTTTTGTTTATATTAAATAAATATTGTAAAGGAGGGTGAGGGTTCAGGCTGACCAAAAGATGAGTGAGATGTTCCCATTTGTGTGGCTGATCGGCCATTCGAGCACAAGCCCTGCCTTTCAAGGCCCAAGAGTAGATGGTCCCATAAGTGCAATATTACTGGTTCATCCTTGTTGAGTCTGTGCAATCCCCTGCCAATGGCTTGATTGCATTTTCATGGAGGGTATCTGGGAAATTCTTGCACTATTTTTTGTAGGAGGAGATATCTTTAGTCTAGTGAATTAATAGTTGTACTAGCTATTATATTATAGTATGTGGTGTTGTCCTCCCATGTCTACTCATGGCAATATCAGAAGATAACTTGGCACCTGGCTGGATGTACTTGACGCCTTTTGGTTCCCCTCCCATAACTACCCTACGAAGAATGAATGGAATTGTTCTTGCTAAACCTCATTTGTTATGCAATATTTGATATTTATTGTAATAATTCATGTAACTGCAAAAATATGTGATATTTCTGAGTCACTTCAATTCATAAAAGTTTTTTTTAATTTAACCTTTGCCTTTTGAAATTTCTTGCAATTCTGCTTGGCATTGGTCTGCGCTGAGGTGAGCGCTGGTTGGGATGTGAGTGATACATGGGGTTGCTCACAGTAAGGAGACCTTGAGTCTCCCTGTTAGAGTGAAGCTGGGTTACACAAGGGGAATATACCATTTCTCAACACATCATGCGCAGAGCAGCAAGATAGCACTGAAACCTTGCAAGTAAAGCGCAAATATGACACCGATCAGTTACCTCAAAGGGCATGCTTATTTGTGGTTATAGATCTGTATAACCCTGTGCAACTATCCTCTGACAATAATTCAGCATAACAATAAAAATGTTTCGCTGGCAGCATTAGTTATAGTGACCTCCATAATGTTTGGGACAAAGACCCATCATTTATTTATTTGCCTCTGTACTCCACAATTTGGGATTTGTAATAGAAAAAAAATCATATGTGGTTAATGTGCACATTGTCAGATTTTATTAAAGGGTATTTTTATATATTTTGGTTTCACCATGTAGAAATTACAGCTGTGTTTATACATAGTCCCGCCATTTCAGGGCACCATAATGTTTGGGACACATAGCTTCACAGGTGTTTGTAAATGTTCAGGTGTGTTTAAATGCCTCCTTAATGCAGGTATAAGAGAACTCTCAACACCTAGTCTTTCTTCCAGTCTTTCCATCACGTTTGGAAACTTTTATTGCTGTTAATCAACATGAGGACCAAAGTTGTGCCAATGAAAGACACAGAAGCCATTATAAGGCTGAGAAACAAGAATAAAACTGTTAGAGACTGTTTGGAACATCATTAAGAAGAAAGAGAGCACTGGTGAGCTTACTAATCGCAAAGGGACTGGCAGGCCAAGGAAGACCTCCACAGCTGTTGACAGAAAAATTCTCTCTATAATAAAGAAAAATCCCCAAACACCTGTCCGACAGATCAGAAACACTCTTCAGGAGTCAAGTGTGGGTTTGTCAATGACCACTGTCCGCAGAAGACTTCATGAACAGAAATACAGAGGCTACACTGCAAGATGCAAACCCTGGTTAGCAACAAAAATAGGATGGACAGGTTACAGTTTACCAAGAAGTACTTAAAAGAGCAACCACAGTTCTGGAAAAAAGGTCTTGTGGACAGATGAGACGAAGATTAACATATCAGAGTGATGGCAAGAGCAAAGTATGGAGGAGAGAAGGAACTGTCCAAGATCCAAAGCATATCACCTCATCTGTGAAACACAGTGGTGGGGGTGCTATGGCCTGGGCATGTATGGCTGCTAAAGGTATTGGCTCCCTTCTCTTCATTGATGATACAACTGCTGATGGTAATAGCATAATGAATTCTGAAGTGTATAGACACATCGTATCTGCTCAAGTTCAAACAAATGCCTCAAAACTCATTGGCCGGCAGCTCATTCTACAGCAGGACAATGATCCCAAACATACGGCTAAAGCAACAAAGGAGTTTTTCAAATCTAAAAAATGGTCAATTTTTGAGCGGCCGTCAATCACCCGGTCTGATCCCAATTGAGCATGCCTTTTATGTGCTGAAGAGAAAACTGAAGGGGACTAGTCAAGTCAAGTTTATTCATCACATACACATACGAGATGTGCAGTGAAATAAAAAGTGGCAATGCTCACGGATTGTGCAAAAAAAACTACTAAACAGAATGGAACAGAAACATATATTGCATATTTGTGGGAGGAAAAAAAGAAATAAAACCCAGCAATTTAGAAAAGACACAACAGTAAAAAGGTACAGTAAAGTTAGTCCCTGGTGAGATAGGAGTTTACAGTCCTACTGGCCTCTGGGAAGAAACTCCTTCTCATCCTCTCCGTTTTCACATCATGGCAACGGAGGTGTTTGCCTGACCGTAGCAGCTGGAACAGTCCGTTGCTGGGGTGGAAGGGGTCTCCCATGATCTTGTTGGTTCTGGAGTTGCACCTTCCGATGTATAGTTCCTGCAAGGGGGAGGGGGGGGGGAGGGAGTGTAGTTCCCATAATGAGCCTTCTTGTCCTGGGCAGAGCAGTTCCCAAACCAAATCGTGATGTTTCCAGACAAGTTGCTTTCCACAGCCGCTGAGTAGAAGCACTGGAGGATCCTCAGAGACACTCTGAATTTCCTCAGTTGCCTGAGGTGGTAAAGGCGCTGCCTTGCCTAAAGGGCCTGTCCCACGGGCATGCGACCTGCATGCGGCAAGTGCGACCTAAAGGGCCGGTCACACCAGTATGCGCCTGCATGCGGCAAGCGTGACCTAACGTGGTTGCTTAAGCTGTACGACATGCGGCAAGCGCGACCAAACCAGATGCGGGAGCCGCGCGGAGGTTGAGTGAGTGACACGGTGCCGAGGCGGCTGCAGGCCGGCAGGCCGTTGCCGCGCAGAATTTTTGAACACGGTCAGTTTTTCGGAGCCCCGCGCGATGTCGGGACCAGCTCCGCACAACTCCATACGGCTCCGGCGATTGAAGTGGGACCGGCCCCGCGAAGCCATACGGCTCACGTGACCACGTTAGGTCGCGCTTGCCGCATGCAGGCGCATGTTGGTGGGACCGGCCCTTTAGGTCGAACTTGCCATATGCAGGTCGCTTGCCCGTGGGACAGGCCCTTTACACATCAGTGCTACAGCGTGTGATGCCCATGTCAGATCCTCTGAGATGTGGACTCCCAGGTATTTAAAGCAGCTCACCCTATCTCCCCCCAAAACAAGCATAAGCTAAAGATGGCTGCAATACAGGCCTGGCAGAGCATCACCAGAGAAGACACCCAGCAACTGGTGATGTCCATGAATCGCAGACTTCAAGCAGTCATTGCATGCAAAGGATGTGCAACAAAATACTAAACATGACTACTTTCATTTACATGATATTGCTGTCCCAAATATTATGGTGCCCCGAAATGGGGGGGGGGGGGGGATTAAAATACTGCTGTAATTTCTACATGGTGAAACCAAATTGTATAAAAATGGCCTTTATTAAAATCTGACAGTGTGCACTTTAGCCACATGTGATTTTTTTCTATTACAAATCTCAAATTGTGGATTATAGAGGCAAATAAATAAATGATGGGTCTTTGTCCCAAACATTATGGAGGGCACTGTATAAGCGATCAAATCTGATGAGATGACCTTAAACTGTTATTTTTTCCTTGTTTTACTGTTTTAAATTAGACTGTAGTTTAAACTTGACCATGGGAGGGGTTTTCATTGATGCCAGTGCAGTTCCTATTCCAGGATCGACAGCGCAGCCAGATTGCTTTTCCATTCCTACGTGATGGAAACAAGCAAGCTGCTGTGTAGCAGTATCTGGCTACTGAACTGGATGTTCATGCTGTCCTATGTGTGGGTGTAGTATGGGGAGACCAAGTATCTACAGTGTAATGGTGTTTCATGCAGATGGTGTTATGCCATAAAGAGAATAAAATGTAGTAAATGACTACTATGTTCTGTGTGCTAAGCAAAGCAATAATTTCATTGTCCTATCTGGGACACTTGACAATAAACTCACTTGAACTTGAAATGAATGTTTGGAAGTGGCATTAAAAGAGACATGCTGGATGCTGGGCAGTCTGGAAGATAGGTTTGTATCTAATCGTACATCGAGCTTAATACACAGATGGCCTCCTGCACCAGGGGGTTATAATTCTCGGGGAAATTATTGGTGGGTGCTTTTGGGAGACACCTGGTTGGAACCCTCTACTCCAGGAAAAACAAAAAGCATAGTTGTGCGATATACAATGGAAAACCTATTGGAAGATTTGATTTTTTACCCTAGCATTGCCTTCAAGACATCCCTGGGTAACCATTTTTCAATTGTGTCCGTAAGCTGTAAAATACGCATAAATTACCTAATATTGCAGCCATACCTCCACATTATTGTAATGAATGATGTAGAAAACACGGCTGATAAAGAACAATTGCTAAGAGTTGACGGAGAAACTGAAAACTCCAGAGTAACAACTATGTAGGTACATTGTACATAGAAAATAGGTGCAGGAGGAGGCCACGTGGCCCTTCGAGCCTGCACCGCCATTCATTGTGATCATGGCTGATCATCCACAATCAGTAACCCATGCCTGCCTTCTCCCTTGATTCCGCTAGCCCCAAGAGCTCTATCTAATCATTATTTAATATTATGGGAGCATCATCATTTAATATTATGGGAGCTCGTTCATAAGTATGGGGCAGCCTGTTCTCAGCCCCACTTTAACACAAATTATTGTCACATTCAAGTGAGAATACTCTCACATACTGTGGACCAGGCAGCGTCGAACGGAAAATGCTCTACGGCAGAGGCCTGGTGATCTGGATGGCTCGAGGGTAAATGATCAGCAAAATCCAACCCAAGACACCAGGAGCCAGGAAGGATGGACTGTAAATAACAGTATATGTGTTCCGTGAAACAGGTGGAAAATCTTTTGATGCAAGAAGACACACGGAATCTTGAGAGCCAGGTCCATAGCTCCCTGAAAGCAGCAACACAAGTAGATAGACTGGTGAAGAAAGTGTATGGTGTGCTTGCCTTCATTGGTTGTGGCATAGAGTATAAGTTGCAGGAAGTCATGTTGCAGGTCGAGAAGACTTTGATTAGGTTGCATTTGAAGTATGTAGTTCTGGATGTACCATTACAGGAAGGATGTGGGGCGTTTGGAGACGGTGCAGGAGTTGTTTACCAGAATAATGCCTGGATTAGGGAGTATTAGGTACAAGGACATATTTGGATTATTACTCTGGAACGCTGAAGGTTAAGGGGAGACCTGATATAAGTATGAGGCATAGATAAGGTAGACATTCAGAACTTTTTTTCTCCCAGGGTGGAAGTGTCAAAGGTAAGAGGGCATACAAAGCTTTAAGGTTCGTTCGCCTGTGTGTCAGACGATGTAGCTCGCTGTTGGCTTCTGTCGTCGTCCAACACCAAGTCCAACACGCTGACAGAATTGTTGCCCGATGCGTTGTCGCTTCCAGGGATCGCCACGAGGAGGCTTCTGTCATGATCCCCAGCTTTAAGGTGAGAGGGTGAAACGTTAAAGGGGATGTGTGGTGCAAGTTTGTTTACACAGAGTGAGTGCCTAGAATGCACTGTCAGGGGTGATGCTGAAGGCAGGTGTGATGGTAGCATTTAAGAGGCTTTTAGATGGGCACATGGATATGAAGGGACTGGAGGCATATGGATCATGTGCAGACAGGTGGGATTCGTTTATTAGCAGGAAGGAACTGCAGATGCTAGTATATACCGAAGATAGACACAAATAGAAAATCAGCGGGTCAGGCAGTGTCTCTGGAGAAAAAAGTTTCGGGACCCTTCTTCAGACTGAAGGTGTGATTAGTTTATTTCAGCACATTGTTGGCCGAGACCTTTCTCTGTTCTGTTCTTAAGAGACTGCAAATACCGGAATATTGAACAAAAGAAACGAACTGGAGAACTCAGAAACTCTGCCAATTCGGCAGCATCTGTGAAGGAAAACGGACAGATAGCGTTGGGGTGGGAGCCCTCCTTGCTGCAGGGCTGCCCGGCTGGAAGCCAGAGGCGGGGAGAGGCGCTCCCAGCAACAATGCAACGCCCGGGCAAGGTCCACTCTTTGTTACGTGGACAGCGGCTGTCCCGGCAACCGGATCGACTTCAGCACTAGGGTTCAACCCCCTCCTCGCCGCGCCGTGTTGGTGAACTTTACCCCCCCACCCCAGCGCTGGAGGAGGAGACCACCACCCTTGCACCCTCTCTCCGCCTGACCCCTCCGCAAACTCCGCACCTTTCCACTGAAGCCCCCCCCCCCCCCCGGGCCACTGACTCCCGTCCACATCTGGATCCAGGTGGAGGAAGAAACATTGGATCCAATGTATCCAATGTATCACAAAAACAGGTATTTTAATATCAGGGTAATGGAAGGGAAGGTGGGAAATACCCCGATAGGGCTCCTAATCTGATCAAGGCACAGCAAGAAACCGACCCCCACCCGCTTAAAGGGACCTAGTAAGTCGTCGCTGCTTATGGAAAAAACCGAACCCTCTGGTCCGCTAGCTTGCGTTTATGTAACACTTTTAATTTACGAGGCCCAATGGTGCTGATGCAGGGTTACGATCCGAAATAGCGACACTTCCTCCACATCGTCCAATTCCTCCGTTTCTCTCGACCGGCTGAGTCCCTTCAGTAGATTTTGTTGCTCCAGATTTGCAAATATTGTGTCCTCCATGTCTTGTGTCCTCCATGTAAGAGGGCATTTGCACAAGAGGGTAGCTTGCACCTAAAGGACAAAAGAGGGATTGGGGAGGGACTTTCAGAGAGTTGGGCCTTGGCTAATGAAAGCGATTAAAAGAGTCATGAAGCCCAGCTCGTCCTTGATGACCAAAGATGCCCCATCTGCCTGCGTTTAACCCATATCCCTGTCAACCTTTCCTGTCCATGTACCTCTCCAGTGTCTTTTGAACTGTGTTATAGTAAATGCCGCAACCACCTCCTTTGGCAGCTCGTTATATATACCCACCACACTCTGAAATAAAAGTTGTCCCTCAGGTTCCTATTAAAATCTTGTTCCTATCATCTGAAATCTATATGCTCTGGTTCTTGATTCCCTTACCCTGAGTAAAAGACTCTGTATTCACCCTATCTATTCCCCTCTATATGATCACCCCTCAGCCTCCTGCACTCCAAGGAATAAAGCCCTAGCCTGCCCAACCTTTCCCAATAGCTTAGGCTATCGAGTCCCGGCAACATCCTCATAAATCTTCTCTGCACTCTTTCCAGCTTAATGACGTCCTTCCTATAGCAATTATTATTAAGGCAATTGATAATTTTAGAACATGCTTGGGGAGGAAATACTGAAATAGAAATCAAAATGCTGGAAACACTCAGCAGGTCAGACAGCATGAGTAGGAAGAGATTTCAGGTCGAAGATGCTTCATTGATGATCCTCAGAGGAAAAGTCTTCAACCTGAAAAGTTACCTTTTGCTTTCCTCAGTGAGGAGCATTAAATTAGGCAACATGCAAAAAATGTAGAGGCAGAAGAGAACAGATAATTCAGGGTGGTAGAGCAGGAGAGGTTTATGGACATTGGAGAGGGCAAAGCCTTGAGGGATTTGAGCAGAAGATGGAGAACTTTCAAATGGCATCATTGCTTTGCCAGTAACCATTGTAGGCTGGGCGAGTGAACAGGACCTGGGGCAAGTAAACAGGACAAGGGAGATACATCCTGTAGAGCTCAATTGAACAGTTGAGGGTGATACACTAATCCTACCTAACCCTTCATATATCCATTAATTCCCCCCCAAAGTCTACTATTTGCAGTGTCCAATTAATCTACTGACCCATGTGTTATTTGGAAGATGTGGGTGGAAACAGGAGCACCCAGAGGAAATGCACATGGTCACAGGGAGAACATATAAACATCACACAGGCAGTCTATAGTTGTACCTGTCTTGTAATAAGCTAAATAAAGTAACCTTGAAAAAAGATTTAAGATGCTGGCATCTCACTCTACCCATTTTATATTGTTTTACAATTGTTGGGAAAGTTCTTCAAATCTCTGCTTCAGTTGATGTTTTGTTCTCCCCTTTATGTTCTCAATTTAGTTTTAAACATTTTTTTTGTTTCTAAATGTGATGAGTCCGTACTTTAATCCAAAACGTTTGTATTTCTGTATTGGACATGGTGGAGTGGCAGTAGTCAGAAGAGAATGTTTCAGATCTTAATGCAATGCAGAAAAAAAATCTAAAGCAGCTGAGCTTTTCAATTGGGTTAAGGTCATGAATATGCACAGTTTTGCTCATATTTCCCCCATTTAATATTCTCCTCGTAATTCAAGGCGTTCCTGTGGAGGGCTTGGATAGAAGGAATGAGATGGGGTTTTTTCCAATCTTGCTCTTAAGCTCTACGAGATATTATCTTCCTGCCCATTACTTCCAAGTCATGTGGCCACAGAAATGCTTCAAAGGGGAGAATGTAAAACAGCTCATAATGTTGCAAGAGTAAGATTCTATTGTTCTTTCACCATTATTTTTCAGCATAGTTGGACCAAGATATCCAAGTTTGACATGTGATCTCTCATCGCCTCAGTCAAGGTATGAATGAAGTTGGGGTGGGGGCACATAGTTTATAATGTTGTATTTTTCAGAGGATCTCTATGAAAGACTTTCTGGAGATGGTCATTTGGATGTGAGATTTCTGTTCCATTTTCAGTTAAAGAACAATATCACAGTTAATAATTTGGGATTCCAATAAAACTCAAGGGATTATATTGCAAATGTAGTTTTGTCATAGAAATTTAGTTGTCACTAGATTGTCACAAGTGTGACCCGTGGGCACCGTTCCCCCAAACCAATATTCCACCACTCACCCGTAGCCCCCAACTTTGCAGGAGCGGCTGACGTTTTTAAAGTTTAAAATGGCAATAAAATATAAGATCAATGTGAACACATCTCACTCTCCCTCTTCAGTCCCCTATTCCCCTCCTCCATTATCCTCCCACCCTCCTCTGCTTCCTCCCCTCACCCCTCCCTCCCCTCCTCCATTACCTCGCCATCCCTCTTCCTACCCCTATTCTCCCTCATCCCCCAGCTCTCTCTCTCCCCCTCCCCCTCCCTCTCCCCCCCCCCCTCCCCCTCCCCCTCCCCCTCCCCCTCCCCCCCCCCCTCCCCCTCCCCCTCCCCCTCCCTCTCCCTCTCCCTCTCCCTCTCCCTCTCCCTCTCCCTCTCCCTCTCCCTCTCCCTCTCCCTCTCCCTCTCCCTCTCCCTCTCCCTCTCCCTCTCCCTCTCCCTCTCCCTCTCCCTCTCCCTCTCCCTCTCCCTCTCCCTCTCTCTCCCTCCCCTAGGTGGCTGCCACTGTACTAATATCTGAAGAGGCTGCTCCTCAACTTCGGATTCCCCTCCACACCTTACTCAAGTTCACCAGATTTCATGCTATATTTCAAAAGTTATTCATGATTAAAGTTTAAAAAAAAAAAAAGCCAAAATCACCTTCTCACAGAGCCCTTTTTCCAGGAGCTTCCAGTGATGATGTCACAATGCCACTCAAACTGCACCAATCACAATGGCCTCTCAAGCTGGCTGCCGACTGCTACAATGACATCACAATGGGACGTTGCCAACAGTAATGAGGTTGCTGCCCCACGAACCTGGTGATTGGCCACAAGGCAGGGAGTGGGGAGGGCCGATCAGTGGGGGAGGGGGGGAACTCTCCTCAGTAAAACTCCAATCTCAGTGATTGATTATTTTCCAGTTTAATCACACAGTGCCAATGAACATGTGCAAGATTAAATGTCTGAGCCTGTATCACTTTTAAACAGTGCATAGACCATTCAAACCTCGCCATTTAACCCGGTCTGAAGTAGTACAGAAATAGAAGAGAGAATGAACTAAATGGCTCCTTGAACTAGCTTAATCCTCCAAATCATATCTGATCCCATGCCTCATCTACTTGGCCGCCTGATCATGACGTCTATTTCGAGTGTCAGTGCAGCCCTTCAATGGCCATTGACGTGGCCGGCTCCTATAAAACTATATGCCAATGATGCTATGAGTTTTATCTACAAGGAAGATCACTCCTACAAATAGCTGACCGACCGATGTATTCGGTTTTGCGCTTTCTTCACTATCTTGGAAAGAAGCACAGGTGTTCATCTTTCAACAAGGCTGCCTCAAAAACTGCACTTCCAGAGAAATAGATTTCATTGGTTGGAGAGGTAATGTTATACCTGCATACAGTCTTGGCTAAGACCACACTTGCAAAAGTATGGACAATGCAGTGTCCAATGTGTAATGAGGATGTGGTAACTATCAGGAACAATTGAACAATCCGTAAAGATGAAAGGCTGAGGAATGATCCCCTCCAGTTCTATAATGTTATGAAGTTTACACACCATAACCAAAGGGCTGTAACTATAAGGTAGACACTCATAGATTCAGAAATGATTCATCAATCACTCAGTAATCAAACACAGCAGGGAACGGTAGGAAGATGCAGTTGCCTGGTTAGAAGATAGAACACTACAGCACAGGCTCCTTCAGCCCACAATGTCCACACTGAACATGATGCTCAGTTAAACTAATCCTATCTGCTGGAGATATGTTGCAGACTTCCTGTGGGTTGGGCAGGGAATTGTGGGGGTGTGCAGAATTTGCAACCATTTTCCCACTGAGCAGAATAGAGGATTATTTCACAGCTTCTCTCTTTGTCTTCCCTCTAGCGCACCATGTACCATCAGGCAGCTGTGTGGAACATGTGGGAGTCAGCCAACACCCACACAACATTACCAGGTAAAGGCTACCTTATATGAGCAACATGTGGCTAGAACTGCACTCATCACTGACACTGCTTGACCCAACATTTTGCATTTGACCAGCAATGAATTGTTGAAATCTGGATTTAATAAAATAGGATATACATAGCAATCATTTGATGGGCGCATACTAGGTGCAATGTGAGTAGAACCATTTTAGTACTTTCATTGCAACAATGTTAGTTAATCCAATCAATCTGAACTCCTTTAATGCAAGCATGATCACAAAATCATGAGAGCTCACTTCTTTTCAATTCTCTGAATGTCTCCCTGACTCCTTCAGTTTCTGTTCCTTTCCACATTAGAACACTAGTGCCCTTTAGGTTTTAAATTCCTTTGTCATTCCATCATCAGATTGATGTCTCCCCAAATCTCCTCTGGCCCATGCTTCACTGCTGGGAATCCCTCTGTCGCTTAGACACCTAACTCTGGAATTCCCCTTGTACACATTGCCTCTCTTGAGTCCACTTTAAGAAACTTTTTGAGAAGTAGTGCGCAGTGGCGCAGCGGTAGAGCTGCTGCTTTACAGTACGAGAGACCAGAGTTCGATCCTGACTATAGGTGCTGTCTGTATGGAGTTTGTATGTTCCCCTCGTGACCATGTTGGTTTTCTCTGGGTGCTCCGGTTTCCTCCCATGCTCCAATGACATACAGGTTTGTAGGTTAATTGGCTTTGGTTAAAAAGTGAAAATTGTTCCTAGTGTATAGAATAGTGTGAACCCTGGTCGGCGTGGTCTCAGTGGGCCGAAGGGCCTGTTTACACCCGGTATTTTCACAGTCCAGAGACAAAGTCGCATTTCACCTTTCCTTGCCCAGTATCATTTATGTCTGCTTTCCCAGCTAGGAAGTTGCCAGGACTGGAGGGCCTGACATAGTATAGGCTAGGACTGTTTAGTTTGGTTTATTGTCACGTGTACCGAGGTACAATGAAAAGCTTTTTGTTGCATGCTACCTAGTCAGTGAAAAGACTATACATGATTACAATCAAAGTCCACAGTCTACAGATACAGGATATAGGGATAGGAGGTGAAGGATGACTTTATAGAGGTTTATAAAATCATGAGGAACATAAATACTGTAGATAGTCACATTCCTTTTCCACAGTAAGTTAATCTAAAACTAGAGAGCATGCCGAAGCGAATGTTCCTCCTTCATTTTGAGCATTCATGGGCCAGGGTGTCTCAGTGGGGATGTTGAACAAGTTACTTAATGCAAATGTGGTGGCTGCAGAAAGCAGGGTAAATTATACACTAGCCTTGGGAACAACAGGAGTTGAGTACTGCAGGAAGATGTCTTGTTGCAATTGTATGGGGCCTTGGTCAGACCACATCTGGTCTATTGTCTATACAGTGGGATCTGGGGATCCTTGTTCATCGGTCAATGAAAGTAAGCATGCAGGTACAGCAGGCAGTGAAGAAAGCGAATAGCGTGTTGGCCTTCATAACAAGAGGAGTTTGTGTATAGGAGCAAAGAGGTCCTTCTGCAGTTTTACAGGGCCCTAATGAGACCACACCTGGAGTATTGTGTGCAGTTTTGGTCCCCTAATTTGAGGAAGGACATTCTTGCAATTGAGGGAGTGCAGCGTAGGTTTACAAGATTAATTCCCGGGTTGGTGGGACTGTCATATGCTGAGAGAATGGAGCGGCTGGGCTTGTATACTCTGGAGTTTAGAAGGATGAAAGGGATTCTTATTGAAACATATAAGATTATTAAGGGTTTGGACATGCTAGAGGCAGGAAACATGTTCCCGATGTTGGGGGAGTCCAGAACCAGGAGCCACAGTTTAAGAATAAGGGGTAAGCCATTTAGAACGGAGATGAGGAAACACTTTTTCACGCAGAGAGTTGTGAGCCTGTGGAATTCTCTGCCTCAGAGGGCGGTGGAGGCCGGTTCTCTGGATACTTTCAAGAGAGAGCTAGATAGGGCAATTTCAGTTTCCTTACCCAAGGATGGATCTGCTCATCCTGGAGGGAGTGCCATTCATTGCTGGGATGGCAGGACTGTTACATGTGGAGAGATTGGGGTTGCCTACGTTTGTATTCACTGAGTTTGAAAGAATGAGAAGGGGCTGAAATTGAAAAAGCAGTAGTGATTAGATGTACAGGCTGTCCACAACGAGGGGTCAGAATCTTGGGTTACAGATTTAGGAATGATAGGTGAAAATATGCCACCCTTTCACACAAGTCGTGTTTTATCCCACTTTTGCAGATTAGGTGTCGAAGACTGCGAGGAATATGCGGAGAGAGAGTATGAGGGTGGTTGGCAGGAGAATTAAGACGTTAATGGCATTGTTGTGAGAATAGGTTTAATATGGCGGAATGGGATTGACGGTATTGCTCTGAGAACCAGCATTGGCTCAATAGGCCGAAAGGCCTCCTATGACATAAGTAAATATGGAACAATAAAATAAATATCACTATGTTTGGAAAGTAAATGGATCATTTTTCCCGGAGCCAACTGTCTTTGAGTTATGTTCTGACAAGGGATCTATTGGACTACTGTTTTTCCTCAGCAGATAACTAATGACATGTATTTACACAGCAAAGGGAGTCTGTGGTCATTGCACCTGGATATACATTGTCTCGGACCAAGAGTAACATCAGTGTCTCTCTGTGTGATGAATTCTTCAATCGACCTAAGCCTGTCAGGACAATTGTTCCAAGGTAATCTCTATGATAAACAGTGTAATTTGCCCAGTGGGGCAGTGGGATAGAGAGCCGGTAATATATCACTCTTCTCTGTGTCCCTGAGCCTTGCCCAACTGACTATACTTATCCATTTATCCTCCAGTCTTCCACCACTATCTACATTGTGGTATCTGCTAATATGAATGCACTGCACAGCTTGTCAATTCTTCCCAGCAACTGTATCATCCAGCTTGGTAAATCTGTGCTTTTGTTATGCTTTATACAGTGGCTTGTAAAAGTATTCATACCACTTGAACTTTTCCACATTTTGTCAAGTTACAACCACAAACGTAAATGTATTTTATTGGGATTTTATGTGATAGACCAACACAAAGTGGCGCATAATTGTGAGGTGGAAGGAAAATGATACATGGTTTTCAAATTTTTTTACAAATAAAAAACTGAAAAGTGTGGTGTGCAAAAGTATTCAGCCCCCTTTACTCTGATACCCCTAAATAAAATCCAGTGCAACCAATTGCCTTCAGAAGTCACCTAATTAGTAAATAGAGTCCACTTGTGTGTAATCTAATCTCAGTATAAATACAGCTGTTCTGTGAAGGCCTCAGAGGTTTGTTAGAGAACATTAGTGAACAAACAGCATCATGAAGCCCAAGGAACACACCAGACAGGTCAGGGATAAAGTTGTGGAGAAGTTTAAAGCAGGGTTAAGTTATAAAAAAATATCCCAAGCTTTGAACATCTCATGGAGCACTGTTCAATCCATCATCCGAAAATGGAAAGAGTATGGCACAACTGCAAACCTACCAAGACATGGCCGTCCACCTAAACTGGCAGGCCGGGCAAGGAGAGCATTGATCAGAGAAGCAGCCAGAGGCCCATTGTAACTCTGGAGGAGCTGCAGAGATCCACAGCTCAGGTGGGAGAATCTGTCCACAGGACAACTATTAGTCGTGCACTCGACAAATCGGGCCTTTATGGAAGAGTGGCAAGAAGAAAGCCATTGTTGAAAAAAGCCATAAGAAGTCCCGTTTGCAGTTTGCCACAAGCCATGTGGGGGACACAGCAAACATGTGGAGGAAGGTGCTCTGGTCAGATGAGACCAAAATTGAAGTTTTTGGCCTAAATGCAAAACGCTATGTGTGGCGGAAAACTAACACTGCACATCACCCTGAACACACCATCCCCACTGTGAAACATGGTGGTGGCAGCATCATGCTGTGGGGATGCTTTTCTTCAGCAGGGACAGGGAAGCTGGTCAGAGTTGATGGGAAGATGGATGGAGCCAAATGCAGGGCAATCTTGGAAGAAAACCTGTTAGTCTGCAAAAGACTTGAGACTGGGGCGGAGGTTCACCTTCCAGCAGGACAACGACCCTAAACATACAGCCAGAGCTACAATGGAATGGTTTAGATCAAAGCATATTCATGTGTTAGAATGGCCCAGTCAAAGTCCAGACCTAAATCCAATTGAGAATCTCTGGCAAGACTTGAAAATTGCTGTTCACAGACGCTCTCCATCCAATCTGACTGAGCTTGAGCTATTTTGCAAAGAAGAATGGGCAAACATTTCAGTCTCTAGATGTGCAAAGCTGGTAGAGACATACCCTAAAAGACTTGCAGCTGTAATTGCAGCGAAAGGTGGTTCTACAAAGTATTGACTCAGGGGGGCTGAATACTTTTGCACGCCACACTTTTCACTTTTTTATTTGTAAAAAAATTTGAAAACCATGTATCATTTTCCTTCCACTTCACAATTATGCACCACTTTGTGTTGGTCTACCACATAAAATCCCAATAAAATACATTTACGTTTGTGGTTGTAACGTGACAAAATGTGGAAAAGTTCAAGGGATATGAATACTTTTGCCAGCCACTGTATATCAATCTCAGTCTCCCCATACTTTATATCTTGCTAAGTATATCAGCTCCTTTCCGGTATAGTCCCTGTCTCCTTCTCACCATTCTCATGATGTCCATCTCATCTCCAGTGCTTACTTTATTTGTCCATGTCTGCCTGCAGTGTGTTGCTTACTATACCTGTGTGAATCTATGGCTGCACAATTGGTACACCTGTCTCAACTCCTGGACTCGCATAGATAGAAGCACATAGAAAATAGATGCAGGAGGAGGCTGTTTGGCCCTTCGAGCCAGCACCGCCATTCATTGTGATCATGGCTGATCATCCACAATCAGTAACCCATGCTTGCTTTCTCCCCATATCCCTTGATACCGCTGGCCCCTAGAGCTCTATCTAATTCCCTTTTCAATTCATCCAGTGAATTGGCCTCTACAGCCAATGTGAATATGTAGGGATTTGGGTACTTTGGGAAATGGCAGGTGTCTGTGAAAAACTGGGCTTCACTGATAGTGACAATGCATTGCAAGGTGCTGGAGACCCATGTGACCTAGTTGTCGCCAGTAAGTCTGGACCTCTGAAGAAGCTCCAGGAAGCTTCTGCCCATGTGACCCACCTGTCTCCACTAAGTCTGGGTTCCTAACGAGGTTTCTGATACGTTTCAATACGCTGATGCTTGTACCGTGTTTGTGATTGGTTCGGGGAGTTTTATGTTTCTACTTTGTTTCTGTGTCTTCCCGCCGGTATCTGTGATTGGTCCAGAGGGGTTACCTCACCAAATATGTCTTTACTTTGTTTCTGTGTACTGAATGGTTTGGTTTGTCGGGGTTGCCTCCCCCTGTACTTTCGTGCCGTTAGTATTCCCGCCACTGTATAGGGGTAAATAAGGGCGATCGTTTTGTTGGGTCGTGTCGGTTGTCTTTCCTTCTGTCCTGTTTACGCGAGGCTGCTGAGGGCTCGAGTGAGTGGATCTGAGGCCGGCCCTGCGGTGTTGTATACAAATAATGACGGGTTTGGACTCCAGTGTTCGACTCAGTGGTTTACTGTACCAGATTAGGGAGAGAGTATTAGACCCTGAATCAACATTTGGGGGCTCGTACGGGATCTCAACTAATTGCCAATGCGAGTCTGTGGCCGAGGAGCTAAGTCGTCTCGGATTGCGGGAGGTGAAATTCGGTCTCTGGTGTGAGTAGTTTTTACTGCATTGGTTTTCCCCGCTCCGTTAATCTGACGACAAATTGGTTATTTGCTGACTTGTGCGTGGAATCCCGACGAGATTGATTAAGGTTAGTAGTCTGGCGAACACTGGTTTGGGTGAGGGTTGGAGTTCCCGTAGAGTTAGAGTCCCCACCTTAAAGGGTTAAAGTCCCGGGATTAGAGTTCCTGCCCGGTATTGCGGTACGAATTGGGGTACGTATTTCAAGGTACCCTGATGACAGGGTACCTTGAAATACGATACTGGGAAGGTCCAGTATTAAGCGGGGTAAGTACTGAGAGCCAGAACTTAGGTGAGATTGGCAGATTCACTTTAAAGATCGGGGCTGAGAGTTAGTGCTAAGCGGAGTAAGTGCTGAGGATCAGTATCTTATAGGTAGGAGGGTTAGAGTCCCTGGGGTTCGAGTCCCTGCCTGTGATGGGTTTGAGTCCTTGTTGGTACTGGGGATCAGTACTAAGGTTGATTGACATAGCTACTGTAAAAATTAGTACTGAAATTGGGAGGATGCATCTGTGATATTCTAGGACTGCGATCCAAATTTTTCGATCCTAAATTCTGCTAAATTTGAAGTGTTCATATTGAATGCTTTTGCTTATGATTGTGTAATTTACTCATAATGTAATTGTATGCTCATATATGATATTCTAGTCTGCTTTTGCATTATAGTTGTTAGTTGTATATGTTCTTGCTTAAGTGTGATTTTGCTCGTATTATAGTTGTATATGCTTTTGGTTAAGTTTGTGTGATTAAGTTCGGGTGATTTTGCTACTGTGGTATCGCTTTAATACGTTGTGTGATTACGGCTTTAATTTACCGATTTAAGACGCTTTGTGAAGGATTGCGTGTGAACTGTGTGCGGCCCCGTTTGATTGGAGATAATTGTGTGTGAAATATTTGCTGTATTGTGTTGTGTGTAGATCGATCTTTTGTGTGATCGTCGGCTGAAATGGGCATCACCAAGATACTGCTACTGACCCTGATAGTCCATTGCAGATATTGTGTGTCAAGCATCCAGATGAGGCGGAACGATTAAAGCATTTGTCTGGAACCTTGAATGAAAAATGAGGGTGTGAATTATGGCCCAAGGGAGGGGTTGGAACCTTGGAGGGCGTGAAATACATAGAAAAGATAATTTGGAAGTATAGTCAAAATGTTAATGCTAAGAGGCTTATTGCTCTCTGGAGACAACATTATCAAGAGCTGAAGGAACAGAGGGAAGCCGAGATGTTGACAAATTGGCAGGAAACTGCTTTGAAGTTAGGAATGGGTATAGAAAGAGGACTGAAAAGAGAATGTACTTGCGCTTATAAAGAATACTAGACCAAGTGCAGACCCGTTGGGTCTGTTCCCCCAACGTGCGGTTGGGGGGGGGAGGCGGCATGCAGCGTCACACACACTAACTATCCCCCGCACTCACGCTAATTACCCCCCTTGATATTATATTAATGTTATTAATTTGCTCCTTTTACCCCATAACCACACTATCTACTGACGCATAGCCCCCAACTTGAAGTCACATCTAGAGGGGGGGGGGGGGGTAGAGAATGAGGGCAGAGAGAGAAGGGGCAGAGACAGAGAGAGAGACAGAGACACATAGAGAGGGGCAAGAGGGAGAGGCGGGTGGAGAGGAGGAGAAGAGGAAAGGTGGGTGACGGGGGAAAGGTGGGGGAGGAGGGGAGGAGAGAGAGAGGGTGAGAGTGAGGGGGAGAGAGAGGGGGTGCTGAGAGGTGGGGAGCAGGGAGGGGGGTGGAGGGAAGAGGGTAGGGGGTGTGGTGGGGAGAGGGTTTAGGGGAGGGAGGGTGGGGGAGGGGATGGAGGGGAGGAGGGGAGAGAGAGAGAGGGAGAGAGGGGGAGGAGGGAGGGGGGAGGAGAGAGGAGGAGGAGAGAGGGGGAGGGGGGAGAGAGAGGGTGTGCTGAGAGGGGGGTGAGGTGAGGGGAGGGGGAGAGGTGGGGAGCAGGGAGGGGGAGGGAGGGTGGAGGGAAGGGGGTAGGGGGGTGTGAGGAGGGATGGGGTTAGGGAGGCGAACAGGTGGGGGAGCGGGATGGAGAAAAAGAGGAGAGTGAGAGAGAGATGGGGGAGAGGAGGAGAGAGGGAGGGGGGAGAAGGGGAGGGGGGGAAGACGGAGAGGGGCGGGGAGGGAGAGAGAGGGGGGAGAGGAGAGGGGACGAGGAGAGGGGGGAGAGGAGAGGGGGGAGAGGAGAAGAGGGGACGAGGGGGAGAGAGAGGAGGGGGGAGGAGAGGAGGAGGGGAGGAGAGGGGGTGGGGGAGAGAGATGCGGGAGAGAGGGGGGAGAGGAGAGGGGGGAGAGGAGAGGGGGGGAGATGAGAGGGGGGGAGAGGAGAGGAGGAGGAGAGGAGGAGGAGGAGGCGGGGGAGAGGAGAGGCGAGTGAGAGGAAGGAGAGAGAGGGGGTGGGGAGCGGAGAGGCGGAGGTGGGGGGCGGGAGGAGGGGGACGAGAGAGGGGGGGATGGGGAGAGAGAGGAAGGGAGAGAGAGAGAGAGAGAAAGGGAGAGAGACAGGGGGGGAGAGAGGGAGAAAGAGAGAGGGATAGGGAGAGAGAGAGGTGGGGAGAGAGAAGAGGGGAGAGAGAAAGAGAGTGCCTTTTTACTTCAACCCAAACCCCCCAAACAACCATTTGCAGGCAGTGCTTTTTTATTTCAAACTAACCATATTTTCATTTTCAAACCGCATTAAGGGTACTTACTCACAGGTGTGAAGAAATTTGTTCAGTGTCATTCAGAGCTCAGAGTGACAGAGACTAATTGACAGAGCTCCATCTTGATGAGAGACTGAGGCACACCACTTCCTGGTTTTATAGTCCCTCCCCCTCCCTCCAGCAGGGGCAGCAGAGAGAATGGGGAATTTTGTAAAAACATTAATATCTCCGTCATTTTTCATCGACGGGAAAAATCCTCAGCACACATGCGGCGGAGGAGGGCTCTGAGCAAGGTGGCCAAAAATGACGGCCGTAGGTGGCGGCGTTCTCTCGGAAATCGCAGCACAGAAGGCCAAAAGCGGTCAAGAACAGAGATTTAGTAATATAGATAAAGAACGGGAGTCCAAGCGGACCTCTGATGGGTTAAAAGAGGATGGTGAAAAAGGATTGCGTAATCCAATGGTTGGCTTTGGCTTAGATGAGAGAGACCACACACACACACACACACACACACACACACACACACACACACACACACACACACACCACACACCACACACCACACACACACACACACACACACACACACACACACACACACACACACACACACACACACACACACACACCCCCCCCCCCCGAGGGGGAGTGCTGAGCGACCGGGAGATGAGGTTGGTTATTGCGGACCGGCGGCGATGTTGGGCGAAGCGCCTACGCTAGGTCTGACCGATTTAGAGCAGCTGACACCTAGAGCAGTGGATGCAATAGATGAGGTTGGAGGAAGTGCAGGTGAGCCTCTGCCGCACCTGGAAAGACTGCTTGGGTCCTTGAATGGAGTCAAGGGGAGAGGTAAAGCGACAAGTGTAGCTTTTCCTGAAGTTGTAAGGGAAACTGCCAGGAGAGGGGGTGGTTCGGGTGGGAAGGAACAAATTGACCAGGGAGTTACGGAGGGAGCGGTTTCTGCGGTAAGCCAACAGGGGAGGAGATGGGAATATGTGGCCAGTGGTGGGATCCCATTGGTGGACAAAAAAGCTGGAGAAAATCAGCGGGTAAGGCAGCATCTATGGAGCGAAGGAATAGGCGACGTTTTGGGTCGAGACCCTTCTTCAGATTGATGTCGGGGGGGAGGGGGGGGGGACACGAAAATGAAAGGAAGAGGCGGAGACAGTAGGCTGTGGGAGAGCTGGGAATGGGAGGGGAAGGAGGGAGAAAGCAAGGACTACCTGAAATTAGAGAAGCCAATGTTCATACCACTGAGGTGTAAACTACCCAAGCAAATATGAGGTGCTGCTCCTCCAATATGTGGTGGGCCTCACTCTGGCCATGGAGGAGGCCCAGGGCAGAAGGGTCGGATTCGGAATGGGAGGGGGGGGTTGAAGTGCTGAGCCACCGGGAGATCAGGTTGGTTATTGCAAACTGAGTGGAGGTGTTGTGCGAAGCGATCGCCAAGCCTGCGCTTGGTCTCACTGAGGTTGATCATACGCTGAATAATCCAACCACATTTTTGTTTGGAAGTGGAAAGAAATAATAGAAATAGCATTCATTGCAATGTGTAAAAAGAGTTGAGATACTGTATTATAATTTTACTGCATGTCATTGTGGTATATATCATGTCTTGATTGGTGAATATGTTTAGTTTATGACTTTATTTGAAGAAGAAATAATATGTGAATGCTTCATTGAGCATAATTCCGACTGGTAAATACGCACTTTGGCCGAGCACATTATCGCACGCGTCATGCAAGCCGTCTTAAATGACAATCTAAACTGTAATTTGGCAACTTAAAAAGCTGCTAATGTTGCCCGGCTGGCAACAGAGAAAAAAAATTAAGTGAGAGCCCTGCAAGGTGTATAATATTTTTGACTGTCATAGGCCTTTCTTACATATGCTGTCACAACACACTGTAGTCTCTAAACATCCCTTCAGTCATTTTCCTTGCCCTCCATTTCAGAATAATAGTGTTTTAAGCCAATAACTCGACACTAGCACTGGCAATAAATAAATAAATAAACATGCGCAGCTTTCCAGCCCCTTATCTCATTGGCCACGCTCGGCTGCAAATTGGTGTCAATCCGGTGGACCATCTTCCTCTTGTCGTGGGGGTGGGGGATTGGGAGGGGCCTCAAAAGTGGAACAACTTAGGGCCTCTCTTCATCTAAATCCGGCCCTGAGTACTGGGAAATCGCAGGTGTCTGTGAAAGACTGGGCTTCACTGATAGTGACAATACATTGCAAGGTGCTGGAGACCCATGTGACCTAGCTGTCGCCAATAAGTCTGGACCTCTGAAGGAGCTCCAGGAAGCTTCTGCCCATGTGACCCACCTGTAGCCACTAAGTCTGGGTTCCTAAAGAGGTTTCTGTTCCGTTTCAATACACTGATGCTTGTTCCGTGTTTGTGATTGGTTCGGGGAGTTTTATGTTTCTACTTTGTTTCTGTGTCTTCCCGCCGGTATCTGTGATTGGTCCAGAGGGGTTACCTCACCAAATATGTCTTTACTTTGTTTCTGTGTACTGAATAGATGCCATGATTGGTTTGTCGGGCTTGCCAGCCCCCTGTACTTTTGTGCCGTTAGTATTCCCGCCACTGTATAGGGGTATATAAGGGTGATCATTTCGTTGGGTCGTGTCGTTTGTCTTTCCTTCTGTTCTATTTACGCGAGGCTGAGTGAGTGGATCCAAGGCTGGCCCCGCGGTGTTGTATACAAATAAAGAAGGGTTTGGTCTCAGTGTTCGACTCAGGGTGTTCAACTCAGTGATTTACTGAACCAGACAAGGGAGAAAGTATTAGATCCGGAATCAACACCTTCTGTGGCAGAGAATTCCACAAATTCACAACTCTCTGGGTGAAAAAGTTATTTCTCATCTTAGTTTTAAATGGCCTCCCCTTTATTTTTAGACTGTGGCCCCTGGTTCTGGACTCCAACATTGGGAACATTGTTCCTGCATCTAGCTTGTCCAGTCCTTTTATAATTTTATACGTTTCTATAAGATAACCTCTCATCCTTCTTAATACCAGTGAATACAAGCCCAGTCTCTCCAATCTTTCCTCATACGACAGTCCCGCCATCCTGGGGATTAACCTCGTGAACCTACGCTGCACTGCCTCTATAGCAAGAATGTCAGTCCTCAAATTAGGAGACCAAAACTGCACACAACACTTCAGATGTGATCTCACCAGGGCTCTGTACAACTGCAGAAGGACCTCTTTATTCCTATATTCAAATTCTCTCTTTATGAAGGCCATTAGCTTTCTTCACTGCCTGTTGTACCTGCATGTTTACTTTCAGTGACTGGTGTACAAGGACACCCAGGTCTTGTTGCACTTCCCTTTTTCCTAACCTAACACCATTGAGATAATAATCTGCCTCCTTGCTCTTGCCGCCAAAGTGGATAACCTCACATTTATCTACATTATACTGCATCTGCCATGCATCTGCCCATTCACTCAACCTTTCCAAGTCACCCTGCAACCTCCTAACATCCTCTTGGCAGTTCACACTGCCACCCAGCTTTGTGTCATCTGCAAATTTGCTAGTGTTACTTTCAATTCCAACATCTAAATCATTAATATATATTGTAAATAGTTGCGGCCCCAGCACCGGCCTTGCGGCACTCCACTCGCCACTACCTGCCATTCTGACAGGGACCCGTTTATTCCCACTCTTTGTTTCCTGCCTGCCAACCAATTCTCTATCCATGTCAATACCCTACCCTCAATACCATGTGCTCTAATTTTGACCACTAATCTCCTGTGTGGAACCTTATCAAAGACTTTCTGAAAGTCCAGATGCACTACATCCACTGCCTCTCCTTTATCCATTTTACTTGTCACATCCTCAAAAAATTCTACAAGATTAGCAAGCAGGATTTCCCATTCATAAATCCATGCTGACAGACCAATCTTTTTACTGCCATCCATATGCACCAATTTTATTTTTGTTATTTTTAGTGTGTCTAAAATGTATGTTTTAAATGTTTCTTAGTATGTCTTATGTTGGTGTAGTGGGGGTGGTGAGGGGAATAGAGGAAAACCGTTTCTCAGTCACTTATCTGGACGGAGATGCGTCTTTTCTCTGTGTCGCATCTCCCCCCTCCCTCGCGGCCTACCAACTGGATTCGCACGGCCTTTTATACTATTATACATAATATTTATACCCAGAGCTTCAGCAGCGGCACAGCGCTGAATTACCATCGCAGAGCGGTGTTAGAGCTCCGGAATGTTGGGCGTGCTGACTTTAACACCTTGATTTGCGGAGCTTCTAGCTGTGGGCGCCGCTGACTTTAACATCGTGGAGCGAGGTGATCCCTTGCTGGGGGTCGCCAGTATTGGAGTTCCATCCAGCTCGGCCTGTGGACTTCGGACGCCACGGTCTCCAGTAGGAAGCGGCCGATTCGGAAACTCCAAATCACGAGTGTGTTCCCATCCGTTCCGACGTCAGAGTTTCGATCATCCTGGCGAGAGGGCCTGTACATCGGCCATCCGTAGTGGCGACTGTGGAGGGATCAAAGACCCTGAGCACGGGTGAACAAAGATGAAGATGACTGAACCTTAATGCCTTCCATCACAGTGAGAAACGTTGATTCTGCTGTGGTGGATGTTTATGTTAAACTCTATCGTGTATTGTGTTCTTTTATTTATATCGCTGTAAGGTAACTCAAATGTCACTGTACCAATTGGTGCATGTGACAATAAATGTGAACTTGAACTTGAAATCTTTACTATCCTTCTTTATATTTTTGGCCAGCTTACCCTCGTACTTTATCTTTTCACCCCATATTGCCCTTTTTGTTATTTTCTGTTGTCCTTTGAAAGTTTCCCAATCCTCTGGCTTCCCGCTACTCTTTGTTATGTTATACACCTTTTCTTTTAGTTTTATTCCATCCCTAACTTCCCTTGTCAGCCACGGTTGCCTCTTACTCCCCTTAGAATCTTTCTTCCTCTTTAGAATGAAATGATCCTGCATCTTCTGGATTATGCCCCAAAATTCCTGCCATTGCTGTTCCACCGTCCTTCCTGCTAGGATCCTTTTCCAGTCTACCTTGGCCAGCTTCTCTCTCATGCCTTCATAGTCCCCTTTGTTCAACTACAACACTGACGCTTCTGATTTAACCTTCTCCCTATCAAATTGCAGATTAAAACTTATCATATTATGGTCACTCCCTCATAGCAGTTCCTCCTTAAATTGCAGATTAAAATTTATCATTTAAGGTCACTACCTCCTTGAGTACCCTTATTAAATCTGGTTCATTGGACAATAAATCGAGAATTGCCTTCACTCTGGTAGGCTCCAGTACAAGCTGCTCTCCGAATCCATCTCGGAGGCACTCTACAAACTTCCTTTCTTGGGGTCCAGAACCAACCTGATTTTACAGTCTTACCTGCATGTTGAAATCTCCCATAACAACAGTGGCATTACTTTTGTTACATGCCAATTTTAACTCCTGCTGCAGCTTGCACTCTATATCCAGGCTACTGTTTGGGGGCCTGTAGATAACTCCCATTGGTGTCTTTTTACCTTTACAATTCCTCAGTTCTATCCACAGCGACTCTACTTCGTCAGCCCCATGTCACCCCTCGCAAGGGACTGCATTTCATCCCTCACCAAGAGAGCTATCCCAACTCCTCTGCCCACCTGCCTGTCAGTTCCCAGTCCGGATCATCCTGAAAAAACACTGTAAAACTCCCCAAGAGATTACCTTCTCAGCCAATCCCCGCACTCACTCCTTCACCTGCCGCTTCTCTGCCGACCTTGAAGGTATGTCTCCTGCAATATTTACTTTGATTTAACCTGTGACTCCATCTAAGTAATTACAGATTGCACTGTCTGTTGCAGTATGTGCCAAGATCCTCTGTTATAGATTCCATAAGTACAGCTTGTTGCATCTACTCCGGTCACCTTGATTTAATGTTATTTACAGCTGCCCACATTCAGTACAACTTACTGTATTGTGTCTCAGCTTCAGCATCACTCCATTACTATGCTACTTGCTATTTCTGTCTGTCTTGCAGTCCTCGTCTCCTAGTAGCATGATAGTTACTATATGTATCCCCATTTAGTTTGCAGGCCATGATATATTTACAAAAAATAATTTTGCCCTACTGTTTCAAGCATTTAACAATGGGTCCTTGGGTGGAGAACTCTGAGAGCAGGTATAATACCCATGTGGCATGAATTTCTAAGTTTGCCGTGTGCCACTTATGCTGTAGGGCACTAACACACGGACTGCCCACAGTGTTGGCACAGTTCACCTTTGCGGCACTAACACGGGGCACTAACACAAAGACCACCCTCAATGATGGCACAGTTTCCCTGTAGGGCAGTGACACTGGGCACTAACTCAGACTGCCAACAGCGATTGCATAGTTACCCTATGACACTGTTGCCATGAAGTTAGTCAGTGCACAAGGGAGTAAATATTTGCACATGGGATAGATTGTAAATCAATTCCAAATGTGAGCAGCCACAATCTATGATAAACAAACTGTGCCGTTTTAAAAGTACATAATTTTAGTTATGGCATGCATGTTGGCCAATCCAAGGGAGTGAAGTAAAGTTGTGACATTTTTTAAGCAGAATAATGGAGTTCATGACTTTCCTTGCAAATATTAATTTAGATTTTTATCAAATTTTTCAGGGCTGAATCGGAGAAGGACACGTGAGTGTTCATTGGTTTTCTACAATTAAAGTAAGGCACCTTCAGCATCAAAATAGTTTACTAAGTGTTCGTGAACAACATTAAACACCAAAATATAGGAGTCTCCAAATGGTGAAATCATGAGTTAAACCCCATTTTCTCTCCTTGCCTAAAACTGCTTTTTCTAGTTCCATATTGGCCACCACGTCACCCAAGCCCATATGTTGCTGATGATTTCCATAGATAATTATTTCAATACTTTCTGAGCTGGATTCTGCTGAACGTAAGCTGAAGTCTCTCACAATCTGGTACCTGCTCACTAAATCACCACTCTGCTTGCTGACCTACATTGTAGATCCCTGCATTGAAATCCTGGCTATTCTTCATTTCAGTATCCAGCTCTCTGCCCAAAAAACTCCCATCTTCTGCATCACTGCTTGTACATCTAGCTAAGGAAATGCTCCCTAAACTTTATCTGCAATCTTGTGTATAAAACCTACCTCTCTGCCAACATTCTGTCGTCTCCTCCCTCAGCTCAATATTTTTGCTTGTTAGTGCTACCATGACGTGTCAGGGGATGCCATGTTAAAGGAACTCTCAAATGCAAATTATTGTTTTTAATAGATGGTAAGTGGGAGTTCTGGATGACATTTTACCTCCCAAGCCTAGGGCTCTCAGGGCAATGTCAGCCAACTTGGTAGAGACCACAGGTTAGGTCTGATCTTAGGGTGAAATTAGTGCCAAAGTTGGTAGAGCAGGAGTTTGGCCAACCTGTTCCTCCTCGTCCTTGTGCTGTGTGCAATTTTTGCTTAAGTTTTGGATACAAACCACCTTGAAATCCATGCTGTTAATGCATCTTGACTCCTGTAAAGTTGAGATCTTGTACTTTCCAGGGAGCAGCTGATCAGAGACTTGCAACAACAGATCAGTCAGCTCGTACATTTACTGGAACAAGAGAGTCACAAACAAATGACCCTTGAGAAAAAGGTGAGTCCAAAAGAAGTAGGGGAAGATCAGGGTGAGATTCCTCTTCTGTATTAGTTTATTTGTATCACAGAAGGGATAGAGTAGTATTTGGAATGCGATTACCTGCTTTAAATGCCTTCTCCTGCTGATTAAAGCCGCTGCTGTGCTTCATTCATTGACAGGTGTTTTGGTTGTACCCACAGAGTATTGGAAGAGTCACAGTCATAAAGCATGAAACAGGCCCATCAACCCACCAGTCCATGTTGATCATCAACTAACCATTTGCACCAATCCTACGTTAATCCCATTTTATATCCCCCATATTCCCATCAACCCGCCACCCCTACCTTGCTCCTCCCACATTCTCCCACTCATTTACACACTAGGACCAATGTGGCTAGAGACTGCAGCACCCAGAGGAAACTCACCCAGCCACAGGAATAATGTGCAAACTACACATTGTATTGGAGGTCTAGCTGAGTTGTGGAGAAGAAGGTTCCAACCCAGTTCCAGGAGGTCCTGCTAATGGAGACTAGATCTGGCTTTCAGTCCTGATTTCATGAGATACACCGGTAACTGACAGAGATGGGCAATCCACCTCTCGTTATATTGGTTGTGGACTTTCATGTTATCACATAGGTTTAACTACCCTTTCTGTCTGGCCGTTGCCATGGAAGGTGCATGCACATCATGGTTGACATCTGATGCAGTTTCTTTAGGGTGTAAGATCAGAAGAATCATCTTTATCCAGATGTCAAAGTCTGTCTGCCCCAGGTTGAGGTGAACAGTATGTGACCCCTTTTACAGGGAGACCACACACTAAAAAAGAGATGATGATAATGGGTAACATGAATGGCACGCTGGGTAAAGCTGCTGTCTCCCAGCTCCAGAGACCTAGGTTTGATCCTGATCTTGGGTTCAGTCTATTTGGAGCTTGCACATTACCCCTAATACCGCATGAGCTTCCCCAGTGCCCCCATTTCCTCACACGCCCCAAAGAGATGCAGACTGGTAAGTTAATTGGCTGCTGCAAATGAGTGGTAGAATCTCCTCAAGGTGGGGAATAAAATGAGATTGCTGTAAGTGGACATGGCATGGTTGACATGGG
Organism: Amblyraja radiata; assembly: GCF_010909765.2. Lineage (NCBI taxonomy): Eukaryota > Metazoa > Chordata > Chondrichthyes > Rajiformes > Rajidae > Amblyraja > Amblyraja radiata. The sequence continues at coordinate 47,033,877 of NC_045962.1, read as the reverse complement.
CTGTAGGGTCTTTTTACCTGTTGTATGGCTCTGCAGCTAAATTAGGAGCAGGGAGGAGGCCACTTGCCCCTCCAAGCAAGCCCTGTCGATCAATATGATCACAACTTGTCTTGTCTTCATTGCAAGATTCCCTTCGACAAAAGTTATCCCCATCCTCTTTAAACACCCCATCTGGTTTGGCTTCCACAATACGATACGATAAAACTTTATTCTGCCGACAGCCACAATACGCAAGGTACACAATAACTTGAAATTAAAAGTGAAAACACAAAGGAAAAGACAAGCGACTGTTGGCTGGCTGCCGAGTGCACAGCGCCTTGACTGGAACAAATGAATAAACAAACACACTTATCCCCTGGGCAGAGGATTCTAAACTAGAGTGCTCACTCCCCCACACCAGGTCCCCCTGGGGGAGAGAATTCCAGAGATTCAACAGGTCCCCACACTACTTGGTTTTAAATGCCCACTCCCTAATCTGTGCCAGAATGATGCCTGTATTATGTTACAAGGAGAGGCTGGACAAACTTGGATCGTTTACTTTGGAATGCCAGAGATTGAAGGGAGACCTGATAGAGGTATATAAAATTATGATGGGTTTAGCTAGGGACATTCAGAACTATATTCCCAGGGTGGAAATGTCAAAAAGTAGAATGCATTGCTTTAAGATGAGCCAGGAGGGGGCAACGTTTAAAGGAGATGTGTGGGGCAAGTCGCAAGAAGATAGCTTCTCATTGGATATTATTGGTTCCAGTTTCAGAATGAGAACAGGGAGACAAAGTTGTTGTTGCAGAAGAAGCATGAAGAAGACATAAGGTAGGACAGATATTCCTCAAAAACACGTGGTGGAGATCTATGTTTAGTGCTGGCTGTGCTCTGGTAAACATGCTGAGCAATGAGGTGAATTGTGAAGGTGAGTTTATCTGTTTCAGTGAAATCGAGGCCATCCATGCTCTGGAAATCACGGTGATAAAGGAGAAATATGAAGAAGCGATGGTGGAGTACAAAATGGAAACAGAGATGCAATACGGTAGGGTCTGTTCACACTGCCCGAAACCACTTGGCTGGTGAAGAGGATTTGCTGTCTTTTTTTCTGGTTTCCAAACATTTTTTTTGTTTAAAAGAGTCAATTAATTATCTCAAAATGGCAGTCACACCCTCCCCAAGGTAGTTCCGGTTCTAGTAATTTATTCACTCAATGAATTATTGTCAGATTAGGTTTTGTGCCAGTTTTAGGTAAAGTTTGAGACCACTGTATGTAAAATGAAGACCCCATGCACATTGCCCAGCATTCCTCACAAATGGTCCTGGTACTCTCTGTCAAACTGCTTCCCTCTGTACGTTGACCAATTAATGTCACAATTAGAAAGAGTTTGTACATGTCGCAGTGAGAAGTTTAATGTCCTCACAAATATGTTCCTTGTACAGTGCAGTGAAGCGTTGCCGTCCATAAGGCCTTTAGGTCAACATGGTTGGCCTCATGCTTGGATCTACTGAATCTGCTTGCTGCTAATGCCTCAAGTTTCTGCTTCCTGTATCTGGATGGCTTCTGTGTTTGGTGCCTGGGACATTAGTTTGGTCTGATGAAGTGCAAGGGAACTACACTACTATTATGCAGGATGCATGAGATGCCAGGTTAACAATTGCAAGGGAAAGTTACTGGGTGTTTGAAAAATGATGAATGAAGAAATAGACCAGCCCAAGTTGTGGTGCAGTCTTGTAGACACTGAGCATTTTCTCATAAATGATGGTTGGGGTTCCAGTTCAGTCTGATATACAGGATTTGGGGTTTTGATCCATTCTCATATACAGGATTCGGACTTCTGGTCCATTCTCATTTAATGGGTCTGGGTTTCTGGTCCATTTTCATATACAAGATTCTGGTCCATTTTCATATGCAGGGCTCACGGTTGTGGTCCATTCTGATATACAGGACTCGGGGATCTGCTCCGATATACAGGGCTCAGGGTTCTGGCTCGGTCTGATTTATTAGGTTAGGGGTTCTGATCCATTCCGATATACAGGGCTCGAAGTGTTAGTTCAGTCTGATATACAGGGCATGGGGTTCTTGCTTGATCTGATAAAGTACAGCACAGGAACAAGTCCTTTGGCCCACAATGTCTGTGATGAACATAATGTCAAGATAAACTAATCTCATCTGCCTGCTCATGATCCATATCCATCCATTCCATGCATATCCATGTTCCTATCTATAAGCCTCTTAAGCACCACTATTGTACTTGCCTCCACCACCAACCCTGGCACTCTGTGTTATTAGCTTGTTCCCCACATCACCTATAAATTTTGATGATCAGATACAGGATCAATTTATTATATGTGTATGAGACACTGTCTAACTAGTCTGTTTATAGCAGAGAGGAATGTGGAGTGGTTTAAAGAGTACGTGGACTCCTGGTTTATAGTTACTGGTGAACAACAGATGGTTGGTAGTTTGACCTGATATAAGTTGCATGCGGCAGAATGTTTCTGAGTCATTATTAAATAAACTGTAATACTAAGCCATGCAAGGATGTCTTAGCGCAGATGATCAAATACCTTATCTAAGAATTATATTTTAAGGGGGATAGTGAGAGAGAAAGAGAATTAAATTAATGCAGGGCCTTCTAGAACTCAGGATCTTGACAGCTGATGGCATTGTTGTCAATGGCGACTGATTGAAAAGTGAATTCCATTAATCTGGAGGAAAAGTGGAAACAAGCTACAGAATTTGAAGGGACCTGTTGAGGCAGAATAAGAAATGTTAACAAATAAACAATGCAGAGATTAAGAACCAAAGAAATCTATAAATAACCCCCTGGCCTGGTGGTTTAGTCTTTTCAATGACAAGGCTCCAACAAATAAAGTTACGTTGGAAGTGCTTTCACAGAATTCCTTAAATTCTAGGATGTCTGTCCCCGGAAACGCTCACCTTTGCTTCAAGGGGAAAGGATATAGGATCCAGTGACCAGCAAAACTGGACTAGTTTGCATCAAAAAGGGAAAATACGTGGTCCTGTAGACCAGTTAACCTAATAGCAACACGGAGATATAACTTACTACCAAAAATCAGAAATGCACTTAGAAAACATTGATTTCGTATTTGTTAGCTGGGTCAGTCTGATACACAGTTCTTGGGACAGCTGGACCAGTTCAGAATAGGATACAATGTGTGCCTGGTCTGGAGATTCAAAGGGTATCTGGACCTATCTGGGCACCACTTGGATGAATCTTTCATATATAATTTGGGAAATATGAACTGGATTGGTATGTGTAGGTCTAATATGAAATGGGTAGGATCTAATATGCTGTTTACTTATCTCTGACCTCGAATGACCGTTTAAAAGTAAACAAAAACATCTTCTCTCCTTTTGTTCCACAGCTGAGCTAAAAGGACAATTTGATGATGCACAAGCTGCATTTATGTCCTATAAGGTAAGTAACAAATAACTCTTGAAACTTGAGAGCAATTGTCTAGGGCAGCAATTAGTATTGCAGTGCTGCAAAGTTACTATGCTGATGTATTCTACACCAGTGATGTTAATTAGTAGTTTGGGAGGGGTGAGGCTAGTATTTAATCAGTTTCTAGAGGAACGGAGTGGGAAGGGAAAGTGTAGTTGGAAACAAAGACAACTTTGCTCTGCCAGTTAGTTCAATCAAAGTTACCCTTTATCTCAATACTGCATTGTTACTGTCTCCCATCCCGATTTCCCCATCCAGTATCCCTTGATGCCTTTTGTGGCTAGAAATATATTTGTCAATGTAGCCTCCTCCACCTTCAATTGTGGAAATTCTATGTGTTCACCACGCTCTGTTGAAAAGTGTCCCTTTATCAGTACTATTTGCCTTATCTCAGGTCATGAAGACTCTACTTAACCAAGGAAGGGGTTAGGGAGGCTCATGGGGAAAATTGTGTAAACATGTTTGATGTTTATATTTAATATCTACCAAGCAAATAGATGGGTCCTCGGTCAAATAAGGTGAGAGCGTCAGTATTCAATGGGACTTTTTGGTTAAAGCTAAATATTTAGTTTTAATCAGCAATGTCTGAAGAAGGGTCTTGACCCGAAAAGTCACTCATTCCTTCTCTCCATAGATGCTGCCTGTCCCGCTGAGTTACTCCAGCTTTTTGTGTCTATCTAATGTCCAACATAATGTGTCTTCAGCTAAAGCGAGACTACAGTGTTTAAACCAGACTGCAGCTTTTACAAGGGAGGTGGATTATGACTTCAGAAGCTGCCAGCAGTGAACCTGAATGATTCTTCCGGTCCTTGGATAATGTCCATCAATCAGAACTTGAGCTGACCATCCTCAGCTTTCTCACAGAGCCTCACACACTCAGCTCACAGCTTGCACACACTGCAGCCATTCCACCATGATAGACAATCTCCCAGTATGATCAGAGCAGAGCGAGATGCTACAAAATCAGAGACCGTCACCAGAGCAGTCTTGGACATAAAAGATGCAGCTATAATTACACCAAATTCTCACCATCCCATCAAATTGGATAATGAAATACTTCCTCTTGTCCAGCTGTTCAGGTCTGAGATTGAATCCTCTCCTTTCCCTATGCAAATCTCATCAACTTTAACTTTTCTTTCATTTGGGTGTGCTGATAATGATAAAAGACCACCAGCTGTCACACTGGTACAGTGTTGTCACACTGGTGCAGTGTGATAGCTGGTACAGTCCTTTCCTTTCAGTCTCTCATTGATATTTGGCAACAAATTCTCAATCTGATTCAGGTCAGGTGAGTTACCAGACATGTATCTCATTCTACGGAAAAATTCGGTCACCATCTATGATGTGTGGCACAGGGGCAAGGTCTTGCTGGAATATCCCAGATCCATCTGGGAAAGTCTTCATCATCTCCAGCACCACTCTTCTCGGCAATACATTTACTGGAATTTAGAGGGATGAGAGGGAATCTTATAGAAACATATAAAATTATTAAGGGATTGGACACGCTAGATGCAGGAAACATGTTACCGATGTTGGGGGAGTCCAGAACCAGGGGCCACAGTTTAAGAATAAGGGGTAGGCCATTTAGAATTGAGATGAGGAAAAACTTTTTCACCTAGAGAGTTGTGAATTTGTGGAATTCTCTGCCTCAGAAGGCAGTGGAGGCCGATTCGCTGGATGCATTCAAAAGAGAGTTAGATAGAGCTCTTAGGGATAGCGGAATCAAGGGATATGGGGAGAAGGCAGGAACAGGGTACTGATTGTGGATGATCTTATTGAATAGCAGTGCTGGCTCGAAGGGCCGAATGGCCTACTGCACCTATTTTCTATGTTTCTATGTATATTGCGGCAATATTAGTCCATCAGCTGGGTGCAGTGGACCAACACTGTAGTAGCTGAAACCACCCCAGAACATCCTCTCTACAGGATCTTTACTGGTCGATGTGGGATTTTCTCACTGGTTCTCCTAATTCTCCAAACATGTTTGCTACGTTGGCCCTGAACCAGGAAATGGCTTTTGTTACTTTTCTCCAATCTGCACATCTCCAACCATTATATTGTTAAAGTAGACTTTAACATCACCAAATCCCTTTTCATAAGTAGCCTGGAGATCACCATTAAAAGTAGAAAAGTAGACATTTTTTAATGGTGACAGATTGGTGGTGTTCAGTGGGAAACCGATGTCTCTGTAGGGAACCACTGAAAGTTAATTTACAGGTTCAGCAAAAACAATTTGGAAGTCATGGTACAAGAGGATTTGAGTACGATTCTAGAAATATTTTGCTTCAATTGTATAGAATCCTGGTGAATCTGCAGCAAGATATTGTGTGCGCGTCTGGTCTCCCAACCCAGGGAAATATATACTTGGAAAAGATGTGCAACAACAGTCGCCTCCATGAGTTTGGAGAATTGAATGGTGACCTGCAGAATTCTTACGGGACTCAGCAGGGTAGATGCAGACCTCATGTTTGGCCGACTGGGAAGTCCAAAGCCAGCGATCACAGGCCCAAAGTATGAACACCTTCATTCAAGTTCAAGATTTCTTCAACCACATGATGCCGAATCTTTGGAATTCTCCATACAAGGGACCTGTGCAGTTTCATTTGCAAAATCTGTTCAAGTCAGGGATCAATAGATTATTCCTACTTTTATTTCTTCTGCTGATGTGAACCAGAAACTTAGCAGGATCAGCCATGTAAATGGGTTTGGAGTGATATGCTTGCCAACTCTCTAACCCTCTTCCACCACTTACAAGGATTGTGATGTTCTCCACTTGCCTTAAATAAGTGCAGATCTGACGACTCTCTAGAAATCCGACTCGGTCTGGGACAAAGCAGCCCAATTGGTTAAGCATGCAGCCCAAAGTAAGCATGCAGGTACAGCAGGCAGTGAAGAAAGCTAATGGCATGTTGGCCTTCATAACAAGAGGATTTGAGTATAGGAGCAAAGAGGTTCTTCTGCAGTTGTTCAGGGCCCCGGTGAGCTGATACCTAGAGTATTGTGTGCAGTTTTGGCCTCCTAATTTGAGGAAGGACATACTTGCTATTGAGGGAGTGCAGCGTAGATTCACAAGGTTAATTCCCGGGATGGCGGGACTGATATTTGATGAAAGAATAGAACGACTGGGCTTGTATTCACTGGAATTTAGGATGAGAGGGGATCTTGTAAAAACATTTAAAATTATTAAGGGATTGGAGACACTAGAGGCAGGAAACATATTCCTGATGTTGGTGGAGCCCAGATCCAATGGCCACAGTTTAAGAATAAGGGGTGGGCCATTCAGAACTGAGATGAGGAAAAACCTTTTCACCCAGAGAGTTGTGAATTTGTGGAACTTTCTGCCTCAGAAGGCAGCGGAGGCCGATTTGCTGGATGCATTCAAAAGAGAGTTAGATAAAGCTTTTATGGCTAGCGGAATCAAGGGATATGGGGAAAAGGCAGGAACGGGGTACTGATTGTGGATGATCAGCCATGATCCCATTGAATGGTGGTGCTGGCTCGAAGGGCCTACTCCTGCACTTTTTTCTATGTATTACAAACTATCTACCTCTTAGCTGTTCATTCCATCCTTCACTGCAGCAGAGACCCTTTACAAGATGTGCTGCAGATCTTCGACTGCAAACTATAGTGACGGAGTGCCCATTGTCTGAGTTACAACTCGTTCTTAAAATATACGCTGCTTGTGTTCCAGAAACCTGGTGTTGGTGCAATCATTTAAGTGTGTAAGAGTCAAGGCTTTTAGAATTCATTCATTCCCAGGGGTAAATCGAGAGTCATATAACAGGGAACAGACATTTTGGCATTGTGATGACTGTCGACCACCACTCGTCCACTAGTCTCATTTTATTCTCCCTCCAGATTCTTCCATTCACACATACATGTGGTCAATCAATCCTGATGCTGTTGGGAAATCAAAACACCTGAGGGAAACACTCTGCAGTCACAGAGTGTGTAAATTCTGCACAGACAGCACTGATGGAGTTAGGATTACACCTGGGTCACTGGAACTATGAGGCAGAAGCTCTATTAGCTGTGCCACTGCTTTCACCAATTCTGGTGTACGTTATTACATCCTAGACAGGGTAAAGTTTGCAGTATTAATGTGTATTTCACTGTACCCCTGAATTTATGTTTCATGAAGTTTATAATGGAAGCAAGTAATTACCAAGAGTTCCATGGAGTTATGATATTAATGTTCCTATTAAGAACAGAAAGTAAACAAATGCTATTGACTGTTGTTTTGAAATTTAAGCCTAGAAATATTGATTCTAAATGGATGTTTTCTAACCCAGGAATCGATCATTGAAGAAATGAATGAACAATGGGCACAGAGAGAAGCTGAAATGAACAAGAAAAATGATCTGGATAGGAATAAGGATCTGAATGCGCAGGGTAATTGATTGTTGTGATCGAAAAACCACTGTGCATGAGTTATGGTGGGAATTGGATGAGGCGAACTTTTTGCTGGGCATGTTGTGCATGATAAGAGCAATATTGAGAGTCCACAATGTGTGTAAAGTGTAATCATAATGGAAGACTGTAAATGTGCTGATAATATAACTACTATGATCATGTTTTATGCTTCAGTGGTAGCCATTGGCTCCTAATGGGGTTGGGTGATGAAAAATGTTTGTTCCCTGTTTTAAATAGGGTTAGGGTTATCAGAGGTAACATATACCGAATGGCTGAAATGCTGTGAATCGCATTTGCTGTTAATTCATTTGTACCATAATGTCTGGTTAAATTTCTAGAACTGCTATGTTTATGGAGAAGTTGATTGTGAATAGTTTATGTGGAACAACTTTCATACCCTCTGGAAACCACTTGAGGAGCTACACAATCATGCAGTTATTGGTATTAGAGAAAGACATGCAGTGTGACAAAGAGAAAATGTCAGGTTATGCTTTTAGTGGATTTATTTAAGGATGGATGTTGAACCAAGGGGAAAAGAAACCGATCTTTTTTAAAACAGTGTTATGGCATCCATCTTGCACGTTCTATCGAACAGGCAAAGATTCCATCTTATTTGGAATGTAACTCTTTCTCTATGTTATTAGCCTACATTGTATTCAGGCCCACGGTAGCACTACCATTGAAGGCGGGCATATGTCAGCAGTATATCTTATTGCAAAAGTGCAAAAGATTAGGGGATTGCCTCCATGCAGAGCTGTGTTGTGGCGTAGCAACCAATGTAAGTGTTTTAATGAAGGGTTGCTTTTGTTCACCAGCGAACGAATTAACAAATATATGTAACACAGAGAAAAAAATAATGGAAGACCAGTTTCAAGAACAGATTGCTGCCATGCTTGAGGAGCACAGGACCAAGATGGAGGCGAGTAGAATGTTTTTAATATGGCACAAAGTGTGAGAAATTAACAGAAATATTTGAAGATATTTAAACAATTTTTCACAAAGGATATTTTTTTCTTAAATATGAGAACTATTAGGTCCCCACCTAGCCATCATTTTGCATATGCAGTACCATAACTGCTGAGGAATGGTTAATGGAGTTTAGTACAGATAAGTGTTGGATTTTGGAAAGACTAGGCAGGGCTCTGGAGAGTGTTGAAGCACAGAGGGATCAAGGTGTGCAGGTAAATGTTTTGTTGAAAATTGCGTCACAAGTAGGTAAAGTGGTCAAGAAGGTTTTCTAAAAAGGCAATACGGGTACAAAGATGAGGTACAAAAGATGAGGTACAAAGGTAAAATAGCCAAGAATATAAAGGAGGATAGTAAAAGCTTCTAGGTATGTGAAGAGGAAAAAAATTAGTTAAGACCAAAGTTGGACCATTGAAGACTGAAAATGGTGTTAAGGTTCACTTCTTAAAAACAGACAACACACAATTGGTTAGGTAAACCAACTCAAGCTTTACTGATCATCAGCCGGCGAGAGGGTCAGGGATACAGAATCAAGTATGCAACATACACTTGACTCTCCTGAGCCACCACTCTAATGAACGAAGACATATAGGATCTTTTATAGTGTTTTGGAAACGTGGTCACATGCTTATACAGAGTTGCAGCAATGACATTCAACACAAAACTCAATCAGGCTGAACCCATTCAAAGCATACTTGTCACAATACAATACACTTGTCATACTGTGGTTAAATCAATCACAAACTTTAGTTACAAAACCCCTAAACAACAGGAACCTAGTCAAAATCACAACATTTGCAATTCCTAAATAATGTAAGGATCCCATTATCAGTACACCACAGAATATTTCTGTTAATTGTCTTTTCCCTGGGCATAACAGGATGCACTATCAGAAAAGCTTGGTATGCAGGTTTCTGGCTTCCTGATCCCCATAGTTCCTCTAATATGGTACAGAATTACAAAACTTCAGTTTATTCAGAATCCAAAAAGTCAAGCTAATCTTTTACTTAATAAAATATTTTACACTACAATTCCTTACATAACCAGGATAGTCTCAAGGGTGAATTTATTATGGGGGACAATGAATTGGCAGATGAGTTGAACACGTACTTTGGATCCGTCTTCACTAAGGAGGACACAAATAATCCTCCAGATTTACTAGTGGCCAGAGGATCTGGGGTGACGGAGGAACTGAAGGAAATGGTGTTGGGTAGACTGATGGGACTGAAGGCTGATAAATTCCCAGGGCCTGATGGTCTGCAACCCAGGGTACTTAAGAAAGTAGCTCTAGAAATCGTGGATGCATTGGTGATCATTTTCCAATGTTCTATAGTTCCTGTGGATTGGAGTGTAGCTAATGTTATCCCACTTTTTAAGGAAGGTGGGAGAGAGAAAACGGAATTATAGACCAGTTAGCCTGACATCGGTGGTAGGGAAGATGCTGGAGTCAATTATAAAAGATGAAATAGCCGCACATTTGGATCGCAGTAACCAGATCGGTCCGAGTCAGCATGGATTTACGAAGGGGAAATCATGCTTGACTAATCTTCTGGAATTTTTTGAGGATGTAACTGGGAAAATGGACAAGGGAGAGTCAGTGGATGTAGTGTACCTGGACTTTCAGAAAGCATTTGATAAGGTCCCACATAGGAGATTAGTGGGCAAAATTAGGGCACATGGTATTGGGGGTAGAGCGCTGACATGGATAGAAAATTGGTTGGCAGACAGGAAACAAAGAGTAAGGATTAACGGGTCACTTTCAGAATGGCAGGCAGTGACTAGTGGGGTACCGCAAGGCTCGGTGCTGGGACTGCAGCTATTTACAATATATATTAGTGATTTAGATGAAGGGATTACAAGTAACATTAGCAAATTTGCAGATGACACAAAGCTGGGTAGCAGTGTGAACTGTGAGGAGGATGCTATGAGAATGCAAGATGACTTGGACAGGTTGGGTGAGTGGGCAGATGCTTGGCAGATGCAGTTTAATGTGGATAAATGTGAGGTTATCCACTTTGGTAGCAAAAACAGGAAGGCAGATTATTATCTAAATGGTGTCAAGTTGGGAATAGGGGAAGTACAATGGGATCTGGGGGTCCTTGTTTATCAGTCAATGAAAGTAAGCATGCAGGTATAGCGGGCAGTGAAGAAAGCAAATGGCATGTTGGCCTTCATAACAAGAGAAGTTGTGTATAGAAGCAAAGAGGTCCTTCTGCAGTTGTACAGGGCCCTAGTGAGACCACACCTGGTGTATTGTGTGCAGTTTTGGTCTCCAAATTTGAGGAAGGACATTCTTGCTATGGAGGGAGTGCAGCGTAGGTTCACAAGGTTAATTCCCGGGATAGCGGGACTGTCATATGCTGAGAGAATGGAGTGGCTGGGCTTGGATACGCTGGAATTTAGAAGGATGAGAGGATATCTTATTGAAACATATAAGATTATTAAGGGTTTGGACAAGCTAGAGGCAGGAAACGTGTTCCTGATGTTGGGGGAGTCCAGAACCAGGGGCCAAAGTTTAAGAATAAGGGGTAAGCCCTTTAGAATGGAGATGAGGAAACACTTTTTCACCCAGAGATTTGTGAGTGTGGAATTCTCTGCCTCAGAGGGTGTTGGAGGCTGGTTCTCTGAATACTTTCAAGAGAGAGATAGATAGGGCTCTTAAAGATGGCGGAGTCAGGGGAGAAGACAGGAATGGGGTACTGATTGTGGATGATCAGCCATGATCACATTGAATGGTGGTGCTGGATCGAATGACCGAATGGCCTAATCCTGCACCTTTTGTCTATTGTTTTCAGCACATTGGCCTTCAGTAGTCAGAGTATTGAGTATAGAGGTTGGGAGGTGGGAAGTTGGGCCAAAAGCTGGCAGGTGGGACTAGTGTAGATGGGCAAGTTGGGCCTGTTTTCACGTTGTACATTAGAATTAAGCCGAGATAAAATGGGAACCAATGGCTATGACGATACGCAGGAGTGATACAGGAAAGCATCTTGATGCTAGTTAACGTTCAAGGGAGTCAAGGCAGAAGTTAGTGGAGTTACTGTTACTAAAGAGAAGTTGCTTGGGAAGCTGAAAGTTCTGCAGGTGGTTAAGTCACCTGTACCAGATGAACTACACCTCAGACTTCTGAATAAGGTCGTTTTAGAGATTGTGGAGGCATTAGTAAAGATCTTTCACAAATCACTAGAGTCAGTAGTGGCCTCAGAGGACTGGAAAATGGCAAATGTTACTCATTGTTCAAGAAGGGAGCAAGGCGAAAGAGGGGAAACAATAGGTTGGTTAGCCTGACTTCAGTGGTTGGTAAGATTTTAGAGTTCATTATTAAAGATGAGGTTTCAGAGTACCTAGAAGCACATGATAAAATAGGCCGAGTCAGCAAAGGTTTGTGAAGAGGAGATCTTGCCGGACAAATCTGTTGAGGAATTCCTTGAGGAAGTAAATGACAGGATAGAGAAAGGATAATCAGTGGATGTTGCTTATTTGGATTTTCAGAAGGCCTTAATAAAGTGCTGCATGTGAGGCTGCTAAACAAGATGAGAGCCAATGGAATCAAGAGAGAAACATAGAAAATAGGTGCAGGAGTAGGCCATTCGGCCCTTCGAGCCTACACCGCCATTCAATATGATCATGGCTGATCATCCAACACAGTACCCCATACCTGCCTTGTCTCCATACCCCCTGATCCCTTTAGCCACAAGGGCCACATCTAACTCCCTCTTAAATATAGCCAATGAACTGGCCTCAACTACCTTCTGTGGCAGAGAAGATACCAGTGTGTATATAAGGTTGGCTGAATGGCAGAAGGAAAAGAGTGGGAATAAAGGGAGCTTTTTCTGGTTGACTGCTGGTGACTATTCGTGTTCCGCAGGGCTCAGTAATAGATCCATTACTTTTCAAGTTTTACATTAATGCTTTGGATGGCTTTGTGGTCATGTTTGCAGATGATGCAAAGATAGGTGGAGGGGCAGGTAGTGTAGAGGAAGCAGGGAGTCTGCAGAAGGTCTTGGATAGGTTAGGAGTGTGGGCAAAGAAGTGGCAAATGGAATACATTTAAAGCGGAGATTGACATGTTCTTGTTTAGTAAGTGTGTCAAAGGTTACAAGGAGAATGGGGTTGAGAGAGAAAGAGAGATCAAACATGATTGAATGGTGGAGTAGACTTGATGGGCCAAAAAGCCTAATTCCTAATTACGAACTTATGTTCCCACGAATGTTCCAAGATATTCAGACTACATTAAAAGTTGATCTTGTCAACTATGGTGACCTTAGTATGTTTCATGTGCCCTAAAGGCTTGTATTTAATATCTCCAATCCTAAAACCATGGCAAATTGACTAGAATTAGCAAACCTATAATTCAAGACCTTCATGATGTATATTCCAATATCTACTAGACACGTTCAAAATACAACTTGATGTTCAATTGGTGGAATTGAAAGTTTACAGGAGTGTGGATGGGTTTTGGGGAAAACCTATTTTTAGGTAACCCTCAAAGGAAAAAATCGTTTCAGGCCCTAGGACTCACCATGGCGACCATTAATCACCCATTCACATTAGTTCTATGTGATTCTATTTTCTCATCCACACCCTACACATAAGGGGCAATTTACAGCATCCAATTAACCTACAAAAGTCTCTGAAGAAGGGTTTCGGCCCGAAACGTCGCCTATTTCCTTCGCTCCATAGATGCTGCTGCACCCGCTGAGTTTCCCCAGCAATTTTGTGTACCTTCGATATTCCAGCATCTGCAGTTCCCTTTTGAACAACCTACAAAACCACACGTCTTTGGGATGTGGAAGGAAACCCGAGCATGCGATCACAGGGAGAACATGCATATTCAACACAGACATCACCTGTAATCAGGATCGAACCCGGGTCTCTGGCTATGTGACGCAGCTGCTCCACTATGCCCCCCATAGACAGAATCTTTTTCATTTTTGGTATAAAATCCAGCATCTGCCACAAGCATATCCAAACCAGGGCATTGAAGAGGCATTGAAACTATTTGCCATCTACAAACCTAATTCAGAGAGCACATTAAAAAATATATATATTTATTGCATATTTATGTCAAATTAATGCAAGCAAAAGGAGGTGAATGTAGGATAGATGTGTTTAAATTGTCACTTTCACCCCATTAAGCCTGGCACCATTTTGGAATTAATTGAACAAAGATAATTGTAATAGATTACCTAGATGTATTATTGGCCTATATAATTTAATTGTCATTTTATAATATGCCATTATTCACAATAATCTTGGATGCTTTGTAAATGTAACTGGGTATAAATGAAAAAAAAAGATTTCTACAATAGAAAAGCTTGATGTTTTTATGTTGTTGACTGCACTTTTAAAATCGGTGGACTAGAGTCTGCAGTAATAAGAAACTAACTTTTTCTTAATAATTGACTTACTCTTTGTTTTTGCTTTCTCAGGTGGCTGTTAGCAAATATAATGCTATGACTGGCGCAATTGAGGAGCTGTCCAAATCTAAGCACGAGATCGAGGTATAAACATGTATAGATGACCCCTATTCAGTGTTATTTGGAATTGTGCTTATGAAGGTAAAACAACCATTCGATTGAAGTCTATTGACTACCAGTGCCTAGATCTCTGTGTGTGTTAACTCGGGAGTAAGGTTGTTTTGCTGTAATAGTACAGGGTTTTATTTTGATCCTACCAGGAGTAACTGTGTGTAGTTTTGGTCACCATAACAAAGGATGTAGCTGCTTTAGAGATGGCTCACTGGATTAATTAGATGGCTTTCTTGGGTGAAAACATTTTATGTGAGGACTGAAAAAGGGTCCCAAACTGAAAAGTCACCTATCCATGTTAACCAGAGGTGTTGACTGACCTGCTGAGTTATTCTAGCACTTTGTGTCTTTTTTTTTTGGCCTTTCATGAATGGAGTTTAGAGGAATGAGAAGCAATTGGAATGAGACATAAGATTCTGAGGTTATCTGACAACATTGGCACTGAGAGGCTATTTCCTTACTGGAGATATAGAACTAGTTAGCTTGAGGGGATTGGGTTGCTTTATCCCAGAAGCCTGTGGGTGCTCAGTTGTCAAGTATATTCAAGATTGGGATTGATGGATTTTTGAATACTAGGGGAATCGAAAGATATATACTGTTGGGCAGAGACGATTTGGTTTCTCACTCTTATCACAGTGTGCCATTAGCATGTAGACTGCAGTGGTCAAAGGAGGCTCACATCCACCATATAAACTATCAAACTGAAATCTTCACATGTCTGGTGCCATTTCTCTAGTTTAGTTTATTGTCATATGTGCTGAGGTAGTTAAAAGCTTTTGTTGCATGCTAAACTGTCAGGTCAAAGACAATACATGATTGCTGTCAAACCATCATTAATATCATAATCATAATTTATTAACCAAGTATCTTTTGCAACATACGAGGAATTTGGTTTGCCAGTCATACCAAAAAAGCAACACGGCACAATGACATAAACATCCACCACAGTGACCCTCCCCATTCCCCACTGTGATGGAAGGCAATAAAGTCTTATCTTCTTACCTCCTTTTCTCCGGTGGTCGGGGGAGTCGAACCATCCGCAGACGGGGCGATCGAAGCTCCCGCGGTTTTGAGCTCCCGAAGTTGGTCTCTAACCAGGGACCGTGAGCTCCACATTGTTAAAGTCCGCAGGCTGCCACAGTTGGAGCTCCGAGGTCCAAGCAAGAGGCCGTCACCTCCACAATGTTAGGCCGCAGTGCAGACGGAATACGACACAAAAAAAGTTGCATCTCTGTCGAGGAAAGAGATAAAAAGTTTCCCTCACCAACCCCCCCCCACATAATACAAAACTAAGGATAAATTAAAGGCCCGGAGGGAATCGGCGCCCAGCAACAGTTGGGCCACGTCCGCGACGGTAAAAGTCCAGGAATACGGGCGGGAGTCAAAGATGAGGGAAAGAGTCCACATACCGTATGTGCAGATGGTGCTACTGTTTATGGCGGTCAGGATGGGGCCTCGCTTACCGGCACGGGTGTCCAGTCCAGTCGGGGGAAAGATGCTCACGACGACCCCGGAGTCCACGAAGAAACAAAGTCCAGAACGGCGGTCCTGAACGTAGAGGCGGTGATTCTGGCCGATCACGATAGCCTCTACTGACGATCGGCCAAGGCATTTCCCGCAAACGAGCAGGAGGCGCGGCATCGTCGGGCCTCGGTACCCCAGCGTTGGTGGTAGTAGCACCACTGGTGCTTACCTCGGTCTCCGTCTGGTGGCTGCGGCGCGGCGATGGCAGCGGAAGGTTGGACGTCTCTGCGAGGCTGCTGGTGCACGGGTGCGGACACCCGATTGATGGACCCACCGTCCTGCTGCTTGGCGAGCCACAGTTTGTCGGCCCGTTCGGTGAGCTGCAGGGGGTATGCGAAGTCCGACCCAGCGAGGAGCAGGCGAATGGCATCGGGCATCTGCTCCAGGAACGCCTGCTCGAACAGAAGGCAGGGTCAGTGACCGTCCATCAGAGCGAACATCTAGCTCTTGAGCGCAGACGGTTTGCGATCGCAGAGGCCGTCCATACGGAGCAGGCGGGCGGCGCGAGCTGAGCCCAAAAGCGCGGAGCAGCAGCGCCTTGAGGCTCTCGTACTTGCCGATTGCTGGAGGATTCTGCAGGTAGGGCAGCAACCGGGTGGACGTCTCTTGGCTAAGCGCCCCAACCACGTAGAACTATCGGGTGGCGTCCGCGACAATATTTCTAAGTTGGAATTGGGCCTCAATGTGGGTGAACCACACTCAAGGCTGCTCCACCCAGAAAACGGGCAGTTTCAGGCCCATGGCATTTTGCAGGGGAAGCTGGGCGTCAGGGTTAGCGGCGGTTTCCATGGTCGAAGTTCGACTGACGGGGTCACCACTTTGGCGAGTCGAGTCGATTGAGTAAAGTGAGATTCTTTATTTTAAACGATAGGAAAGCGATTTACTCAAACGCGTTTAGAACAGCTAGAAATACGAAGCGCCTTCTAACAGAGTGGAGCTTGAATGAATGCTATACAAAAACACACAAAAACACTCCCGGGATCACGCCAGCCAATAGCGAGGGTTTGTGATGCCCCAAGCTACCACTAGGTGCCGCTACAATAGCATCAATATGTATGCAAGGTAAAGCAGGGAAACTGACCAATTATGCAAGTCTGTATTGACTCAAACTAAATTATTTTAACTAATACTATGGGGTATAAAATTAATTCTTATCAAGAGAGAGGAGGTTAAAAAGGATCTGAGTGGGTAAATGTTTCACACAGAGTAGTCTGTATCTGAAATGAGTTGGCTGAGGTGGTGGTGGAGGCAGGAACAACATTTAAGAGGTATCTGGACATGTATTTGAACGAACAGGCCATAGAGGTATATGAAGTTGATGCGAGCAAGTGGGATTAGTAAAGACAGGCATGATGTGAGCCGAAGGGCCTATTTCTGTTCTGTACAATTGCAGAACTCAAAATAAAAACTGAGAGTCTATCTGACTTAGGAACATTTTAAAGTTCTCGGGGTATAAATATTAACCATCAAGTGTTAGTCACTCGGCTGCTGAGACCATGCAACAATGAATATGTACTTTTTTGGGAGGATATATAGTGGATTTGAAATTTTGGATGAAAGTGATTCAGTCTTCAATGGGGAGATTGTTCTGTGACTTGATATGCCAAATTATTTCCCATTCAGATTTATTTTTATTTTCAAAGCCAACAAAAGTGAAACACTTGCTGGTCATTTCCAAGCAGTGGACCAATTGTTATTTTCAAACTGTTAACCTTGCACCTATGGTCTTCTAATAGAAACATAGAAAATAGGTGCAGGAGGAGGCCATTCGGCCCTTCGAGCCAGCACCGCCGTTCATTGTGATCATGGCTGATCGTCCCCAATCAATAATCCGTGCCTGCCTTCTCCCCATATGCCTTGATTCCACTAGCCCCTAGAGCTCTATCTAACTCGCTCTTAAATCCATCCAGTGATTTGGCCTCCACTGCCCTCTGTGGCAGAATTCCACAAATTCACAACTCTCTGGGTGAAAACGTTTTTTCTCACCTCAGTTTTAAATGGCCACCCCTTAATTCTAAGACAGGGGCCCCTGGTTCTGGACTCGCCCAACATTGGGAACATGTTTCCTGCATCTAGCTTGTCCAGCCCTTTTATAATTTTATATGTTTCTATACGATCCCCCCTCATCCTTCTAAACTCCAAGTGAATACAAGCCTAATTTTCAATCTTTCCTCATATGACAGTCCCGCCATCCCAGGGATCAATCTCGTGAACCTACGCTGCACTGCCTCAATCACAAGGATGTCCTTCCTCAAATTAGGAGACCAAAACTGTACACAATACTCCAGATGTGGTGTTACCAGAGCCCTATACAACTGCAGAAGAACCTCTTTACTCCTATACTGAAATCCTCTTGTTATGAAGGCCAACATTCCATTAGCTTTCTTCACTGCCTGCTGTACCTGCATGCCAACTTTCAGTGACTGGTTTTTGTTTTTGCCACCAAAGTGGATAACCTCACATTTATCTATATTATACTGCATTTTACGCATCTCACTCACTCAACCTGTCCAGGACACCCTGCAACCTAACATCCTTTTTTCACAGTTCATACAGCTTTGTGTCATCTGCAAACTTGCTAGTGTTGCTCCTAATTCCCTCTTCCAAATCATTAATATATATGGTAAACAGTTGCGGCCCCAACACCGAGCCTTGCGGCACTCCACTCGCCACTGCCTGCCATTCTGAAAAGGACCCGTTCACTCCTACTCTTTGCTTCCTGTCTGCCAACCAATTTTCTATCCGTCAACACCCTACATCCAATACCATGTGCTCTGATTTTAGTCACCAGTCTCCCGTGCGGGACCTTATCAAAGGCTTTCTGAAAGTCTAGATACACTACATCCACTGGCTCCCGTTCATCCATTTTACTTGTCACATCCTCAATAAATTCCAGAAGATTAGTCAAGCATGATTTCCCTTTCATAAATCCATGTTGACTTGGACTAATCCTTTTACTGCTATCCAAATGCCCCATTATTACCTCTTTAATAATTGACTCCAGCATCTTTCCCACCACTGAAGTCAGGCTAACTGGTCTGTAATTCCCCGTTTTCTCTCTCGCTCCTTTCTTGAAAAGCGGGATAACATTAGCTATCTTCCAATCCACCAGAACTGATCCTGAATCTATTGAACATTGGAAAATGATCACCAATGCGCCACTATTTCTAGCCACCTGAGGACCCTGGGATGCAGACCATCAGGCCCAGGGGATTTATCATCCTTCAGTCCCATTAGCCTGCACAATACTATTTTTCGACTAATGAAAATTTCTTTCAGTTCCACTACCGCCTTGGATTCTCTGTACTCCAGTACATCTGGGAGATTGTTTGTGTCTTCCTTAGTGAAGACAGATCCGAAGTACCTGTTCAACTCTTCTGCCATTTCCTTGAAAGGGATGTTGTTTGGAATAAATAATGTTGTTTGGAACTTCTCATTCAACATAAGAGAGGTTTTATCTCACAGCCTGTAAAATAACCTCGCTTAAGGGTAAAAAAACCCCATGTTCCAGTGTTAGTAAAAAAAAACAATTTTATTCTCCAAGATTCGTGTCTCACCTAAGCATAGTATGCAAAAAAATAAAAATAATTTTACAGCTTTTCAAATTCTCTGCAGCTACCAAATCATTGCTGTGGACACTGTTAACCAAAACATCTTTTATGACACCCCCGATATAATTAAAAAATATATATTCCCACACATACTGTACAAAGGCTGAATTCCATGAACAACCTTTGTACTGTAAACCCTAGTTAGAAACATAGAAACATAGAAAATAGGTGCAGGAGTAGGCCCTTCGAGCCTGCACCGCCATTCAATATGATCATGGCTGATCATCCAACTCAGTATCCTGTACCTGCTTTCTCTCCATACCCCCTGATCCCTTTAGCCACAAGGGCCACATCTAACTCCCTCTTAAATTTAGCCCGTGAACTGGCCTCAATTACATTCTGTGGCAGAGAATTCCAGAGATTCACCACTCTGTGTAAAAAATGTTTTTCTCATCTCGGTCCTAAAAGATTTCCCCCTTATCCTTAAACTGTGACCCCTTGTTCTGGACTTCCCCAACATCGGAAACAATCTTCCTGCATCTAGCCTGTCCAACCCCTTAAGAATTTTGTACGTTTGTATAAGATCCCCCCCTCAATCTTCTAAATTCTAGCGAGTACAAGCCGAGTCTATCCAGTCTTTCTTCATATGAAAGTCCTGACATCCCAGGAATCAGTCTGGTGAACCTTCTCTGTACTCCCTCTATGGCAAGAATGTCCTTCCTCAGATTAGGAGACCAAAACTGTACGCAATACTCCATGTGTGTTCTCACCAAGACCCTGTACAACTGCAGTAGAACCTCCCTGCTCCTATACTCAAATCCTTTTGCTATGTTATTTCAGAGCTCTTTATAATGGATTTTGGTTCTAGCGAACGGAGCAACAATAATCAGATATCACTATCTCTAAGAACACAGAATATTCTTCCTTCAATGCATAGAATTTAAACATTAATATATTAATTTTAATACAATAAAATCAATTGTGCAAATGAAAAGAAGGGATGGATTCAGGGAGTGTAGACTGAACTCCCCACTCCCTCCCCCATCCCTCCTTCTCCATTCCCCCCTCCCCCTTCTTCCTCCCTTATCCACTACCCCCTCCCCTCACATCTCATTCTCCACCCCCCTTTCCCAGACGCCCCCCATTTGTGGACACAGCCTGCGACCAGCGATCCCCCGCACACTATCCCACATGCTGGGGATAATTTATACAAACCTGTGCGCCTTTGGAGTGCGGGAGGAAACCCTAACCCTAGCCGTAACCGTAATCCTAACTCTAGGTTTTTTGTTTTTTTTTCAATCAATCAATCAACCTTTATTGTCATCTTCAAAGCAACAGTTGTACAGTGCAAAATGAAAAGACGTTTCCCAGGGAATACCAGAGCATCGCACATGAAATTTAAAACATTTCACACATAATGATACTAAAAAACAATCCAGTCCCTGATGGAACAGTATAAATAGTTAAAGCAGGTAAAACAACAACGTTAAAATACAGTAAAACCAATCATAAAAATGTCCGGGGCAGCTGATTTGAGTGGTCAGTGCCAGTTATTAAAGTGGCCAGTGCCAGTTATTAAAGTGTCCGTGCCAAGCCGCAGAATCAAGTGACTGTGAGTACAGAGTGACTGTTTAGCAGCCTCACAGCCTGTGGTAGGAAGCTGTTTAGCAGTCTTGTAGTCCGGGCTTTGATGCTTCGATATCTCTTGCCTGATGGCAGGAGATCCAGGTGTATGTGGAGGGGGTGCCGTTTGTCCTTAGCAATTCTCTGAGCTTTTTTCAGACAGCGGCTCTGGAACAGTTCTTGTACCGAGGGTAGGGAGACACCAATGATCCTCTCTGCTCCCCTCACTACCCTCTGCAGAGCCTTTCTGTCCGAGCAGTTGCAGGTGGAGTACCACGTATTTATGCAGTACGTGAGTACAGACTCCACCGTACCCCTGTAGAAAGTCCTGAGGATGTTGCTGGGGAGTGAGGCCTGTTTTAGTTTCCTCAGGAAGTGCAGTCGCTGATGGGCCCGTTTGACGGTCCCAGTGGTGTTCCTGGACCAGGTGAGGCTGTCTGTAATTTGCACACCGAGGAACTTTATGCTCTCCACTCTCCACTGTAGTGCCACTGATGTTGAGGGGTGTATGCTTTGGCTGCGCCCTCCTGAAGTCGACAACCATCTCCTTTGTTTTGTCGACATTTAATTCTAGATTATTTTTGCCGCACCAGTCCACTAGTTGTTTTACTTCCTCCCTGTACATTGATTCGTCATCTCCGCTGATGAGTCCCACCACTGTTGTGTCATCCGCGAATTTTATGATCTTATTGTCCCTGAATCTGGCAGCACAGTCATGTGTGAGCAGTGTGAACAACAGCGGGCTGAGCACACAGCCTTGAGGGGAGCCGGTGCTCAGCGTGATCGAGCCTGAAGTGTTCTTGCCAACACGGACTGACTGCGGTTTCTCTGTCAGAAAGTCCAAGATCCAGTGACACAGGGTGGTGTTGAGGCCCAGCAGGATTAGTTTCTCCACAAGTCTCTGTGGGATGATGGTGTTAAACGCTGAGCTGAAGTCAATGTACAGGATTCTGGCGTATGTGTTTTTGTTTTCCAGATGCGTGAGTACTGTGTGCAGCGTGGTAGAGATGGCATCCTCTGTAGAACGGTTGGGGCGATAGGCAAACTGGAGGGGGTCTAACGATGAGGGGAGGCTGGCAGTAATGTGGGGTTTCACCAGGCGTTCAAAACACTTCATTATTATTGGGGTCAGGGCGGTAGTCATTTAGGCAGGTAACAACTGGTTTCTTCGCTATGGGGATTATTGTGGAAGTTTTGAGGCATGTGGGGACAATGGCTTGACTAAGGGAGATGTTAAAGATGTCTGTTAGCACATCTGCTAACTCCTCAGCACATTCCTTGAGCACACGTCCTGGGATGTTGTCGGGTCCGACTGCTTTCCACGGTTTGACCTTAGACAGGATTCTCCGTGTGTCCATCGGGTCTATGGTCAGGACTGGCTGATCGGTTCGTAAGCAGGGGCTGGCTCTTCCCTTGGGTGTGGTGTTTGCTGCATCAAAACGTGCAAAGAAGTTGTTCAGTTCATCTGGGAGAGAAGTGTCCGTGTCAGTTACCTGCTGCCTTGCCTTGTACCCCATCAGTGTTTGGATTCCCTTCCACATCCTCCTGGTGTCTCCTGTGTCACAGAGGTGTCCCTGGATTTTCCCCGCGTAGGCACGTTTCGCTGCCCTGATTCCTTTTTCCAGTGCAGTCCTGGTAGATCGAAGAGCGGCTGTGTTACCGGCTCTGTAGGCTGCATCACGAGCCCTCAGCAGCGAGCGCACCTCTGCTGTCATCCATGGCTTTTCGTTTCCACGTGCAGTGAAGGTTTTCATGATAGTGACATCCTCGGTGCACTTGGCAATGTAGCTGGTTGGCAATGCATTTGGCAATGCACTTGGCAATGCATTTCGTTGTCTAATGCATTTCGTTGTCTCTGTACTGTACACTGACAATGACAATTAAAATTGAATCTGAATCTGGTTACAGTCTCTGCGTACTGCTCGATGTTGATGAGGTCATCATAGGATGCTGCTGTCCTGAACACATCCCAGTCAGTGTGCAGGAAGCAATCCTGCAGTGCTGAGGCTGCTCCCTCTGGCCAGACCCTGGTGTGTTTTCTCTCCGCTCTGACTTGTTTTTGCAGAGGTCTGTAGGCTGGTGTTAAAAACACTGAAATGTGGTCCGAGCGGCCCAGGTGAGGGCGTGGGGCTGCCTTGTAAGCCTCTGGGGTGTTGGTGTAAACCAAGTCCAAGATGTTCTCTCCCCTGGTCTCAAAATCCACATATTGCTTGAATTTTGGGAGCACAGTCTTAAGGCTGGTGTGATTAAAATCCCCAGCCACCACAATGAAGCTATCAGGATATTTGGTCTGGAACTCACTGATGGCGTCATGCAGAGCTCCCAGTGCTTCGTTGGCCTTAGAATTTACATTAGCACTTGGAGCAACATATACAGCCACAACAAAAACAACGGAGAATTCCCTCGGCAGATAGAAAGGCCGACATTTCACGATGAGGAATTCTATCAGCGGAGAGCAGTGTTTCCCGGCTATCGTAGCGTTCACACACCAGTCCTTGTTTATGTACAAGCACAGGCCTCTACCTCGGCTCTTACCAGAGCTAGCTGCCTCTCTGTCCGCACGGAACGATGTCATTCCCTCCAGCTGTATTGCCGTGTCCGGGATGTTACCGTGGAACCATGATTCCGTGAAAACAAACACACAGCAGTCTCTTATATCCCTGTATGTTGTTTTGAGAAGACGCAGTTCGTCAAGTTTGTTGTCCAGGGAGCGGACATTAGAGAGGAGAAGCGAGGGCACTGCAGGTCGGGTGGGGTTAGCTGTTAGCCTAGCGCGAATGCCTGCTCTTTTCCCCCGTCTCCGCATCGTATAAGAGCCTGCTCTTTTACCCCGTTTCTGCCTCCTCTCACACCGCTTGCGTCTCCTCCTCCTCTCTCTCCTCTCCCGCCTCCTCTCTCCGGTCGTATTCATATCTGCGGCCGATATGTTTGACTTCGCAGCCGGTAGCAGTAGTCCATAGCGGCGTATTTGGTCTAAATCGCACAAAAACGTGCCCGTACTACTACCCTGGTTTGCCCCGATGTTTAGGAACATGTTCCTGCAGTACATATATCTTGGACAGATTGGACAAAACACAAACACACACAACCTATAGGTTGATAGGCTTGGTACAAGTATAAATTGTCCCTAGCATGTGTGGGGGATCGCTAGTCGGTGCAGACTCGTTGGGCCGAAGGGCACTGTATCTCTGAACTAAATGTGACACAGGGGCCCCAGGGGTTGGACTCGAACCCCCAATGTTCTGCCTGCTCCTCATGGGAACTAAACTGTTTGGCAACGAGTTGTCCCAGAGGCAGATCTCTCCTCCAATGGTCTCTCCAAACCCCCAGAGGCAGCGGGCTTTTCAACTGGGTACAGGCAATGTTCACAATGTACCAGTGCCACCCACCTGCTCCGGCCACTGTCTAAATACCCACCACCCATTTTGAAGCAAGGCGAGGGGGCGGGGGGAGGTGCTCCCAAAGTCTGCATTTATCCCATAGTCAATGTTACTAAAACAGATGATGTGGCCTTTGTGCAGTACTTTAGCGGGATTTAGCTGTCACAGGCTGGGTCCACAAATGGGGAGCGTCGGGGAAAGGGGGGGGGGTGGAGAATGGGAGAAGGGAGGGAGAAGGGGATGCGAGGGGAGGGGGTAGTGGATAAGGGGGAGAAATGTGGAGCGGGGAGAAGGGAGGAGAAGGGGACGCCCCTATTTGTGAACCCAGCCTGTGACAGCTAGATCCCACTAACAACTCGTGGCCAACAGTTTAGTTCCCATGAGGAGCAGGCAGAAGCCAGAGTTAGGGCTAGGGTTATGGTTTAGGTTTCCTACCGCACTCCAAAGGCGCGCAGGTTTGTATAAATTGTCCGTAGCGTGTGTGGGACAGTGTGCGGGGGATCGCTGGTCGCAGGCTGGGTCCGCAAATGTGGGGGGGGGGGGCGTCGGGGAAAGTGGGGGAGGGGGGGGGGGTAGAGAAGGAGATGTGAGGGGAGGGGGGTAGTGGTTAAGGGGGAGAAGAGTGGAGCGGGAAGACCAGGGGGGAAGGGAAGAAGGGGGGAGAGGGGTGGGGTGGAGTGGAGATGGAGGGATGGGGGCGGGAGGGGGTAAGAGGGGAGTTCAGTCTACACTCACTGAATCCATCCCTGTGAAAATTCAATTCAATTCAATTCAATTTATTGTCATTTGGACCCCTTGAGGTCCAAACGAAATGCCGTTTCTGCAGCCATACATTACAAACAAATAGACCCAAGACACAACATAATTTACATAAACATCCATCACATTGCTTTTCTCTCCACTGCACTCCCCCCCCCCTCCTGATGTCAGAGTCAAAGTCAAAGCCCCCGGCGGACGATGGCGAATTGTCCCGTGGCCATTAAAGCCACGCTGGGTGATGCAAGGTCGCACACCGGGTCTTGGTGTTAGAGCCCCCGGCGCGCGCTCGCAGTCCCGCGACCATTCCAAGCCGCGCGGGGCGATGGTGTAAGGCCCCGCTCCAGGAGCTCTTCAACCCCGCAACTCGGGCGGGAGAAGTCGCCGTTGCGGGAGCCCGGAAAAGCGGTCTCCCTCCAGGGACCCGCGGGCTCCCGGTGTCACTGTCCGCCAAACCCGCAGTTGCAGCCACCGAATCTCCGGGGGTCGGGCCGCAGCAGCGTCCACCACCGCTTCACCCGCTCTGGACTCGGCCAGCTCCGCGACGGTGAGGTGAGTCATCGGCACCACAGCCCCCGGTCTTCCTGTTGGAGGCCGCTCCTCGTTGCAGCCCCAACGACAACGGAGACCCGACAAAGAAAAGGTCGGGTCTCCCGTGCAGGGAGAGATTTAAAAGTTACCCCCTCCCCCCCACACCACCCCCACCCCCCCCCCCCCCCCACACACATACCCCAACAAAAAATAACAAAAACTACATAAAAACATAGACATAAAATAATAAAAACGCAGACGGAATGCAGAGGCCGCTGCTGACGAGAGTCGCGCCGCCTACGGTGATCGGATCTGGAAGTGGACCAATACATCTATAAATAAAACTGAACGACTCGGACATCTTTTCATTTGCACAATTGATTTTATTGCATTAATTTTAATATATTAATGTTTAAAATCCATGCATTGAAGGAAGAATATTTTACATCCCATTTGTGGTCCCTAACCCCAACCCTAACCGGGCGTCACCCAAAGGACAGCATACGTCAGTGTGTGACAGGGCGCACGACATGATGAGACACCCAAATGTCGCCCCAGGATTTTGAACATTCCAAAATCCTGGGGCAACAGGGAAGTACGGCGCATCATTGCATGCGTCACCATGCCTCACCACGCGTTATGACGCAACAACGTCTTTTTCGCCCAAATGACGCCCAAGTGGAACAGGCCCTTTACACTGCATAATCAGACATCACTGTCTCTTTAAGAACACAGGCTGCTGGTTACACTGGAGGTCATTGAAATTAACTAATTAAAATTGACAATCATTGGAGTAACTTAGCAGGTCAGGCAGCTTCTCTGGAGAGCAAATATAGGTGACGGTTTTGGTCGAAATCCACTGCTGGATCATGTCACACACCCAACCATCACCAGGCTGAAACCTGCAACGCCAACGTTCATCACCCCCTCCCCCACCCACCGCAGCCATCAACTCACCTGGATTCCAGGTCCTGTTCCACCCCAAATCTGAAGAAGGGTCTCGACCCACAGCATCACCTATCCATGTTTTCCAGATGCTGCCTGACCTACTGAGTTACTCCTCACTTTGTGTCCTTTTGTGTATGAACATGCATCTGCAGTTCTTTGTTTCTACTACTTAAGACACATTGGTACTCCATTACTTGGCAATAATGGACACCATTTCTCCCATATGGTCAATCATAACAAGGGTTCACTGTACTCATAAACTGCCTGTGACAGGTTTAAGAGCAGTTTGTCAGGGAATTCAGAGACAGGAATTGCCATGTGGCAGGGTGGAGTGTTGAAAAATGGAGGATATTGCCTAATGTGGTGACATTTAACCTATATTCATTTTTAGGTTCTGCAGGAAGAACTGGAAAAGACGACAAAAGAGCTACAGTATCAGATTGAAAGCCTATATAACATCACAAGTCAATTACACATGACGGTAATCATATTATTCATTTCTATGTGAACGTTTCTAGTCTTGGGAACCAAACTGTGTGGAGAGGGGCCAGTTGGAGGGAGGAGTGAGAAAGAGGTGAGAGTGTAGAAGCTGGGATGTAATGTTAAAATTGTACAAGGCATTGGTGAGACCAAATCTGGAGTATGGTGTACAATTTTGGTCGCCCAATTATAGGAAGGATGTCAACAAAATAGAGAGAGTACAGAGGAGATTTACTAGAATGTTGCCTGGGTTTCAACAACTAAGTTACAGAGAAAGGTTGAATAAGTTAGGTCTTTATTCTCTGGAGCGCAGAAGGTTAAGGGGGGACTTGATAGAGGTCTTTAAAATGATGAGAGGGATAGACAGAGTTGATGTGGACCAGCTTTTCCCTTTAAGAATAGGGAAGATTCAAACAAGAGGACATGACTTCAGAATTAAGGGACAGAAGTTTAGGGGTAACATGAGGGGGAACTTCTTTACTCAGAGAGTGGTAGCGGAGTGGAATGAGCTTCCAGTGGAAGTGGTGGAGGCAGGTTCGTTGGTATCATTTAAAAATAAATTGGATAGGCATATGGATGAGAAGGGAATGGAGGGTTATGGTATGAGTGCAGGCAGGTGGGACTAAGGGTAAAACGTTGTTCGGCACGGACTTGTAGGGCCGAGATGGCCTGTTTCCGTGCTGTAATTGTTATATGGTTAGTGTCCTGTTTTATTGCAGCACTGATTCTCCTTCTGGCCACGAAGAAGACAACCTTTACTTGCACACTAGGTGGGGCTCAGATCTGGAACTGTGTCCACCCGTTGTAACTTGTTTTAAATTTGATTCTTGCATTTTGAAGATGATGATCAATAATTGTGACTTACAGAATCATACTTATTATTTCAGGAAGCTAAGCTGAGCGAATTCGAAGGACTTTACAAGGCAAGCATAGGCAGTTTGCAGAAGAAATATGTGGCTTCCATTGAAGCTTTAGAGAGTCAAAACATTGATCTGAAGTAAGAACACAATCTGAGTACTTTCTCTACCAAGATACTTTAATTAGAGTAAAAGCACACTAGTTTACTTTTCTAGAAAAACCTAATTATATGTACATGTTGCAACTTTGTAGATTTGCTTTCTGTTATATTCCTGAAATCATTTCATAGAATTTGCAATACAGAAATAAGCCATTTTGCCCAACCAATTTACTTTCATCTTCCCAATTGAATCATTTTCTGGCCACTAACAACAAATAAAGGAAAATCCGAGTGAAGTCCTTCACAAAAGGAAACATTCAACTTCTTCATATATTAATTCTTCTAACTTGTCAATAGAAAAACGTCCAACGTTGGATCTTCCCCCAATTTACCATTCAATTCAGGCAAAATAGCATGGACTCTCTCTCTTAACTCACAGCTATGGTTTACTCGATAGGGTTAAATTCAAATCTCCTCTCTTAATATGCACCGTCCAGCAGAAGGGGGCAGTGGACAATGATGATGACAGTTCTGATGTCTAATGATCACCTGTCCCAATGCCTTGAGTTAATGGTAAAATCTGAATATTAAAGTGGATTCCAGAACTAAAATGAAGAAATCTAGAACGAGGATGAAGCCATTCCAATTATTATTGATTGATAGTCCAGTACGATTTGAATAGAGGGAGAGTCAAAGGTACTGCACATAAACTAAGTATGTGCCATTCAGGCACCCATTTTTACACTAATTCGGCACTAATCTATTTCATTCACCTAGATTTTATCGTTAATACAAAGGGTAAATTACCACAGACAGCACAATAGACAATAGGTGCAGGAGTAGGCCATTCAGCACTTTGAGCCAGCACTGCCATTCAGTGTGATCATGGCTGATCATCCACAATCAGTACCCCGATCCTGCCTTCTCCCCATATCCCCTGACTCCGCTATCTTTAAGCGCCCTATCTGGCCCTCTCTTGAAAGTATCCAGTGAACCGGCCTCCACCACCCTCTGAGGCAGAGAATTCCACAGACTCACACTCTCTGTGTGAAAAAGTGTTTCCTCATCTCCACTTTAAATGACTTACCCCTTATTCTTAAACTGTGGCCCCTGGTTCTGGACTCCCCCAACATCGGGAACATGTTTCCTGCCTCTAGCGTGTCCAAACCCTTAATAATCTTATATGTTTCAATAAGATTCCCTCTCATCCTTCTAAATTCCAGAGTATACAAGCCCAGCTGCTCCATTCTCTCAGCATATGAGTCCCGCCAACCTGGGATTTAACCTTGTGAGCCTACGCTGCACTCCCTCAATAACAAGAAAGTCCTTCCTCAAGTTTGGAGACCAAAACTGCAATCAATACTCCAGGTGTGGTCTCACTAGGGCCCTGTACAACTGCAGGAGGACCTCTTTGCTCCAATACTCAACTGCTCTTGTTATGAAGGCCAACATGCCATTCGCTTTCTTCACTGCCTGCTGTACCTGCATGCTTACTTTTATTGACTGATGAACAAAGACCCCAGATCCCGTTGTACTACCCCTTTTCCCAACATGACACCATTTAGATAGTAATCTGCCTTCCTGTTTTTGCTACCAAAGTGGATAACCTCACATTTATCCACATTAAACTGCATCTGCCCACTCACCCAACCTGTCCCGTCACCATGCATTCTCATAGCATGCTCCTCACAGTTCACACTGCAACCCAGCTTTGTGTCATGTGCAAATTTGCTAATGTTACTTTGAATCCCTTCATTGAAATCACTAATGTATATTGTAAATAGCTGCGGTCCCAGCATCGAGCCACCCCACTAGTCACTGCCTGCCATTCTGAAAGTGACCCGTTAACCCCTACTCTTTGTTTCATGTCTGCCAACCAATTTTCTATCCATGTCAACGCTCTACCCCCAATACCATGTGCCCTAATTTTGCCCGCTAATCTCCTATGTGGGATCTTATGAAATGCTTTCTGAAAGTCCAGGTACACTACATCCACTGGCTCTCCCTTGTCCATCTTCCTAGTTATATCCTCAAAAAATTCATCAAGCATGATTTCCCCTTCGTAAATCCATGCTGACTTGTACCAATCCTGTTACTGCTATCCAAATGAAGGGCACCATAGAAACATAGAAATTAGGTGCAGGAGTAGGCCATTCGGCCCTTCGAGCCTGCACCGCCATTCAATATGATCATGGCTGATCATCCAACTCAGTATCCTGTACCTGCCTTCTCTCCATACCCTCTGATCCCCTTAGCCACAAGGGCCACATCTTAAATATAGCCAATGAACTGGCCTCGACTACCCTCTGTGGCAGAGAGTTCCAGAGATTCACCACTCTCTGTGTGAAAAAAGTTCTTCTCATCTCGGTTTTAAAGGATTTCCCCCTTATCCTTAAGCTGTGACCCCTTGTCCTGGACTTCCCCAACATCGGGAGCAATCTTCCTGCATCTAGCCTGTCCAACCCCTTAAGAATTTTGTAAGTTTCTATAAGATCCCCTCTCAATCTCCTAAATTCTAGAGAGTATAAACCAAGTCTATCCAGTCTTTCTTCATAAGACAGTCCTGACATCCCAGGAATCAGTCTGGTGAACCTTCTCTGCACTCCCTCTATGGCAATAATGTCCTTCCTCAGATTTGGAGACCAAAACTGTACGCAATACTCCAGGTGTGGTCTCACCAAGACCCTGTACAACTGCAGTAGAACCTCCCTGCTCCTATACTCAAATCCTTTTGCTATGAAAGCTAACATACCATTCGCTTTCTTCACTGCCTGCTACACCTGCATGCCCACTTTCAATGACTGGTGTGCCATGACACCCAGGTCTCGCTGCATCTCCCCTTTTCCTAGTCGGCCACCGAAGGGTAAGATTGAACTCTGGCTACTGTGGGCAGTGGCTCTACCAGTTGTGTCACCCAAAATTATGTCCCTTTCTTTTGTACACGCTTACACAAATTGCGGTGTGAGATATTTTATTTTCCCCTCCCAATAAGACTTCTCAGTATTTAAAAGTACAGAACTCAAGAAACAAAAATAATAAGTTAAATTGAATGATTACAAAACTCATCAGGGGAACAAAGGAGAGTCCTTAACTCAGTTCAGAAAATCTGCCCCATTGAAAGACAGGCATTGACCTGTAACAGCATGTCATAGAGCATTACTAATTTATGCTGGATGCTAAATTTCCATTACTAATGTCAGTAGAACTTAGTGTATTAGACAAAATTAACCACTATTTTCATTTCTTCAGGCAACTATTTGCTCTCAAAGCTGAAGAGTTATGTGTCCTTAAGGCCAGAATGGATGACCTGGAGAGACAAAAACATCTTAAAATGAAAGAAAAGCTCCTGTCTAGTTTAGAAGATCGAAGCAAAGTCAGTGCAAGTAACACAGAAGGTACATTGAAACCAGAACCTCCTCCAGTTCCTCAAACAGATGGCAGCAAACCTCAAGGCTAGAACTTGTCCATGTGCATCATGGACCAAGGGACTGAGTAAAAGATCAGCAGACACTCCATGGTACATTTTATTTGGTTCAAATGTACAATTGCCGAATGGCAACATTGTTTTGTAAACATAATAAATTTAGACTTCAATCAAAACTAATCAGTTATAACTAGTTTATTTGCAAAACATTACCCAGTGCACCATTTTTCAGATTTTAACATCTACATAATCTGCTGTTTTATCTAAAAATCAAGAAAATACCTTCCATACATTTTTTAAAAGTGGGGCCCTGTACTAAAAAAAAACCATACAGCACTTTGACCAATTGTGAAAGGTACTGAATAAGCAATGTTGGCACTTTTTTGGTAGAACATCAGCAACATTACAGACAATTTGTACTCAACAAGCTCAACAAACAACAATTTGATGAAGACCAAAAATACGCTTTGGATCTGATGTCGAAGGGATAAATATGATCCAGAGAACTCCTTGCTCTTCAAATAACATCTTGGGAATCAAGCAATTGTGCTTCAAGTGTTCTAGCAAATCGAGTTCATTCTTCCATATCCACTTTTCAATCACTCTAGCGCTGGCTGTCCAGGAATGTTGGCCAGAAAATGGAGTTGACATTCTGTATCAGCACAGTTATTGAAGGAGTCACATGATACTCAACTTTTTAACTTGCATTTCTGCAATTCCCTCTGCCTCATTCATCACATTATGGGATATTTTAAAACCTGACTCTGACCATGCTTTCAGTCACATTTGCCTAACATTGCATGTGGCTCAAAAACAAACCTTGTTTGAAAATCCCATGGAACATTTTGTGT
This sequence comes from Amblyraja radiata, assembly GCF_010909765.2. Classification (NCBI taxonomy): domain Eukaryota; kingdom Metazoa; phylum Chordata; class Chondrichthyes; order Rajiformes; family Rajidae; genus Amblyraja; species Amblyraja radiata. The sequence continues at coordinate 47,001,489 of NC_045962.1, read as the reverse complement.
TTACTGTTCAAGGTTGAGACAAAATGACAATTCCACAAACCACATTCATTAAACTAAAATGAATTACTGAGGTTTTGCAGGAGTCTAATGTAGAGGTTGTATTTTTATTTGTTTAAATCAGAGCCTGAATTTCTTCCCCGAAGAACTTCTGATGGCTCACTGGAAAAACCAGCATTAACCGTGCTGCATTAATTAAGATCTTGAATAGTGATGTACTGGCAGGAACGAGTCAAATCATCCAAAACATGGATAAAAATAAACCGATCACAAGAATATTTTTGTATAAATTCTTTAATCAATTTATAGAGATTTACATACGAAATTATTGCATTGTGCCTATCCTTGATAAAAATAAACCAATTCCTTAGGAAAATGCAAATGAGGATCTTCCTTCTTTTCCATACAGAATAATTGTAATTGATCAGTTTAGAAGGGGTTATCCTCGATCAACTTCTATAAGATCTTTCTTTCAATAGATGCCAAAACATCTCTGAATGCTAGACTTACATCTTTGCTGACTTGAGTGTTTGCCTGTTTTCAGGTAACAACCCGGATGAACTTGAATTCCTTAATCCAAAATGTTTCGTTCTCTTTTCCATGCATGATCTACTCATCTGTTGTAATGCTGTCAAAATCACCACCATTCTCTCCATTCCTTGACCTAATTACCTGTGGTGTGGGACAATGAGATTGATTGCATTGTAGCAGGAAAATTCAATCCTACTCTCAACCAACACCCCACAGGAAATTCTATTGTCCATGCACTATGGCAGTGTAAAATAGACAGGAAACCAAAACAGCTACGCCAACAAATGGGCCAAATCAAATCATCCACAAGCATAATCACTTTCTGAAGTAATTAAGCACTTAGTACAGTGGTCTATTTTTATGCCATCTAACCTAGTAATTATTAGATTTATGCCTCCTGTTCCATTAACAGATTTTCACATATTTAATCTGACAAAAAAGCCTTGGTTTTGTAAACAAAACACTGCATGCACTTGCCAACCTACCTCTGTCTGGAAGGATGCAAGAAATGGGCCAGAAATGCCTCGGGTTGAATCAGTGCCTGCAAGGAATTACATTTTCTAGCCTTTGTTTTAAATATTACCATTGACTTAAACAGACAAAATGCAACCTGCATGCAATATATAAGCTGAAATGAACTATTGTCATGTTTCATTGAGCTTGCCGAAGAAGAAACTCAAATAAATGTAACCCATCATCACTCCTGAAGAACTGGAGAGAAAGGATAATGGACGAACATCTTTACAGACAAATGCCAAACTGAAGATAAATCTGTAACCAATCACATCCAAAAGCATCAGTTGTAAGTAGAAATGTGTTCTACAACATTCACTGATGCTCTACAGGGACAAAGTAAATAGAACTGAATATACTAATTTTGGGCAATAATTCAAGAAAGTAAAATAACAGATTCTGGAAATCAGAAATGAAAACCAAAAATTTTGGAAATACCAAAGAAGCAAGGAAACACGTGCATATTGAAACAGAGATAACGTTACAGATCAAATACCTTTAAAAAAAAAAAATCAAAACTATTATTCTTAATTTGTAGTCTTCTTGTAGCATGCAATTTGCAGTAAAAGACAATGGCACAAATGTAATCCCGGCAGGAGCAAATCACCTTTTTTTGTGTGTGATGTCTGAAGGTGCAGAAAGTGTTCATAAGGGCAATGTAGATAACTTATTTTAACATTGTATCCTTCAATGAACTCAGTGCATTTTTGACATTTCATTGCAACCCTCCCATACATCACACATAATTTAATAGTGAAATTCTGTTAAGTGGGATCAGTAGACAAAAATTCTTTAAGAATGTGGAATGTGTATGACCAGATTAACAAAACAGATTCCGCACTGCTGCGCTACTCAGCTTTAGGACCAAATATGGGCCTAGTAAGGATTTTGTTCTATCCATTTAGCACTTGGTTGCACTTATTAGCAGCAGATTCCAATAGGAGGAAAGCTAATTTGATAGTTGGAAGGAAATAGCATACCCTACTAGCACGCAGGTAACGTTTTTAGTGTCCTGCGGCCAGTCTATCCTATACAAGAGATTAGGTCTCTTTTTAAGGCATATGTAAACCAGGCAGCAAAATGAATAATCGGGAAAAATATTAGGTTTCTTGTCATAGGAAGAGTTTAAATAGGAAAACAATGGCCCTATTGAGAGGTTATTCCAATGGCATCATAAGGCCATACATAATTATTTTTATTTCATCCCATACATTATATACGTTGCATCTACCTAAAATTATAAACTTGTGTATTATTATTAAACAGATTTTTCTCTGAAATGGATACTCCTGAGGTTGCAAGTGTTAATGTGAGGCACACAGTCCTTGCCAGCAAGTCGGGTTCTCACCAAAAATGAGACCATAAAATCCACTTAAATGTTTTTGTTTTACACAATCATCCTGTGTTTAAACAAAAACATATTTCAAAATTACAAGTCTTGTGTATGATGTGATTCTGCACTTGATTTTATGGTTCCACAAATATTAAGTCAATGCATCAATCAGATCAGAACAAGTGCAAGAGCGATTTTCACGAACACATTACCAAACACAATTACCAAACTGCAATACCGAGCGCTTCACAACATAAATGAACATCGGTTGTTGGTATTAGAAGCGCTAAATTTCTTGGGAGTGGCATCCCATTTATTGCATAGGTATTTTCATTTTGTTTTAAAATTGGAACACTTACACCAAATAAAAATCTTTAAAATGTTCATTCTGGCAGTTATTGACCAAAAACAATACCCAAGTGGCTTCTAGAGATGGTTCTTCAATCTGTCCTTCTGAATCTCTTTTCCCAGTTTGAGACGATGACAGCGAATCTCCACCGGACACAAACCAAATTGGAGTGAACAATGTCAGCTTTTGTCCACTTATTATGAACCCTCACTTTATAGCTGATACAATTGGCTCCTTTACTTCTTGGCATTTCATTGGAGATGAGTCATTCTGAGAGCAATTCAATGCCCTCGCTGTAGACTTCCTGCAATCATGACAAAAGCTCGCCATTTATTCCAGCCATCCATTTCCAGTTTCCACGGCTATTATCTGAAGTCTGCTACACTGATGGATAAGGCCACTTCAGGTCTGCGAGTTTGACCACGAACTATCTGTCGTTCACTATTTTCTGTAGCATCACCACTCTGATGTGCAGTACTTTGCTGACTGTAAGGAAAAAGAGCTAAATTATTCTGTATATTCATAAATTTAAGGTTTGTATGTAAGAATAAAATAATCTTTAATGCTTGTTCACATTCCTCTGAAAGGCATTGGAATAATTTACTCCGTTTAAGCCTTTAAGTTATGGAGACAATGTGAGGATGTGAAGAAAATACTAAAAGGAATTCATGTAGGATGAGTAAAAATGGGTGGTCAATGGTGGATCAAAGAGCCTGCTACTGTGTTGTATTTCTGACTAATGAAGGGAACTGTGACTTTATGATTGGACTATTTAGAAGCCACATTTCACTACTTTTGTCCCACAAGAGAAATCCTCCTCAGATTTGGGGACGGATGTGCTGGTTGGAGAGGGTCCAGAGGAGGATTACACGAATGATCCCGGGGATGATTGGGTTAATAATTGATGAGCATTTGTTGGCTCTGGGTCTGTACTTGCAGGAATTTAGAAGGATAAGTGGGGAATCTCATTGAAACTTACTGAATAATGAGGCCTGGATAGAGTGCATGTGGAGAGGATGTTTCCACTGGTGGGAGAAACAGGGGACATAGCCTCAGAATGAAAGGATGTACCTTTAGAAAGACGAGGAGGAATTTCTCTAGTCAGAAGGTGGTGAATCTGTGCAATTCATTGACACAGACGGCTGAGGGCCAAGTAATTGGGTATTTTTAAGGCTGAGAATGACAGATTCTTCATTAGTAAAGGTGTCAAGGGTTATGGTGAGAGGCAGGAGAAAGGGGTTGAGAGGGAAAGATAGATCAGACATGATTCAATGGCAAACTCAATGGGCCAAATTGCCTATTTCTGCTCCTATAACTTATGAATTTATAAATAAATCTAATGCCTCCATAACTTGCTGCTTGGCATGGCCTTCTGATTCTGTTTTCCGTGACACATTTAATTTAATTTTAAAATGGAATGCTTAGTTTATAATCTATCTGTGCAGTGCCCACCATAATGTTTGGGACAAAGACCCATCATTTATTTATTTGCCTCTGTACTCCACAATTTGAAATTTGGAATAGAAAAAAATCGCATGTGGTTAAAGTGCACATTGTCAGATTTTAATAAAGGCCATTTTTATACATTAGTCATGTTTAGTATTTTGTTGCATATTCTTTACATGCAATGATTGCTTGAAGTCTGCGATTCATGGACATCGCCAGTTGCTGGGTGTCTTCTCTGGTGATGCTCTGCCAGGCCTGTATTACAGCCATCTTTAGCTTATGCTTGTTTTGGGGGCTAGTTCCCTTCAGTTTTCTCTTCAGCATTAATTTGATTCAGATCCTGTGGTTGACTTGGCCACTCACGAATAAAAATTTTTTTAGCTTTGAAAAACTCCTTTGTTTTTGGCACAACTTTGGATCTCATGTTGATAAACAGCAATAAAGGTTTCCAAAGGTGATGGAAAGACTGAAGGAAGGACGCGTGCAGAGAGCTCTTTTATACCTGGTGCGGAGAGCTCTTTTATACCTGCATTAAGGAGGCATTTAAACACAACTTAGCAATTACAAACACCTGTGAAGCCATGTGTCCCAAATATTATGGTGCCCTGAAATGGGGGGACTGAAACCAAAATGTATAAAAATACCCTTTAATAAAATCTGACTGTCCACTTTAACCACGTGTGATTTTTTCTATTACAAATCTCAAATTGTGGGGTACAGAGGCAAATAAATAAATGATGGATCTTTGTCCCAAATATTATGGAGTGCACTGTACATGATCGAATGCACAGTAAACATAATTGATTCTAGCAGAAATATCCATTTTTTGGTAGTATGAAACATTGTAAATGGCTAACTGCATTGAACCATGAGGAAGGACATCACTCCTGAGCAAAAAATAGCTAAGAGATGATCTTATGGGGTATTCATGGAACATGTAGTCAAGATCACCGTTAGGTAAATTAGATTAGTTTATATTAGCATCATGTTTGACACATTGTGGGGTGAAAGGCCTGTTCCTGTGCTGTGTACTACAATGTCTCGCTAAACCGTGCAGCAGTATTTTGATATAGTTTTTACAGTATGATAATAAATAGTTTTGAGCAAATAAGTTACCTTTTGTCCTTACTATTGTCTTCAAGTTTGAGTTTCTCCTTACCAATGTCATCAGTCATGGTGCTGAAGTCTTTATTGTTGTCAATTAACAGATTCTATGTGAATAAAATTATAACAATTATCTATAAACTGGTAAACTTCTGTATGGAGTTTGATCATTTGATCATTCAGTATATGCACAAAATATGGTAAGTAGAAGAGCCACACAAAAGGTAGCCAAGAATAAACTTTAATGGAAGAGATTTCAAAAAGAGAGAAATTGTATGAAACTTGGAGAGAAACATGGATATACCAGAATTCTGATCCTTGCATAGCGAAAATAATTTACAATGATGACAACAGAATTTATCAGGAGTGAATACTTTAGATCTATTTCCAGTGTGGAAACAACAACACTGTGATAAGTCTATCACTGTGCTACACATCCTCATGTAAAGCAAACATTTTGAATAATGATATACACTTCAGTTAATATCAAACTCACCTTAACTCCAATGACATCTCCATCTTTCAGATAATATGGCGCTCCCTGAAGGCTCTGCAGTTTCTTTTTTTTCTTCTTCTTTGAAACTTGTTGGCTCTAAAAACAGAAAGATGAAAATCCTGTTGGTTAGATTACCAGGCTCAATAGCAGTTAAAAATCATGAGGTACAGAGGTGCTGCCCGACACTTCCTTGCCGATACACATATGTTCCCCAATAAGTACCTGAAAATTGATTAGTTGGACATTATCAGATCATTAACGAAGCAACATTATGATATGCAAATTGGCTGCTGTGTTTCTGATGTTAAAACCCTAACTGTTTTGTAAGTGTTTGTGGGGTACAATTACATTTAAAAGACATGGAATAGGTATATCGATAGGAAAGGTTTACAGAGCAATGGGCCAAATGTATGTAAATGGGAGGTCATGAAAACACTTTAGTCAGCATTGGTAAGATAGGCCAAAGGGCCTGTTTCGATGCCACATGAAAATGGAAAGATGGATCCAGGGAAAATGAGAGAGAATGGGATTGCTCTTTGAGTTAGCATAGAATTGATGGACCAAATGGTCTCTGTCTGGTCCATAAGCAAATATTGGATATTGATCTTTATTGCATGGCCAAAAAATTCTGAGGGAGGTGAGACTGCCTGGTGTACTGCGCAAGTTTTTTTGAATTTTTGAATAGATAAGCTTGAATAGAACCTCAGAATAGGTTCATTAGGTTGATTCCTGGGTTGAAAGGGTATTGATGTATAGAGGATAAAAAGTTCATCGTGCATTCATTGAAATTTGGAAGAATGAAAAGTTATCTTATTGAGATACATAAGATTCTTTGAGAGGGTGATAGGGTTGATGCTGAGAGAATGTACCCTCTAGATAAGAATCTAGAAAAATGAGGCTAAAGGATCACCCGTTTCAGATAGCAATGAGTTTTTCTCTCAGAAGATCAGGTCTCCTGGGAATTCTCTACCCTGGAGAGCTATGGAGACAAAGAGTCACTGAATATATTCAGCGATTAAAGAACATTTGAACAACATCCAAATTGAGGAATGTGGGAGAATGGTGTTGTGGCCACGACTGAATCAGTCATGATCGCACTGAATGGCTTGACAAGCTGCTTGGCCGTTTCCTGCTGCTGTTTCTTACGTTCTTACAATAAAGATAAAAGGATGAAAGTTCAACAATATTGCTTCACGGTTTCTGATGATGGGACAATGTATAAAACATGAATAAGGAAGAAAATCGTTGGATTCTACCACTGTCAACTAACCTATGTGCTGGAGTGTCATTGGGAGATCCAGAATACAACTATACCTGGAACATCATTGGATGTAAACTAGAAACACAAGAGCCAGGTGAAGTTGGTGAGGGTGGGGATAACAGGTATAGAAGCAGAAACCATCACACAAAGAAATGAACCGGAGAGAAATCTTCCCCTGATCCCTTCTTTTTAATTAAATGAGCTGGGATAAGGTTTGGGCCTCATTTCTGATCAGGGTATCTGTTGATTTAGTCTAAGCAGAGCAGACAAACAATTGGAATAATTTTCTTTGAAACTCAAGCAAGACCAAGTGTAATGTTCCTTAAGTTAAAGAAACTGTTGGAAGAATTCAGAGGTTTGCAACATCTGTGGAGCAAAGGGATAGTCAATGTTCCAGGTCAAGACTGTGAATGTGGAGGTTAGGAAGCCAACATTTAGAAGTGGGAGGGAGGGGCTAAGCTGGAAGATGATAGGTGGAACCTGAAGAGGCGTCGGGAGAAATAATGGGCAGATGGCCAGGTGGAGGGGGCAAAAAAATAATAAAAATTGTCATTGGAAAGGGAAGGGGATTTAGAGAAGAAAGCTAGCATGGTGATGTGGAACCAGATAACGTAACAATGATGGACAGGGACAGGAAAGTGTCTCAGGGGGCTCAGGCCTCCGCCGCCCTCTGCCTCAGAGGGCGGTGGAGGCAGGTTTTCTGAATGCTTTCAAGAGAGCTGGATAGGGCTCTTAAAGATAGCGGAGTCAGGTGATATGGGTAAAGGCAGGAACGGGGTACTGATTGGGGATGATCAGCCATGATCACATTGAATGGCGGTGCTGGCTCGAAGGCGCGAATGGACTACTCCTGCACCTATTGTCTATTGAAAGGAACTGTGGAGAAGAAACATAAATAGATAGGTATGTGGGTGATGGGCAGATTTAAAAGATAGAGAAGGGTGATCGCTAGTAAATGAGAGGTGTTGGGGGGGGAATGGAAAAGGTGAACAAAGGAAAAGGAACACAGAGGCACTTATCCACTGTTATGGTCAACTTGACATCTAAGCTTTGTTCAAAAATCACATTTGAGAATTAACAATGATGCACATATCAATCTTAACCCTGCGGCTAAAGACCATATCAAGGTAGTAGGAATGTATAGAGGATTGAATGGGTACTGTAGAAATTGTATGTACTCAATAGAATATGGCACAAATGGACCATTACTAATTATTTACAATGTAGGTACATTACTTTCTCGATAAAAAATATGTAAATGAATTTTGACATGCATTCTTCCCTCAAGCCATAGCAGAAATGTGGCTTCTTACCCAGGTGGTTATTGGCATCCATTCAAACAGATCTGTAAACTGTTTGGCAATTTCAATCTGTTCTGGTAGCAATGAGTAGTGCTGTGAGATTCTCTGTCTGAGGGCCCGAGCTGTGAATTCCTTGGACACATCCCAAACAACCTCCATTGCTGGATAATAGGTTCTTTCGCCAGGCACTGCCATCCGCAGGCGTAGCAACAACTCTGTGGAACTAAACAAAACATAATTGCAAGCCTATTTCCAAAAATATATTGTTCATACCTCCCACTGTTAATACAAATACAACAAAGGCAAACTTTAAAAAAATGTCTGTTGGGGAATAGCACGGTGACATCCATAAGATGTGGTGGTAATAGTGAGCCACCTTCTTTTCCTGCAGTTCATGTGATAAAAGGCTGATACATTAAATTCTAAGATTTTGATCCAGAAATGAATATGGCATTGCAAAATTTAATCAAGACAAATATGTCTTATTGGCCTGGTGCGGGACTGAGACGGTGCTCCGGTGGCTGAGACGGCGTTCTGGCAGCAGCGACCTGAATCCGGGGCTCGGCCGCGGGCCAGTGGACGACATCGTCGGGAGCTCGCAGGTCACAGGCTTGTGCCTGTTTTCCGGAGCTCCCGTGGCAACAACTGTGTCCGCTGGACTGGAGGGCGGCAGCTTCGACCACCCCCGGGCCGCGGAGCTTGAACCGCGGGACTGACTTATCATCGCCCGGTGGGGTATCGCCTCAGCGCAGAGGGAGAAGAGGAGGGAAGAGACAGCAACCCTAAGACTTTTGCCTCCATCACAGTGAGGAGGTGCTTGGTGAACTCACTGTGGTGGATGTTAATTTGTGTTTATTGTGTGGCTGCAGGCAACGACATTTCGTTCAGACCGAAAGGTCTGAATGACAAATAAAGGATTGAATTGAATTGAATTCAATTCAATCACAATTCAGTGAAGAGTTCTAAAAGAACTTGATTCACATCTCCAGGACCATACATGCTTTTCTGGGAGAAAACATTGGTAAAACATACAGTAGATATGTACCACTCCCCAGGAGTATAGCTATGAATTCTGGGCTTTTTCTCAACTGGTATGGATACACCTCTACATTTTTTGGAACTCGTTAAACCATATATGTAGTCTACATTGCTAAAAGTCTGATCTTGACCATTTCCTGTTCTTCTGTATATAGATTTTAGAAAAAACGCTGCCACTTACGGCTGTGATTTTTGGCCATCTTACTCAGAGTCCCTTCGATGATAAATAAAAGTTATTAGTGTTTAAAAAATGTTGAGATTCTCTCTCCTGAAGGCCATGCCCCTACCGGAGGGACTATAACACCCGGAAGTGTTGAGAGCCTCAGTCAGTCTCTGCAAGTTGGGGGAAGCGAGAGGGTCACGTCTTTCAGTCTGAGCTGTGAATAACACTGAACACATGTCTACTAAACTGTGAGTGTGGTTTTACTGACCTTGAGTGCCCTTAATGTGGTTTGAAAATGAAAATGTGGTTGGTTTGAACTAAAGCACAGCAAATGGTTGGTGGTGGTTGGTTTGAACTAAAGCACGATTAAAAGTCTAAACTTGACAACTTCCTGTTTGCACTGTATATTGATTTTAGATAAAACGCTACCACTTACGGCTGTGATTTTTTGCCATCTTACTCAGTCCCCCTCCGCTCATCAGGTGCAGAGGATTCTTCCCATCAATGAAAAATAAAAGCGTTATTTGTGTTTAAAAAATGTTGAGAATCTGTCTCCTGTCAATCACGCCATGAAGGCCACGCCCCTTCCATTGGGAGGGGGGAGGGATTATAAAACCCAGAAGTGTGGGTGTGGCTCAGTCTCTGCAAGATGGGGGAGGGAGAGGTCACGACACTGTCTGAGCTGTGAATCAACTGAACACACTGAATGTCTACTGAATTGTGAGTGTGATGTTTATGTGGTGGTTTTATGGTGGTTTCACCCTGCTTGAAATGGTATGAAACTGCAATTGAATGTGGTTGCCTTGCACCCTGCATGAAATGGTATGAAACTGCATTTGAATTTGGTGACCTTGCACCCTGCATGAAATGGTATGAAACTGCATTTTAATTTGGTGGCCTTGCACCCTGCTTGAAGTGGTAGGAAACTGCACTTGAGTTTGGTGGCCCTGCACCCTGCTTGAAGTGGTAGGAAACTGCACTTCAATTCGGTGGCCTTGCACCTTGCTTGAAATGGTAGGATGTTCAAGAAGGAACTGCAGATGCTGGAGAATCGAAGGGAGACAAAATTGCTGGAGAAACTCAGCGGGTGCGGCAGCATCTATGGAGCGAAGGAAATAGGCAATGTTTCAGGCCAAAACCCTTCTTCCAGTCTGAAGAAGGGTCTCGGCCCGAAACGTTGCCTATTTCCTTCGCTCCATAGATGCTGCCGCACCCGCTGAGTTTCTCCAGCAATTTTGTCTACCTTTGAAGTGGTAGGAAGCTGCACCTGAATTTGGTGACCTTGCAGCCTGCTTGAAGTGGTATGAAACTGCATTTGAATTTGGTGGCCTTGCACCCTTCTTGAAATGGAATTTCAAGGAATAGCCGTGAGTCAACTGCTAGCCCACTAGCCGTGAGTGAGCTGCCAGCACATCAGGCTTGAGTGACTGAGCTGCCACCCCAAGAATCAATTTGGCCCATAATGTCCATACTAGCCCTCTGGAAACCAGTCCCTTCAGCCCACAACACCCATACTCGCGCTCCAAAAAGCCCCCCCCCCCCACTGGCCACCAATATTGTAATTGGTGGAGAGGTGGAATATTGCGTTGGGGGACCAGCCTTCCCATGTGAACAAGGCACCCAATGGGTCCCACAGTGTAGTATAAAATTATGAAAGGTATAAACGGCAAACGTAGAAAGATTATAGTGGGTTAAAATCTAATGGGTAGTGCTCCAGAAAGCCCCCCCCCCCCCCCCCCCCCCACTGGCCACCAATATTGGAATTGGTGGAGAGGTGTAATATTGCGTTGGGGGACCAGCCCTCCCGTATGAACATTGGACCCAACGGGTCCCACTTAGTCTAGTTATACTATATGCATCTCTTTCCAAACTACAATATTCCAAACTGAAACATATAAGATTGTTAAGGGTTTGGACACACTAGAGGCAGGAAACATGTTCCCGATGTTGGGGGAGTCCAGAACCAGAGGCCACTGTTTAAGAATAAGGAGTAAGCCATTTAGAACGGAGACGAGGAAACACTTTTTCTCACAGAGAGTAGTGAGTGTGGAATTCTTTGCCTCAGAGGGCAGTGGAGGCAGGTTCACTGGATGCTTTCAAGAGAGAGCTAGATAGGGCTCTTAAAAATAGCGGGGATATGGGGAGAAGGCAGGAACGGGGTACTGATTGGGGATGATCAGCCATGATGGGACGACAGATGGCACAATGGGCTAAGTGTTCGGCTGGCAACCGGAAGGTAGCCGGTTCGAATCCCGCTTGGAGTGCATACTGTCGTTGTGTCCTTGGGCAAGACACTTCACCCACCTTTGCCTGTTTGTGAATGTGTGTGAGTGATTGGTGGTGGTCGGAGGGGCCGTAGGCGCAGATTGGCAGCCACGCTTCCGTCAGTCTGCCCCAGGGCAGCTGTGGTTACAGAAGTAGCTTACCACCACCGAGTGTGACTGAGGAGTGAATGAATAATGCGATGTAAAGCGCCTTGAGTATTAGAAAGGCGCTATATAAATCCCATCCATTATTATTATGATCACATTGAATGGCGGTGCTGGCTCGAAGGGCCGAATGGCCTACTCCTGCACCTATTGTCTATTGTCTACAATCTGTCTCACACATGCAACAACCTTTTGGCAGAACAAGCCCAGGCAATTAAAATCTTAATTCTCATTACTCACAATATATGAATTTTGCAGAATGGGAAATGATACATTTTAAAGGTACAAACATATCGTTGCTATTTTAAAACTGGTAATTTATTATATTACCAATGGCATTTCATGAAATGCCTCACATAACGGATAACAATACATTAACCTCACTCAAAAGAAACAGTAAACAGTAAATAGTAGGAGTTCATTTTGTTTCCTACATATGGAAACTGACTCTTCAGAGAGTGAAAGCTTATTATGTAGATACAATCTCAAATAATCTAATACAGGGGGTAATACATCTATCCAACAGCATCAATGGCATTCACTGAAGGACGGTGCAACAAATGCGATCTGTACTTACCCTAAATGTTCTTCCGCCTGAAGCAGCTGAATCCCAATCCCCACAGAACTCCCAAACTTGAATTTGCTGTACAGAGGGAGAGAGAAAAAGAAAAACATGCCTAAAATGAAAGCTGCATTCTCTTCTCAATCTGCCTTTTAAATTAGCATCATGGTCAATGCAGACATCGTGGCTGCTGGGTCAATTCCAGTATTACAATGCTCAATATTCTATGTTTTAAAATAAAAATAATGCCATATTAGAGTCAGAGCCATACAGCATGGAAACAGGCCTTTTACCCCAAGTCGCCCACGCCGACCAACATACCCCATCTAATCCCACCTGCCCGCCCATATTCCTCTTAACCTATCCTATCCATGTACCTGCCTAAATGTTTCTTAAACATAGTAATTGTACCTGCCTCAAATAACACTTCCAGCTCGTTCCATATAGTAGCAACTCTGAGTAAAAAAGTTGACCTCAAAATCCTCTCTAAAGTCTTCAACACGTGATGCCCTTTATTATCTCATTAGATCAAACAGGGTTTATGCCAGGCCGACAGTCCTCCCACAATACTAGGCGTCTCCTTAACATCATCCATTCACCAAGTAGTGAGACCCCGGAGATAGTGGTCTCCCTCGACGCTGAAAAAGCTTTCGACAGGGTCGAGTGGAAGTACCTATACGAGGCGATGGACAGGTTTGGCCTCGGCAATAGTTTCATTCATTGGGTCAGTCTATTATACTCGTCCCCGGTGGCCTCAGTACAAACAAACGACACACTGTCGCCCCACTTCCCCCTTCGGAGAGGCACCAGGCAGGGTTGCCCGTTATCACCACTTCTGTTTGCTGTCGCGATAGAACCCTTGGCGGTTTGGTTACGCTCAGAGAAGGGCTTTAAAGGTATCACACGGTTTGACACAATTCATAAAGTCTCATTGTATGCGGATGACCTGCTCCTGTACATCTCGAATCCAGTCAGCTCTCTCCCTGTGATTATGAATATTTTAGAACGGTTTGGGGTGTACTCTGGTTATAAACTTAACTACCAAAAAAGTGAACTATTACCGATTAACTCATTGGCTAAGCAGCTTCCTCGCTCTTTAACCTCATTCAAATGGGCGGAGGACGGATTTCGCTACCTCGGCGTTTTTATCACAATACCTATATTTGATATGTTCCGCACAAACTTCCTGCCTCTGGTTGAGAAAGCTGAAAGAGACTTTGGCCGCTGGTTAGTCTTACCGTTATCCCTCGCGGCCCGGATAAATCTGGTCAAGATGGTCGTCCTACCCAAATTCCTGTACCTTTTCCAGCATGTTCCTATATTTATCACTAAATCTTTTTTTGATAAATTAGAAAGGAGAATATCTAAATTTTTATGGGGTAGCAAACCGGCCAGAATTCGAAAGACGCTACTACAGTCTCCTAAGAGTGACGGCGGTTTGGCACTTCCTGACTTTAGGCGATACTACTGGGCTGCTAACTTGCAAAAAATCCTGTACTGGATGAATGATGATTGCGACCACCTACCGACCTGGGTACACATGGAAAAGGCGAGTTCACATCTCCCATTGCGGTCTGTCCTATGCTCTCAACTCCCCCTTTCTATAACATCTGCGGGTGCAGGCCCAATTGCGTCCCTCTCGCTCAAGATATGGAGTCAATTTAGGAAAAACTTTGGTTTACAAGGCCCTTCCATCTTGACCCCACTGCTTAAAAATCACATCTTTAAACCTTCAAGTACAGACTCCGCATTCAAAACCTGGCATAGTAATGGCATCAGTAGTATCAAAAACCTATACAAGGATGGTATTTTTTCGTCTTTTGCGGAGCTTTCGTACAACTATAGCCTCCCAAACTCCCACCTTTTTCGTTTTTTCCAGATTAGGAATTTTGTGAAGAAGATATTCCCCCATTTCCCAAATCGTCCCCCTGAAACCCTGACCGATTCCATCCTAGCTCTAGATCCCAACCGGAAGAAATGCATCTCTTTTTTGTACAACTTGTTAGGGTCGGTTATATTGAAACCTTATACATCATTAAAAGCTGCGTGGGAGGGCGAGCTGAATATGAAACTAACAGACCAGCAATAGGACTCTGCCTTGGATTTGATCCATTCTTCCTCCATATGTGCCCGTCATGGCCTAATCCAATGCAAAGTCCTTCACAAAGTCCACTACACAAACGCAAGATTATCTAGAATATACCCCGCTGTTAAAGACACCTGCAACAGATGCAATCAATCCCCTGCGAACCATAGTCATATGTTTTGGTCTTGCCCTACGCTAGCAACCTTTTGGAGGAGTGCTTTCGACGTGCTAAGCAGAGCCTATGGCCAGACTATTCCTCCAAACCCACTGTCAGCTATTTTTGGTATTCCCCCCAACACCAACCTCTCTGTTGCGTTGAAGCGGGTCCTGGCTTTTACAACCCTGTTAGCCCGGAGACTGATTTTGCTTAACCGGAGACTTACCTGTCCCCCGACACACGCCCGCTGGATCAAGGAGGTGCTCTACAACTTAAAGCTTGAAAAACTTAGGTTCTCTCTCAAAGGCTCTACCAAGACATTCCTAGATACATGGAACCCTTTCCTGGAACTTGTTAACTCTCTTAACTTGTTTCCGGACTCGGAAGAGGACTGAGTGTCCTCTATCACAGCTCTGTCTTATTGCAGCTGCTATCCCCTCAACCCCTCCCCCCCCCCTCTCTCCCCACAATTTTTTAATTTATTTTTTATTTTTATTTATTTTGTATTTAATTCTTTTTTTTTTCCTTTTTTTTTTTTTTTTTATTTAAATTTTTTTTTTTTTTAAAATCGTATTTGTGTGGATGTGTACGTATGTGAGTGTTGTTTGTTCCCGGGTGGCGAGGGTGGGTAAGGGTAAGGGTAAGGGTTTTGAGGGTCGTTTACATACTGTTGTACAATTATGTCCTGATTATCACTGTCTGTTATCATTGTATGTATGCAAATTGCTGTTAAATTCAAAATTCAAATAAAAAGATTTAAACTAAAAAGTTGCCCTCGGATTCCTATTAAATCTTACCCCCCTCACCTTAAAACCATCTCCTCTGGTTCTCGTTTCCCCTACTCTGGTCAACAGACTGCGCATTTACCTGATCTATTCCTCTCATGATTTTGTACACCTCTATAAGATATTCCAGGATGGCAGGACTGACATATGGTGAAAGAATGGGTCGACTGGGCTTGTATTCACTGGAGTTTATTAAAATGAGAGGGGATCTTATAGAAACATAAAATTCTTATGGGAAAGGCTAGATGCAAGAAAAATGTTCCCCATGTTGGGGGAAGTCCAGAATCAGGGATCACAGTTTAAGAATAAGGGGTAGGTCATTTAGGACTGAGATGAGGAAAAACCTTTCCTCCCAGTGTGACAATATCCATATAATTTATGCATATGAGCTGTATTCATTCTCGCACATGCTCAGACTCGCGCATATAATTAAGTAAATCAGTCAGTGACTTTTAACTTGGAAATAAATCATTCCTGCTTTTGATCCCTACACGAGTATGTGTGGAGCCATCTTTCTCTGCCAAATATGTGCCAGTTTTACCTAAACAGGACACATATCAAAACATGGTGGCAACGGTGAAAGTGAAGATTTGTGGATCAAATGGATGCTATGATGATTAGCAAAAATGCGTTGAAAAGCTTTCAGGAATCAGTGTTTCAACGCTCTGCGACCGGACTAGAGGAACAGTATGCAGGTCAGTGCCCACACAAGGATAAGACAGAGTGCGTAAATCCGTGCTGTGAAGATCGAGGGTTGAAACAACGTGCTGTGGGAGACTGCTTAAAGATAGCACACGCTGTATGGAAACAGGAAAAAATTTGAGTATTTTGAAAATATTTTTGATCGTAGTAGAAGATATTAGAGAATATTACGCAAATCACGCAGTTGCGCGTTGTGCTTATAGCTAAACGATACGTAAGCTATTAAGTGCGAGGGGATACGCTGATATTTCAAAATGGCACAGGCCAGTCTATCTTTCCACGTGGCTCCACCACCCAATCTAAAGCTCAAAGAGAACTGGGTGGAAGAGTGGAAAATGTTTAAACAAATCTACGAAAATTATGCAGATAACAGATCTGGATAAGAAGAGACAGTATAAAAAGCAGTATTCCTGCATACTGTTGGACCGGAAGGACTGCAAATCTTAATTCCCTGACGTTTGAAACAGTAGCAGATGAGACGGATGCGAAAGTCATCATCGACAAGATGCCTACCATCATCATAGGAGAGACAAATTAAACATATGAAAGATTCATTTTCAAAGAACGAGACCAGAAACCAGGAGAAAGTATTGAATCGTATGTTGCAGAGCTCAAGGAGCTTGCTAACACATGCAACTTCTGCGATTGCCTGAAAGAAAGCCTCATTCGAGATCGCATCATTGGTATTGCAGACCAGCCAACTAGGAAGACACTCCTTCAGAAGAGGAATCTGACACTGCAAAAGACATATGAAGAACCTCGGAGGTAACAGCGACAAGAATGCAGGTCATCGGCGAAGAGCCGACAATACACAAGGTGGAATGATTCAAACCAAGGGAAAAGATGGTTGATTTTCCTTCTAAGAGGAAGAATCAGGGACTAGTCAAGTGCAAGTTCTGTGTGAGGACGTACAAGCGAAGGAAGGAGGAATGCCCAGCATATGGGAAAGTCCACAACAGATGCGGACGACAAAACCACTTCGCCTGCTGCTGCAAGCAGAGGAAGGAGAGCACGCAGAAACGGGGTCTGCACAAAGTCGTAGAGACATCTGGCACACCGTCCATTTCCGATGCAGAGTCTGTGAGTTGCATTGAGGTCAATGCAGCCGGAAACAATTCTTCTTCAGGCCTATTCGCTGAGATGGTTTGATACAGAAGTCATGAAGTTTCTCCAACATTTTTGTCTACCTTCGATTTTCCAGCATCTGCAGTTCCTTCTTGAACATCAAGTTTCAGATTGACTCTGGTGCCAGTGTTAATGTGATTTCCAAGGATCTTGTACCCAACAAAGACGACATTAGACGAGAGAAAATCGTCTTAGAGATGGACAACGGATCCAACCTGCTGGCGAAGGTAGGACGAAAGTAATTCGCCGGAACAAGATGAACAGCAAGAAGTGCCATGTTCACTTCATAGTGGTAGAGGAAGGTTGGCTCACACCGCTCCTGAGCGGCAAAGCTGCACAACAGATGAAACTCATCATGGTTCACCACGAGAATTTCAAGAGCCTGAATGCTGTTAGCGAGGCCGACTCATTACTCAAGAGTTACAATTATGTCTTTGACTTCGAAAGACCGGGGAGACTACCAGGCAAGGTCAAGTTGGTAACACAGACGGAAGGTGTGAACCCATCACAGTGTTCTGCAAAGCCAGTACCTGTAGCCATGAAAGGGAAGGTAAAGAATGGTCTCATGAAGCTGGTTGAGCAGGACATCTTGACTCAAGTCGAAGAACCAACTGAGTGGTGTACAGGCTGGTCATTACGGAGAAAAAGGACAGCACAGAGTTGAGGTTCTGCATAGATCCTAGACCCCTCAACAAAGTCCTGAAAGGGGAGATCCACAGACTACCAGTCATAGAGACGTACTCCCTGAGCAGTCTAAGGTGAAGATTGCCTCCAAATTCGATCTGAAGTTAGGATACCTCCACTGCAAACTAGATGAGGAGAGCAGTTTCCTAACAACCATGAACACCCCTTTTGGGAAATAACGCTGGAAGAGGTTGCCATTTGGACTGAAAGTAAGTGCAGAGATCTTCCAGAGAAGCTGCAACAAGCTCTAGAAGGATTAGAGGGAGTAGAATGTGTTGCAGACATCATCCTATACGGAGGAGACACCAGAGAAGATGTAGAAAGGAACCACGATGCAAGACTGCAAGATCTTCGTCATCGATGCAGAGACAAAGGCATAAAGCTGAACCGGAAGAAGTTGGTAGTGAAAACTACTTGTATCACATTTCTAGGACATGTAGTTACAGATCGTGGCCTGAAAGAAGTTCTGAAGATCTAAGCTATTCTAGAGATGCCCAACCCAACCAATCCAACAGAAATCCAAAGATTACAAGGCAGTGTAAACTACTTGGCAAGATTCCTGCCACTGTTGTCAGACACATTCGAGCATTTGAAGAGTTTGACAAGTGGGAATGGTCATCAGAACATGACACGGCAATGTCAAAGATCAAGGAGCTGTTGGCAACAGCACATATCCTGGCGTACTACACACCAGATGAACAGCTGACCATACAATGTGATGCAAGCAAGGCAGATCTAGGTGCAACACTTATGCAGAAAGGACAACCACTGACATATGTGAGTCGTGCATTGACGCCAACCGAGCAGAGATATGCTCAGATTGAGAAGGAGGCACTAGGAATAGGGTTTGCCCTCAAGCGCTTT
This sequence comes from Amblyraja radiata, assembly GCF_010909765.2. Classification (NCBI taxonomy): domain Eukaryota; kingdom Metazoa; phylum Chordata; class Chondrichthyes; order Rajiformes; family Rajidae; genus Amblyraja; species Amblyraja radiata. The sequence goes on along the minus strand of NC_045962.1, from coordinate 46,982,563 downwards.
CATCAGTACACCTACGGACAGAAAGTGATCGTTGAGAGTGACCACAAGCCATTGGAAGTCATCGTCAAAAAGCCTCTGCATAGAGCACCAAGACGTCTTCAGGGCATGATGATGAGGATGCTACACTATGACATCGAGATCAAATGGGTAATGGGAAAAGACATGCATCTAGCAGATATGCTCTCCTGAACATACCTCCCGGATACCACAGAATCGACCAGATTCATTGATGTCAACATAGTTGAGTCCTTGAGCATGGGAGACGACAAGGTCAAACGCATTGAAGCCCATACCAGGGAAGACGAAACACTACAGACCGTTAAGAAAGTAATCTAAAATGGATGGCTAGATCCCAAAGCAGATGTCCCAGAGGCAGCACAACCGTACTTCAACGTCGAGTTGAGTGTGCAAGACGGCCGAGTATTCAGAGGAGAGAGAGTTGTAAACCCTATCATTCTACACAAAGATATGAAGGAGACACTCCACACCTCTCACCTAGGAGTAGAAGGAACCCTCAGACGTGCTAGAGAATGCATTTTCTGGCCCGGAATGAACCTTGATGTGAAGCATTGTTTAAGAAGGAACTGCAGATGCTGGAAAATCGAAGGTAGACAAAAATGCTGGAGAAACTCAGCGGGTGGGGCAGCATCCATGGAGCGAAGGAAATAGGCGATGTTTCGGGTCGAGACCCTTCTTCAGAATAAGGGTCTCGACCCGAAACGTCGCCTATTTCCTTCGCTCCATAGATGCTGCCTCACCCGATGTGAAGCAGTTCATTTCAAACTGTGAAGCCTGCAGGACGTACTAACAACAGAATCAGAATGAAACTCTGATGCCCAATGACCTCCCAGATCGTCCATGGGAGAAAGTGGGAACCGATCTGTTCGGACTTGAGGGAAAGCATTATTTAATCACAGTTGACTATCTAATTTCTGGCAAATAGACAGACTGTAAGACCTAACCAGCAGGACAATCATTGTGAAACTCAAGAACCACTTCGCAAGATACGGAATTCCCAGCACTGTGGTAAGCGACAGCAGGACACAGTTCTCATCAGAGGAGTTCGCCAAATTTGCCCGGAAATGGGAATTTGACCACTACACAATTTCTCCAAGACATAGTCAAGCTAACAGCAAGGTGGAATCAGCAGTCAAGGCAGCGAAATGAGTACTGAAGAAAACCACTCACTCCAAGACAGGTGTCTACTTGGCAATACTGGAATTGCGCAACACCCCCTGCGCAAGGAGTGACCAGTAGTCCTGCACAAAGACTACATGGAAGGAGAACAAGAACGACACTTTTAACTACATCAATCCTCCTCAAACCACGTGTTGCTGAGATACTCACAGAAGAGAAGAAAAAGATGAAGGATTTGCAAGGAAAACAGTCAAAGATCTACAACTTACATGCCAAGAATCTGCCAATCCTGGAAGAACGTGATGTCGTGACACCTCTTCCAAGGGACTATGTACCTGCACTCCTAGATCCCTCTGCTCTACAACACCCCCCAGAGCCTCACCATTCACTTGCCCATGTTAGACTTAACAAAATACAACACCTCACATTTCTCTGTGTTAAAATCCATCAACCATTCTTCAGCCCACCTGCCAACCGATCAAGACGTTGCTGCAATTTTTGACAACCATCTTCACTATCTACATTACCACCCACTTTAGTGTCATCTGAAAACTTGTTAATCATGCTATGTACATTCTTATTCAAATCATTGATATAGATGATAAACAGCAATGGACCCAGCACTGAACCCCAAGGCACACCAGTCACAGGTCTCCAGTCCGAAAAACAGCCTTCTACCATCACCCTTCCATGAAGCCAATTTTCTATCCATTCAGCTATTTCTCCTTGGATCCCATGCTATCTAACCTTCCAGAGCAGCCGAACATGCGGATCCTTGTCAAATACCTTGCTGAAATCCATATTTACAATGTGTGCAGCTCTGCTTTCATTAACCCTTTTGGTCACAGCTTATTAATTTATATACCATACAAGTACAGGATTTGGGAGTAGAGCGTTGCAATCAGAGGACTGAAGCAAAAGCATAAACATCTTTTAAGCAGTAACACAAAACAGTTCTGGCAGTGTTCAAGGAATTGAAATGACCTCCAGTGATGGAGTTAAGTAATCCTGAAACTACAGGTCTAACGTATAAAATCATAAGCACACTCTAGAGACAATGCAAAATTAAAGTTTGAAACAAAAATGCATTTTATGTGTTTACCTAATATCCTTAGAGTAATAAAATCAGAAACAGGCCCTTTGGCCCATCTTGTCTGTGCTGAACATCAAGCACCTATCTGTTTAAATCCCATTTATAAACACTTGGTCTGTCGCTTCGTACAGGTATGTGTTGCAAGTGCTTATCTGGACACTTCTCAATTTTTGTGAGTGTAACTGTCCTTATTTTAGATACCTCTGCTATGGGGAAAAGTTTCAAACTATTTGAAGTCCTCATAATTTGAGAGAGACTATTCTTCAGACATAAAGAAATGTTTCAACCTGAAATGTCATCTATTCAATTTTTCCGAAGATGCTGTTACTCCAGCATTTTGTATTTATCTTCGGTGTAAACCAGCATCTGCAGTTCCTTCCTGTACATCCTTTTAATTTTCTATAACTTTTATTCCCATTCAAAGTAATTTAGAACCTTCATAGCAGACTGATGTGGAGTGTACAATTTGACCGTCGCACCACTGTAAATGAAACAGTAAAGCCAAAGAACTACCAGCTAGCCTCAGCTCCAGGGCAATTCTGTTTTTTGGCCAGACAGATTTTGGACTGAATCTACAGAAACTATGTTTGATAAGCTGTAATAAGACTACATTTTTCTAAATAAGGCAGGATCTTGAAGTCAAGACACAAGTTTGCAGATGCTGGAACCGCAAACAAAAAAAACTGCTGGAGGAACTGCAGGTCAGACTGTAGCTGGGGTTAACAACATTTCAAGTCGAGACCTTTCCTCTGGACTGCGTCAGCTAACTTTTTTTTGGATTCACCACCAAGTTCAAGTACTTGCCAAAACTTCATGTTCTTTCATCTTCTGATACTACCTCTTTGTCATATCATCCTGCCTACTTTCCAGCTGGCATAGGCCTTCTTTCCTCTAATTCTCTCCTCTTCTCAACCTTTGCTGCAGCTTGAAGCTGTTTCCCTCTGAATTTTTCCCAGTTTTTATGAAAGGTTACTTTTTCCCTCCGAGCTGCCAAAGTATTTCTAGTATTTTTAATTTTATTCAAGATTTACAGCATGTACAGTATTTTGCTTTCATTTTAAACAGCAGTCAGCCTACATATTATTGCGTGGATGCAGTTTACCACTAAGCAGCCTCCCCTTGCATCCAAGTGATGGGTAAATGTAGAGCCGGCAGGAAGCACAAAATGCAAGCCCAAGAGTTTGCATGTTTTGAACAATGGTCAATGCAAGCTCCATGGCTGGTGTTTGTTTAAGGGATCGTGGAATCATCCCCAATCGGCTCTCTTCTGTGTTAACTCCATTACCCGGCACTTAAGTCCACAGCCCTGCATGCCTAAACAATTCAAGTGTAGAATTACCCAAGCTGCTGCTGCTGATTGCGCAGGATCTTAACAGGACTTTTGTTCTCGATCAGCCAAACCCTGAGGAACTGCACTGAAGGAACAGAGAAACCTTGCAGCAGAGGCAAAGTCAAAACCTGCAAAAAAAAATCAGCATAGTTAAAAAATGTGCTTAGAAAGATACATAATGTTATGTACATACAACTTTATCTATAAACATGATATGCTGTACAGATTTATTTACTCATTCATTCACATGTGCAGGTTTGCATGCTGCCTACTTTTTTGGTTAAGTATTGATCGAGTACTACTCAAACATATTTTAGCGATGTTACGAAACTTACCTTCAGCGGCGCTGCAGTTCTGCCACTGGCCGTGAGCGCGACTTTGGCGCCTTGGTGGGGGGGGGGGGGATTAAAATCCAGTTTTCTACCGCCTGTCCGAGGCGGATTTCCTTGGGCTGCTTGCTGCTGAAGAATAATCGATCCGACTTCTGTTCCCGATTTTTTTTTTTTTTTTAAATCTCGAGACAATTTAATAATTAGATTAAAATAAAAGGCGACTTCTAACGCCCTCAATGCCTACAACGTGACGGTCGCATGAATGGGACAAAACAAAGGGTAAGTCGTCTATTTTACATGTAATCTTGCTTCTTAGGATGTCTTTAATCTAATTTTACGTTGCGAAAATGTGATTTGGGCCCCATACGAACAGGCAGTGTTTTTCCTGCCGATATGGAGTTCAAATTCACCGCAAATGCAACGTTCCAATTGATCGCGTTCCAGAAAAACCCACTCACAAGATGATTTAAATGCTCCTTTTTTTGGACAATCATGTCAAAAGAACATCTAAATCGTCTATATTTTGTGCTATTGTCTATCCATAGTCAATATTTTTATACTAAATATCAGTTTTAGTCCCATGTATTGTGCAAAAAAAAAAAAGTTTTAATTATATTGTGGATGTTTCTAGATTAATTTATGGGAATTAAACATTAAATTCCTTCCATCTGGCATATAAATTCACGACAGTGAGATTTTAAAATCATGTTACATTGTGAATTCTTGTGTGAATGGGATTAGTTTGTTATTTGGATACAGGCTATTTAAAAAATATGTCCTTTTCTTAAGAAATGGAATCTACAGGACATTCTTAAACGGAAAGTAGTGGGCAGAAAGGCATGTGATGCGTGGTTAGAAGAGCAAAAACTTGTAGTTTACAATGCCAACATTGAAAAGTTCAGGAAAAGCAAGGCGTACAGAGTTGCTTATTAGTTACAATCTGAGGAGTATGATGATGCTACTGCTTATGATATGCCAAAGTACCAGCTAACAACTGATCTTCTCCATAAAGACTAGGTGTATTGCTAGAAAGTGTAATTTATTTACCTATCTGTTACGGACTTACAGCATATAATACAATAATATTAAAGTTCTGATCTTGAGAATATCACATTTTTGAATTTTCAAGGCAGTCTGGGTGTTTATTACTATTTCCGTCACAATGGTCAATTTTGTAATTAAATACAATTAGGTAATTAACTAATTATATGCTTTAATTTCAGGTCATCCAAGTAAGATGTTTTATATTTGTTTCAGAATGCTTCAATCTATAATAACTGAACATTTCATTCAGTTCTCTTGATTTTTAAGAAAGTTATGAGCGTTTGACTAGCCTCGATCACAGCTTTTGTGTTAATGGAAAAGCAATAGGGAACAAGATGCTAATTTCCGATTATGAAAATGGCCATAACTTTTTTATTACTGAAGATATGAAAGTGAATTAGGTGTCAAATTAAACTTCTTTTTATGCGTTATCTGATGGGATAAATTGCAGACTTGATTTTTTAAATCTCAAAATTTTGTGACATTGCTACATATTTCTACGTGCAAAGCATTCATTTATTCCAGTGTTAGTCTCAGATTTTCCAGATGAATGCAGATGTAAAATAGCTGCAGCGACTAGCTTCAGAAAATGTGGTTCAAGAACACAAGTTTTGACCTCAACATGTAACATCTGGAACCATGATAAACCATAATTCAGAAGAGTATTGGTAATGAACAACAGAAAGCACAATGATATGGCCAAGGAGGATTGTTGATTAAATGACACTGGAAATGTTCAGGTGGCCCTCTCTTTACCCCGTTTTGAAAGATGAGGAATGCAGAAAATTACTGGAACAATTATATATATTTTTTTAACTTGGAACAATGGAAGACTTTGGCTGAATTATTCACATTTATTGTAAAGATCTGGGCTGTGGAAATTAGGGCTTGGAGCATCCCCAAGTTAAAATACTTTAAGAAAAAAAAAGTGATCCAAATATGGACTGGTGCATTAACAAAATATGGACTGGTGCATTAACACTGACTTTAGGTTGCCTAGTTATACCATTCTGAAAAGTGGTGTTGAGAGGAAAGTGCCAGTGGAACAGCAATGCACTAGATCAATTCTGACCACTCTTGTAGACAGGAATAGCTAAAGGTTGTCCAGTTCGTTTAGCGCTTTCACAGGACTGGTACATGAGCTAACTACTTTATGAATGTTTTTAAGCATAGCAATCATAGAAACATAGAAAATAGGTGCAGGAGGAGGCCATTAGGCCCTTCGAGCCAGCACCGCCATTCATTGTGATCATGGCTGACCGTCCCCAATCAATAACCCGTGACTGCCTTCTCCCCATATCCCTTGATTCCACTAGCCCCTAGAGCTCTATCTAACTCTCTCTTAAATCCATGCAGTGAATTGGCCTCCACTGCCCTCTGTGGCAGGGAATTCCACAAATTCACAATTCTCTGGGTGAAAACGTTTTTTCTCACCTCAGTCTTAAATGGCCTCCCCTTTATTCTAAGACTGTGGCCACTGGTTCTGAACGCCCAACTTTGGGAACATTTTTCCTGCATCTAGCTTGTCCAGTCCTTTTATAATTTTATATGTTTCTATAAGATCGCGCCTCATCCTTCTAAACTCCAGTGAATACAAGCCTAGTCTTTTCGATCTTTACTCATATGACAGTCCCGCCATCCCAGGGTTCAATCTCGTGAACCTACACAATCTTGCCTCAATCACAAGGATGTCCTTCCTCAAATTAGGTGACCAAAATTGTACACAATACTGCAGATGTGGTCTTACCAGAGCCCTATACAACTGCAGAAGAACCTCTTTAGTCCTATACTGAAATCCTCTTGTTATGAAGGCCATCATTCCATTAGCTTTCTTCACTGCCTGCTGTACATGCATGCCAACTTTCAGTGACCGGTGTACAAGGACACCCAGGTCTCGCTGCACCTCCCCCTTACATAACCTAACCCCATTCAGATAATAATCTGCCCCCTTGTTTTTGCCGCAAAAGTGGATAAACTCACATTTATCTATATTATACTGCATCTGCCACGCATCTGCCCACTCACTCAACCTGTCCAGGTCACCCTGAAACCTCCTAACATCCTCTTCACAGTTCACTCTGCCACCCAGCTTTGTGTCATCCGCAAACTTGCTAGTGTTGCTCCTAATTCCCTCTTCCAAATAATTAATATATATGGTAAACAGTTGCGGCACCAACACCGAGCCTTGCGGCACTCCACTCGCCACTGCCTGCCATTCTGAAAAGGAACCATTTACTCCTACTCTTTGTTCAAAAGGGAACTGCAGATGCTGGAATATCGAAGGTACACAAATTTGCTGGGGAAACTCAGCGGGTGCAGCAGCATCTATGGAGCGAAGGAAATACACAAAATTGCTGGGGAAACTCAGCGGGTGCAGCAGCATCTATGGAGCCCCATCTCAAGGAGTTCCGCGCCCACCATGACTTGGAGCGCTTCAAACCCCATCTCAATGAGTTCCGCGCCCACCATGACTTGGAGCGCTTCAAAACCCCATCTCAATGAGTTCCGCGCCCACCATGACTTGGAGCGCTTCTACCGTCGTCTCCGCCTCACAGCGCACTTCCATGGGAAGGAGTCCTCGCCCCCCAATGATGACCCCTTTTCCCGTCTCCAATGCACTCCCTCCTCGTGGAACCCCCCTCATAAAGTCCAGGCTCTGGAACTCTTCATTCTGAACTGCCGCCATCAGTCTGAAGAAGAGTTTCGGCCCGAAACGTCGCCTATTTCCTTCGCTCCATAGATGCTGCTGCACCCGCTGAGTTTCCCCAGCAATTTTGTGTACCTACTCCTACTCTTTGCTTCCTGTCTGCCAACCAATTTTCTATCCATGTCAACACCCTACCCCCAATACTATGTGCTCTAATTTTAGTCACCAGTCTCCCATGCGGGACCTTATCAAAAGCTTTCTGAAAGTCTAGATACACTACATCCACTGGCTCCCCTTCATCCATTTTACTTGTCACATCCTCAAATAATTCCAGAAGATTAGTCAAGCATGATTTCCCTTTCATAAATCCATGTTGTCTTGGACTAATCCTTTTACTGCTATCCAAATGCCCCATTATTACCTCTTTAATAATTTAGTCTAGCATCTTTCCCACCGCGAAGTCAGGCTAACTGGTCTGTAATTCCCTGTTTTCTCTCTCGCTCCTTTCTTGAAAAGTGGGATAACGTTAGCTATCCTCCAATCCACAGGAACTGATCCTGAATCTATTGAACATTGGAAAATGATCACCAATGCGTCCGCTATTTCTAGAGCCACCTCCCTGAGGACCCTGGGATGCAGACCATCCGGCCCAGGGGATATATCATCCTTCAGTCCCATTAGCTTACCCAATACTATTTATCGCCTAATGAAAATTTATTTCAGTTCCTCTGCCCCCTTAGATCCTCTGTACTCCAGTACATCTGGGAGATTGTTTGTGTCTTCCTTAGTGAAGACAGATCCGAAGTACCTGTTCAACTCTTCTGCCACTTCCTTGTTACCCATAATAATTTCACCCCTGTCTGGCTTCAGGGGACCTACATTTGATTTTGCTACTGTTTTTCCCTTTACATATCTAAAGAAGCTTTTACTGTCCTTTATATTCCTGGCCAGCTTCCCCTCGTACGTCATCTTTTCAGCCCGTTGTGCCCGTTTGTTTCCTTCTGTTGTCCTATGAAAGTTTCCCAAACCTCTGGCTTCCGGCTACTCTTTGCTGTGTTACACATCTTTTCTTTTAGTTTTATTCTATCCCTAACATCTCTTGTCAGCCACGGTTGCCTCCTACTCCCCTTAGAATCTTTCTTCCTTTTTGGAATGAAATGATCCTGCATCTTCCAGATTATGCCCAGAAATTCCTGCCATTGCTGTTCCACCATCATTCCTGCTAGGATCCCTTTCCAGTCTACCTTGGCCAGCTCCTCTCTCATGCCTTCATAGTCCCCTTTGTTCAAATGCATCACTGACATTTCCGATTTCACCTTCTCCTTCTCAAATTGCAGATTAAAACTAATCATATTATGATCACTACCTCCAAGCGGTTCCTTTACCTCGAGTTCTCTTATCAAATCTGGTTTATTAGACAACACTAAATCCAGAATTGCCTTTTCTCTGGTCGGCTCCATTACAAGCTGCTCTAAGAACCCATCTCGGAGGCATTCTACAAAACTCTTTCTTGGGGTCCTGAACCAACCTGATTTTCCCAGTCTACCTGCATATTGAAATCCCCCATCACCACAGTGGCATTACCTTTGTTACATGCCAGTTTTAACTCCTGCTGCAACTTACACCCTACATCCAGGTTACTATTTGGAGGTCTGTAGATAACAATTAGTATCTTCTTGCCTTTACAATTCCTCAACTCAATCCACAGTGACTCTCTCGTCAGTCCCTATGTCTTCCTTCGCAAGGGACTGAATTCCATCCCTCACCAGCTGAGCTACCCCCCCTCCTCTGCCCACCTGCCTGTCCTTTCTATAGGATGTATAACCTTGAATATTAAGTTCCCAGGCCCGATCCTCCTGCAGCCACGTCTACTTTACTTCTTATACTTCGCACATTCATATACAATACTTTTAATTCCTTAGACATCTCACCTTTCACATCAATCACTGTTACACTTGGCCATACTCTCCTATCCCTTTGTGAGCTTTCTTTCCCGTTAATTAACTATCATTAACTATCCCTTTACTCTTTTCCTTTAACTCCGTCCTTGACTATCCCATTTGATACCCCTCTGTGTAGCAGTGGCAAACCTGCCTGCCAGAATGCTGGTCCCCCGTCAAGGTGCAATCCGTCCATTTTGTACAGTTCCCTCTTACTCCAAAACAGATCCCAGTGGTCTAAGAATCTAAATCCCTGCCCCCTGCAACAGTTCCTCAGCCACACATTCAGGTCCTGCATCTCCCTGTTCCTACTCTCGCCAGCATGAGGAACTGGAAGAAAACCGATGATAACCACTTGGAGGTCCTGCTTTTCAGCATTTTTCCGAGCTCTCTAAAGTCACGCTGCAGAATATTCATCCCCTTCTTTCCGACATCATTTGTGCCGACATGCACTACCACTTCCGGCTGCTCACCTTCGCCCTTGAGGATTTTCTGCACTCTGTCCGTGACATCCTGGATCCTGGCACCAGGGAGGCAGCACACCATCCTCGAATCCCGTCTGTTGCCGCAGAAACCCCTGTCTGTACCTCTCACAATGGAGTCTCCAACTACCATGGCGTTGTCTGACGTTGGCCTCTTTGGATTTGGCTCAACAGCACTTTTTGCTTCGCAAGCCAGTCCGCCGCTCAGTGTGTTAACGTCTTCTGTCCCGACAGCTTCTAAGTGGGTGAACCTGTTCTCAAGAGGTACAACACCCGGGGACCTTTGCATTCCATGTTTCTTTCCCTTTTCTCACCGTCACCCACCTTCTCTCTTCCAGTACCTTAGGTGTAACAATCTTATTGTAGGACTTGTCGAGGAACGACTCATAGTTTCTCGGACGAACCTGAGGTCATCCACTTGCTTCTCCAGTTCCCCAACACGGTCCTTCAGGAGCTGTACCTGGATGCACTTCTCATATTTGTAGCAGCCAGAGGCACCTTGATCTTCCACATCCTGCAAGCATCACACGTAAACAACTTGCTTGACATTTCCTTCTTTCGTCTCTCCCTCTCCAGCGTTTGGTGTGGCGTCCTCCCTCAGCTTCCTCGCCAAAGACTCGCAGCCAAAAAAAATTATCTGTACATCTCAATTTTCTAAGTTGACAAACCAGTTGAAAATGGCAAGCCCTACAAACCTGTCCTGAGGAACTCATGTACAATGTCCTAGGGCTGGCATGACTAATCTTCATACAACCATATTCCTTTGTCAAGGTATAGCTCCAGCCAGTGGAGAATATCGCTCCCCCCAATTCCCATTTACACCAGTTTACCAGGATTCCCTAACATCACAATTCATTAAAAAAAAAAACATAATTATCAAGATAACAATAACAAAGCAAGTAATGCACACAATGTTTCTGGTTCACTTCTTCAACTATGATTGTGATTTTTAAATAATATTCAGTCTCGGCATAGGGGGGAAAACCATCATTTATTGCCCAACCCAAATTATTTTGGAAGGACGATGGTGAGCTTGTGACTCAAACTACAGTACTATTGCATTAAAAGTTCTGGAATTTATTTTTATTTTTATGTTTTAAATTATTTTATTTTATTATTACTTTTTTTTAAATTAGAAGCAATTGTACAAAAAGAAAATGATCGACATAACAGTTATACAATTTTCGTACTGCTTCAGTTTTAACATTTTATGAACTAATAACTAGATCGGAAGAAAAGAAAAAGGAAAGAAGGGAAAGAAAGAAGAAAAAGAAAAGAAAAAATTACAAGAAAAACACGAAAAAGAAAAAAGAAAAACCCCAGAACTAACGAAGATGTGTAAGAAGCGGAGATATATCGCACTGCCCTTCCATACGCCCGCTCACCCGACCCTAGCATCGCTTTTGAGTTTGTGTTCAACCATTATGTTGTTGAAGAAATTCAAGACAAGCCTTATTTTATTCTAGATGTAGTGTCTCGATCATTTCTGTATTCCACATCTTCACTGTGGGGACTGTTATCTTTTTCCAGAATTAAAGTATGTTTCTTTCACAGTTATTAAACCATAGTCAAGGAAGCGTCTCATCACCCCTCTCTCCTCACCGCTCTCCTCCCTCTCTCCGTCCTCCACTCCCTCCCCATCCCCTCTCTCCACCCCTCCCCCATCACTCTCACATCCCCTCCCCCACTTCTCCCAACCCCTACCCCTCTTTCCCCTTCCCCCTTCCCGCTCTCCTCCCCCGCTCTCTCCCTTCCCCCCTCTCCTCCCCTCCCCAATCTCCACCCTTTCTCCTCCCCCTCTCACCTCTCTCTTCACCCCTCTCTCCATCTCCCTCTCCTCACCCCTCTCCCCATCTCCTCCCTCCCCATCTCCTCCTCCTTCCTCCCACCCCACTCTCCCCCCCCCCTCCATCTCCCCCTCCCTCCATCTCCCCCTCCCTCCCTTTCCCCTCTCTCCGCCCCACCCATCTCCCCTCCTTCACCCTCCTCCAACCCCCCTCTACCTCTATCCCCCCCCCCCCTCTCCCCTCCTCCAACCCCTTCCCCCCCCTCCCCTCCCCTCAACCCCACTCCCCCTCCTGAACTTGAATGCTTTATCAGGATCAGTAAAGAAGGATTCAACCCCTTTATAAGTAATTCGCAATTTGGCAGGATATAGTAGGCCAAATCGGAGATCTGGTATCTCCCTCAGGATAGTTCTTGACTTGGAGAAGAGTGCTCTTTTCTTCACGACTTCGGCAGGAAAGTCTCTGAATATTCGTATGTTTTCACCTTGAAAAGTTAAGTTTCTGTTGCTGGCAACTTTCTGCAGAATATCCTCTAGAACATGGCAGTGGTGCACCCTCAGGATCAGATGTCTTGATGGGGCTGTGCCATCTGACCGGGTTCTCAGAGCTCTGTGAGCCTGATCAAGTCTAGATTTTTCATCCAAAAACATCTTGAAGTAGTTGAGCCGTAAAATCTCGAAGATTTTGACCATGTTCTTTGCCTTCTTTCACTCCAATAATCCTTAGGTTCTGACGTTTAGAGCACCCTTCCAAATCTAGACATTTTTCTGTTACTTTAGTTAGTAACCCGGAGATAAGTTCCACCTCAACCGTCAGCCTGCATGTTGTCTCGGCATTTAGAGCCGCAGCAATTTCCAATTCCCGAATAGCCTCGCTTTGTTTTTGTGAAGTAACAAGAATAGGTTCCAACTTACAGCTGATGTCGGTTTCAAGCCTGAGGATTTCCTCTTTCAGGTCGGAATTCACCTCCTCTATAAGGGCATCAATCTTGCCACAGATTTCTACCTTCACAGCCGAGAAAGCATTTATTCCAAACTTAATATAGTCCATGACTTATACAGAGGTTTGCAGGTGATTGCCTTGTCATGTATTTCAGACAATTTGTCTTTCTATGTTGTATGAGATTATTAGTTTAGGAGACGTTATAATAGAGGCCTTGACATGTTGCTGTTGTGCATCATATACGGAGTTAAATCACTATGGTAATATGGCAGAGTAAAGGTTTAATATAGGCAGCCAAATTAGTGATATGCTTCTTTACAGGACAGAGCTGATTAACAATGCAAAACAATATAATTTAGGATACACATGGTGACTATCACCTCATTACTTTTCTTCAATATGCGAAGTGGTGCACGAACACAATGTATTCCAGCCTTTGGTGTTGAGGACCACAATCCCCTCAAAAATCATGCAATATTCTATCTTTGGTCTTTTTCTGGTATTCCTTATTTGTTGTCGAGAAATTCCTGGAACTTCCTCCCTAGTGGCATTGTGCAAACTTCTTGACCATATGGACTGAAGCAGTTCACAAAGGTTTCATAACACCACCATTGAATGCTGGCATTGTCAGCAATGTCATTAACCAAGAGTGATTTTTCTTTTTTAAAGTAGCATCTGTGCTATCATAATAGAACATCTGCTAAATGGCTCTAAATTCGACAACCTGAATAGAAAATACTGCTGGCCAAACATGCACCGGAAAATAAAAAATACATTAATAAGCTAGTGCTTGCAGAGAAAATCTATATTTGAAAATACCTCAAGACTTCACTCAGAGTTTTGATATGATTGAACCTTCTAATTTTATTGAACTGGGTTTGGAATTTAAAAGTAATCTAGAGAATTTATTGAAGGAAACACCAATATCATTTTGTAAGATTCTGTTTGAAGTTTATGAACTGGCTAGAGTAAGGAAGGCCATGAAATCAATCATAGCGATCACATCATCGAGTAACTTCTTGACAGAAATCAACAATAGCAAGAACGTTGACAAGAAAGAAATGTCAGCAGTAAACCAAGTAGAAATTCTGCAGCAAATTGTTAAGAGGTAAATATGTTGATGCTGAAGGTATTGGACAATGAATGCCAAGAATCTGGATGCATATTCCTTTCTGAGAAACGTGTCTTATAACATGTTTGCTGATAAGACCATCTTGTTGAGTGAAAGTGCAGGAGAGGGGGAAGATTCATCCTGCAGCCTAGCAGTTCTCACAGTGCAGTCCTCATCTGTGCTGATTGTCATGCATGATTACATAGTACAACAAGTAACAAGTAATCAAACCTCATCTATGAATGCTACAGACAAATATCAAAAGGAAAGTCATTCAATTGGGGCACACAAACACAAGTATTTTAAACAATAAAAAGTATTTTAAACAATAAAGTAAATGCAGCACTTCCGATGTTATTTTAATGTATTACATTACTGTAAGTCAACTGTGATGAAATAGTTTACCTGAACTTTTAAATCCTCAAGATTCGCATCACCAGATATCTCAATATTGCCCAAGAAATCCAACTCAGTGTCCGTATACTGCTGTGGCATAAAATCTGCAAACGAAGATGATTTATCAACAAAAATTGTTCACTGTACCAGCTTCTGTTGTAATGAAAAGTATCAAAAATATAAGCACCATAGAAAGAAGAATATTCTTCTTCTTTCTATGGTGCTTAAGTAGTCTGTATAAAACTCAAAGCACAGTGTGACAACACCCCCTCCCTCCGATGCCGCTCTGATCCCTATCACTGACTGACAGGCCAGGAGAAGCCAATCCTCAGAATCATTGGTAACTGCAGGGTCCAATTACCTGACATCAGATTGGCCCAGCTGAACCTCGTCTGCCTACTCCTTATAAACCCCAGGCATTCCAGCCAGAGGAGGAGAAGGAAAGTGGGGCCTTTTCCCTGCTAGTTGTGTTCCTGTTGTAGGTTAGAGGAAGACTGGGACAAACCTGAGACCACCAGCACTTGTGGTCAAGACTGGGAAACCAGGAAAAAACCCTAGACAGATGCTGAGGTGCCAGTGCCTTTTCCTGCCCACGAATAATGATGGACTACACCCACACACACAGGCAAAGACTGAACTGCCAGGATAAGCCAGAGACCACCAGAGATTGCCAGAGCCATGGCATCTGTGCCCTCACGATGAAGTACAATGTCCCATGTAGTCCTGGACTTTCCTATCACTTGAGTTCACCCTACTGCGATTGTTGGTGTCATCACAGCCAATTCCAGCATCTTCCCAATGCCACAGCGGGTAATTCACAGATCAACGGAAATATATATTGAATGCCTGACATTATTAAAAAAATTAAAAACTCTATAAATTCTTATTAATTAGGATAAAGAAAACATACCAAATCCTTTACAAGTTATAGATAATTGGAAAGAGCTGCTGAATTTAGGTCCACACGTCATAGAGTAGTTTAAACTGATTTTACAATACATAAATCATGCTGTTTGTGCAAGAATGAGTGTTAATGCCACCTGCAACTCGGTAGTCCGAATGAATGCAAGTTATTTAGCTGACAAAGCATCACCACCAAGCTTCTATTGTCTTTAAAACGACATGTAGAGTGCTGATACTGAACATATTTGTTTCTAGGGTGTTGAATACAAATGGAAAATAAATATACTTGCTGAGTGAGCCTAAATTGTAACTTGATCAGTAAAATCTGTTTTAACCCATTGCAATATTTGTTTGCCAGTCTTCTGATCCCATGGTAACTGCGAAGACTGGAATTGTGATGTAACTATCTTCCATGGATGCAATTTGTGATACAACTGATCATAATAACGAATCATCAAAAAGCAAGAAATTAGGAAAGCTAATGGACTGTTATGGTTTATTGCCAAGG
Source organism: Amblyraja radiata (assembly GCF_010909765.2). Classification (NCBI taxonomy): domain Eukaryota; kingdom Metazoa; phylum Chordata; class Chondrichthyes; order Rajiformes; family Rajidae; genus Amblyraja; species Amblyraja radiata. Next base: position 46,966,911 of record NC_045962.1, on the reverse strand, counting down.
GAACCAACTATAAAAATGAAGAAGGGTCTGAAGCAAGGCCTCGACCCGAAACGTTGCCTATTCCTTCGCTCCGTAGATTCTGCCTCACCCACTGAGTTTCTCCAGCTTTTTTGTCTACTTTTGATTTTTCCAGCATCTGCAGGTCTTTCCACTTAAACATAAAAATGAGGTTATGCTCCAGTTATATGGAGTGTTGGAGAACAAACATCTGGAAGACAGTGTACAGTATTTTTCTCTTAACTTAAGGATGATAAAATATTGGAAACGCAGAACCTAGAAGGGTACAGTATGGGTTCTTAGGCCCACAATATCTGGGCCAAACATTATTCCAAGATCAACTCTTATCTGCCTGCAAAAAATCCATATCCCTCCATTCCCTGCATATCCTCCTGGCTATCCGAAAGTCTCTTAAATTGCACTATTGTACACACCTTAACCACCACTGTCCCTGGCAGCTCGCTCCAGGCACTTTTCACCCTCTGTGTGGGGGAAAAAAAAAAAACTTGCCACGCACATCGCCTTTAAACTTTGCCCATCTCACCACAAACCTATAGCCTCTAGTATTTGATTTTTCCATCCTGGGAAGAAGGTTCCAACTGTCTACCCTCATTATGCTATACACTGCTATCAGGTTTCTCTGCAATCTCTGCCATTCCAGAGAAAACAATCCAAATCTGTTCAAATCTTCCCTGTTGCTAATACCCACAAGTATCATTCTGGTAAATTACCCCTGCACACTTTCCAATGCCTCCACATCCTTCCTGTAGTGGAAGGAACAGAACACACACAAAATACTATTAATGCGGTCTAGCCAAGGTCCTATAAAGTTCTATCATGAGTTCCCGACTTTTACGCTCAATGCCTCAACCAATAAAGGCAAGCATCCTATACAATATTTCAGAGTTATGACCTAGGACCCCCAAATCTCTCTATTTCATTGAGGGTCATACCATAAATTGCATATTTTCCCCTTGCATTCAACCTCCCAAAGTGCAACACCTCACACCTGCCATTTCTGTGGCTGATCAATATCCCACTGTAGACTATGACACCTTCCTCACAGTCTGTGACCCCAGCAATCTTGGTGTCATCTGCAAACTTAGTAATCAACCTGCCTACTATCACCTACAAGTCATTTACATATATCACAAACAGCAGAGGTGCCAACAAAGTTCCCAGCGGAATTCCACTGGTCATAGACCTCCCGCCTGAATATTGTCCTTCCACCACACCCCTTTTTTTAAAATCAGTTTTTAAACCTTGAATTCATGCAACCAAGTCACTGTTAATCCTATGCATCTTAATCTGTATCAGTGAACCATGGGGATTTTATCAAATGCCTTCCTAAAATCTGTGTAGACAACATCCACCGTTCTACCCTCATTGATTACCGTATTTCCCGGCAATGAAGACGCCATTTTTTAAACTCTAAAATAAGGCCTGAAAATTTACCTGCGTCTTGGAGGCCGGAGGTTAGATTATTAGCCAAGAAAGATAGACGTGGCTATTCCTCAGTATATTGGCTGTAAAAGGACAGCACCGCTGGGGAGGGTGGGGGAAAGAGTTCCTTCTACAGCGCGTGGGGAGTCTGGCCCGGTTCAGCATGGCTGGGCCACAGGGGTAAAGTTGCGGGGAGGGCAGGAGCGTTGAGAGGGAGGGGGTCCGGGATCATGCCAGCAACTCACTCCGTAGCTCGGGTGGCTGTGAAGGGCCGCCAAGACTGGACAGCGGAACTGCAGCTAGTCCCGGGGCTGGCAGGCGACCTGGGCGCTAGAGTCAATCCCGGGGCTCGCAGGCGACCTGGGCGCTACAGCCAGTCTCGGGGCAGGCGACCTGGGAACTGCAGCTAGTCCCGGTCCTCACAAGGAAATAATGGGTTAGGGGTTGTATGTTGTGACAGACAGCCTGACACCTTGCATGCCATTTTAATATTACATTTATCCCATCCCCCTGGATATTCTGAATTAATAAATTAAGGCTTTGTCAACTAATTACAAATCAGGCTCATTATAAATCAATAACATTAGCCAACTCCGAAACACAAAGCGCTGAGCATTGGGATCCGGACATCATGGACAACTGGCCTCCGTTTCCCGCTCACCTCTGGCAGTGCTCTCCATCTGAACACCTCTCTCCTGCCGCTAACCGGCCTTGCTCATGTCAACCGCTTCCCGCAAATCCTTAAATTCCGACTGCCGCCGGGAGCAGGACATGGCCTCACTTGCTGCACTGGGTGACACTGCATGGCATTCACTGCCCGGTCGTATCTTTCAATGTAAATTTGCATGGGGACATGCTCTGGAGGTGTGTGATGGTTGTCGGTCAAGTGAGAATAACAGAGAGAATTAGAATGCTGCTGCCTTGTCAACAGACGCGCACAAAAGCAGTTGGTATTAGTTTTGAAATTCTCGTTATCCCTATTTTTGACCTGGCTCGGAGACCGGACAGGGAGGGGACCAGCTCAAGAGCAAAGATCATAGAGCGGAGTGGGTCAGCGGGCAATGGATAACAGGACAGCGGGCGGTGGAGCTTCCTCTTGTGACAGTGCTAGTAACCACCCCCCACCCACCCATTCAGTCATTCAAAATGGAAGAGATCTGGAAGCCTTGGCAAATCGAATTGTTACTTACTTTATTTTTATTTTTTATTTTTTTGAGCGTAAGAAATTCTATGTCCCGTCAGCCTTTTTTCAAAATTTAGCAACTCAAAATGGGGGTGGGTCTTCGACGCAGGTGCATCTTCATTGCCGGGAAATAATTGTCCCTAATTAACCAATTTTTTTCGAAATAGGGAAGGCTTATTCCGAAGAATCCTGTCCAATAGTCTTCCTACCACTGACTTGAGGCTCACTGGTCTATAATTCCCTGGATTCTTTCTATTTTCCTTCTTAAATAAAGGAACAATATTGGCAACTCACCAATTCTCTGGGACCTGGCCTGTGGCTAGAGATGCAAGGATCTTCATCAAAACTCCCAAAATCTCCTCTCTTGCATCTTTCAATAACTTACAAACAATTCAGATATTTATTGATTAATATCTTGAATAGGCAGATTGCCTTATGAGGAAATATTAGAAAGCAAAGGGTTGCATCTGCTGGGATTTAGAAATGTGACAGGGGATGACTGAAACAAGGTGGATGTAGATGGGATGCTTCCTTTTGTGAGTAACTCAAAACTAGTGGACATTGTCTAATTTAAGAGGTTACCAATTTAAAAGAGACATGTCTCTTTGAAAGGTACACAAAAATGCTGGAGAAACTCAGCGGGTGCAGCAGTATCTATGGAGCGAAGGAGATAGGTAACGTTTCGGGCCGAAACCCTTCTTCAGACTCTCTTTGAAACTAACTTCCTAAGGCAATGATGGATCAGAGTCTTTGAATATCTTTGAGGCAAAGGTAGATGGATTTGTGATGAGGTGAAAAGTTGCCCTGAGCAGGTGAGAATGTGGCATTAAGTTTAGGGTCACAGGTTACAGTTACAGGTCAGCCCGTATCTTATTAAATGGTGGAGCTGACTTGAGAGACTAGTGCTCTACACTTGTCCGCAATTCATGTAAGCAATGATGTCAAACATTGCAAATAGCACAATGACTTAGTGATGTACAGTTTTACACATCAATTCCCTCCGGAGTGCCCTGTCTTAGCAAACCTTTTGCTTTGTAAAGAAAATAATAGGCTAAATCTTATGCAGTGTTATTTGCATTTTCTTCACAATTGTTTAAGCAGCGACGTGATTAACAATGAAATAATTACTATATGAAACAAACACAGCTCTGATAAGAATGCTGCCTGAAACAGTTCCCTGTTACACTCCACTGTGGGGGCCTTTCAATATCTAATGATTTGATTCAAGAGGAATGTACTTTGGAAGTTTCAGCACCTTTCACCATAAGGTTCCATTGGTTCTTCAAATCAGAGGTCCATTTTCTTCAGTAAACATGGTTGTCCCACTGCTATTGTGGATAGATCCCTCACCCGTGTCAACTCTGTGGCCCACAGTTCTGCTCTTGCTCCCCCACCCTCGTGATGGAATAAAGATAGAATCTCATGGTCCTCACCTATCACTCCACCAGCCAGAGCACCCACACGCCATTCTGACAATTCCACCACCTTCAACGTAATCCCACCCCCAGTCACATCCCATCCTTACCCCTTCATGTTTTTCAGAGGCTACTCCCTTCACAACTCCTTGGTTCACTCATTCCTTCCCACCCAAATCACCCCCTCCCCAGGTATTTTCCCCTGCAACTGCAGGAGATGTAATTCCTGTCCTTACAACTCTTCCCTTACCTCCATCAGGGAACCTCAGCAGCCCTTTCAGGTGCGATAGAGGTTCAAATGCACCTCCCCTAATCTCATCTGCTACATTTCGTGCTCCCGATGTGGCCTGCTTTACATGTGCGAGACGAAGAGTAGACAAGGTGATCATTTTGGCCAAGGCATGCTGGATCTCATGACGTGCTTCATATTCTGCTTGGGTAGCTTACAACTACCAACGATATGAACACTTTCTCCAATTTTAAGTAACATCCCACCCCTCTCCATTCTGCCCTCACCAATTTCTCGCACAATCCTGCCCCTCTCCCAATTCCACCTATATTTCTCTTTTTTAGCATTGCATTTCACTACTCTTCTCTCTTTATCTTACACCCTTTTGTCTCCTTTTTATCTCTAGCTTTCAAACAAACAATACAAAGGACATTTATTATCACATACACCAATTGGTGTAGTGAAATTTGACTTGCCATTGCAGCACACAAATAAAGATGTGACACAACATTAAAGAATTTAACAATAAACATAAAAACATCCCCCACAATGGTTCCCACTGTGAGGGAAGGCTCAAAGTCCAGTCCCCATCCCCTTGTCCACCTATAGTCAGGCCTATTGAGGCCTCCGCAGTCGCCGCTACGGCGGCCCGATGTTTCAGGCCATTCTCACCGTGTGATGGTATTCCGGCGTCGGGAGAACCCTCTCAGCGGCTTGGGACACCTGGAACGGCTGCTTCCGTATTGGAGACCGCGGCTTCCGAAGCCAACAGGCTGCGCTGGACGGAGCTCCACCACTGGCGATCTCGGCGAGAAATCCCAGGCTCCCGATGTTAAAGTCAGCGCCGCCGCCCGCTCGACAGACCCGCAGCTCCGCGATGTTCACCTGCGTTCTCAACATTCCGGAGCTCCAGCGCGGCGACCCGGGTAAGGCATCGCCCGCTCCGCTCCGCGATAGCGCTCCAGCGCTGTGCCGCCGCCGAAGCCGAGGTTCTGGCCGGTTCCCTCAGGAAACGCCGCTCCAGACCCGTTGGTAGGCCGCGAGGACGGGTCGAAAGATGCTGCCCGGAGAAAAGCCGCCTCTCCGACCAGGTAGGGACCGGGAAAAGCAGTTTCCCCCTACCCCCCACATAAAAAAGAATAGACCTCCAAACAAAACACTTAACACACTAAAAATAAAAGAAAGAAGTGAAAAGACAGACAGCTGCAGGCTGGGCAGCCGTACCCAACTGGATGGCGCCCCCTTGGACGTCCCTTTTCGTCACTTATTCCACCCATGGGTTAAACCGCCCTCACCTCAATCCAGCCATCACTTACCAGACTTTGTCCCACCCCAACCTCTTTTTCAACTTTCTCCCTCCTATTACAATCAGCCTGAAGAAATATCCTGATCTGAAAAGTCACCTATCAATTTTCTCCATAGATGCCTGACCTGCTGCGTTACTGCAGCACTTTGTGTTTTGTTGCAGAGTTCATTAGTTTGATTATGAATCTTTAACAGCAGAAGATTTATAATTGTCTCAATCCCACAGCCCTGCCTAGGCAGAGCACTTGTATGTAAACGCAGAAAAATAAACTAAATTAACATTAAAGTTAAAGGGACTGTTTTATCATGCATCAGACAGTGAGAAAGGAACAGAAACATGCAATTTAACCGCTCAAAATAATACAACAATTTTTGGGAAATAATCAATTAACAGGCCATTTTAACCCCAAATCACCTGCAACAAGGATTTTCTTTAACTGAACATGCAAGGGCATTAATAATGTTCCATGAATCAAAAAAATTTTCATTTTCAAACCGAGTATTTCCTACAATACAGAAGTTATAGGATAGGGAAGAAAACACAATTTTGTTTTATAACAACTCAATGGAACGATCTAACTCCAATTGTGCTTATTATATTGGCATGCCGAGAATTATTCTGAAAGAGTCCAGAAATTAGTCATATCATGGTAGCACCTAACCACAGGACATTCTAACTCGAATCCATCACTAAACTCAGTCTCCTCAGCTTAATTGACCTACCTCTTGTAGTGGGCAAGATACTTAAAGAACAAAGTCCTTCATCAATGCTTTTCTTCGCTTGAAAGTACTCTGTGTTTACCGAGTTCAGTGCAGGCTGGTAGAACCAGATGGGTAACATCAGGAATCCCTGAGAGATATAGTAATAAAAAGTGAAAAACACAGTTAAGAACTTTTAGTTGTATTTAGTAATATATTCAGTTAAAATAGACCCATATCATTAAACATAAAGAGGCCACCATGAAAAATAAAATCACTTGTTTCACTGATGGTATTGCCCTATTTTGAATTTGAGATATGACATTGCGATTGAAGAAGAGAGGACCAAATAGATATCTAATAAATATTCACTTATAGAGATGTACGGCATGGAAACAGGATCTTTGACCTATCATCCATGACAGCCATTAGGTATTTGATCCTAATTTCTAGCACTCAGACTATAGCCTATTATTTCAATTTCTCATTTAAATACTTACAATATATAAAAAATCTGGATAGCATACACAAGGAGATAAAAGAGACTGCAAATGCTAGAATCTTGATCAATAAACAATGTGCTAGAGCAACTCAACAAGGCAGACAGCTGCAACTTCAGTCTGAAGAAGGGTCCTGACCCAAAGAGTCATCCAAGATAGACACAAAATGCTTGTGTAACTTAGCAGGACAGGCAGCATCTCTGGAGAGAAAGAATGTGTGACATTTTGGGTCCAAACCCTTCTTCAGACTAGCTAGCTAGTAACCCGCTGAGTAACTCCAGCATTTTGTGTGTCTTTTCTAGCTAGCCATTCCTTCTCTCCAGAGATGCTGCCTGTCCCACTGAGTCACTCCAACATTTGTGTCTATCTTTGGTTTAACCAAGCATCTGCAGTTGCTTCCTACACCAAAGAGTCATCTGCCTATTTCCCTCCACAGATACTGTCTAACCTGCCGAATTCCTCCAGCACTTTGTTTTTGCAGGAGTACACAACAATATTGTTTCAGCAACACTAAAGATTTAGGATAATTTGCAAAGGAACCAAAGAGGTGGGGCATTTTTAATGTAAGTAAGTATGATATGAAATGGATTGTCTGAAGAAGTAGTGAAACCAAATTGATTAGCAACTTTCAAAGGATGGCGCTATGGAGAGCGAGCAGGAGAATGTGACTATTTGAGAAATCTATAGCATAGATTTATAGCAGAGACAGGCTAAATCCTTTTGCTTTGTGTAACCTGATGCAAAGCAACAAATGAGCAGAGTGCATAAAGTTCTGCATTTATGCAGAAGGTGGATTACTATTGTTGGAACCTCCTGCTGAGTGAGATGTATTACCACTCCACTGCAAAGATTGTAAATCAAAACATACAAATCAATAACATAGAAAGTGAAAAGCATTTGTGCAATTAGTAGCAATGCACTGATTTAAAACCATTTAAATATTTAGGCTATTTTGCTTATTATATGCAAACAAAAATAAAATAAATGTGTTGTCTCAGTTTTTTATTATAAAAGCTGAAATAGAAAAATTTGTGATGTGTTCTTCACAAATTTAGGCAAGAGATTTACCTTTGGTGGAAGTCGCCCTTCCATGATAATAAGTGTCTCTCCATTGGTTATCTTCATGTCTGCCAATGTAGCTTCCTACAAACGAAGAAAGTTACTGCACAAAACTTATTTTTTCTTGTCAATTTTCTACAATTTTTGCTCCTCTTGAAAGCACGGATTCTTGTTTCAGAACCTAACAGATCTCAGTTGCCATCCAGTATTTCATCTGAGAAGACATTCCTGTGTGTAACAGGCCCAGAAAAAACACATACTACTTCAGATCTTACTCACGATCTGTCATTTTTGCATACGATCTGTAGATTGGTTATTTCCTACTAACCAATTGTAGTGCTTATTAGTAGTTGCTCCGCCTTATATGTGATTTATATTACCAAGATCTTGCTTACGTAATTCAGAGTAGCTGCTAGTTACTGTAATGTCCTGCAGACCAATGCTGTAAGTGGACTTTAATAAATATGAGTTGTATCTTGACGTGTGTACGACTCGACTCATTAAATGCTGTCAAGAAGTGAGTCTTACCTACTCCGTTCACGTTTATCGGGTTTTGTTTTTTATGCTCGTATTATGTGCCTGTTATCTCTATCATGGCAAACTCGTCTCGCCGTCCTAGTCCTCTGATCTTTGACTCTGACATTGCTGAATGCTGGCGCCTTTTCGAGCGCGACTACATTCACTACATTCGCATCATTCATAGCAATGATCCTCCAGATGTATGTGCTTCTGTGTTACTAAACCTGGCTGGTCCTGAGGCAATGAAACGTGCGGACTGTTTTACTTTTGAGCCTGCTATTTTAGACACAAACGGTCAGATCCAAGTGCCTGCAGAAACGATTGATGAGCCTGCTGTCCTACTTGCAAAGTTTAGACAGTTGTGTGACCTCCCCTCGAACTTTATTATCGAACGTAACAAGTTTTTTGCTCGTAAGCAACGTCGGCGAGCCAGTGTTTTATCAGCGACTTGAAACATATGGCTGCGCTCTGTAATTTTCGAGATTTATGCGATGAACAGATCCGCCCAAACTCGTTGGAGGTATGCTCAGTGACAAGGTGAGAGATGAATTACTACATAACACTGAACTGACTCTTAAACGAGTCGAACACGGCTGTCGAATTGCTGAGATAACGGCTTCTCACACTAAGTCTGTGATCTTTAGCCAGCGCTCCCAGTACAGTGTCAACCTTACAAACACCTTCTATCGTAACAGGCATCCACAGCCTTCCCCAGCCTGGCAGCAGAGAAGGTCTGCTGCTTGATGTCCTAATTGTAACTATTCTCATGTTCCTGGTCGGGAGTTCTGTATTGCTTATGGTAAAATTTGCAATTACTGCAAGAAATTCAACCATTTTGCAAAATGTTGCCATTCCCGTACGACTCAATCCGTCTCAAGGCCGAGTTTGCACCTGTTACAACATGAGTTTGCTGATAACGAAAGCAGAGAGCTTGAGGTGCAATCTTCCGCTCAGCTCTCTGAAAGTGAAGATAACAGTTCAGCCATCCACTCTCTCCTCCCTTCCTCCAACGAGCAACTTGATCCTGAGGTCACCATGTTTGTGAATAACAAGCCTGTGATCGCAAAGATTGATACCGGCGCGAAATGCAATGTCATCTTGTTATCCGAGTGTTAAAAAAACACCTGATGCTGAACATGTTGAAAAGGCCTCGGCCATGCTTCGGGCCTACGGGGGTGATGTTCTACACCCGCTTGGACAAACTGATTTAAACTGCATCATAGACTTGCAGTCTCATACCCAAAAGTTTTATATCACCAAGGGGATTCTGAAATTCTGCTTGGTATCAATGCATGCCACGATCTGGGCCTAGTCTACTTTGGCTGTGCTGTCAATCAACACTTTCTCGCTGAGGGCTCCACTCACCAAATACTCTCTCAATATAGAGAACTATTTAACAATGAGCTTGGCAAGCTGCCCCTCAAGTACAACATCGCCGTTGATCCCAAAGTCACTCCTGTGGTTCGAGCACCACATCATGTTCCGCATGCCATGCATGACAGAGTACACAATGAGCTCAAGCGGATGGTCCCCCTGGGTGTCATTGCTGAAGTTACTAACCTATCTGAATGGGTTTCCACCATGGTGATTGCAATGAAGAAGAACAAGGCAGAAATCCGTATCTGCATAAACCCCAGGAATCTCAGCACAGCTATCAAACGCCCGCACTACCCTATGCAAACGGTAGAGGAAGTTGCTGCTCAAATAGGCAACACATCAGTGTCCTCCGTTCTGGATGCCAAAGGTTCGGTTTGCCAGATTCCGCTGGACCCAGACTCGTCCAAGCTTACTACGTTCGGCACCCCTTTCGGCCGTTACAAATTCCTCAGACTGCCCTTTGGCATCAACTCTGCCAGCGAGGTTTTCCAGCGCATGATGGAACAACTGTTTGCGGGGTATCTATGCGCCATTATTGTTGATGACATTCTCGTCTACGGGCGCGATTTGACTGAGCATGACGCTAATCTGAAGAAAGTGCTGGACTGTGCCAAAAACATTCAGCTCAAACTCAATCCCCTGAAGTGCAAGTTTCGGGTCCCGGAAGTTACCTACGTCGGACATGTTTTCACAAGTGATGGTCTCAGACCAGACCCATCGAAGACTGCTGCTATCATCGAAATGCTGGCTCCTACTGACATTGTGACTCTACAAAGGTTCCTTGGAATGGTCAACTACCTGGGGAAATCTATTCCCAACCTCAGTGATATATCTGCCCCCCTGTGGGAACTGACACACAAAGACACTGCATGGTCCTGGTATCCTCAGCACCAAAGAGCTTTTAATATCCTTAAGTTGCAGCTGGCCAGCACACCTACCCTCGCCTATTTCGCTTTGGAGTTACGTGTAACGCTCACATGTGATGCGTCCCAGTACGGACTTGGTGCTGCTTGCCTGCAGACCACTGCTGATGCCGACTGGAAGCCTGTTCATATGCCTCGCACACTAACTGATACTGAACAACGTTACGCCCAGATTGAAAAAGAATTGCTTGCAGTGGTTTTCGCCTGCACTAAATTCAAAGATTTATTTTTGGGAAGTCTGTGATTATTAAAAAAAAAAAAAAAAAAATGTGTTGTATCTCAGATTCAGATTCAGATTCAACTTTAATTGTCATTGTCAGTGTACAGTACAGAGACAACGAAATGCAGTTAGCATCTCCCTGGAAGAGCGACATAGAATATGATTTCGATAAATAAATCTATTTACATGCATACAGTCATAGAGTTTTTCCTGTGGGAGGAGTGTCCGGGGGGGGATGATTGGCAGTCACCGAGGTACATTGTTGAGTAGTGTGACAGCCGCAGGGAAGAAGCTGTTCCTGGACCTGCTGGTCCGGCAACAGAGAGACCCGTAGCGCCTCCCGGATGGTAGGAGGGTAAACAGTCCATGGTTGGGGTGAGAGCAGTCCTTGGCGATGCTGATCGCCCTTCGCAGACAACGCTTGCTTTGGACAGACTCAATGGAGGGGAGCGAGGAACCGGTGATGTATCTTGACGTGTGTGTGACTCGACTCATTACACGGTCTCTTTAAAAGCAGCAATTGTAAAATCAAGCATGTAAAAGTGCCTGGGACCAACAGGAAATTAGCAAATTGTATCCATAATTAGATTGGCATCAGAAGCAAAGGTTAATGAATGATATAAATTTCAACATGCAGTGGAATTCTGCTGGCCTCAACATCAGACTTGTTTTTTTTCGTTGAATGTAGGAGATAGGACAAACAAGTTTTCAGGCGATACCAGTTGGAAGTTTGATTGAGAAGAAGAAAGTTAATGGCTTTATGCACTCTGCTCATTTGTTGCTCAGCTAACTAATTAACACTTAATTAGGGAGCAGTTAGGTTGACTATAATATGACAAGTGTAGAGAACCTGCATCTGGGTCTAGAACACACCAAAATCTTGTAATAGTAATTCATTTCTCTGTAATAAAGTGGAAAGGATGGATCTACAAAAGCAAATCCCGATGACGTCATAGTTTTATATGGTGCCATTTAGCCGACTGGTATGTAAACCGGCTCCCACATGTCAGATGCGAACTTGCCCAATAACAACTATGTATCTACTCTCTCTAGCTCTTGCTTCATACCTTACAATTTAGTACGTTTCCTCAAGGTTCAGACTTATCCCTATTCAAAACAATCTTAAACTTATGGAGTTGTGATCACTATCCTTAAAATGCTCTTTGCCTGAAACACCAGTCACCTAACAAAGTTTATTTCCAAATACCAGGTCCAGTATGATCCCTTCTCAAGTTGGACTACTTACAAATAGTGTTTTAGGAAACCCTCTTCAATACACCTAACAAATCCTGCCCTGTCTAAGCCTTTTGCATTAAAACCCAGTCAGACTGGGGAAGATAAAGTCACTCATTATGACAACCCTATGGCTTTTGCACTTTTCCATAATCTGTTCACATATCTGTTCCTCAGTACAATTCAATTAGAGTGGAATATTTCCTATTTTTGAGTTCTATCCATATCACATCAGTGGATGATCCCTCGGGATATGTCCTCTCAGAGTGCTGCTGTGATATTCCCTACAGATCATTAAATCAATTCTACAACCTCTTTTCCCTCCTTTCCTATCACTTCTGATCAAGATTTAATTGGAACCTGAGGGGTAACTTTATCACATAGAGAACTGTGGGTGTAAGAAACGAGCTGCCAGAGGAAGTAGTTGAGTCAGGTACATTAACAAAATTTAAAAGACATTTCAATAGCTACATGGATAGGAAAGGTTTAGAGGGATATGGGCCGAATGTGGGCAGATGGAACTAACGCAGATGGGGCCAGTGTGTGTATGTATATAATACAACTAGACTAAGTGGGACCCGTTGGGTCCCAGCATCGCACGGGAGGGCTGGTCCCCCAATGCAATATTCCACCTCTCCACCAATTAGGCAAGGCAACTTTAATAAGGCAAGGCAACTTTAATTAGGCAATGCAACTTTAATTAGGCAACACAGCTTTAGCATTTCCAAACCAAAGGCAACTCAGCTTTAGCATTTCCAAACCAAAGTCAACACAGCTTTAGCATTTCCAAACCAAAGGCAACACAGCTTTAGCATTTCCAAACCAAAGGCAACACAGCTTTAGCATTTCCAAACCAAAGGCAACACAGCTTTAGTATTTCCAAACTATATTTTCAAACCACATTAAGGGCACTGACAAGTCAGTAAAACCACTCACAGTTTAGTATACATGTGTTCAGTGTTATTAACAGCTCAGACTGAGAGACGTGACCCTCTCGCTCCCCCATCTTGCAGAGACTGACTGAGGCACTCAACACTTTCGTGTTTTATAGTCCCTCCGGAAGGGGCGTGGCCTTCAGGAGAGAGAATCTCAACATTTTTTAAACACTAATAACTCTTTTATTTTTCATCGATGGGAAAAATCCTTTTGTCCTGCGCAGTGGAGGGGGACTCTGAGTAAGATGGCCAAAAATCACAGCCGTAAGTGGCAGCGTTTTTTCTAAAATCAATATACAGAACAACCGGAAGTGGTCAAGATCAGACTTTTAGTAATATAGATATAATACAGTACAATCTTATATATATATATATAAATATATAATATATATATAAATATATAAATATATAGATATATATATTTATATATTTATATATATATATACACATATACATATACACATATACATATATATATATATATATGTACATACATATATGCACACACATACATAGAGAATTCAAGGAAGGGCTTAGTTAAATTCTGGAACATTATCATGAGAAAGGAGAAGGTTTCAAAGGTCTTTTATTGTCACGTGTACCAATTAAGGTACAGTGATATGCCAATTACCATACAGCTATACTAAAAAAGCAACAAGATACACAACAACATAAAAGTTCACATAAACATCCACCACAGCGGATTTCCCACATTCCTCACTGTGATGGGAAGCAATAAAGTCTAATCTTCTTCCCTCATTTTTCTCCCGCAGTCGGGGCAGTCGAACCATCCGTCAGGGTGATCGAAGCCCCTGCGTCGGGGCGATATAAGCTCCCGCGTCGGTGCAGTCAAAGCGCCTGCGGCTTGGAGTTCCCGAAGTCGGTCTCTGACCAGAGACCGCGAGCTCCACGATGTTAAAGTCCACAGGCACCCGCAGTTGGAGTCCAGAGGTCGATCCCTGGCAAAAGGATCGTGGGCTCTGCGATGGTAAAGTCCTGTAGGCTCCCTGCAGTGGAGCTCTCGAAGTCAGTCTCCAGCAAAGGCTGCAGTGCGGACGGAGATACGATACGGGAAAATCCCCCATCTTCGTCGAGGCAAGATATTAGAAAAGGTTTCCCCCAACCCCCTCCCCCGCACATAAAACAAGCTAAAGAATATACATTTAACACATACATGAAAAACCAATGAAAAAAGGGAGACAGACTGGCTGTCGGCGAGGCAGCCATTGCTGGTGCCAACCAGTGGATTAAGATATTAGATTGCGAAGTAGGCATAAAGGCAACTACATCTCCAGATCCTAAGATGTATCCAAGGCTATTATGCAAGGCTTAGGAAGAGACTTCTGGGCCTATGGTAAAGATTTTTAAATCTTCGCTCAGCACAGGTGAGGTGCCAAATGACTGGAGAACATTAAATGTGGCCCCAATATTCAGAAGGACAGCAGGGATATGGAAGTTATTGGAAATAAAAGGCGCAGAATTGATCTACATGTGGAAAGGCAAGGATTAATCAAAGCTTTTCAGCATGTTTTGTTAGGGGGGACTCCCAGCTGACCAACTTAATTAAATGTTTCAATGGTGTAAGAAAATGCATTAATGAGACCATTGCAGTTAAAAAAAATTGAGATCAAGTTGGCAATTTTGAATGCTAATAGGAGACAGAGGGTGATGGCAGAGAGTTGCTTTCTGACCAGTGGTGTACCACATATGTTGGTACCTGTATTGTTTATGCACATTAATGATATGAATGTCGGAAATATGATTAGCAAGTTTGCAGTTGACACGAAAAGTGATGATGAGGAAGTAAGTTGTTGACTGTGGGATGATATTAAGCAGTTGGTAAAATGGGCAGAAAAATGACAGATTGAATTTAATCCAGATAAAGCTGAAGTGAGGCAATTTGGGAGGTCCAACAAGAGCTGAACATAGTGAAGAAACGTTGGGCCCTAAAGATATTGAAGAACAGAGGGACTTTGGTGTACAAGTTGAAGGATCACGAGAGATGGGCGCATGTGGATAAGGTGATGAAGACAGCAAATTAGATATTTACCTTAATTAGCTGGAGAATAGAATATAAGAGCAGGGAAGTTAACAAACAAGTTTATGAAAGAATGGTTAGGCTGCAGCTGGAGTGTTGTGTACAGTTTGGTTATTGCACTAAAGGAAAGATGTGACTGCAACGGAGAAGGTGCAAAGAAAATGTATTTCATTTTGAGGAGTGACTTATTGGCTCAGTTTGTTTTCCTTGGACTCGAGGATGCCAAGGGAGGAATCTGATAGAAGTATACAAAATTACAAGAGGGACGGGGGACATAGTAGTGAAATTCATAGTTTTCCCATAGCAGTGGTATCAAAAATTAGATGGCATAGATTTATCGTACGGGACAAGAGGTTCAAGTTCGCTTTTATTGTCACTTAACCAACTAGGTACAGTGAAATTTGAGTTACCATCCAGCCATACTAAGTGTAAATCAACAATACACACAGCCACATAAAATAAAATTTACCATAAACATCACCATAGTGGAATCCACATTCCTCAATGTGATGGAAGGCAATAGAATTCAGTCATGAGTGAGATATTTTCCCACAAAGAAGGTGATTAGATTCTGGCCATTACTGCGTGAGTAGATGATGGAGGCAGTTATTTACATTACATTTAAGTATCTCACGGAGCACTTGAACCACCAAGGCATAGAAAGCTACAGACTGCGTGCTGGTAAATAGGATTAGTTATTGAGAGGTGCTCGATGGTCAGCAAGGACACGTGGGCTGAAACAATACGATAGAATTTTATTTATCCCAGGAGGGAAATGGAGGGTGGGGTGGGAAAGAAGGATCTTTTGTGGCGTTCTGTACTGCAGGGTCTGTTTCTGCACTGAATAGATATATCGATAACTTTGAAATCTATCAAATTACTGTAATACATCAATGTATTAAGTATTAATGTAGTAATATATTACTATCACAATAATTTTGGTAAATAAGTTAGTATCTATTATATCTGTGCGGTGGAATTCAATCTTACTTCAACTCATCAGCTTACCTCATCTTTCAAAACTTCTCCAGCATCACAGCACCAATCAGTTTTCCGTAAGTGCCAATGTTCTCCTACAAGAAAAATACGGACACCCATGTAAACTTCTAATAATTTTCTGACAGCAACGTCATAAACATGATTCATTTTCTTAACTTATGTTTGCTGAGGTGTCATTACAAACTTTTAGTTTCAGTTCTGATTACATTTTTTGACTGGTGATAATGCAATAATTTTGCTAATTTATTTATTGAATTCTATTATCAAGAAGAATATAGCAGATAAATTGTTGATTGTTTTATAATTAAGCTGATAAATGTTTTTCAAGAAGACTCCAAGAAGACCAAGGAGCTCATTGTAGACTTCAGGAAGTCCAGGGGCAGCACGCACACCCCCATCCACATTAACGGGACGGAGGTGGAACGTGTTTCTAGCTTCAGGTTCCTGGGAGTCAACATCTCCGATGACCTCTCTTGGACCCACAATACCTCAACTCTGATCAAGAAGGCTCACCAGCGTCTCTTCTTCCTGAGGAGACTGAAGAAGGTCCATCTGTCTCCTCAGATCCTGGTGAACTTCTACCGCTGCACCATCGAGAGCATCCTTACCAACTGCATCACAGTATGGTATGGCAACTGCTCTGTCTCCGACCGGAAGGCATTGCAGAGGGTGGTGAAAATTGCCCAACGCATCACCGGTTCCTCGCTCCCCTCCATTGAGTCTGTCCAAAGCAAGCGTTGTCTGCGGAGGGCGCTCAGCATCGCCAAGGACTGCTCTCACCCCAACCATGGACTGTTTACCCTCCTACCATCCGGGAGGCGCTACAGGTCTCTCCGTTGCCGAACCAGCAGGTCCAGGAACAGCTTCTTCCCGGCGGCTGTCACTCTACTCAACAACGTACCTCGGTGACTGCCAATCACCCCCCCACCCCCCGGACACTTATTATCACTTATTATTATTTATTCAAATCATTTGCTATGTCGCTCTTCCAGGGAGATGCTAAATGCATTTCGTTGTCTCTGTACTGTACACTGACAATGACAATTAAAATTGAATCTGAATCTGAATCTGAATCTGAATCTGTTTTGTAAATAAATTTACATCTCCTTAATGCTTATCAATATTTGTACCCATTAATCCAAAACAAGTCAAAGAAGTAATTTTACAATAATTACATTACAATTATAATTTTTCAGTTTGAATATTAAACCAAATCAACTGAATGGAATAGACAAACAATGACAGCCCAGGCCTCTTGCCTGTGGAATACACGCATTCTTATATCAGACAAACTTGTTTGTATCTCGATACATTTTGCACTGATCTATCTACACTGTAAGAAACTGGGTACGATTAAAATGATCAAATCATTGTTGTACTATGTTGTTAGCATACTAATATACATATCAATTGTTTAGTTTAGTTTATTATTGTCATGTGTACTGAGGTACGGTAAAAAGCTTTTGTTTGTGTGCTATCAAAGAAAAGACTATACATGATTACAATCAGGCCATCCACAGTGCTCGGATAAAAGGTATGACATTTAGTGCAAGATAAAGTCAGATTAAAGATAGATGAGAGAACCGTTCAGTTGCCTGATAACAGCTGGGAAGAAACTGTCCCTGAATCTGGAGGTATGCGTTTTCAAACTTCTGTACCTCTTGCCTGATGGGAGAGGGGAGAAGAGGGAGTGACCGGGTGAGACTAGTCCTTAATTATGCTGGTGGTCTTGCCAAGGCAGCGTGAAGTGAAGTCAATGGAAAGGAGTAATTAAATATTACTGTATGCAAGATGTAGAAATGAGTTTGTGAAATTGTGAAACAAGGGCATCTACTGAATGTGACATTAAAACTTGTATGGTCAAGTTAATCCCTCACCCCTGCATTTTCCCTACAAAATATTTTTACTTTCCATTTTCAGTTCTTTATGAAAAATGAAAATAGTTATTAGGTAATTAAATTGTGTTGAATGGATATTGGAGCTCTTAAATACCTGATAATCCAGCTTTCTCTAACATCAGCTGCAAGCACTGGAACAAGAGAGATAATAATCTTTATTGGAATAAAAGGTCATTTGAAACAATAACCACATTTGTTAATAGTAAACATATTCAAACTATTCAAAGGTATGTTACAGAACTGTAATTAAAAAGAAAATAGCCAAGGAGATGTTATAAGTACTGACCACAGATATAAGTGACAAGAAAGCACATGATTGGAACAAAATTAAATTAAATAATTTAAATAAAATAAGGATAGAATTCCTTGAAATGGGCAGGTCAGATGCCAGCCACGAATGGTTGAATAAATGGAAAGCAAGATGCACTTCAAGACAGTAGAAAGGCAAGGAATTTTTACACTGACCACATGTGCAGTGCAACTGTGGGCAGTTTTAAAGTCAGAGCAGTTCATGAGAATACCCTGAAGTCATTTGAAACAAGCAAGTGAGATTTTAAATTAGTCTTTAGGGCAATGGGGCCATATGAAAGGCCCTTGGGGTGGGGGTCCTGAAACACTAACTGAAGGAATTCCACAAAACTAACAGGCTGCTTTACATTCAAGAAAACAATTTCTGTTTGAATGCAACCCTGATCTGTTATGCATTTGAAGTTTTATTTTTGCCGAAAAATGGGTGGTTAAGCAAAATGCTTAAATCAGGTCATGGGACTCATCCCAGACCAATGGAATGAAAATCCCGTCCTGCTTGGTGGCTGCACGAGGTGAATGGGTATTCTCTATTCATTGTTGCTATCTTGCAACTGCAACAATTGGCAATCTAGCCTGGAAATGGAAACCATCACGATAATACTTTGATTATATTATAATCTTTATATTATACTAGACAAAGTAGGACCTGTTGAGCCCCGTCATCCAACGCGGGGAGGGTGCGGCGTTGGCGTTCAATCAAGAATAACTTTTGAAATATAGCATGAAATATTAAGTGAAGCTGAGTGCGGTGTGGGACCAAAATGTACTTGAGGAGCAGCCCCTTCAGATATTGGTAGAGGGGCAGCAACCTCATTTCAGTGATGATGTCACAATGTGACTCACAGTGCACCAATCCCAATGGCCTCTCAAGCTGGCTGCCGACTGCCAAAATGACATCACAATGTGTCGTTGCCAACGCTAACAATGGGCTCTTAAGCTGGCTGCCAACTGAGAGCCCATTGTGATTGGTGCACTGTGAGAGGCATTGTGACATCATCACTGTGAGAAGGCTGGAAGCTGTCTGTGAGAAGGCAGTTTTGGCCGTTTTTTAAATTTCAAGGAATAATAACCGGAAATATTGGTGGGAATGTGCCAGGACGATGTTTATCGCCACCAGTGGAAACATGCGAGTAGGATGTGTAAAAATGGGAAGGCTGTGGCCTAGCGTTTGAAAGAAGATAGGAAAACCAGATTTTCACATCATGGGCATATTGTGGGCACAAACAAGACAAAAGACTTTGTACCTGACTTGTTTTCAATTGATGATAATTGGCATTTTAATTAAAATAATCTATTTATAAACCATTACAAAATTTAAATACTTGTAAAATAACACCAGTACGTAACATTATAAGGGAAAAGCAATGTTGGTTAACAACATGGGAGTTTATCAAAGTATCCAGATCCAAGCTCACCATCAAAAAATGGTTTTAAACTCTAAATAATTAAAAACATCAACACATTTTAAAAATCATTTTTGATTTGCTCCTATGAACCCGCTATAAGTCCGCTACAATTTCCACTGTTAAACACTTGTGATATGGTTTGATCTAACTGAAAAGTGATCAAGTTCACGTGGAATAATGACCTACTTCACCTGCTGGTATGTGCTTTGTACGTGACCTTTCACAAAATGCTTGGACACAACACTATACTCATTAAAGATTTTATATGTCGATAATTTAAAGTAATTTAATAGAGGTTTGACATAAACAAGTTTACATACATGATTTACTACTCAGTTAGAATTTATCTTTCATAAAACTGTATGATTGCAACAGAGGTCACTGAAGAAAACTGTAATAAAAGGTGCAGAAAAATATCTGGTGTACTCTGGTTGTTTACCTTTCGCACTGAGATGCTCTGTTCTGCCACAATCTCCATGTCAGGGCTTAAGTGAAGTCGGTCCCCAATAGTGAAATACAAGAACAGCTAAACAAGGGTGGAGGTGGCAAAGAAGGAGAAATAATCAATCAAAATGAATGATTCAAAGAATCCTTGCAGGAATTGTCAGAATTTGAAATAGATTTGGAAAATCTGAATAATATAGCAGAACAAACTAATATGCAATGCCACAAAATGCCTGGAATTGGCAATACCTTAATTATTTTGCCAAAAAACGATGTAGTATTTTGAGTCAATTTTGCATTTTGTCACAGACCATCTAACTGGTGCAAGTAATGCTGCATTGGGTAGGAAGAAATTCTATGGATAATTTGGACAATAATTATGTAAATTAGACTAATTGAAAAAATAAAATCAGACAGCCTAAATCAATGGACTAAAATTGCTAACATTCCTCAGCATAAACATCAGCTACGTTTCTAAGGCCAATGCTGGAGCACCAAACCTATATGCCCAGTTCTGCTGCCTTAGACATTTTTTTACTATTTGGGGTTAGTTATATTTTTAAATTCTTAAAATAATTATTGTTAATAAATCTGTTTCTGAATAATAGATGGCAATTTTTTTAGAGGGGGAAGAGAAGAGCAGTTGGGTATTGCTGTCAGTGGTTTCCAGAGGAGCTTCGTCGGCACTGCATCACCTATTACATCACTTGAGGCTGTTAGGGGCGAAACTGCTCAGTTGTTGGGCATCCAAGCCTGAGATGTCACTGCCCTTGATCCTAACTTCAGGGGAAATGGGAACATGGACAGTGAGTGCAGGTAGCAAGCAGGTTCCTTCAGGAAGATGCTTGGAAACACCACAATGAAAGGCACAGAGTGGATGTGGAAAGGATGTTTCCACTGGTAGGAGAGTCTAGAACCAGAGGTCTTAGCCTCAGAATTAAAGGATGGGCTCTTTTAGAAAGGAGGTAAGGAGGAACTTCTTTAGTGAAAGGGTAGTTAATCTGTGCCACAAAGGGCTGTGGAGGCCAAGTCAATGGCAGAGATCGCCAAATTCTTGATTTGGTGTCAAGGGTTATGGGGAGAAGGCATGAAAATGGGATTAGGAGGCAGAGATCAAGCATGATAGAATGGCGGAGTAGACTCGATGGGCCGAATGGCCTACTTCTACTATAACTTGTGAACTTGTGTGAACACTATACTCGATGCAGTGACGAAGCAAACTAGTTAATGTTTCCATCGGGGTGTGATCCAATCTGATAAAAGGAAATCTCCTCCTTGTTGCCAAAATCCTGCTAAACTGAGTTTGGCATTCTCAATTCATTATACTAAACTTGTAACTGTGATAAACAACAACCTCCTCCAGAAATGGAAAGCATCATACACATGTTTCTGAGTTTAGGCATAACAGAACTACTTTTATTTTACTTTCGTCCAAAGTATACTTAGATCTTATCTGACAAAAATTGTTACTGATGTTTTAGTGATTTTTTTCAGCTTATTTCTTCATACCTCAATGCCAGTGTTTCTTTCAACAAAGCTCAAAGCTCTCAACACCATAGCAACATAATTCTCTTGGAGAAACCCTGGTTACAGCATTAATAAATTGTCTTTAAGAACTAGAGCCAGCTAATACACAAATATGAATACAGCAACTTAGACTCACAGACCTCTTCGACAGATCACCAGTATCTTTTCAAGTGCAATTGCGAATAGGCATTAAATGCTGACCTTTGTCAATACTCAAATAAAACAAACTATTGACCGAAATCTACTACTGACTCCCATAGCTATCTAGACTACAATTCTTCCCACCCGGCTTCCTTTAAAGACTCGATCCCCTACTCCCAATTCCTCAGTCTACGCCACATCTACGCCCAGGATGAGGTTTTCCATACTAGATCATTAGAGATGTCCTCATTCTTTAGGAAACAGGAGGTTCCCCTCTTCCATTATAGATGAGGCTCTCACTAGTCTCCTCGCTATCCCGCAGCTTCGCTCAAGCTCCCCCTCCCCTCAATTGATTCAAGGACAGAGTCCCCCTTGTCCTCGCCTTCCACCCCATCAGCCGTCGCATGCAGCATATAATCCTCCAACACTTTCGCCACCTCCAACGGGATCCCACTACTGGCCACATCTTCCCATTTCCAACCCTTTCTGCAGAGACTATTCCCTCCATAACTCCCTGGTCAACTCATCCCTTCCCACCCAAACCTCCCCCTCCCCAGGTACATTCCCCTGCAACCGCAGGAGATGCAACACCTGTCCCTTTACCTCCCCCCTTGACTCCATCCAATGACCCCGACAGTCTTTTCAGGTGAGGCAGAGGTTCACTTGCACCTCCTCCAACCTCTTCTTCCGTATCCGCTGTTCCAGGTGTCAACTTCTGTACACCGCCGAGACCAAGCGCAGGCTCGGCGATCATTTCGTTGAATACCTCCGCTCAGTCCGCCTTAACCTACCTGATCTCCCAGCTGCTCAGCACTTTAACTCCCCCTCCCAATCTGACCTTTCTGTCCTGGGCCTTCTCCATTGTCAGAGTGAGGCCCAGTGCAAATTGGAGGAATTGCACATCATATTTTGCTTGGGTAGCTTACACCCCAGCTGTATGAACATTGACTTCTCTAACTTCAAGTAGCCTTCGCTTTCCCTCTCTCTCCATCCCCTTGCCAATTCTCCCACCAGTATTACTATCTCTGACTACATTCTATCTGTCCTGCCCACTTCCAACATCAGTCTGAAGAAGGGTCTCGACCCGAAACGATACCCATTCCATCTCTCCAGAGATGCTGTCCCGCTGTTACTCCAGCATTTTGTGTCTACCTTCAAAACAACGTTTTAGTTGGCTTTCAAAATAAATTAAATTTCCATCCATTTACTTTGAACAAGATTATTAAACTGAAATAATTCTTAATTTGAGCGAGAATTAAATTAATTTGAGAAATAAGTGTGTTACATTCATTTCCCTTTAAACTCAGGCTAGATTATTATATTTTATTACATTCAAATTCATTGTTGTGTTTCAATTATTTTTCTTATCTTCTCCATGTGCTTTCCAACATTTTTCCTACCACCAGTTAAACTGCTATGCTAATGGTTTAGCACTTTGTTTTAAATGGAAGAAACAGCTACTGACAATAAATCTGGGAAACAGGGAATTCATTTCACTTGCACTTTATGTGCAATGTGACGAATAAAACTGATTGTATTGTATTGTATTGTATTGTAACCTTGCTTACCTGTGTCTCTGTAGGAGTTCTGCCAGGAAAAAGTGCTAGCGTGCTTCCTGTTTTAAACCCAGCGTCCTTCACAGTCAAATTTTCATACACTAGAGGTAAGATGTGTAGCGAGATCAAGGAGGAACAAGTGGATCAAAGAAAATGAAAATCAGTACAACTTCACCCACAAGAGAGAATCAAATTAAGCAGTAAGGCTAGCATAGGATGAAGAAATTGTGAGTAGTGCACGCACCTGGGGGGAGGAGCTTTCCAACTCTGTCAATTGGTCTCAAACAGATTTCATTTTCTGCAAAATAATATACCATCTAATTAACTAGATCTATGGGTAGTAGTCATCAAATAACACACATTTAACTCAAATCTATTTGAACAGTGATTCAATCCATAACTTTCTTTCCACCTCAATTAGTAACTCTACTGTTGAAATGGAAATTTATTCGTACTGATCAACGTTCCCAGATACTTAGTTAGCGTTTTAAAGTTCCAATAAAACTTTCACCTACATAGTGCTTCTTCTGAATTTCAGCATCTACCAAATTGGTCGATAGCATAATTTTGAAAGTTTGAAAGTTCGAAACTTTAAAAGTGCAACTTTGAAAATCAAACGGACCTGATTTTTATTTAAACATGCCTACATCCAGCAGCTCCTGCCCGACATCCGCCTGCAGCTCGCCAGCGATCCCTTTACCGACACACAGACACTGGCTGAGCGTGCCGACCAGCTGTGGATGTCCCGTCAGCGGGACCTGGAAGAGCGGGCCGTCCTTCCCGCGGCGTCGGGAAGCGCAGAGCACGTCTGGGCCGCTATCGACCATATCTCGGCCGCTTCTGGACGACCTCCGCGGTGAAATCCGGCCGCCATCGGGCATTCCAGCGCAGGCACATCGCTCCAGCACGGCCCGCCTGCAGTTCCATCCGACGCCAGCAGAGGTCGCGGGTGGTCAGCCCAGCCAGCATCACCTCCTATACCACCAGACGCCAGCAGAGGGGGCTGGTGCTATTATCACTGCCGCTGAGGAGCTGCAGCCAGGCAATGCCACCTGGAAATGTCCCGGGAAACGCAGGGGCCGGTCGTCAGTGATTCTTTTGGCGGCCGGCCATATTAATCTCCTCTTCGCCTGGGATCGCCGCACCGAGGGTCTGTTCCTCGTGGACACCAGGTCAGACGTGAGTGTGCTGCCTCCGTCCATCGCTGACATCTGTGCGGGCAAACGTGGCCCCCTCCTCACTGCGGCGAACGGGAGCCCAATTCGTACTTACAGAGTCCGCACCATCTTCGTCAACTTCGGCCATAGCTACTTTTCGTGGGAGTTTGTCATCGCCAATGTTTCCCAGCCGCTGCTGGGCACCGACTTCCTTCGAGCGCATTCACTCCTCATGGATGCCAAGCGGCAGCGCCTGGTGCACTCCATCACGCTGGAGCTGGTCTCCTTCCACGTTGGTGATCCAGTTGCACGCTCCGATAGCCCCGTCGTCCATGGATGCGACTTTCGCGTGCATCTTAACGGATTTCCCGGACATCCTTGAACCCCACTTCTGCTCCTCCGCCCCCAAGCATGGGGTGGAGCACCACATTCCGTCTACAGGCCCGCCCGTGCACGTCGTTTCGCGCCGGACAAGCTCCGTCTAGCTCTGGAGGAATTCCGCCTGATGGAGTCGATAGGCATTGTGCTTCCCTCCGATAGCCCATGGGCGTCACCGCTCCACATGGTCCCCAAGGCTGGTGCCTGTGTGGGGATTATCGTTGCTTGAATGATGCGACCATAGCCGACAGGTACCCGGTCCTGCACATACAGGACTTCAATGCCCACCTGGCCGGAGCATCGGTGTTCTCCAAGGTGGACCTCGTGCGCGGGTACAACCAGATTCCGGTCCACCCGGACGATATTCCTAAAACAGCAATTATTACACTGTTTGGGCTGTTTGAATTTTTCCGGATGCCGTCCGGGTTGAAAAACGCCGTGCAGGCCTTCCAGCAGCTTATGGACTGTGTGTGCCGTGGCCTGGACTTCGTATTCGTCTACTTGGACGGCATACTTGTGGCCAGACGCTCGGAGCAGGAGCACTGCATCCACTTCCGCCAGCTATGTCAGCACCTCAGCGATTACGGGTTGGCTATCATCTCGTCCAAGTGCCGTTTCGGGGTGACGGCCATCAACCTCCTCGACCACCACGTAACTGCACAAGGGGTGGTACCTCTGCCGGCCAGGGTGGCGCTGTCCGCCGGTCCCCCATCCGACCACAGTTAAGGGCCTCCAGGAATTCGTGGGGATGGTCGCATTTTATTACCGCTTCTTGCCGGCGGTAGCCTGCTTTTCCACCTAATCGCTGGTCATCGCAAGGAGGTTGAATGGTCCGACGAAGCAATAGCGGCGTTCGAGAATGCTAAGGAGGCACTGGCTGGGGCCACAATGCTCGTCTACCCATGGGAGGACGCCCCGACTGCCCTGACGGTGGACGCTTTTGAGGTGGCGGTCGGGGCAGTGCTGGAGCAGCTCGTTGACGGGTGCTGGCGGCCACTCGCCTTCTTCAGCAGGCACCTCAGCAGTGCTCAGCGCCGTTACAGTGCTTTCGACCATGAGCTCCTCGCCCTGTACCTCGCTGTACGCCACTTTCAGTATTTCCTGGAAGGGGGGCCCTTCACTGATCACATGCCATTAACATTCGTATTTGCCAAGGTTTCAGACCCGTGGTCTGCGCGGCAACAGAGGCAGTTGGCGTACGTGCCGGGGTACACCACCTCAATCCGCTTCGTGGAGCACAAGTACAACAGGGTGGCTGACACCTTATCGCGACCCGCGGTCCACGCCGTTCTCCAGGTGGCATAGGGTATTGATTATTCCGCCCTGGCAGCCGCAGAGCTGGTAGACGAGGAAATGGCCGGCTATCGCACGGCGGTACCGGGCTTGCAGTT
Organism: Amblyraja radiata; assembly: GCF_010909765.2. Lineage (NCBI taxonomy): Eukaryota > Metazoa > Chordata > Chondrichthyes > Rajiformes > Rajidae > Amblyraja > Amblyraja radiata. The sequence goes on along the minus strand of NC_045962.1, from coordinate 46,940,630 downwards.
GGAGAACGTTGTCTGTAGTCCTGGGGGCGCAACGCTGCTGTGCGATGTCTCCACTGGACTTCCGTGACCCATCGTCCCCATCGCCTGGCTGCGCAGGATGTTCGAGGTGCTCCACGGGCTTGCCCATCCCTCCATCCGGGCGAGGACGGCCCACGTAGTCTTCTGCTTCATATGGCACAGGCTGCACAAGCAGGTTGGACATTGGGCAAGCACCTGCATCCCGTGCCAGACCGCCAAGGTGCAACGACATGTGCGTGCGCCGCTGCCGGGGTTCGCCATCCCTCGGCAGTCCACGTGGACATCGTGGGGCCGCTGCCGCCGTCTCGGGGCATGACCCACCTCTTCACCGTGTTGGACCGCTTCACGGAGTGGCTGACACCTCGATGGCCACTTGTGCTCGGGCCTTGGCGGCGCAATGGATTGCCCGGTTCGGGGTTCCGCTGGACATAACATCCAACCGGTGGCCTCAGTTCACGTCAGAACTGTGGTCGGCCATGGCACGCCTCTTGGGGGTTCGCCTACACCACACGATGGCGTATCATCCGCAGGCGAACAGACTGGTGAAGCAGATTCACCGCCAACTCAAGGATGCCCTGAAGGCACAGCTCAATGATCCGGACTGGGTGGACGCTCTGCCGTGGGTTTTGCTGGGGACCCAAAGAGGACTTGGTCTCCACTTCTACCGAGTTGTTGTATGGGTCTCCGTTGACGTTGCCAGGGGAGTTCATCCCACCGGCACAGGGCCAGGTGGAGCAGCCTTCGGACGCCCTGCAATGGTGGGCAAGTTGGCGCCGGTGCCCACGTCTCGTCATGGGTCCTTTCGTCCGCACGTTCCCTCTGCTCTGGAGGACTGCCAGTTCGTCTTCCTGCGCAGGGACGCTCATCGGACACCCTCCAGCGGCCTTAGGAGGGTCCCTTCCAGGTCCTGTAACATGGTTCGTCCACTTTCGTCCTGGACATGAGGGGTCGGCGTGAGACCGTTTAGCTGAAGGCGGCGCATGTTGACATTGATCGGCCAGTGGCGATCCCTGGATATTATGCCACTCCTTGGGTCATTCCACTCGGCACTTGAGGGACAGGGGCGGGGGACTGCCCATTGGTTTCCGGACACTGCTCGGGAGAGTTTGTCATGCCTTCATCAAAGGATTTTAAACCTGCCTGGCGTCTAGCCTTTTTCTGACCTCATTTGGGCCACTACAATTTTATTTATAACCAAATAAACTGATTTAGTGGAATATTTCAAAATTCAGGTAGAATACCTAGATGTTGAAAGGTGAAATTACTGCCCAAGATCCAAATTTATTTATTAACCTACCTCAACTGGTCTAGCTACATCAACGATATGACCAAGAAGCACACCAACTCCTCTACCTCAACGACAAATTCTACACCATCGTACGGCACAGTGGTGCAACGGTATACAGTGCCCTCCATAATGGTTGGGACAAAGACCCATCATTTATTTATTTGCCTCTGTAATCCACAATTTGAGATTTGTAATAGAAAAAATCACATGTGTTTAAAGTGCACATTGTCAGATTTTAATAAAGGCCATTTTTACACATTTTGGTTTCACCGTGTAGAAATTACAGTAGTGTTTATACATAGTCCCCCCTTTTCAGGGCACCATAATGTTCGGGACACATCAATGTTCAACAAAGAATAGCTTCTACCCTGTTGTTATCAGGCACTTGAATCGATCTCCCATCTCTCCTAGAATGTATACCTGATTTTCCAAACGATCTTTGTGCGACCTGCAGTTTTTTCCACTATCGCTGAAACATTATATTCTGCACTGTTTATGTTCTGTATTTGTAGTACCTATTGAACTCAAGTATAATACAATCTGCATGGATAGTATACAAAAACAAAAAAAAGGTACTTCACTGTATCTAGGAACAGTAAACCAATACCAACACAAGTTTGCCCCAAAACAACCTATTGAAGGTGTACATATGTTGGATGCCACAGAGAATTGAATCAGGCTGGAAGGTCAGGATCCATACATTGTGATGTTAGGGCAAGAAACTACCTTTACTTACAAAGATATTCCTTACCTTTTTCATCTTTCAACTTCAGTTTTTCAATCGCATTATCTTTAAGTGCTGAAACCAACTGAAGGAAAATATGCAAATTATTTTGAATAGAATAATTCACAAGACAATAATCATACAGAACCTTAACATAGTAAAATGTCACAATAAGCTTCAGAGGAGAGATATTAGGCACTTGACGTCATACTGGGTCATATGTTAGGACAAGTGACCAAAATGTTTGCCAAAGTGGGATGTTTAAAATTATATTTAAGATGAAACTGAGAGGATTTTATTGTTATTATCATTTCATAAAGAGACAGTGTATTATATTTTACATAACAGGAATCATTTATCTGGTTTTGCTCGATGCACCAGTTTCACGGAAAATTGAAATATAGTGGCACAACTGGAAAACAGGTGTGTAATATGCAAACATCAGAAATACTAATTGTAATTCAGTTTAAGGGGGAAATGAGATACAAACACACTTAAAGTTACAGAAATGATACAGGTCCTCCCCAGGTTATGACAGGTTCCATTCTGGGGAACAGTTCATAACCTGAATGGTTTGCAATTTGGAAATGCAGCTGCCTGGTTGTGAACTGAGTTCCTGCGTAAAATGACTGCAGCCCACAGAGCGGCTGTCAAAACCACCTCACTGGTTTCCCAAACATTCACTCTTATATACAGGCTGTACATAAGTCAGGGAAGGACCTGCATACGGAATCCTGTTAGCTCTAGTTAATAGCAGTTCAGTTTAACCCCAAAACTATGTATTTAACAGTCAGAAAATTTTAATTATAAAGTTAACTCTTACACACCAGTGCCTGAAGGTCATTGTTATGGCAAATTGGCTAACATAAGAAACATAAGATAATGTAGGTCATCTGGCCTCTTGTGCATCCTCTGCCATTCAACAGGATCATGGTTAATCTTTTACTTCAGCGCTACTTTCCTGTACTAATGCCATTTATTTTCCAATTATTTCTGTCAAAGCTTTCCCCCTCTCTCCATCCCCTCCCCAGTTCTCTCACCAGAATTACTATCTCCGACTACATTCTATCTCTGTCCTGCCCACTCCCGACATCAGTCTGAAGGAGGTTCTCGACCCGAAACGTCACCCATTCTTTCTCTCCAGAGATGCTGCCTGTCCCGCTGTTACTCCAGCATTTTGTGTCTACCTTCAAAACAAAGTTTTAGATGGTTTTCAAAATAAATTAAATCTTCCAACCATTTGATTTGAACAAGATTATTGAACTGAAATAATTCTTAATCTGAGCGAGAATTAAATTAATTTGAGAAATAAATGTTTGTGTTCCATTAATTTCCTTTAACTCCATTCAAACTTGACTATTATATTTTATTACATTCAAATTCATTGTTGTGTTTCAATTGTTTTTCTTATCTTCTCCATGTGCTATCCAACATTTTTCCTACTACCAACGTTTAACTGCTATGGTAATGGCCCTGGGCATTTACAATCTTCCAATTTTATATATAGTTTCAGCATTAGATTACTGACTGTTTCAGGTAGTTTCTGTCTCCTTTATTGCTGCTTGACCTGCTTTCATTTTCTGTCTTGGTTTCTGGTTTCCAGCATCTGCTTACTCTAGTTAATAGCACTTCAAGTTTTCACTGTATTAACTTTATGCCAACTGCCAAGTTTAAAACGAAAGATTGAAAACATCTATGATTCATAGAAACATAGAAAATAGATGCAGGAGTAGGCCATTCGGCCCTTCGAGCCTGCACCGCCATTCAATATGATCATGGCTGATCATCCAACTCAGTATCCTGTACCTGCACTATACCTCCCACATCATGTTGGAGAGCAGGTGTAAAAGATGAAAAGTATCCAGAGTCCCCCATTGTACTAATTTTGTAATATCCACCATAGTATCATATGATTCGGTGATTCGGAGTACCAGAAGTGGCGGCGCTGCCTGGCAGCTGCAGCTCGCCTGCACTCCGTCTGTTTTTCCTTTTTTGTTTTTTCTTGTCTGTTTTAGTTTAGTTTCGTTTATTAGGTTGTGTAAGTGTGGGGGGGGGGGGGAGAAACATGGTTTTAGTCTCTTCCTTCGGGGGGGTGCGACTTTTTCTTGTCGTGTCCCCCGTCTCCGTCTCTGTCTGCGCTGAGGCCTAATGGCGGAGCTGGCGGCCTCGGGGCTGTTGGCGGCGTTCCGACGTTCCAACGGCGGCCCGACGGAGCTGTGGCGGCGTTCCAGCGGCGGCCCGACTTGGAGCTGTGGCGGCGGCGCGGCTTCGGGGCTGCTGCGGCGTTCCGCCGGCGGCGGCCCAACTTCGGAGGATCGGCGCGGGCCCAGTGGACGACATCGTCGGGAGCTCGCAGGTCACAGGTTAGTGACCTGTTTTTCTGGAGCTCCCGCAACAACAGCTTCGTCCGCTGGACTGGAGGGTGGCAGCTTCGATCACCCCGGGCCGCGGAGTTTGAACCGGCCGTTCGTGGAGCTGGATTCAGCCGCGGGACTGACTTACTTACCATCACCCGGCGGGGTCACAACATCGGAGGCCTGGATCGCCTCAGCGCAGAGGGAGAACAAGGAGGGAAGAGACTAAGATTTTTGCCTTCCATCACAGTGAGGAGGTGCCTGGTGAACTCACTGTGGTGGATGTTAAATTTGTGTTTATTGTGTGTTTTTGTTATTTTTATTATATGTATGACAGCAGGCACGAAATTTCGTTCAGACCGAAAGGTCCGAATGACAATAAAGGATACTTTGACTGACTGATAACTTTCATTCCTCCAGTTTTTTTTTCACCTCTCTTGTATCAGTTATTATATAGTAGTATTCCCAACAATAATTCATATATTTAGAATAAATTCAATGCCTCTATGACCGAGAAAGTCAGTTACCCTCTAAGTCACATATTATCATAATTTGGTATTATATCTCTACTGCGTCATTGTAACTGGGCCAAATGCTAGAACTTGCATTTAACATGGAAATCCTTTCACCACGCAGACAGCAGGCATTCTTCTGCAGGTGTGAAGGTTTGGGAGAATGAAAAGTTATCCTGGGATTGATCTTAAATGACTCGTCTTTTGTGATCAATAGACAATAGGTGCAGGAGTAGGCCATTCGGCCCTTCGAGCCAGCCCCACCATTCAATGTGATCATGGCTGATCATCCCCAATCAGTACCCCATTCCTGCCTTCTCCCCATATCCCCTGACTCCGCTATTTTTAAGAGCCCTATCTAGCTCTCTCTTGAAAGCATCCAGATAACCTGCCTCCACCGACCTCTGAGGCAGAGAATTCCACAAACTCACCACTCTCTGTGAGAAAAAGTGTTTCCTCATCTCCGTTCTAAATGGCTTACTCCTTATTCTTCAACTGTGGCCCCTGGTTCTGGACTCCCCCAACATCGGGAACATGTTTCCTGCCTCTAGCGTGTCCAAGCCCTTAACAATCTTTGCATTGCAGTAACTGTTAAAAATAATTTCTTTAAGTTGTAAACAGGTGTAATTGTCCATAATGACATGCATTATGTTTTAATGAGAAACTATAGCAAAAAAAACTGGTTTCACCCATTGTTTTAAATGGAAGCAACTTCAAAAGAAACACAGAATACCATTTACCATCTCCATAGTAACGGGAATGGTCACCACAGTCGCTGCAGTTTGTAGCAATCCCTCACCACAGTAATTCTTAATCTGTAGCCAGCTGCGATCTGTTTGTGGTACTACATTTAGAGGGATATCATTGGGACAGGGGACACTGTGAAATCAACAGAAAATGTGCCGTTAAATATATGGTAGTTTATTTGAATTCCAAACAAGGATTATTTTTTCTTGCACATTGATATAATGGAGGCAATAATTATAGCCAATTTCTAAATGTCCCTGAAGAACATGGATTTGTCTAATGTCTATTTCAAAAAAGAACAGAGTACAAGATTTGGGATGTCATGTTGCAGCTAGCAGCGCAAGGCATAGCGGCACCACATGGAGTATGTGTGCAGCTTACTATAGAAAATATGCAATTAAGCTGGGAAGTGCGTGGAAAAGATTCACAAGAATGTTACTGGGAGAGCTTGAACTATATGGAGAGACTGGAGAGCTGGGGATGTTTCCCCATGAGAGTAGGAGACCGAGAGGAGACTATAAAACCATGAGGGGCATAGATGAGATGAATGGTCAGTCTTTCCCACAAGATAGGGGAGGCCAAAATTACAGGACATATGTTTAAGATGAGGGTAAAATTTAAAGGGAACTCAAAGAGCAACTTTTCACACAGAGGGCAGTGGATATATGGAATGAGCTACCAGAAGTGGTAGAAACCGGTACAATTCAATGTTTAAATGACATTCAGAGAGATACATGGATAGGACAGGTTTAGATGGACACGTGAAAAAAATGCAGCCAAATGGGACTAGCTCATGCAGCCTGGAGTACATGGTTGAGAAGGGCTGAAAGACCTGTTCCTTGCTGTATGATGCTATGACTCTATAAGGGAGAGGCAAAAGCTTTGGAACTTTGGTTAATGGACTATCTGCATGGTAGGCTGCTCTGGAAAGTTAGATCGCATGGGATCCAGGGAGAGCTAGCTGGCTGGATAGAGAAATAGCTTCAAGGATGACAATAAAAGGTTGATGGTGGAAGGTTATTTTTCAGACTGGATACCTGTGACTAGTGGTGTGTCTTAGGGATCAGTGCTGGGCCTGTTGCGATTTGTTGTTACTTCAACGATTTGGATGAGACTGTAGAAGGCATGATCAGTAAGTTTGCAAATGACACTAAATAGAGCGGTGTCGGATGTAACGGAAATGGTTATTAAAAATTACATCATGATCTTGATCAGTTGGGCAAGTGAGCTGAGGAATGGTTAATGGACTTTAATGCAAGGTGTTGCATTTTGGGAAGTCAAACCATGGCAGGACATACACAGTGAATGTCAGGGTCTATTGGGAGTATTGTAGGGCACAGGGATCCAGAAGTGCAGGTACATAGTTACTTGAAAGTGGCATCACAGATAGATAGGGTGGTTTAGAAAACGTTTGGTACATTGACTTTCATCAGTCAGTTTATTGAGTATAGAAGTTGGGATGTTATGCTACAGTTGTACAATGCATTGGTGAGGTCACATTTAGTGTTAGGGTTTGGTTAACCTGCATAGGAAGGATGTTGTTAAGCTGGAACGAGTGCAGAGAAGATTTATGAGGATGTTGCCAGGACTTTACAATACACTACAATAATACTTTGGTTTAAACCAGCATCTGCAGTTCCTTCTTACACAATAAAGAACCAAAGCAAATAGTCTTAAGGTGAGAGGGGGGAAATGTAATAGAAGCTTGAGGGACAATGTTTTAAACAAAGAATGTGGTAGGTATTTAGAATGATCTGCCAGAGGAAGTAGTTGAGGGAGGTACAAAAACAATGTTTAAAAGACATTTGGACAGGAACATATTTAGGAAAGGTTTAGAAAAATATGGGCCAAAAACAGGCAGATGGATCAAGTGTAGATGTGGCATCTTGGTTGGCATGGTCAAGTTGGGCTTAAGGCCTGTTTTAGTGCTGTATGATTCTATGATTAACATCCGGTCACTAACTGATGACTAACTTCCCTTAGTGTGTCAGGGATTTAAGCAAATATATCTGCTAATGTTATTTTCTGATAGATTAAGTTTCTATAGCAAGCATTAGCTATTTTTACATAGATAAAATATCTCAACGTCTTACCTCAAGCCATTGTATTTCTGGTCTGTTGCTAACATTGAATCACCATCTTTAAGTCTTAGTTGTGCAAGAGTTTTGTGTGTATCTTCATTGTCACAAGCAACCCAATTTGAGGATGTTTTATTTTTGAACTTCCTGTAACAAAGTGTTAGTTCCTCTGGGGAAATTCCTGTCGACAAGGCTAAAGCTTCCCGAATGGAACCAAAACATGTGTTCCGGGTGAACACCTTTTGTGTCTCGCTGAACTGTACGATTTCAGTTTCTGATTTGCGTCTCAGGTGAGGATACAGTATGTTAAGTAGTAATGGTTCAAACTCCTCACCCATTTGTACATCCACACCACAGATCTGCCAACAGAATAATTAACATAAGATACTATGCAAACTGAATCTGTAATTTCTATATTTATACTGCAACTAGAGTGAAACAAAACTACTTAAGTTAAAATAAAGGATAAGCAAAATAGTACAACTAAAAATATAAATATTTACAGTAAAGAAATGTTGCAAGGTTATTTGATCTGTGCATGAATATGCCAAACCTCCCTCTTGATAACACAAACACTCACACACTGATGTCAACAAAATAGAGAGAGTACAGAGGAGATTTACTAGAATGTTGCCTGGGTTTCAGCAACTAAGTTACAGAGAAAGGTTGAACAAGTTAGGGCTTTATTCTTTGGAGCACAGAAGGTTAAGGGGGGACTTGATAGAGGTTTTTAAAATGATGAGAGGGATAGACAGAGTTGACGTGGAAAAGCTTTTCCCACTGAGAGTAGGGAAGATTCAAACAAGGGGACATGACTTGAGAATTAAGGGACTGAAGTTTAGGGGTAACATGAGGGGGAACTTCTTTACTCAGAGAGTGGTAGCTGTGTGGAATGAGCTTCCAGTGAAGGTGGTGGAGGCAGGTTCGTTTTTATCATTTAAAAATAAATTGGATAGTTATATGGATGGGAAAGGAATGGAGGGTTATGGTCTGAGCGCAGGTATATGGGACTAGGGGAGATTATGTGTTCGGCACGGACTAGAAGGGTCGAGATGGCCTGTTTCCGTGCTGTAATTGTTATATGGTTATATGATGTAGCATAAGCACAATTTGCTTGCTGGGTGTAAATATACAACAAATAAACATCATACTCAGATGTTGCATGCTGAAATTTACTAGCATGATAACAGCCCTTTAATAAATGTATGATTGGTTGGTGACTATCACTACCTAAGTGTGGTTCTGATGAGGAATGATTCTGCATAAAGGAAAAAAAAAATATCAATAGATACGACAACTATCCTCCAGATGTCAGCATTGTCTTAAGCATAATAACACTCTTTGGAATCTCATAATATGAAAGTTGTGGATTCCTGAGGAGCTCACAATCTAATGAAATTGTACTCTGTCATAGGTGCCATTTCAGAGAAACTACATGAGGTCCAGGAAAGAGCATTCACATCGCGACCCTGTTTCCACCAATCTTCCCACCACCACGCACAAGAAGCACAAGAAGCGACAAGACAGACACCATTGAATGCAGATGCCGAGAAGTGTGTTCAGCTCTGGCTGAACAACTTCTAATCTTGTGTGTGGACTCGATAAGAAGAAGAAGAGAACCTACATACCCACTACAGATTGATAATATGAATCTAAAAAAGATTTGGGAAATGAGTTGGGATAACACAACTTTTAGACAACATTTCCCAATTCCAACATTACACTGGCAACCTCACAGAGAGGTCAGTGAATAAATTGTGAGAAACATCTGTGCAATATATGCTTTACTGAAATATGTTGTTAAACCAGTATCAAACTATTCAATACCTGATGCTAAAACATGGCACCCAAATTAGAAAATGTACACTTTCACCACCAACATTCACACTTTGATGAATACAAAACAAAGATACAAAATAGGAAACTTATATCATAAACTAATTAATTGTTCAATACCTTGTTACCATCCCATACAAAAAGAATTGTTCCATCTGTAATGCCCAGACTGTGCAGAGAGCTGTGATCCTCTAGGTTGAGAAGGGAAAACTGCAATTAGTACACAGAATAGTACAACACAGGAACTTCAGCCCATAATGTTTTTGCCAATCATGATGTCAAATGAAACGAATCCCCTCTGATAGCTCATGACCCATGTCTTCTGAAACACCACCATTTTATCTGTTTCCACCACAATCCCAGGCAAAGTATTCCAGGCACCCACAAATCTCTGTGCTAAAACTTGCCCTGCACATCTCAATTAAACTTTCCCCCCTGACCGTAAAACTATGCCCTCTAGTGTTTGACATTTCCACCCTGGGAAAACAATTCTGATTGACTCCCCTATCTAGCCTCCCATAATTTTATAAACTTCTATTAGGTCTCCTGACAGCTACCAACATTTCAGAGAAAACACCCCAGGTTTGTCCAACAACTACTTATAGCTGGTAGACAAAAATGCTGGAGAAACTCAGCGGGTGATGCAGCATCTATGGAGCGAAGGAAATAGGCAACGTTTCGGGCCAAAACCCTTCTTCAGACTAATGTGAGGGCGGGAAGAAGAAAGGAAGAAGTGGAGCCAGTGGGCTGAGGGAGAGCTGAGAAAGGGAGGAGAAAGTAAGGACAAGAAGTCAATGTTCATACTGCTGGGGTGCAAACTGCCCAAGCGAAATAAGAGGTGCTGCTCCTCCAATTTACGGTGGTCCTCACTCTGGCCATGGAGGAGGCCCAGGACAGAAAGGTCGGATTCGGAATGGGAGGGGAAGTTGAAGCCCTGAGCCACCGGGAGATCAGGTTGGTTATTGCGAACCGAGCGGAGGTGTTCGGCGAAGCGATCGCCAAGCCAAAGCTTGGTCTTACCGATGTAGAGCAGCTGACATCTAGAGCAGCGGATGCAATAGATGAGGTTGGAGGAGGTGCAAGTGAACCTCTGCCGCACCTGGAAAGACTGCTTGGGTCCTTGAATGGAGTCAAGGGGGGAGGTAAAGCAACACATGTAGCATTTCCTGCGGTTGCAAGGGAAAGTGCCCGGAGAGGAGGTGGTACGGGTGGGAAGGGATGAATTGACCAGGGAGTTACGGAGGGAGCGGTCTCTGCGGAAAGCAGACAGGAGGAGATGGGAAGATGTGGCAAGTGGTGGGGTCACGTTGGAAGTGGCGAAAATGATGAAGGATTATTTGTTGTACGTGACGGCTGGTAGGGTGGAAGGTAAGGACAAGGGGGATTCTGCCCTCGTTAAGAGTGGGGGGGGGGATGGGGAGTGAGAGTAGAGTCACAGGGTATAGAGGAGACCCTGGTGAGAGTCTCATCTATGGTAGAAGAGGGGAACCCACGTTCCCTGAAGAATGAGGACATTTCCGATGCCCTGGTGTGGAACACCACATCCTGGGTGCAGTTGCAGCATAAACGGAGGAGTTGGGAGGAGGGGATGGAGTCCTTACAGGAAGCAGGGTGGGAAGAAGTGTAGTCCAGATAGCCATGGGAGTCAGTGGGTTTATAGTGGATGTCGGTCAGGAGCCTATCACCTGCGATGGAGATAGTGAGGTCAAGAAATGGTAGGGAAATGGTCCAGGTGTATTTGAGTGTTGGATGGAAGTTAGTGGTGAAATGGATGAAGTCAGTGAGTTGTGTGTGGGTGCAGGAGGTAGCACCAATGCAGTCGTCGATGTGGCGGAGGTAGAGTTCAGGGATAGGGCCAGGGTACGTCTCGAACAAGGATTGTTCGACGTACCCTACAAAGAGGCAGACATAGCTAGGGCCCATACGCGTGCCCATAGCTACGCCTTGTATTGGGAGGAAATGGGAGGAGTCAAACGAAAAGTTATTAAGGGTGAGGACCAGCTCCGCTGGCGGAGGAGAGTATCAGTAGACGGGGATTGGTTAGTTCTCCGGTCGAGGAAGAAACGGAGGGCTTTGAGACCCTCCTGGTGGGGGATGGAGGTGTAGAGTGACTGGACATCCATGGTGAAGATGAGGGAATGGGGGCCTAGAAAATGGAATTCCTGGAGTTGACGAAAAGCGTGTGAGGTGTCTTGAACATAGGTCGGGAAGGATTTAACCAGGGGGGGATAGGATGGAGTCGAGGTATGTGGAAATAAGTTCGGTGTGACTCGAACAGGCAGAAACAATGGGTCTGCCAGGACCGTCAAGTTTGTGGATTTTGGGGAGAAGGTAAAATCGGGCCGTGCCGGGCTGGGGAACGATGAGGTTGGAGGCTTGGGAGCCGGAGTTGATGAAGTCAGTGATAGTGGTAGAGATTAGTGCTAGAGATGGTGCTACTTATAGCTAATACCCTCAATTCCAGCACTTATCTTAGAATGCAATTAAAAGTGATCGTAGGAGGATAGCATTTGCAGGAATTATTCAAAGTTAATCAATGGTTTTGAAAAGGCAACCATTGAATTAGTTTTGGAGATTTATTCACTCATCACGAATGCAAAAAAAAGACACTATTCTTTTCCGAGTTATCTTGCTGCTAACAGTAAAGGCAATAATAATCTTTGGAAAGATGCAGTAATACTGGAAACAACTCTTTGCACTTTTTTAAATCTTTCTTCCGTACCTTTAAAGGTCTCATAAAGGTGAAGGCCCGCTGGCAATTGCTTGGCAAGAGTGATCACCATATCGCCCTTCCAGAAATCCAACTGCTGCAATGAAAGGTACTTAAATTTCATGCTGTTGTTGTAATTATATGCAGATCATCTGCTTTTTGTAACAACTATACTGCCAATCTGATGGGAATATCAATCCCTGGAACATTTATGATTTTGAGACACTTAAAAAAAGAAAAACAAACAAGAGAGAACAAGAACAACTCGGATAGAAAAATAGTGATTTATCCCAAGGGAATGGGGTTGGCACAGTAAAGAAAATACATGAGAGAATGCAAAAGACAGAGCAAGTAAATGAAAGATAGCTTGAGCGAAACAGGCCCAGACAGAAACACATGCATTCCTGCAACATCTTTTGCATTCGAAGGAGGTCCAGAGTATTTTATACCAATATAAATAGCTTAGTTTAATTATACATTGTAAATGCGCCTAGGAATTGTGCACACTTAGTGCCAGTCTTCAGCTAATCTGGTTCCTTTTATCTGAGATCAAGACACAGCCATGCACACCAGAAACTACAAAGAACATGCATCCCGAAAGTCATTCTGGGGATAGTGCCAAACACGTGCTCCAATACCAGTTTTGGCTCTAGTCAACCTGTTTTAAGTACAGCTACATCATTGGCATCCATCTGACAATGTGTAAAATTGCCCATGGACATACTAACTTCTGTACTCGTAACAATTTCATCAAGCCCAATTACCAATTTACCACATAGACACAAGAAACTGCAGATGCTGGTTTACAAAAAAAATACACAAAATGCTGGAGTAACTCAAGGGTCGGGCAGCAACTCTGGAGAATATGGATAGATGATGTTTCAGATCAGGACCCCTCCTCAGACCACCTGCAGCAGGGGATAGAATGCTGGAAGAAAGGTATGGGTGGGAAAAGCCTAGCAAACAATAGGTGGATACAGGTGTGGGCCATTTGATGGGCAGGTTGGATAAAGGCTAGTAGAAAAGATAAAAAGGGTGTGAGCTAGAGATAAAAGGCATGAAATGTGAAGCCAGAGGAAGGGACATAAGTGGAAGGTGATCAGGGCAAGGGAAAGGGAGAAATGGGAGCCTATCCAGGTGGGACACTGAAAAGAGAGAGGCAAAAAGAAACGGGGGATGGGGGATCATGGTTACTTAAAATCAGAGGTTGTAAGCCATCCATCCGGAACACAAAGTGATCTTCTTCCTATTTGCACGTGGCCTCCCACCAACCTATTTACCAAGCTCTTGAGTGATGTTCAATACTGCTTATAGTGCAGTCAAATGGCACTTACTCACCAAACAATTCCATTAATGATGTGCTAGCTCCAGACCCAGTTTTTGAAAAGTGGACCAGAACTAAAGCACAGAGTTTAGGTAAGAGCAATTTTTCTTGACTTCAAGTCAGTCTTGACCAAGTGCAGCATCATTGGGCACCAGGGGATAAATACTGCACCTATGACTTATACCTTGCATAAATGTATATGGTTGTGGTTACTGGATTGTAAACAAGTGTGCTTATAAATTATTGCACCAAAATTTGTGAGCAGAAATTTATGAGCAGTCAATGTCACATTCGGCAAAATAAGGCCAACATTCAGCTAGGTATAAGTATAGGCATAAGTAGCAAACGAAAATGTGCCACAATAGTGTGAGACACAGGCATCTCTAAAAAGGTATCATTGTGTAACCAATAACTAAAATATTTTACTACAAGCGATAGGCAGTTTGGGTATTTTGAGTGAGTGATCTCACTTTCCAAGATCTGCCTCTGATCTTTCACTCTACAAGTTGGTTTGTCTAAAAAAGTCTTCATTTTGCACCCTCTTTGGCTTTTACCCAAGTTATTCCTTTCCTACTACTTTCAATTTCTCCCTCTATCCTGCTTCAAGCCATTAACGGCCTACCCAATCTCCTCAATAATCTTTGCAGTCTGCTGTCTATCAGGCATTTTTTGGTGATCCTTCTGCCACCTTTTGTGCCATCTCCCAGTTTCAAATTTTTATTTAAGTACTGTCTCATTCTGTAACTAAATCTCTCACGTATGACAAATCTTCTGCTATCAAGTGTTTGATCTCATCACTGTATGTTCTTGAAGAAAGTACAACCAAATTTATTTGATTTGTTCTTTTTAAAAATTGATGTTGTGTATGTCTAATGAGCTCTCAATCCAAGCAATATTGATTCCTTCACGTGCCTTTCTGATTACTGCTATCAGATTTGTACAAAGTGTGTGGGAGATAATAAAATTGAAATTGTAGAGCTAGCTAGCATAAGAGGAAGAATATACAACGTGCACCAGATTTTAGGAGGGAAAACTGTTGAAGTGGGTGCAAACTGGTGCTGACCTTGCACCAGTTTCAACCCCTCCCCACCCCCATCCCAACCCCAACTAAAACTCCATTTAACTACCTTTGCAGTTCACAACTATGGATACCTCAAGCTTACACCCGTTTCTATCTCTAGCCTTTGTCCAACAATCTGTCTATTGGGACAGCCTGATGTCATCTGTGGCTGGCTGTGATTTGTCCTGTCTTTTTTCACTTCCAGCTTTTTTCTCACTCCTCCTACTACAATGAGTCTGAAGAACGGTAATGACCTGAAACATCACCTATCCATGTCCATGGTCAGATGCTGCCTGACCCGCTGAGTTACTCCAGCATTTTGTGTCTATCTTCAAACGAAACCAGATGCAGCTGTTGAATTATTGAGTATTGGGAAACAAACATAGGGGTACTGATACAAGTGATACTATTTCTTCATTGTACAAGACCTCACTGACTATGCTCCTATTGTAGGCAATATCCAGATACTGGAAACATAGGCCACAGCAACATTCTCAGTAAAGGCATCCAAGTCGGGATTTCAAAAGTTACCGATTTGGGGACACTCTGATTAGGGAAACAATTCAGAATTTTAAATTATACTAGACCAAGTGGGACCTGTTGGGTCCCGTCCCAACGCGTGGTTGAGGGGACGGGAGGGGGGAGGTGGGCCTGCGGCGTCAAACACACGCACTAACCACCACACACACGCACACTACCCCCCCCCTTGATATTATATTAATATTATAATTAATATTAAATAATATTTAATTAAGAGAGAGACAGAAGGAACTGCAGATGCTGGTTTACCAAAAAAGACACAAGGTGTTGCAACTCAGTGGGTCAGACAGCATCTCTGGAAGACATGGATAAGTAACATTTTGGATCAAGACCCAAATTCTTCAGATTTATTTAGTTAGCTAGATTAAAATCCCACAGATGCCTTAAAGGGATTTGAACACCTCTCTCTGGTTCCCTACACTATCAAGCACATAGTTTACTGATCAGGAACATTGACCTGTGGAGTAAATTTGACAATTCCAATTTAGAAAATATCCAATGTATAAAAGTTGTAGTAAATTAGTGGCTTTGGCACAAAGTAACTATGGGGCATTAGGAATCCTCAGCGTCAAAGGTGGATGGTGCTGCAAGGTTTGTAGTATAAGAGATCAGTTCCCCATCTGCTTGCTTCCATTCACATTCTGGAACCTGGTCTATGGTTCTATCAAACTGATTTTCCATTGTTTGTTTTATAATCATGACACAAATCCAAATTGAAGTCTGCAGACTGTTCATCTAAATATATTAAACATTTGTCTAACAGCAGTCAGGTTCTGGGACCTTTACAAATGTAGTGTTGATGTCAAATGTATTATAATGGAGCAGGTCAATGAATTAACTCCCCTTCCCATTCCAAAACTGACCTTTTCGTCCCGGGCCTGCTCCACTGTCAGTGTGAGGCCAAACACAAATTGGAGGAACAGCACCTTTTATTTCTCTTGGGCAGCTTACAACCCAGGGTTTGAACGTTGATTTATTTAATTTCAAGTAACGCTTTCATTCTCTCCTTTTCCCCCATCCCCCGCCTTATCCACTCATTCATAGCCCTCAACTGCACAGACGCAGCTAGAAAGGGAGAGGGAGTGGAGAGGGAGGGTGAGGAGGGTAGCGATGGAGAGGGAGAGGGGCAGAGAGGGAGGGGGTAGGGAGGGAGAAGATGAGGGGGGTAGGGAGGGAGAAGGTGAGGGGGTAGAAGGGGAGGGAGGGTAGAGAGGGGTAAAGAGGGGGAGGGAGGGTAGAGAGGCAGGGGGCGTGAGAGGGAGTGTAGACGTTTGAAGAACTCTCCCTGCCCCTCCACTCCCCCAATCCCTCCCTCACCTTTTCGAGTGGAGTCGATGGAGCTGGGCTTAACGGGTCCGAGCTGAGCGTGCGGGGCCGAACAGGTTTCAGCGGAGCCGAGCGGGTTGGAGTGCTAGAATTCCCCTCGTAGGGGGATAGAGAAGGAGGGGGAGGGGGTTGAGAGGGAGGTGAGGGGTTTAGAGAGGGAGGGTAGAGGGAGGGGGATAGAGAGGGAGAGGGGCAGAGATGGAGGGGTTAGAGAGAGGGAGGTAGAGTCAGGAGAGGGAGGGTAGAGATGGAGAGGGCGAGGGGTCCCAGCGGGGCCGAACGGGTTGGAGTGACCCTCGCTCCCGGAGCGTGCGAGGAGATTATGATGTCAGTCCGAATATTTTTCTTCAATATGGGTGAGCTTGAAGAACTTCAATTTTTTTTAAAACATTTTTAAAACGATTAATAACTTAGGAAATATAGGTTAAAATGCGACGGGAAAATATTTATCGCTTATATAGATGAGGATAGATTCATGTCAAAGGTAAGGAGCTTTTCCCAGAGAATAGCACCTGAAATAGGCGCCCAATTGGAGCCGTTAATGTTGTCAATAGATTACTTCAAGTGTGATCTGAAATGGTTTCTGCCAAAAACAAGTATAAGTTCTTTAAAAAATGGAGGGCTAAGACACATTCTTGGATATTAATTTGTTGAGTGCCATATTGGGCCATTGAGTCCCATAAAGGGATGTCAGTCCTGACATCTCTTTAAGAATGGCACACCAAGTTTCTTTGGGGGGGGAAAAAAAAATCCATGTTGCTATTAAACTCTGCCTCATGCGGGATCAGCACAGATGCAGTTACCTTTATGGTTTTACAGCTCCCATTGCTGTGTATATTGTGAGTTCAACAAAAACTGTTATTTTCCGATATTTTTAGTCATTTGTGTAAATCAAGAATCTAGTTAAGTGTACTAGATCGTATATTGTAAATATCCTTTAATTTGCTGTCCTCCAACTTTGTGTCCCAAGGGCTGTAAATTTAGTTAACTTTATTATCAGATACAGGTACAAAACTCCTGGTTTCACAATTAACAAAGTTAACCTGATGAAATAAGAGGGTCAAATAAGTTTAGAATCATTTTAGCAATATTGTTAAAAGGTGCTAATTTGTTTGTTAATTTTGGGTGGAAGAACTGTTAATCTGACTTTCTCAAAAGAGAATTAGATTAAATTGGGTAAAGCATAGAGAATGGACTAATTAGAGGGCATGTCCAAATGTTAAGCACAGAAGCAATGAGCTAAACATCTCTGCTCCACAAATTTCCTAAATAAGAACCCATATACTATAGTACATCACTGACATTAACAAATGTTGTGCACTTACCTGGAATATAGTCTGCATGAGATCACCAACCGTTTTTCTCCTGTCTATGGTTATTGTCAACACACTGTCCTTCTGGGAAGAAACAGGCTGTAAGGCACCATTTTCAAACTTATACATGGGACCCAAGTGGAGGTGGATTTCAATGTTATTGGCTGCAGAATCAAATTCTGCCCTGGATTTGAAACAGCATAAATGAAGATTTCATCATTTTTCCAAAAATGGAAATGCAAATAGTGAGGAGTAGTTCTGCTATATAAACCATTTCCCCTCAAACTTGTTTTAAACCAGATTGAATGCATTTTAAAAATAATCCCTCATTGTCCAAGATAGTTTATGTCAAAAGTATTGCAGAAAACTAAAAATTAAGTGACAGAGATGGCATGCACAATTCACAAATTTGGATGTTTCCTCCATATGGAGAACCTTGGAGCAGATATGAGATAAGGGGTCAACCAAATAAGAGTGAAATAAAGAAAAAACTCTTTACATTGAGAGGTGTAAATCTTTGGAATTCTCTACCTCGCAAGCCACAGATGCTCAACCATCGAATAGATTAAAGGCTGATGTTGATTTTTGGACACTAAAGGGCCTGTCCCACTTACGTGTCCTTTGCACGCAAATTACGCGACCTCGTGGTCGCGTTGAGGTGCACGGGCATCGTATGGCCACGCGAAGCCGATCCCACTTAGAAGCGCAGAGGGGTATGTAGTTGTGCGCGACATCGCGAGGGGCTCCGAAATTTTTGTAGTGAACGAAATCTTTGCGCGCCAACGGCCTGTCATGGAACTGACGGCCAAAGTGGGACAGGCCCAAGACACTGGCGCGACGCAACGTCTCACCTTCAACAGCAGCAGAAACAGGCAAACGATCGCCGAACTCGACCTGGGGCTCACGGCCGTTGCGGTCCGGATCCGTCCCCACTTCTACTCCCAGAGCGGAGCCAAGAAAATTGAAGATAGACACAAAATGCAGGAGTAACTCAGCTGGTCCGGCAGCATCTCTGAGTTACTCCAGCTTTGTTCTCCATCTTCAAATGACGTCACGCGCTCCAGACGGCTGTGCGTACACATGTAATCGCGCCCGACCTTAGCGAGACCGATGCAGCTCAATGCGAGCACGAAGTCGCGTAATTTGCATGCCAAGGACACGTAAGTGGGACAGGCCCTTAAGGGAATTAGAGCACACAGTAATAAAGCGCACAAATGGGTGAGCTACGAGCCATGATTTTATTGAATTGAAGAGCAGGTTCTAAGTTAGTGCCCTCCATAATGTTTGGGACAAAGACTCTGTACTCCATAATTTGAGATTTGTAATAGAAAAAAAAATCACATGTGGTTAAATTGCACGTTGCCAGATTTTAATAATGGACATTTTTATACATTTTGGTTTCACCATGTAGAAATTACAGCAGTGTTTATACATGGTCCCCCCCATTTCAGAGGACCATAATGTTCGGGTCACAGCAATGTCATGTAAATGAAAGCAGTCATGTTTAGTATTTTGTTGCATATCCTTTGCATGCAATGACTGCTTGAAGTCTGCGATTCATGGATATCACCAGTTACTGGGTGTCTTCTCTGGTGATGCTCTACCAGGCCTGTATTGCAGCCATCTTTAGCTTATGCTTGTTTTGGGGGCTAGCACACTTGAGTTTTCTCTTCAGCATATAAATGGCATGCTCAATTGGGTTCAGATTGACTTGGCCCCACAAGAATCTACCATTTTTTAGCTTTCAATAACTCCTATGTTGCTTTAACAGTATGTTTGGGATCATTGTCTTGCTATAGAATGAACCGCCAGCCAATGTTTTGAGGCATTTATTTGAACATGAGCAGATAGGATGTGTCTATACACTTTAGAATTCCTGATGCTATTAACATCAGCAGTTGTATCATCAATGAAGATAAGTGAGCCAGTACCTTCAGCAGCCATAAATGCCCAGGCCATAACACCCCCACCACCGTGTCTCACAGGTGAGGTGGTATGCTTTGGATCTCGGGCAGTTCCTTCTCTCCTCCATACTTTGCTCTTGGCATCACTTTGATATAAGTTAATCTTTGTCTCATCTGTCCAT
Organism: Amblyraja radiata; assembly: GCF_010909765.2. NCBI lineage: Eukaryota > Metazoa > Chordata > Chondrichthyes > Rajiformes > Rajidae > Amblyraja > Amblyraja radiata. The sequence goes on along the minus strand of NC_045962.1, from coordinate 46,920,714 downwards.
AAAACTTTTTTCCAGAACTGTGGTTCCTCTTTTAAGTACTTCTAGGCAAACTGTAACCCAGCCATCCTAATTTTGCGGCTAACAAGTGGTTTGCATCTTGCTGTGTAGCCTCTGTATTTCTGTTCATGAAGTCTTCTGCGGACAGTGGTCATTGACAAATCCACATCTGACTCCCGAAGAGTGTTTCTGATCTGTCGGACAAGTGTTTGGGGATTTTTCTTTATTATAGAGTGAATTCTTCTGTCATCAGCTGTGGAGGTCTTCCTTGGCGTGCCAGTCCCTTAGCGATTAGTAAGCTCACCAGTGCTCTCTTGCTTCTTAATGATGTTCAAAGCAGTTGATTTTGGTAAGCCTGTGTAGATTAGTCACTGTGTTTACAGTCTATGTTGAGCTATTGCAGATGCGGTACCTGGTGGAAGTTATCCTGCGCATGCGGTGCTTACCCAGGGTGTGGGAGTGTTAATAGGGGTTTTCGGTGACTGCGGCTTTATCTGTAACGTTACATCCTCGATAGTCATTCAACCAGGTTTGAAACTAAATAACTTGACATTATTTATGAAACCACAAACATGGTGTCAGAAGTTTTACTCCGGACTTTCAAGGACTGTGTTTTTTCGACCTGGATTCGTTTTTTTCAAGCGAGGACAACTAATTAAGCATGCTAGACGATGCAGCTAGCAGCTAAACAGTCAACATGGAGGATGGATTCCGGAGGCTGGACCCACTCGTCTTTGGCGGTAACATCGGCAAACACTGGCGGATTTTTGAACAAGAATATGACGTTTTCATCATGGCGGCACACTCTGACAAGTCAACCCACACTCATGCGTACATTCTCCTCAATCTAGCGGGACCGCAGGCCATTGAACGTGAACGGTACGCGGGGGAAGTGAGGGAGCCCAGTGAGGGAGGAGACATTCTCGTTCCCACGGAATCCAAAGAGGATCCTGAATACCTCAAGAGGAAATTTCGGGAGATATGCAACCCTCACTCTAACGTTACTATGGAAAAAACACAAGTTCAGCACGCAATCAAAAGGCTGGTGAGACAATTGAATATGTCAGTGATTTAAAGATTAAAGCAAAAAGCTGCAAATTTGGAAATCTCTATGAGGAGCTTATTAGAGACAGACTGGTCTGTGGTATTAATAATGACAATTTGAGAAAGATGCTACTGCATGATAATAATTTGACATTAGTTAAGGCTGTCTCCAACTGTCAAATTCATGAGATGACTGAAGAGCACAACAAAACACTGGCTTCTCCACAGCACTCTGTCACAAATGTTGATGCAGTCTAGGCTAGGTTCATGAGAAAACAAAAGCCCAAGATGAAAATGAAAAAAGTTTTTTAAAAAACTGGGACAGTGTATAGCCAACTGCAACAACTGTGGAGGTAGTCATGCAGCTAAAAGAGACAAATGTGCAGCTTTTGGTCAACAGTGCCATGCCTGTAAACATTTGAATCATTTAAAAAAGTGCTGCAAGTCCACACATCAAACCTACTACAGGCAGAGACCTAAGAGAACTGTTCCCCAGCTAGAACCTGACCAAACCGACAGCAGTGCTGATGAAACATTCTATGTCGGTGGAATAATACTGCAAATGACTTGATTCAACAAAATAGAAAAAAATGATAATGTTTTGGTCACATTGCAATTTAATGGCATTCCGGTTGAAATGAAAGTACACAGGTACCAAGTGTAATGTTTTGATACATTTGAACAACTGCAGGATGAAGAACAAATAAGAGCATGCATTAAAGCCACAAACCTTGTTGCATATGGGGGCAGTAAGATCAAAACTGTTGGTATGGTTAAGTTGCAGTGCCACCTAGAGGGATCGCCATACACATAGCCATTTTACATTGTCTAAGAGGATGTTCTGCCATTGCTAGGGCTACGTGCATGCAGGCAAATGGGGCTGGTCTCATTCAGTAAAGATGTTCACCAGTTGAGCCCCACTGAAGATGATCTGTTACATCAAATTCCAACAGGATACAGCGATCTCTTCGCTGATGAGCTTGGGAAGCTGCCTGATGAGCTTGGGAAGCTGCCTGAAACCTATCGCATGACACTTGACCCGGATGTGAGACCCGTTGTTCGGCCTGCACATCGCATTCCTGTGGTTATGAAGGACAGAGTCAAAGCTGAGCTAGAGAGGATGCAGGAATTCGGTGTCATCACTCCTATGTCTGAGCCAACTGATAGGGTGTCATCTTTGGTTGTCACCAACAAAAAAGATAAACAGGAGATCAGAATATGCATTAATCCCAGAGACATGAACACTGCTTTGAAAAGGCCACATCACCCTATGCGTACTGTGGAAGAAATGGCTGCACACATGTCAAATGCAACTGTGTTTTCTGTTTTAGATGCTAAGAACTCCTTTTGGCAGATTTCACTTGACCGCACATCTTCAATGCTAACCACTTTTAGCACTTCTTTTGGTCACTACAGGTTTTTAAGGATGCCATTCGGACTCCCTGTGCGATCATAGTCAACGACATAATCATTGGAGGTAAAAACGTGGAAGAACACGAAGCTAACTTGAGAAAAGTGCTCATCCGTGCCAGAAAGGTGAACTTGAGGCTCAATCCGCTCAGTGCAGGTTCCGGCTGAACCAGGTCAGCTATGTTGGACACATGTTGACAAGTGAAGGCCTCAAAGCCGACCCTTCCAAAACAAAAGCAATCAGTGAAATGCCAGTGCCAGCAGATGTCCCAGCTCTGCAAAGATTTCTGGGACTTACTTTGGGAAATTCATTCCAAACTAGTCAGCTGACGGCTCCACTGCGACAACTCACACACAAAGACACTGAATTTACTTGGCATGAACAGCAGCAAAATGCTTTTGAGGCACCAAAGCAAGCGCGTGACACTTACCTGTGATGTTCACAGTATGGCCTTGGTGCAGCATGTTTGCAGGAAGAAAAACCCGTAGCATATGCTTCACGGACGCTAACCGACACCAAAACCAGATATGCTCAAATTGTAAAAGAACTGTTGGAGGTGGTTTTGTGTGTTCCAAATTGAATGATTACATCTATGGCAAGTTCGTGGCCATAGAAACGGACCACTAGCCCCTGGTCACCATACTGAAAAAGCCCATACATGCAGCACCGGCAAGACTTCAAAGGACGATGCTAAGATTTCAAAAGTACAGCATCATCTGTCTAAAGTGTAAAACATATGCACCAGGAGTTCCATAGTTCGGCATGCTGAGGAGGACAGTTTTGATGTCATGACAGTCAACTACATATTCTCTTCTCGCTTTGAATTAAAGAGACACACAGCAGATGACGCAACCCTGCAGACACTCAGCAATATCATCAGACATGATTGGCCCAGCAAACAGCGCAATCTTCCACCTGCTCGCCCTTATTTTCCTTTTAGAGAAAAAATAACTATTGAAGACGGGGTCATCATGAAGGGTCACAAAGCAGTCATTCCTTTGTCACTGCAAAAGGAGTACATCAGCATCATGCACAGAGGGCATCCTGGTGCAGAAGCTACTAAACGGAGAGCAAGAGGCATAGTTTTCTGGCCTACAATGACAGACGACATCAACAAGGAGATACAGTCATGCTCTGTGTGTAACAGCACAAACTCACACCAGCGGAAAGAACCACTCCTGCTGCATCCAGTTCCAGACCTGCCTTGGTCGACTGTGGCAACAGACATCTTTGAATGGCACAGTCAGCAGTACTTGATGCTAGTGGACTCATATTCAGGCTGGTATGAAATTGACACAACTTGTGACACTACTTCAGCAACATTCATCTCAAAACTTAAGAGGCACTTTTCAGTTCATGGAGCACCACACACCCTCATATCAGACAATGCCAGTCAGTTCACAAGCCAGCGCTTTAAAGACTTTGCCACACATTGGGACTTCACTCATGTTACTAGCAACCCAGAGTATCCCCAATCTAATGGGTTAGCTGAAAGAGCTGTCCACAGCGCTAAACAACTCATGGAGAAGTCTCACAGAGACAGAACTGATGTTTTTCTAAACATCCTAAATCTCAGAAACGTGCCACAAAGCTTGGATTGCCAGCACAATGACCCGCAGCCGCCTCGATGCCGTACGCACCGCCTCGGCGCCGTACATCACGCACGAACTTCCCGCAGACTTCGCTCGAACTTCATGTCACTCACTCGACCTCCGCGCGGCCCCCGCTTCTGGCTTGGTCGCGCTTGCCGCATGCAGTCGCATGCTCATGGGACAGGCCCTTAATGTCAAGGCAAACACGTACAAGAGGATTTGGTAATGTTTAAAGAGCAACAGAAGATAACTAAAAAGACAATACGGAAGAAAAGATGAGGTACGAAGGTAAGCTATCCAAGAATATAAAGGAGGATAGTAAAAGCTTCTTTAGGTATGTGAAGAGGAAAAAATTAGTTAAGACCAAAGTTGGACCCTTGAAGACCAAAAAAGGTGAATTTATTATGGGGAACAAGGGGCAGATGAGTTGAACAGGTACTTTTGATCTGTCTTCACTAAGGAGGACACAAACAATCTTTCTGATATAGCAGTGGCGAGAGGATCTGGGGTGACGGAGGAACTGAAGGAAATCCACATTAGGCAGGAAATGGTGTTGGGTAGACTGATGGAATTCAAGGCTGATAAATCCCCAGGGCCTGATGGTCTGCATCCCAGGGTACTTAAGGAAGTGGCTCTAGAAATCGTGGATGCATTGGTGATAATTTTCCAATGATCTTTAGACTCAGTGTCTGAAGAAGGGTTTCGGCCCGAAACGTCGCCTATTTCCTTCGCTCCATAGATACTGCTGCACCCGCTGAGTTTCTCCAGCATTTTTGTGTACCTTCGATCTTCCAGCATCTGCAGTTCCTGCTTGAATTCTTTAGACTCAGGATCAGTTCCTGTGGATTGGAGGGTAGCTAATGTTATCTCACTTTTTAAGAAAGGCAGGAGAGAGAAAACAGGGAATTATAGACCAGTTAGCCTGACATTGGTGGTGGGGAAGTTACTGGAGTCAATTATAAAAGATGAAATAGCCGCACATTTGGATAGCAGTAACAGTATTGGTCCGAGTCAGCATGGATTTACGAAGGGGAAATCATGCTTGACTAATCTTCTGGAATTTTTTGAGGATATAACTAGGAAAATGGACAAGGGAGAGCCAGTGGATATAGTGTACCTGGACTTTCGGAAAGCATTTGATAAGGTCTCACATAGGAGATTAGTGGGCAAAATAGGGCGCATGGTGTTGGGAGTAGAGTGCTGACATGGATAAAAAAATTGGTTGGCAGACAGGTAACAAAGAGTATGGATTAACGGGTCCCTTTCAGAATGGCAGATAGTGACTAGTGGGGTGTGAGGAGGATGCTATGAGAATGCAGGGTAACTTGGACAGATTGGGAGGTTGGGCAGATGCATGGCAGATGAAGTTTAATGTGGATAAATGTGAGGTTATCCACTTTGGTATCAAAAGCAGGAAGGCAGATTACTATCTAAATGGCATCAAGTTGGGACTAGGGGAAGTACAACGGGATCTGGGGATCCTTGTTCATCAGTCTATGAAAGTAAGTACGCAGGTACAGCAGGCAGTGAAGAAAGCTAATGGCATGTTGGCCTTTATAACAAGAGTAGTCGAGTATAGGAGCAAAGAGGTCCTTCTGCAGTTGTACAGGGCCATAGTGAGACAACACCTGGAGTATTGTGTGCACTTTCGGTCCCCTAATTTGAGAAAGGACATTATTGCTATTGAGGAAATGCAGCGTAGGTTTACAAGGTTAATTCCCGGGATGGCGGGACTGTCATATGCTGAGAGAATGGAGCGGCCGGGCTTGTACACTCTGGAGTTTAGAAGGATGAGAGGGAATCTTATTGAAACATGTAAGATTGTTAAGGGTTTTGACACGCTAGAGGCAGGAAACAAGTTCCCGATGTTGGGGGAGTCCAGAACCAGGGGCCAGTTTAAGAATAAGGGGTAAACCATTTAGAACGGAGACAAGGAAACCCCTTTTCCCTCACAGAGAGTTGTGAGTGTGGAATTCTCTGCCTCAGAGGTCGGTGGAGGCCTGTTCTCTGGATATTTTCAAGAGAGAGCTAGATAGGGGCTCTTAAAGATAGCAGAGTCAGGGGATATGGGGAGAAGGTAGGAACGGGGTACTGATTGGGGATGATCAGCCATGATCACATTGAATGGCGGTGCTGGTTCGAAGGACCGAATGGCCTACTCCTGCACCTATTGTCTATACTCTTCCAGTCTCAAGGAAGCTGCTTGAACCACATGCGTAAGGCTTAGGAGGTAAAAGCCCAGCTTGTAAATAAAAGGCAGTCACAAAAAGTGTGCTATGACAAATCAAGCTGACCACTTAAGCCTTTAATGGAAGGACAGGTTGTCAGGTTACAGACCCCACAACGCTACAACCAGACAGGCATGGTATAGGAAATATGCCAGGAGCCCAGGTCTTACCTTATTCACTCAGAAGGAAAGCTGTACAGAAGGAATCATAGACACATTTTGCCTGTAATCGAGCCTGCCCCAACACAGCTAAATCCAAGTGACACCGATCATCAGGATACTGGACAAGGGTCAAAAGACTATAACACTCTAACAAGAGACAGACAAGAAATAATAGACACTGAGCAGCTCCAGGTTCAGGTACCTGTAGCCAAGCTGCCTTTGAACACCACTAAAAGTCTGTACAGAACACACTCAGGTCGTGTCAGTAAGCCAAATCCCAAATACAAAGACTTTGTCAGCTAACTATATTTAGACACATTGTTCAGGTTAATCTATAGCGGGCTAAAAGCTGACAATCAGGTGTTCAAGTCAATATGTTAAGTATGTTTACTATGCTGTGACCTTAATTTTGTGAGTCACAGTGTGTATACTTGTTTGGCTATAGTAACTGAATGTATCTATTGTATTTTGGTCATTTTGCGACATTTTGTAAGTCCTGCTACATTTACTACTTGACAAGATATTTTGTCATTATATGGAGCAGGAGATAAGGAAAGGGGATGTAGATTAGTCACTGTGTTTACAGTCTGTTAGATTAGTCACTGTGTTTACAGTCTATGTTGAGCTATTGCAGACGCGGTACCTGGGGGAAGTTATCCTGCGCATGCGGGGGTTGCCCAGGGTGTGGGAGTGTTAACAGGGGTTTTCGGTGACTACGGCTTTATCGTAACGTTGCATTCTCGATAACCATTAAACCAGGTTTGAAACTAAATAACTTGAAATTATTCATGAAACCACAAACGGATGTCTCTAACAGTTATATTCTTGTATCTCAGTCTCATAATGGCTTTGATGCGTTTCATAGGCACAACATTGTTGATAAACAGCAATAAAGGTTTCCAACAGTGATGGGAAGACTGGAGGAAAGACTAGGTGCTGAGAGGAGGAGGAGGCATTAAGGAGGCAATTAAGGCATTAAGGAGCCAATTAAGGCATTAAGGAGGCAATTAAGGAGACACACCTGAACAATTACAAATGCCTGTGAGGCCGTGTCCCAAACATTATGGCGCCCTGAAATGGGGGGGACTATGTATAAACACAGCTGTAATTTCTACATGGTGAAACCAAAATGTATAAAAAACACCCTATAATAAAATTTGACAATGTGCACTTTAACCACATGTGATTTTTTTCTATTACAAATCTCAAATTGTGGAGTACAGAGGCAAATAAATAAATGATGGGTCTTTGTCCCACACATTATGGAAGGCACTGTATATGGCCCACTGCTGCTACTGTTCTAACGCAAAGTTCATTTTCTTTGCGGAAATTAAGTGGAAACTTCATTTCTCTAAAAAAAAAAATATTATTTTGCACTTGTAGCTGATTTTTAAAAGTTAAATGAATTATTAGGCAATTTTAAAATATATTCTCTAAAACATTAAACAATTTCCAAAACTTGAATATTGACATTGAGCTATATGTTAAATAAAAAAATGCTTTGTGAAGTACTGAACAAACATAGTGTTAATCGTTTAGCCAGAGTAAAGTATCAGATTTCATTGATACAATTTTGACTTACACATTAGATTTCCCTAAAGTATTAAGAAATAATGAGTATAATTAAAAATAAAGAAAAATGACATAGCAATCATGAATTGTCTTTCCGCCGACTGGATAGCACGAAACAAAGGCTTTCACTGTAACTCAGTACAGGTGACAATAAACTAATGTAAACTAAATTTAGTTTTGAAGTACAGTTTATTGCAAACAGAATCAAACAGCAAGTGTTTCTTTCTATAAATAACCTAGATGTGTCAACCTAATGGCAAGGGAAAGAGCACATTCTTATTTTGTTTCATTTGGAAATACCCATACTCTGTTTTAAATATGTTTATCTCAACAATTTGCATTCATCTTCCAGAGTATAATTACCATGCCCAATTAGGATTTTGATATTCTAGATGTGATTAACAACACAAGGGGACAGATAGGGTGAAGGCACGGTGTCTTTTACCCAGAGTAGGGGTATCATGAACCAGAAGACACGTTTAAGGTGAGAGAGGAAAGATTTAATAGGAACCAGAGGCAAATTTGACTTTTTCTTTCCATCAATTTTGTTCCACTAAAGAAAATGCATGTGTTGAAGATATTTTTTTCCCTCAGAAAAAAAAAAGGAATTTAGTTAACCCATAAAGGACCTTGGATTCTGAGAAGTGAGATCGACCGACTGACCAAATGGTGCTAGCACAATAACCTGGTCCTCAACACCAGCAAAACCAAGGAACTGATTGTGGACTTTGGAAGGGGGAGGATGGGGACCCACAGTCCCGTTTATATCAACGGGTTGACGGTGGAAAGGGTCAAGAGCTTCAAATACCTGAGCGTGCACATCTCTGAAGATCTCTCCTGGTTCAAGAACACTGATGCAATCATAAAGAAAGCACATCAGTGCCTCTACTTCCTGAGAAGATTACGGAGAGTTGGTATGTCAAGAAGGACTCTCTCTAACTTCTACAGGTGCACAGTGGAGAGCATGCTGACTGGTTGCATCGTGGCTTGGTTCGGAAACTTGAAAGCCCTGGAGCGGAAAAGACTACAAACAGTGGTAAACACTACCCAGTCTATCATCGGATCTGACCTCCCATCCATCGAGGAGATCTATCACAGTCGCTGCCTCAAAAAGGCTGGCAGCATCATCAAAAACCCACACCATCCGGGCCATACACTCATCTCCCCACTACCTTCAGGTAGAAGGTACAGGAGCCTGAAGACTGCAACGACCAGGTTCAGGAACAGCTTCTTCCCCACAGCCATCAGGCTATTCAACTCGGCTCGGACGAAACTCTGAACATTAATAGCCAATAATCTGTTTATTTGCACTTCATGTGTGTATATATTTATGCATTGGTATATGGACACACTGATCTGTTCAGTATTCGTGTCTACTATATTCTGGTGTGCTAAAGCAAAGCAAGAATTTCATTGTCCTATCAGGGACACATGACAATAAAACTCTCTTGAACTCTTGAACATTTATAAACTTGTTATGATTTAGGGGCATTTTTTGAGAATGTGTTATCCATGTAACTACTGTTTAGAAATAATGGCTGACTAACTATATTCCAAAACATCACTGCTTAGCCACAATAGGTCATTAGTCTGCATCCATGAGCGTCGTAGAGCACAGACAAGCCCTTCAACCCAAATTGCTCAAGCCAACCAAGATGCGCCATCTACACTAGTCCTACCTGCCTGCGTTAGGCCCATATCTAAATCTTTCCTATCCATGTACCTGGCAATGTCTTTTAAATGTTGTTTTTGTACTCACCTCAACTACCTCTGCTGGCGACTCATTCAATATACTCACCACCCTCTATGTGAGAAAGTTACCCCTCAGGTTCCTATTAAATCTTACCCTCTCAGCTTAAACCTCTGTCCCCTGGTTCTTCATTCCCCAACTCTGGGTGAAAGACTGTGCATTTACACTATCAATTCCCCTCATAAGTGTATACACCTCTCAAAAATCACCCCACTTCCTCCTGCCCCCCAAGAAATAAAGTCCTAGCCTGCCCGCTCTATAGCTCAGGCCCTCAAGTCCTGGCAACATCCTCGTAAACCTCTGCACTCTTTCCAGCTTAACAACATCCTTCCTCTAGCAGGGTGACTAAAACTGAACACAACACTCCAAATTAGTTTTGAATAATTAATTCAACGCGTAGTAGCACCATGAGGCTGTGTATGGTTCCCTTGTTATTCATCCGACATTGCCTTTTCTGCACCGCCCTGCTGAATGGCTGGAGTTTATAGTTCCCATATTGTACGTTTCGAGTCGAGACCCTACTTCAGACATTGACTTAACTTCAGATAGCCTTCCTTTCGTTCTACATCCCCTCGCTCTTCCCAGTTCTCTCACTAGTCTTACTGTCTCCGACTACATTCTATCTTTGTCGCACCCCCTCCCCTGACATCAGTATTCTTTCCTCGACAAATCTTGTTAATCATGTTACAGAAATTACCTTTGTTGCTGAAGATTGGCGTCTAGGGTGGCCATCTCTTCCTGCAAATTGGCTGGTACTTTGTACCTTGAATTTCCTCGGGCTACGGAACCATAAAAATGAAGTAAACTTTCATTATTTCAGCACAGGTTATTGAAAATCCACAACAGTACATTCAACACTTGCACAACTGTGGTGCCTATGGCACAAGTTGACAACACAAATGGAGATCATTTAGCATCTGTTCCAGATCCACTATATTAAGCTAGAACAGATTCCCTGCTCCATTCTCCATGTAATCGTAGCCCTGTACCTTAAACATGTTTATGATGTCTCCCCTTATAATATCCAATGGTCATTGCCTCAACTACAATCAACATAAAGTAATATGCTTGGTGTTGTCTTACTGAGACAGTAACGTTTAAGGCGATCTGTCATTTTCTATACTCTGAAAACTTACTGGTGAATTTGGCATATCTGTTTTGAGGATCAAAACAGAATATCTTTTTATTTTCAGATTATCAAATAGACAATAGACAATAGGTGCAGGAGTAGGCCATTCGGCCCTTCGAGCCATCACCACCATTCAATGTGATCATGGCTGATCATCCCCAATCAGTACCCCATTCCTGCCTTCTCCCCATATCCCTGACTTCGCTATTTTTTTATTTTTTTATTTTTAAAATTTTTATATAAAGAGTCCTATCTAACTCGCTCTTGAAAGCATCCAGAGAACCTGCCTCCACTACCCTCTGAGGCAGAGAATTCCACAGACTCACCACTCTCTGTGAGAAAAAGTGTTTCCTCGTCTCCGTTCTAAATGGCTTACTCCTTATTCTTAAACTGTGGCCCCTGGTTCTGGACTTCCCCAACATCGGGAACATGTTTCCTGCCTCTAGCGTGTCCAAACCCTTAACAATCTTATATGTTTCAATGAGATCCCCTCTCATCCTTCTAAACTCCAGAGTGTATAAGCCCAGCTGCGCCATTCTCTCAGCATATGACAGTCCCGCCATCCCGGGAATTAACCTTGTAAACCTACGCTGCAATCCCTCAATAGCAAGAATATCCTTCCTCAAATTAGGGGACCAAAACTGTACACAATACTCCAGGTGTGGTCTCACTAAGGCCCTGTACAACTGCAAAGGACCTCTTTGCTCCTATATTCGATTCCTCTTGTTATAAAGGCCAACATGCCATTCGCTTTCTTCACTGCCTACTGTACCTGCATGCTTACTTTCATAGACTGATGTACAAGGAACCCCAGATCTCGTTGTACTTCCCCTTTTTCCAACTTGATGCCATTTAGATAGTAATCTGCCTTCCTGCTTTTGCTACCAAAGTGGATAATCTCACATTTATCCGCATTAAACTTCATCTGCCATGCATCTGCCCACTCCCCCAACCTGTCCAAGTCACCCTGCACTCTCATAGCATCCTCCTCACAATTCACACTCAGCTTTGTGTCATCTGCAAAGTTGCTAATGTTACTTTGAATCCCTTCATCCAAATCATTGATGTATATTGTAAATAGCTGCGGTCCCAGCACCGAGCCATGAGGTACCACACTAGTCACTGCCTGCCATTCTGAAAGGGACCCCTCAATCCCTACTCTTTGTTTCCTGTCTGCCAACCAATTCTCTATCCATGTCAGCACTCCACCCCCAATACCGTCCCTTAATTTTGCCTACTAATCTCCTATGTGAGACCTTATCAAATGCTTTCTGAAAGTCCAGGTACACTACATCCACTGGCTCTCCCTTGTCCATTTTCCTAGTTACATCTTCAAAAAATTCCAGAAGATTAGTCAAGCATGATTTCCCCTTCGTAAATCCATGCTGACTCGGACCGATCCTGTTACTGCTAACCAAATGTTCGGCTATCTCATCTATTATAATTGACTCCAGCATCTTCCCCACCACCGATGTCAGGCTAACTGGTCTATAATTCCCTGTTTTTTCTCTCCCGCATTTCTTAAAAAGTGGGATAACATTAGCTACCCTCCAATCTACAGGAACTGATCCTGAGTCAATAGATGCAATATTATATTATAGATTACCGTGATAGACCATATTTTCCATTAGCTGCAGGTTGTGATCAAAGCAAATATATGTTGACGAATAAAAATCACACACATTTTAAAGTATGAAATACAGACGCATATTAGTAATTATACTGTTAGTTAACAAGACACCAGAGAGTTTGGTAAATTCTGAGACCCAAGACTATAATTCAAGTTATAAAGGAATATATTTTCATTAGTAAAGTTTCTGTTTGTTAATACTGGACACAAGTTCACAGATGAAATGTATCTCACTTAAACTAGGCATAGGTTAGCATGCATAGCTCAAAAATGGCCAGATGTGTGCAGACATAATGTTGAACCTTTAACAGCTATGGAAATGCAGTACAACAGCACAGATCACTGATTACACTTCTTGTTCACATCATTTTGACACCGACAGTGGCGGCGCTGTGATACAGCTGCGGCTCGCCTGCAGTCTGTCTGTTTTTACTTTTTATGTTGGTTTTTTTTTTTGTCTAGTTTAGTACATTTTTTGGTTATTAGGTGGTGTTATGTGTGTGGGGGGAGGGTGAAACAGAGCTTTCTGTCTCTCCCTTCGGGGGAATGCGACTTTTTGTCGTATCCCCCTTCTCTTCCCCCGTCTGCGCTGAGGCCTAATGGCGGAGCTGGCGGCCTCCAACCTGCGACCGACCTCGAGGGTCCGGAGGTAGAGCCAGCCAGGACTCACCAACGCGAGGCTGGCCGTCTTCGAGCTGTGGCGACGTCCGGGTAGCGGCACGACTCGGCGCTCCGGTGAGGGCGAACGGTGCGGAGCTGAGACACTCCTGTGCGGCCGGCACGGCTACCGGCTGGAAGGCGCTCCCGTGTGAGCAGCCCGGTGCGGGGCTGAGACACTCCTGTGCGGCCGGCACGGCTACCGGCTGGAAGGCGCTCCCGTGTGAGCAGCCCGGTGCGGGGCTGAGACGCTGCCTTGTGGGCGGCCCGGTGCGGAGCGGAGACGGTGCTATGGCGGCTGAGGCGGCGTTCTGGCGGCGGCAACCTGGATCCGGGGCTCGGCCGCGGGCCAATGGAGGACAATGTCGGGAGCTCGCAGGTCACAGGCTGGTGCCTGTTTTCCGGAGCACCCGTTGTAACAGCTGCGGGCAGCTTCGACCACCCCCCGGGCCGCGGAGCTTGAACCGTGGGACTGATGCCATCGCCCGGTGGGGTATCGCCTCGGCGCAGAGGGAGAAGAGGAGGGAAGAGACAGTAACTCTAAGACTTTTGCCTCCATCACAGTGAGGAGGTGTTTGGTGAACTCACTGTGGTGGATATTAATTTGTGTTTATTGTGTTTTGTTATTATTACATGTATGGCTGCAGGCAACAGCATTTCGTTCAGACCGAAAGGTCTGAATGACAAATAAAGGATTCAATTCAATTCAACAGAAGCAACTGAAAGTTCGAACAACAGAACGGGTAAATCATTCAAATAGGTTTCATTTCCAAGTTTAACAGTTGTGCAGTCCTTTTGAACTTATTTATCTAGTTACATCTGCCATAGAGAGCTGATATGGTTCTGCACTGTTCACACCAGCAATGTCAGCATGTCACATTATCCCCAAAGAGAAGCTGACCATTCAGCACCATGATTAACATAGGGATTGCTGACAAGCTTGATTTAAGCATTCACTGCGTGAGTGCTGGTGTTAGCTGATAAATGACATAAAACAATAAGACACATAACAAACCTAAAATAGATCAAGCCAGTCTGTGATTCAGCTGAATCCTTGCCATCTTAAGAATTACTGGCTAATTAGGATGATATTGTAAAATAAAAGCACCATAACTGATACTTTACCCTGCTCTGGTTGCTGCAGTTGAGATTTTCTGTAAAACAACATGTAGGCACATTCCTTGCCCTGAAATTGCTTCTCAATGTCTTTCTCTTGAATAGGACGCACTTGGGAATCATCAAAATCAAACCAATGAACTTCAGAAGTAGGTGTGCTAGACTGTGTTCTCTCCGCATCATCCCCATGTTCACTGTCGGCTTTGGAATTTCCTATCTGTGTTTTCCTGACTTTGGTTTTATTGAGCTGTTGCCCTGAGTAACCATGTTCAGAGTGTTTTAGAGCAACCCGCGCTCCATTTGCTTTTAACAGAAACACATCAGGACGACTCTCGAGAAACTGGAAGAGAAAAGATTGTAATGTGGCTTTCTCTTAAACACAGCGGCACTAGTAATTTAACAGTAATGCCTAAAGGTGGTAGGCTGGGCAACAATTTATATTTTTACCCGGTTTAAGTCCAACCAAGACACGGCAGCTATTACGTTCAGGAAAAGCTCCTGCAAGTTTTACACCATTGTTTCTGTTAACCAGTAAAGAGCAACAGCAACCTCCTACTAGCAAAAAACAAAAGGATTCAATGTCATTTTCATATTCAGAAAGTAGCATTGTTACAAAATCTTTAATTTCAGGTCATCCAAATAAGATGTTTCATATTTGTTTCAGAATGCTTCAATCTATAATAACTGAAAATTTCATTCAGTCCTCTTAATTTTTAAGAAGATCATGGGCTTTTGACTGTCCTCGATCACAGCTTTTGTGTTAAGTCAATGGAAAAGCAATAGGGAACAAGATGCTAATTTCCGAGTAATAAAATGACCATAACTTTTTTAATACTGAAGATACGAAAGCGAATTAGGTAACAAATTAAAGTTCATTTTATGCTTTATCTGATGGGATAAATTACAGGCTTGATATTTAAAATCTCAAAATTTTGTAACATTCCTACAGATAGAATTATTGTGAGACTGTTGAATCTGCCTATGAGCCACAGGTTTCCTCCTTACCAGTAAACATGGTAACATCAAAAACACAACCTTCAGTACACAAAATACTTTGCTTAGCGATCAGGATACGTTCCTAGGAATAAGTGCACTAATGCAATCAGCACCAAAAAGGGTCATTATAGCATTACAAAGACATTACTAACAGAGCTGCAGTGCTGACAACTGCAGCTAACTTCTGACTATCACCCCACTCATGTTTCTTCACCTTTCTTCTGTAAACTGCTGTGCTTGATCCATGCATGAAGGCTTCGCCCCACAAAAAGCACCATTTTAACATGACCTTGTCGATGTATGAGTCAGTGTGGAGCGAGGGACTGAAGCAAAGTGCAATGGCTGGCTGAGATGGGATGTATTGGGAAGACTGGGGTACGTGGCTCAATCGCTTAGCACTAAATACAAGTCTCAGAATTGCATCCTGGGTGGCATGGTAAATGCCGGCTTTTCTGGAGACAGGCAGTGGCTGATCCGTGTGTTGGCAGACCACCAATAATTTACAGCTTTTTTTGTCACTTCCAGATGAATATGATGGATGATGCTGTCTCTCCCTCTCTTTAGTTGGATGCATGGCTCTCCCCAAGAGAGAGAAACCTTTCTATGATAGGCAGCTCAATGGCTAGAGAACACATTTGAATGTATCACGGTGAAATCTCCAGGTTGGGAGAACTATGCAGCCAAGCAAAGAGAGAGGGAGAGAAATAATTTCCATTATATCCAAAAGGAGATGAGGAGAGATACTTCAACGTGGACAGTTGCACTGGTCATCGAAGGTTTCCCAACATCAGCGCTCACAAGCAGTATCTGCACATTGCCTTGGTGACTCGCTCTACACAGAGCCACATGGCAATGAGATCACTGTAAAATTGTTGTGGGAACCAGTGTTCCGACATGGTGTCTTATAATCAAAGTGTACTATTTTTTAAAGTCCAAGGGTGCACACTTGTGTGCATTTGGAGTCCATGATCAAGAGCACTAGAACAAAACTGTGTTTTGTGGAAGACCACTAAGCAAAGTGACAATGCAGCTCATATATGAAATAAATCATAAATAATGCATAACTCTCTTGCAAAACAAAATCATTAGTTACGAACCTCCAACAACAACAAAAAAAACTGCCGGACAACTGAAAACTAATTATTATGACATTAATTTAGTCCACATATTCAATTTCCATTTCCTCCGTAATCAAATTGCGGTTTCCTACCTTCCTTATGGACCCACACTGCTTGCGATATCTTTTGTTCCATGCCACACCAACCTTCTCCAGCAATTTCTGGCCCAGCTGGTCAACCAGTATGCCATCGGGTCCTAACTAAGTAAACAGATGGGAAAATGGAGTAGGAAGAAACTACATATCTTAAGAATAAAATTTATAATTGTGGTATGTTACCAGGACTAAAGCAAAGTAATCCCAGCTATCCAAGCTGACCAGGTTCTTGGTGGTCAATTAAGGTAGAGACTACGAAACAGCCATAAATTCACGTAACTATTTTCCAATGTAGAGCCAGAAGAGCAATGACATTCTAACTGCTTCATTTCCCAGTTTATTCATTTTCAAATATGATGGCATATCTGAAGCATTACTTGAATGAATTGCAGCAAAATTTACATTTTCCAAAAGTCAAGATCAGTAAAATTAACTGGTAAAATTATTTAAAAAATAGGAAGATGACAAACATTCAACTAAATTATATCACTCCTATATGAAACCTGCATTGTGCATGTTATCTACTTGTTTTACTTAAGACATTTTCAGAGTGGTGCCAGGATTTCTAAAACACAGGAATGCTATCAAAAGAGATTTGATGTATTTTTTTTTTAAACACAATTTCACATGGCTTGTTTTGAATTATCATGTTAATAGATGCAGTAATTTGAAATGTGCAGGCTGCAAAAGGCTGAAATATATGCAAAGTTTTCCAGATCTAATACAATACCTGGACTAGAATAGCTCTCAGAATTTCTAGAGGATCTCCCAGTTCCAACGGGCTAGCATCGTTTGTTGGATTTTTAGTTGAACTGATCACTGCTTTCTCTTCATCCTAAAAAGACCACAAATTAGTGATGTGCAATACACAGAATATAATTTAAATAAACTACAGGAAAGTTATGTATTGAAGAAATGAGTGAGTGATCTGCAGGATCTTTGAAAACCCTTTCAATTGAAGAATGTCTTCAGATGTAAAAAAGGCAATTTATATTTGCAGGGTTCTCGCTTAACTTTTTTTCCCTGTCGCCAGCCGGGCAACCTTGGCAGCTTTTTAGGTTGCCAAATGACATTTTAGGTGGTCATTTAAGATGGCTTGCATGACGCGTACTCGGACAAAGTGCGTAGTTACCAGTCCGAATTATGCTCAATGAAGCATTCACATATTATTTTTGCGTCAAATAAAGTCACAAACTAACATATTTACCAATCAATACATGATATATACCACAATGACATGCAGCAAAATTATAATACGGTATCTCAACTCTTTTTACACATTGCAATTAATGCAATTTTTATTATTTCTTTCCACTTCCAAACAAAAATGTGGTTGGATTATTCAGCGTATGATCGACCTGTGTCAATAAATCCTGGACCTTGATAACATATATGCTTAACCATGCACACTACAGATTGATGCAAGCATGTTTTCTGTGAAGGACCGAAAATTATCATGACATGGCCATAGCATGGGTCATTATTACTATTGGTACAGAAACACTCTCGCTTCCCACATAATTTATCCACAACAAAATATACAGGTTGCAAGGAATTTTATGATAATAGGTGTTAAAACTGACTATACCCATCTGACAGGTAACAAGAGATGGCCAAAGGACATAAATGCAGCAAATGTTTGGTAATATATTTAAAGGTGTCAAGACGCCACATTACCGGTCATTCAGATAGTTGTGAATGTTGCTCATTAAATAACTACAGTACTGATACTCCATATTAAGAGCATTGATTTGCCATTAAAATGAATTCTGTAATAACGTGTCAGTGACAATCGAACACTGCGATTTTAATGTTTCACGTGTTCACAATTTAATTAATCCATCTTTATGGATTAAAACAAATAATAACATTGGGAATTAAATCATATTTGATTGCATTCCGTTATCAAACATAGTCTGAAGACATTTCCAGCACAATAGGGTCAGGAGGGGGGTTGTATGAATCAGTGCAGGATGGATAGATGGGGGGGGGGGGGCTTGAGAAGGCAATCGGTGCGGATTGGATGGATTGAGGCAGGGGAATTAGTGCGTGTTGGTTGGAGTAGGTAAAATTGTGAGGGGAGAGCGCGGGGGATGTCAGTGGGGTTGAATGGGGGGGGGGGGGGGGGATCTGTGCAGGATGGATGGGGGGAGCAGTGCAGGATGAAGGGGTGAGCAGTGCAGGATGGATGGGAAAGGGGTTCAGTACAGGATGAATTGGGGGACCAGTGTAGGATTGATGGGGAGTGGCAGGAGAATCAATGCGAGGTGGATAGGGAGATCAGTGCAGGATGAATAGATGGGGGGGGGGGGGGAGGGTTGGGGAGCACAGGGAATGTCAGTGAGGACTGAATAGAGGCAGGAATGGGGATCAGTGCGGGATGGAGAGGAGGGGTCTCAGGATGGTGAATCTCTGGAACTCTCTGCCACAGAGGGTAGTCGAGGCCAGTTCATTGGCTATATTTAAGAGGGAGTTAGATGTGGCCCTTGTGGCTAAGGGGATCAGAGGGTATGGAGAGAAGGCAGGTACAGGATACTGAGTTGGATGATCAGCCATGATCATATTGAATGGCGGTGCAGGCTCGAAGGGCCGAATGGCCTACTCCTGCACCTAATTTCTATGTTTCTATAAGAGGAGCGGAGGGGGCGTACGAGAGAGAGAGAGGAAGGGGAAGAGGAGGTGGGAAGGAATGCCAGCGCTCCTTGGACAACACCTGTCAGGCACGCAAATAGCAACCAAAATATAGAGGGGACCGCGGACAGAATATCTTGGCGGCCGCGCGCGCATGCGCACACTCACACACACGCGCGAGGCTTCGGAGGCTTCTGTGAACGGTAATTTCAGCTCAACTGCCCGTCTCGCCTACAGCCCTGTCTCAATCCAGACATGGCTGTTGGTTAACCTGGCGGGACAGGCAGAGTGAGCTGGGTTTTACGCTAGCTGTGGGCCTGGGGGCATCGTGCCCGTCTGACTCCCGACGCCTCTGGCCACCCCCGGGCATGTGGAGGCTCTCGAGTGGGTGGGGGTGGGGCGGGCGGGGATGGTCCAGTGGCGGTTCGGCAGCGATTGCAGCGCCGGAGAGCCGGGATCGATCCTGGCTGCGGTGCAGGTCTGCCGAGAGTGTTTTTGCACGTCTCCCTCCTCCGCGCTCTATCCTCAGCCTCCCCTCCCTCCTACTCTACTTCCGCCTCTGACCTACACCTCCCTCCTCCAAGGGTCTGTTTTGAAAGCGCCGTTGGCGGAGTGGCAGCAGCGGCCGGACCCGCGGAGTTACTCCAGGGTTTTGTGTCTATCTTCGGTATATACCAAGTTGCCAAGCCGGGCAAAATGACTCGCTGTTTAGGTTGCCCAGCGGCACTTTGAGTGGTCTGTGGCACCCGGGCAACCGTTAATTTCGAGCCCTGATTTGATGTGGGGAATGGAAAATTAAGTAGAAAGTAAGTATCTACAGACTTGTTAACTTAAGAACAGTTGCTGATAAATGTAATGAAATATATCAAAGCCAATGACAGCACTTGGACAAGTATGAACTGATTAAAGAGAAATTGGTAATATATGGATCATGTGTAAATTGCAACAAAGGATCATGGACGATGAAGAGATGGAGTACAGAAAGAAGATAGAGAACTTAATGACATGGTGACAGGACACTAACTTCTCCCTCAATATCAGCAAAATGAAGGAGTTAGTTATCGACAGGAAGCATGGTGCAGTACGTGCCCCAATCAGCATCAATGGAAACAAAGTGAAATATTTTAGAGCTTCAAGTTCCTTGGCATTAATATTACCAACGATCTGTTGGGGACCAGCCACATTGATGCAACAGACAAGAAGGCATGCCAGAACCTCTAGTTCCTTAGGAGACTGTGGAAATGCAGAAGGTACAGAAGCATGAAAGCACATACCACCAGACTGAGGAAAAGCTTCTTCCTCTCTGGTGTCAGGCTTCTGAAAGGTCCTTGCATAAGCTAGGGCACTGTCTGATTCTGCTATACACCACTGCAAACATTGCAGATGAACAAATAGCGCTTTAGATGCATAGTAAATTATAACTTTCTGTTCCCTTTATCACAAAGGACATAAACAAAAAGTGTATGGATCAAATAATGTTGAATGAACTTCAATAAACCCCACTGTAAGGTCATCTTTTTTGGATCTCAAATATAGAGAAATTGGAAATTTTCTTAAATGACAAATGGCTCAATCTTGTGTCGAAACAAATCTAAGAGTCCAAATTTAAAAGTTGTAAGAATCGCCATTCATTGTTTTTTAATGTAATTAAAAACGTTAATGCAGTTCAAATAAGAGTGATGAATGTGATATTTGACAGTACAGCACAGAAACAGACCTACAGCCCACTGTGCCTGTGCCGACCATGCTGAAAATTAAACTAATACTATCTGCCTGCACATGTTCTGTGTCCTTCTATAGCCTGTTTATTTGCCGATCAAAAAACGTAAAACAGAGCTACCACATCTGGTTCTACCATCTCATCTGGCAGCATGTTCCAGGTTCCGACCATTTCTCTGTGTAAAAAAAAATCTAATAATGCTCATAAATCGCGCTCCTGACCTCCCATCTAAATCATTGGAGACTTTTGAACTATCTTTAATCACCCTTTATTTTGCACTAAATGTTGTACTCTTTTTCAGTGGATGGCTTATTGCAATCATGTATAGTCTTTTCTTTGACTGGATAGCACACAAAAGTTTTCAATGTAACTTAGTACATGCGACAATAATAAACTACACTAATCTTCTTTATACTTTCCTCTTTTGCCTTACACCTCTCACTTCTAGTATTTTCCATTTCTATCCTGGGAAAAAAAATCTGCCCTATCTATGTCTTTTATAATTTTATATACTTCTATCACATTGCCTCTCAGCCGCCGATTTTTTCCCAGAGCATTCTTTTCTGCTGGATATTCCAAGCACTGAATAAACTTATTTAAAAGTTTAAAACAACTAGCATTAAAAAATCATATCATGGCTGAATAGCAATATTATGGGGGTTTCAAACTGTATAGGTCAAACAGATGCACAACAACACAATAACAACCCTGGAACGGAGTTAAAAAAATGAGATAAATAGCAAGCACAGTACTCTATTAATAATTAAAGATAGACACAAAATAAATAATTTAACTTAATTACAATAAAAGCCCCCATTTCCTCAGATAAAATGGCACAGCATTTTGGTGGTGACATTCAATAAACAATCATCATGTACCTAATTTGTAATGAGATGTGTTCAATTGTAAAGAACTTACTGAAGAGAACCAGTTGCCTAATTGGTCGATGTCTTTGATATAAGCATGGTAATGGCCTCCATAGCAACCTCCTTTGTGAATGATTACAGAAAAAAGTTCATATTCAGTGCCTGGCAGGTTATCCTATGAAACAACAAAAAAAGAAATTCAAGGTGATATTCATTAGTGAGTCGGTGGGACACAGGAATCACCTGTTCCTCTTCAGATTCTGAACAAGCAGATGAAACTTCAGTCTAATATCTCAAATGAAAGAGATCTCGTTTGCATCCCAGATGTAGTTGCACTCCTTGGCAACACACTGAAATGTCTGTCTAGTTTACATACTGGACTGGTCTCTACTAGAATGAGATATTCCCCTTCTTCCATCCATCCATCTACCACTTTCACTGCCACCTAAATTAACTAGTTTTATCTCAATCGCAATTCTGAAGAATGATCGAGACCTGAAAACCAAACTGTTCCTCCTTCCACAAATACTGCCTGATCTGCTGAGTGTTTCTAGAATTTTCTGTTTATATTTCTGAGTTCTAGCACATGTTCGAATGTTTTCTACTTCCCATTTAATTGATAGCACTGGATGGTCACGCTAGGTGAGGCAGAGAAGAAAGCAGAATAAGTTACATTCTGAAAGCACCAAATCCAAAACCTTGTCAAAATAGGTCATATTTCTTATTTTAGTAGCAAAACATTTTTGAAAGAATTAAAACAGTTAATTAACTTAAAGTAAATGAAAAACATTAAAAACAATTAAAATTGCACAGGGTGGCCATGATAATTTCATGCTCTGTTGCTATACCCGAACAGCGGTCAGAAACTTGTAACTTGCACATTCACTCATGCAGGGACACAAACCCCAAACTTTCTTGTACTGATGCACATAAATCCTGGTTGTTCTGCATGCAAAGGTCAGCATTTGCAAGCTAAATCATGTCAAGAACTCCTTCAATGCTGGAGTACCATCAAAAGATACACTATACCAACTCTATAGTGATTCTTCCATAGTAGAATTTACCACTGCATCCTCAGAGACATACCAGATCTTAGATATGGACTAATGTATCCAGCCAAACTAAGGGTCACATACAGAGAGTCCGAACGTTTCTTCACCGACCCAGAAGAAGCATTTAAGTATGCGCAAGACTTTGCAAAGGACAAGTAGGATAAGTAACACTTTGCATAGCTTTGTCATGAAAATACATCGAGCTGACTTTACCAGATTACTAGCAGGGCTATGTTTTATTTACTGCTTGTTATATTGTGTGTTTAAATCACTCCTTCTGTATGCATTTATAACGGGGATATAAAAGTTGTAAGGGTTTCCAAAGGGCTTATAAGTTTATAATGGGTTTAAAAATTTTCGTATAAGATGGCCGACAGGCTGCTAAGCCTAGGCTAAGATTAGAGATAGAAATGGAATGTATGTGAAAAATGAAGGAGGAGAGGGAGGGCACGGGGGAGAGACGGAGAGGGAGAAGCAAGAAAGTGGGATGCCCAGGGAGCGGGCAGAGGTCAATAGAGAAAGAGGGGTCAAGCAAGTGTAGACAGGCATTGGGTATTGTAGCAAGATGTGCGGAAGGTTAGAGATTATATTAGAATGATTGGGGAAGTTGGTCGGGGATTGATGGGTGTTTGAGAAGGGAGAAGAGAGCGATCTCGCTCTCTGCTGAACTGCTGGAGGTACTAATACATTCCTTTAAGTCTACCGATTTTAAATCGGCTATGTATTTAACATATCAATTTCACTAAGCAAGTTAATAAGTTTTATATATTAATCTAATTATCAAATATTCACTTAATATGTATGGTATAAAAAGATATCTAATTCTCCCAGAGGAAATTATTTACTGATCTTCCTGTTTTTTCTTTGCTATACTCTATGTTGCTTTTTTGTAGTATTACTCTGCAAGGGGCGGAGCTAATTGAAACTAACATCTACGGAAGTTTACAAGAATTATCCCAACAGTGGGTGGGTCACACGCACAGTATCTCTATATGCTGTGATTTTTTTACGTTTAAAATTTTTTTTTAGCCTATCTGTCACACTCTTTATCTATTCTTTTTAAGGCACTTTTTCTTGGGAAATACTTGCAGGGCTTTGGAATTGGGCTCGCCCACCCAGCAACCAAAAGTTTTATTTTAAATATTGTGTTACTCCATCTGAAACAGGGGAAACCATGTAAGCTTTAATGCAAGACGATCCTTTTAGGAAAACTGGAGGAATTACCTTTTGTATTTGGAACATCAGGGGTGTTAATGAGCCAATTAAAAGGGGTAAGGTCTTAGCCCACCTAAAATCAATTAATGCTGATATAATATTTTTTACAGGAGACGCATAGAAACATAGAAATTAGGTGCAGGAGTAGGCCATTCGGCCCTTCGAGCCTGCACCGCCATTCAATATGATCATGGCTGATCATCCAACTCAGTATCCCGTACCTGCCTTCTCTCCATACCCTCTGATCCCCTTAGCCACAAGGGCATCTCAAGGATGGAGCTCATAACAGGCTGAAGACTAACTGGATTGGCCAACTATATCATTCTACTTTTCTTTCTAAAGCTAGAGGTACTGCAACCATAATTCGTAAAGGCATACCATTCAAACACAAAGCCACGATAGCCGATAAGGAGGGTAGCTACATTATCAAGTCAAGTCAAGTCAAATTTATTCGTCATATACACATACGAGATGTGCAGTGAAATGAAAAGTGGCAATGCTTGCGGACTTTGTGCAAAAAACAAACAAACTACAAACAGAATGGAACAGAATCACATGTTCTTTTACATATTAAATATTGTGTGCGGAAGGAAAAAGGAAAAAACAGCAACAAAAAACAGCAATTTTTTTTAAAAACAGTAGAATGGTACAGTAAAGTTAGTCCCTGGTGAGATAGTTTACAGTGCTAATGGCCTCTGGGAAGAAACTTCTTCTCAACCTCTCCGTTCTCACAGCATGGCAACGGAGGCGTTTGCCTGACTGTAGCAGCTGGAACAGTCCGTTGCAGGGGTGGAAGGGGTCTCCCATGATCTTATTGGCTCCCATGATCTTATAGTATCTGGGGAGTTATATTCAACCCCACTTACTATGGTGAATACCTACACCCCCAATTTTGACAACCCACAATTTTTTAATAAAATAACACAATCTCAGACTTCACCCAACAAAATCTGATAATTGGAGGAGACTTCAATTGTGTTCTGGACCAATATCTGGATAAATCCTCACACCAAAGGAGATATAATACAAAATCAAAATCTAGCGAACTCCTAAACACTTATATCAAAAATACAAATATAACCGATGTATGGAGGATTGCGAATCCATCCGGAAGAGAATATTCTTTTTATTCAGCCGTGCACAAAATGTATACACGTATTGATTACTTTCCGGTGGACACAAAACTAATCCCTTTTATAACAAATTCCAAATATCATAATAATATTATTTCTGATCATTGTCCCTTAACATTCTCCTTAAAATTAGAAAGAATGCACAATAAAAAAATGTTCTGGAGATGTAATCCTCAAATATTAACCGATCCAGCTTGCTGTGAATATTTGAAGCAACAGATGGAATTATTTTATGAGACAAATTAAAGCATGGAATAATCTCCACCCAACTATAGTTACCCAACCAGATGCAACTAAATTTAAAGTAGCTCTTTCTTCCCAATAACCCTTTCTGGTTTAAGCCCTCCCTTCACCACCTCCAGTTTAAATTCCATTTGGAATATTTTGGAGGACGAAGAAACCAAGAAAATGACACACCAAGTATTTTGGCCTCTGTATTATGGGAATCTTTTAAGGCCTTTATTAGAGGTTCTATTATCTCATATCAAGCGTATCAAAATTTAAAAAAACAGGATGGAACAATTGGAATTAGAAGAACAGATTAGACAGCTTGATTTAGAAAATGCTGCCAATCCTTCTATTGACAAACACAATAAGATAGCATTATTAAAATGTAAGTTAAATCAGATTCTCCCTGCAAGAGTTATCAAGTTATTTCAATATACTAGGCAAAAAAACTTTGAATTCGGTGACAAACCACACAAACATCTGGCACGTCAGTTGAGAAAAATGGAAAAAGATCATACCATTCAAAAAAATCAGATCAGAAAAAGGTGAGCAGCTTACACACCCTAAAGATATTAATGAAAGATTTTTACAGTTCTATCAAAATTTATACACATCTAAAACTTCAGTAGAAACTATAAAGGTTAAAGGAGGACACAAACAATCTTCCTGATGTACTAGTGGCCAGAGGATCTGGGGTGACGGAGGAACTGAAGGAAATCCACATTAGGCAGGAAATGGTGTTGGGTAGACTGATGGGACTGAAGGCTGATAAATCCCCAGGGCCTGATGGTCTGCATCCCAGGGTACTTAAGGAAGTGGCTCTAGAAATCGTGGACGCATTGGTGATAATTTTCCAATGTTCTATAGATTCAAGATCAGTTCCTGTGGATTGGAGGGTAGCTAATGTTATCCCACTTTTTAGGAAAGGCAGGAGAGAGAAAACAGGGAATTATAGATGTTAGCCTGACATCTGTGCTGGAGAAGTGGCTGGGGAAGCTGCTGGAGTCAATCATAAAAGATGAAATAGCGTTAATTTGGATAGCAGTAACAGGATCGGTCAGACAGCATGGATTTACGAAGGAGAAATCATGCTTGACTAATCATCTGGAATTTTTTGAGGATGTAACTAGGAAAATGGACAAGGAAGAGCCAGTGGATGTAGTGTACCTAGACTTTCAGAAACCATTTGATAAGATCCCACATAGGAGATTAGTGGGCAAAATTAGGGGACGGTATTGGGGGTAGAGTGCTGACATGGATAGAAAATTGGTTGGCAGACAGGAAAAAAAGAGTAGGGATTAACGGGTCCCTTTCAGAATGGCAGGCAGTGACTAGTGGGGTACCGCAAGGCTCTGTGCTGGGATCGCGGCTATTTACAATATACATCAATGATTTAGATGAAGGGATTCAAAATAACATTAGCAAATTTGCAGATGACACAAAGCTGGGTGACAGTGTGAACTGTGAGGAGGATGCTATGAGAATGCAGAGTGACTTGGACAGGTTGGCTGAGTGGGCAGATGCATGGCAGATGCAGTTTAATGTGGATAAATGTGAGGTTATCCACTTAGGTAGCAAAAACAGGAAGGCAGATTATTATCTAAATGGTGTCAAGTTGGGAAAAGAGGAAGTAGAACGGGATCTGGGGGCCCTTGTTCATCAGTCAATGAAATAAGCATGCAAGTACAGCAGACTTGCGAATGGCACGTTGACCTTCATAACAAGAGGACTTCAGTATAGGAGCAAAGGGTATAGGGCCCTAGTGAGACCACCCCTGGAGTATTGTGTGCAGTTGTGGTCCCCTAATTTTAGGAAGGACATTATTGTTATTAAACATAGAAAATAGGTGCAGAAGGAGGCCATTCGGCCCTTCGAGCCAGGGAGTGCAGCGTAGGTTTACAAGGTTAATTTCCGGAATGGCGAGACGGTCATATGCTGAGAGAATGGAGCGGCTGGGCTTGTATACTCTGGAGCTTAGAAGGATGAAAGAGGATCTTATTGAAACGTATAAGTTTATTAAGGTTTTGAACACGCTAGAGACAGGAAACATGTTCGCGATGTTGGGCGAGTCCAGAACCAGGGCCACTGTTTAAGAATAAGGGGTAAGCCATTTAGAACGGAGGTGAGGAATCACTTTTTCCACACAGAAAGTTGTGAGTCTGGGGAATTCTCCGCCTCAGAGGGCGGTGGAGGCCGGTTCTCTGGATACTTTCAATAGAGAGCTGGATAAGGCTGTTAAAAATAGCGGAGTCAGAGGATATGGGGAGAAGGCAGGAATGGGGTACTGATTGGGGATGATCAGTCATGATCACATTGAATGGCGGTGCTGGCTCGAAGGGCCAAATGGCGTACTCCTGCACCTATTGTCTACTGTCTAAATACTGATAATCGTATCACAATTCATATAAGCATTGCAGCCAAGCATCAACATTCCAAAGACACATTCTAATACCTCTCCTTGCCTCATCCAGACACGACTGTAATGATTATTATATTTCTCACAGCGGGTGAGGCAGCATCTATGGAGCGAAGGAAATAGGCGACGTTTTGGGTCGAGACCCTTCTTCAGTCTGAAGAAGGGTCTCGACCCGAAAGGTCGCCTATTTCCTTCGCTCCAGATGCTGCCTCACCTGCTGAGTTTCTCCAGCAATTTTGTCTACCTTCGATTTTCCAGCATCTGCAGTTCCTTCTTAAACATTGCTGGACTCTGGTCCTGTACACGGGGGGGAAATGGAGGAGGACTGGCCAAATTTTTGTGCCTTCCACCACAGTGATGAATGCTGTGGTGGATGTTTGTGTTACAGTTTTATTGTGTGTTCTTTATTATTGTACTGCTGCTGACAACCCAAATTTCCATCAACCCTGGTTGTGTGGCAATAAATTATATCTAATATCTAATCTAATATTTCTCACAACCATCAAACTTGCAAATTTCCATAGATGCACACTGATTCTAGGTTACCTGTAAGGAATTCAGATAAAACTTAAAATTCCTCTGCCTCACGTGTATGTTTTTGTTAAACCAATTCAACTATAAAAATAGGATAAAACTAAACAAAATAATCAATGCAGAAAAAAGTCATTTCACAAGAGTTAAATCTTGAAATTGGAAAGTAAAGAATTTGTGACTTACATGCTCACAGAATGGCTGCATATCAAGTCTGACAGGAAAGGAGTACCCTCCCGTCTCCTTGTACCGCTCGCACTTGGCAAAATCAAAGTTGAAACGTAGCAATGAAATGGTCAGGAACGTGGGAAGGTGCCGTATTTTTGCTGACTGAAGAAAAGAGTTTGGGCCAGGTTAGTTAAACTTGAGTAAAACTATCAATTATATCCAATATGCACACAAAATGCTGGAGTAACTCAGCAGGACAGGCAGCATCCCTGGAGGGAAGGAATGGGTGACGTTTTGGGTCGAGACCCTTCTTCAGACCGAAGAGGCTTGACCCGAAACGTCACCCATTCCTCTCCAGAGATACTGCCTGATCCACTGAGTTACTCCAGCATTTTGGGTATCTTTGGTTTAAACCGGCATCTGTAGTTCCTTCATACAAAATTATATCCCATGCTTATGCTCCGACGATTCTGCAGCAAAAGTTGAAATATCAGCAACGCTTCTCCAAGTATAAATACAAAGGTTAGTACAGAAAGGAGATGGAGAACAGTGGCATTTTGGCTGGACAATTAGCTCTCTCTCAATGTCAACAAGAAACATGATGGAGCAGATGCCCAGTCAGCATTAATGGTGCCCAAATAGAAATAGTCAAGTGCCTTGGCCTTGATATTACCAACGACCTGTTGTGGAGACAAGCACACCAACACCTCTACTTAATGAGGAAACAGAGGAAATTTGTCATGTCTCCAGTGACCTTTACAGATTTCTACAGATGCACCACAGAGAGCATACTGTATATGATGGAACTGCAGATGCTGGTTTATACCAAAGATAGACCCAAAATGCTGGAGTAACTCAGCGGATCAGGCAGCATCTCTAGAGAAAAAGATTAGGTGATGTTTATAGCTGCTCATTGCATAGATTCTTGGTTACTTGAAGAGAATTCAAATTAAAGTCATAGAATTCCTCTGCCTCACATGTATTTGCTTATTTTAACGTTATTTAACCCAGAAGACTTCTGACCCGAAATGTCACCTATTCATTTTCTCCAGAGATAGTGCCTGAACGCTGAGTTACTCCAGCATTTTGTGTCTGTCGATCTGTGGAAAGCATACTGTCGGATTTCATCACAGCTTGGTTTGGGATTAGCTCTGCAGAGTTTTCGACGCATCGAATCCAAAACACAGACCACTTCCCACCACTGACACCATCAAGACTCGCACTGCCTCGGAAAAGCAGCCAACATAAGCATCCATATTACCAGACTCCAGAACAGCTTCCTCCCCTCTGCTATAAAGCTTTTGAATGATAGAAAGATCAGCTGTACTGCTCGACTCACCTTTATCCCATAGAGGACATTGGACTTTGCCTAACAACCTGATGCACTACAATGCTGAGAACTATATTATGTACTTTGTATCTTTTCTTTTGCTTTATATCTATTATACTTAAGTTTGAACTAATGTGTTTCTATGTATGGTATATCTGGTCTGATTGATTAGTTGCAATCTCCAATATATGCCAAACAGTGAGACTTTTAAGTATACTAAATATCTGTTTTTTGAATAAAGTTATTTATTGAATGTTATGATTAATCACTGAATAGAAGAAACAGATTCACACAATACAGATAAGGGGCTGTATCTGTACTGTGTGACTATTTCTCCTTTTCGGTGACTAATATTAGCGTCATACTAACCAGATACAGCCCCTACAGCTCACTGCGTCATATAAACCATCAAGCACCTATTTATAATAATCCCATTTATCACTTAGCCTTCGAAGTGCTTGCCTATTTACTTTTAAATAAATGTCTCCGCATCTCACACATACTATATAGCATTAGAAATGTTTCCTACTATCTACGTGGGATAATCTCATTAATCCTTTCATAACTTTGTCAGATTCCTATTTAGCCTCCTCACTCCAGCGAAACAAACCCAACATATCCAGTTTCTCATCATTGAAACTCTCCATCCCAGACAGCATCCTGGAAAATCTCTTCAGCACCTCTTCAATGCAATCACAGGTGGGCGGCACATTGGCGCAGCGGTACAGTTGTTGCCTTATATGCAGCTCTTGCAGCGTCGGAGACCCGGGTTCGATCCTGACTACTGGTGCTGTCTGTATGGAGTTTGTACGTTCTCCCTGTGACTGCGTGAGTTTTCTCCAAGATCTTCGGTTTCCTCCCACACTCCAAAGACGTACAGGTAAGTAGGTAAATTGCCTTGGTAAATGTAAAAAATGTCCTTGGTGTGTGTAGGATAGTATTAATATGCGGGGGTTCGTTGATCGGCGCGTTCTCGGTGGGTCGAAGGGCCTGTTTCCGCATTGTATCGCTAAACTAAACCAAACATCCTTCCAGAACTGGTGACCAGAACTGTACACAGTAGTTCAGCTGTGATCTGACCAATGTGTTATGATGTTGCACTATAATCGCCCAGCTCTAATATTTTATACCCTGGGCAACGAAAGGAAGTATTGTGTGCCTTTTCTTCACCAGGGCAGCACAGTGACACAGCAGTAGAGCTGCTGCCTCACAGTGCCAGTGACCAAGGTTCCATCCTGACGTTGGGTGCTGTCTGTGTGGAATTTGCACATTCTCCCTGTGACTGCGTGGGTTTTCTCTGGTTTCCTCCCACATCCCAAAGACATGCAGGTTTGTAAGTTAATTGGCTTCTGTAATTTGCCCCTAGTGCATAGGATGCAAATGTGGGATAACATTGAACTAGTGTGAACAATGATCGATGGCCGGCCTGGACTCAGTAGGCTGAAGGGCCTGTTTCCACACTACATCTCTAAACAAATCTCTATTACCTACCTGCACGGTCACCTTCAGGGATCCTTGATCTTATTTACTAAGATCCCTCTGTTCCTCTATACTCTTTAGACCCCTCTTCTTTTTCTATCTCATGCCCTTATCATAGAGTCATAGAGTGATACAGCGTGGAAACAGGCCCTTCGGCCCAACTTGCCCACACCGGCCAACATGTGCCAACTACACTAGTCCCACCTGCCAGCCCATATCCCTCCAAACCTGTCCCATCCATGCTATCAATCCATATTATCAAACCTCACAAAATTTATCATCTCACATTTTCTCACTTAAATTCCATCTGCTCATCCCATGCACTGAACAACATCATGCTGTAACCCAAGACTATTCTCCTCACTATCAACACCATTACCAATTCTTGTGCCATCTGATGAGGAAGGGTTAGTTAGCAGTCTAATGAGGAAGGGTTAGTTAGCAGTCTTGTTATGCGCGGCCCCTTGGGCAAGAGTGACCATAATATGGTTGAGTTCTTCATTAGGATGGAGAGTGACATAATTAATTCAGAAACAAGGGTCCTGAACTTAAAGAAAGGTAACTTTGAGGGTATGAGACGTGAATTGGCCAAGTTAGACTGGCGATTGATTCTTAATGGGTTGACGGTGGATATGCAATGGAAGGCATTTAAAGACTGCATGGATGAACTACAACAATTGTTCATCCCAGTTTGGCAAAAAAATAAATCAGGGAAGGTAGTGCATCCGTGGATAACAAGGGAAATCAGGGATAGTATCAAAACAAAAGATGAAGCGTACAAATTAGCCAGAAAAAGCAGCCTACCAGAGGACTGGGAGAAATTCAGAGACCAGCAGAGGAGGACAAAGGGCTTAATTAGGAAAGGGAAAATAGATTATGAAAGAAAACTGGCAGGGAACATAAAAACTGACTGCAAAAGCTTTTATAGATATGTGAAGAGAAAAAGATTAGTTAAAACAAATGTAGGTCCCTTGCAGTCAGAAACGGGTGAATTGATCATGGGGAACAAGGACATGGCAGACCAATTGAATAACTACTTTGGTTCTGTCTTCACTAAGGAAGACATAAATAATCTGCCGGAAATAGCAGGGGTCCGGGGGTCAAATGAGATGGAGGAACTGAGTGAAATCCAGGTTAGCCGGGAAGTGGTGTTAGGTAAATTGAATGGATTAAAGGCCGATAAATCCCCAGGGCCAGATAGGCTGCATCCCAGAGTACTTAAGGAAGTAGCCCCAGAAATAGTGGATGCATTAGTGATAATTTTTCAAAACTCTTTAGATTCTGGAGTAGTTCCTGAGGATTGGAGGGTAGCTGATGTAACACCACTTTTTAAAAAGGGAGGGAGAGAGAAAACAGGGAATTACAGACCAGTTAGTCTAACGTCGGTAGTGGGGAAACTGCTAGAATCAGTTATTAAAGATGGGATAGCAGCACATTTGGAAAGTGGTGAAATCATTGGACAAAGTCAGCATGGATTTATGAAGGATAAATCATGTCTGACGAATCTTATAGAATTTTTCGAGGATGTAACTAGTAGAGTGGATAAGGGAGAACCAGTGGATGTGTTATATCTGGACTTTCAGAAGGCTTTCGACAAGGTCCCACATAAGAGATTAGTATACAAACTTAAAGCACACGGTATTGGGGGTTCAGTATTGATGTGGATAGAGAACTGGCTGGCAGACAGGAAGCAAAGAGTAGGAGTAAACGGGTCCTTTTCACAATGGCAGGCAGTGACTAGTGGGGTACCACAAGGCTCAGTTCTGGGACCCCAGCTATTTACGATATATATTAATGATTTGGACGAGGGAATTGAATGCAACATCTCCAAGTTTGCTGATGACACGAAGCTGGGGGGCAGTGTTAGCTGTGAGGAGGATGCTAGGAGGCTGCAAGGTGACTTGGATAGGCTGGGTGAGTGGGCAAATGCATGGCAGATGCAGTATAATGTGGATAAATGTGAGGTTATCCACTTTGGTGGCAAAAACAGGAAAGTAGATTATTATCTGAATGGTGGCCGATTAGGAAAGGGGGAGATGCAACGAGACCTGGGTGTCATGGTGCACCAGTCATTAAAAGTAGGCATGCAGGTCCAGCAGGCAGTGAAGAAGGCGAATGGTATGTTAGCATTCATAGCAAAAGGATTTGAGTATAGGAGCAGGGAGGTTCTACTGCAGTTGTACAGGGTCTTGGTGAGACCACACCTGGAGTATTGCGTACAGTTTTGGTCTCCTAATCTGAGGAAAGACATTCTTGCCATAGAGGGAGTACAGAGAAGGTTCACCAGACTGATTCCTGGGATGGCAGGACTTTCATATGAAGAAAGACTGGATAGACTCGGTTTGTACTCGCTAGAATTTAGAAGATTGAGGGGGGATCTTATAGAAACGTACAAAATTCTTAAGGGGTTGGACAGGCTAGATGCAGGAAGATTGTTCCCGATGTTGGGGAAGTCCAGTACAAGGGGTCACAGTTTAAGGATAAAGGGGAAATCTTTTAGGACCGAGATGAGGAAAACTTTTTTCACACAGAGAGTGGTGAATCTCTGGAATTTTCTGCCGCAGAAGGTAGTTGAGGCCAGTTCATTGGCTATATTTAAGAGGGAGTTAGATGTGGCCCTTGTGGCTAAGGGGATCAGAGGGTATGGAGAGAAGGCAGGTACAGGATACTGAGTTGGATGATCAGCCATGATCATATTGAATGATGGTGCAGGCTCGAAGGGCCGAATGGCCTACTCCTGCACCTATTTTCTATGTTTCTATGTAATCATATTTCCTGCATTCATATCCAAATCATGAATGTGTATGACAAGCACTAAGGGTCCCAGCACAGATAGACAATAGACAATAAACAATAGGTTCAGGAGTAGGCCATTTGGCCCTTCGAGCCAGCACCGGCATTCAATGTGATCATGGCTGATCATCCCCAATCAGTACCCCGTTCCTGCCTTCTCCCCATATCCCCTGACCGCTATTTTTAAGAGCCCTATCTAGCTCTCTATTGAAAGCATCCAGAGAACCTGCCTCCACTGCCCTCTGAGGCAGAGAATTCCACAGACTCACCACATCTCTGTGAGAAAAATTGTTTCCTCGTCTCCGTTCTATATGGCTTACTCCTTATTCTTAAACTGTGGCCCCTGGTTCTGGACTCGCCCAACATCGGGAACATGTTTCCTGCTTCTAGCACGTCCAAGCCCTTAACAACCTTATATGTTTCAATGAGATACCCTCTCATCCTTCTAAACTCCAGAGTGTACAAGCCCAGCTGCTCCATTCTCTCAGCATATGACAGTCCCGCCATCCAATTAACCTTGTAAACCTATGCTGCACTCCCTCAATAGCAAGAATGTCCTTCCTCAAATTAGTGGACCAAAACTGCACACAATACTCCAGGTGTGGTCCCACTGGGGCTCTGTACAATTGCAGAAGGATCCCTATGGTATATTACTGGTCACAAGTTTGCAATCACAGAAATTCCAGTTTATAGCCTACTCCTCAATCCGTTTTTGTGTGCACCGATTCCAACTAAGAATTAATTTTAATCAAATGAAAGACATATGTTTTGCAGTCAGCAACAAATAGATAAGGCTTGATGTTCCCTTGAACATCCACAAAGATGAATTGATATCTATCGAACAGTCCCTTTCTAGGTGTTATTGTCAGATCCAAGGAATTCTTGATGATTAACAAACCATGGGTTACCCTATTCTCTAAATGAAAATATAGCATTTTAATAGATAACAAGTGTGCAAGTTGAAATAAAAATATCAGTAATCAAATGCATTAATATGCAGTTTCACTCCAGTAATGCAATGTTATCCTTAACGACAATTTATGATAGCTATTTACGAGATGCAGAGCTTCCTTTCCATTCTTGTCAAGTTAAGCAAAAAAAGACTGGATGAAATGGGTGTTTTCCCTTGATATTCAAGTGCAACTATGACAAATAACTAACTTCAATTCAATGAACCACGAAATAATATTTTGCACCATGACAGTACTTTCAATCCTAAATTTCATATGGTAATTCCTAATTGCCTGACAATCAAAAAACTGAGTAATACTCATCCACCAGTTAATTTTCAATCTCAATGATTTATCTTCATCTTTACTAGCTGAGAATCCATTTGCAAACAATATTTTAAAGCCTGAAATTCACAAATAAAATAAATTAATTTTCTACTATAGAATCAGTTATTCCTTGATAATTAGGAGATTTAAAAAAGGCAAAATCATCATCTTGAGATACTTAGGAAATGGATTTAGAATTGATGAGTGTTCAAGAATTCTTTTTCACAAGTATAACATCTATTTACATTAGTGTATTATTTCTATTTATGTCATAGTCATAGAATGATAGTGTGGAAACAGGCCCTACGGCCCAACTTGCCAACCGGCCAACAATGTCCCAGCTACACGAGTCCCATTTGCCTGCGCTTGGTCCACATCCCTCCAAACCAGTCCTTTCCATGTACCTGTTTAACTGTTTCTTAAACAATGGGATAGTCCCAGCCTCAACTACCTCTTCTGGCAGCTTGTTCCATACACCCACCACCCTTTGTGTGAAAAAGTTGCCCCTCGGATTCCTATTAAATCTTTTCCCCTTCACCTTGACCTATGGTCCTTGATTCCCCTACTCTGCATCTACCCGATCTATTCCTCTCATGATTTGGTACATCTCTATAAGATCCCCCCCTCATCCTCCCGCACTCCATGGAATAGAAGCCCAGCCTAGTCAACCTCTCCCTATAGCTCACACCCCTAGTCCTGGCAACATCCTCGTAAATCTTTTCTGAACCCTTTCAAGCTTGACAATATCTTCCCTATAACATGGTGGCCAGAACTGAACACAATATTCTAAATGAGGTCTCACTAATGTCTTATACAACTGCAACATGACCTCCCAACTTCTATACTCAATACTCTGATGAAGGGCAAAGTAAACCTTATCCTTCAGGCCTCCAGCCTGAACGACCCGGGGGCTCGGGAGACTGCGGTGCTGCGGACTACTCACCATCGTGGGGCTGGCCGGCCTCGGAGTGTGGGGAGCGGTGGTGACTCGCTGCTGCGACTCGACTCCTGGGGCTCGGAGGCTCCAGCAACGCAGCCGCAGGTCCGGTGGACTGGGACATCGGGAGCTCGCGGGTCCGGGGGGGAGAGAGAGACTGCTTCCCGGAGCTCCCGCAACGCGACTTCTCCAGCCCGTGTCGCGGGGTTGGAACGACCTGGAGCGGGGTCATACATCACCCGGCACTGCTTCATGGCCGTGGGACATTCCAGCGCCCGCCGGGGGCTCCAACTTCGAGACTTCTAGACCGGGGAGCGGGGCCGTAAATCGCCCGGCACGGCCTAAAATGTCCCACGTCCCACGGCCATTTCCCACGGCCATGAAGCCCGCAGTGGGTCCACTGTGATGGATGTTTGTGTGAACTAAATTGTGTGTATGTCTAGGAATTGTCTTTGTTTGTATGGCTGTGGAAACAGAATTTCGTTTGAGCCCCACTGAGGCTCAAATGACAATAAAATTGTATTGTATTGTATTGTATTTACCTGCAACTTGACCTTCAAGGAACCATGCACCTGTACTCCTAGATCTCTGCTCTACAACATTATCCAGAGGCCCACCATATACTGTGTAGGTCCTGCCCTTGTTCGACGTCCCAAAATGCAACACCTCACACTTCTTTGTATTAAATTCCATCAACCATTCCTCTGCCCACCTGGCCAATCGATCCAAATCATGCTGCAATCTTTCACAACCATCTTCACTATCGGTAAAATCACTCATTTTTGTATCATCAGCACACTTGCTAATCTTGCCTTGTATGTTCTCATCCAAATCATTGATGTAGATGCCAAACAGTAACGGGCCCAGCACCAAACCCTGAAGCACACCACTTACCTTCCACCATTACCCTCTGCTTACTTACATGGAGCCAATTTGCTATCCATTCAACTATCTCCCGTTGGATCACATGCCATCTAACCTTCCAAAGCAGCCTACCATGCTGACCCTTGTCAAATGCCTTACTAAAATTCATGTACACAACATCTACAGCTCTGCCCTCATCAACCTTTTTTGGTCACGTCTTCAAGGTTTGTGAGACACGACCTCCCACGTACAAAACCATGCTGACTATCCCATATCAGCCCTTGCCCATCCAAATGCCTGTATAACCTATCCCTCAGAATACTCTCCAGTAACTTTTCAACTACAGATGTTAAGCTCACCGGCCTATAGTTCCCAGCATTTTCCCTGCAGCCCTTCTTGAAAACAGGCGCATTTGTCACCCTCCAGTCTTCCGGCACCTCTCCAGTATTTAAGGACGACTTGTAAATTTCAACCAAGGCTCCCGCAATTTCCTCTCCAGTTTCCCGCAATGTCCTCGGATATATCGGATCAGGCCCTAGAGATTTGTCTACCTTCATACACGATAGTACCTTCAGTACTTCTTCGAAGGTAACACTGACTGCTCTCAAGACACTTCCATTGACTGCCCCAAGTTCCTCCGTCCTACTGCCTTTCTGCTCGGTAAAATACAGAGGAGAAATACTCATTGAGGACCTTGCCCATCTCCTGTGGCTACACAGAGGTGACTGCTTTGATTCCTGAGAGGTCCCACTCTCTCTCTAGTTACCCTTTTCTCCCTTATGTATTTATAACATCTTTTGGGAGCAGTGTGCAGTCCTTCCTCAAAATAAAACTTTCCATACTCCGGCACAGGATATGCCCAGTGCTGGGAGAAAGAGCAGGAGAATGTCATTAAGAGGATTCGTTGACAAAGTATAGAGGCTCAAATGGGCTAATTCTATGGCACCTTGATTCCATGCAAGCTTACCTTAATTGCTTTAACCAATTTCTCACACCTTCCACACTGATAGAGATTATCATTATCAAAATGTTCTTCTTCAACATAGAGGGCATACAGGGCTTCTTCTAGTCCACTGACATCCTTCACAGCCGCAGTCAGGTCCAAAAAGTCCTCCTACCAATAATTTCCATTAGAAAAAAATAATTCCATTAGGTAAGAAAAACATTTAAAAACAGAAAACATAGAGAGAACTAAAAAAAAAACAGGTAAAGAAGAAAAAACATTGGGGGAAAAAATGCAGCATGCCTTGTGGGTGCAAAAGCATGAACTCTTACTCTAGCAAGCCCACTCTTGTTCCTACTCTTAAATAAGAATAGGAGCAAGATTGGGCTTGCTAGAGTAAGACTATGAATGCTCTGTCTAGAACAAGGCGCTAACATCCTGCCAGGTTAATAAGATAGATAGATAGATAGATAGATAGATATAATTTATTGCCACACAACCAGGGTTGGTGGAAATTTGGGTTGTCAGCAGCAGTACAATAATAAAGAACACACAATAAAACTGTAACACAAACATCCACCACAGCATTCATCACTGTGGTGGAAGGCACAAAAATTTGGCCAGTCCTCCTCCATTTCCCCCCCGTGTACAGGACCAGAGTCCAGTCAGTCCAGGATCGGCTCTTCCTCACCGGAGACCGCGGCTTTAGATTGTTGTAGGCCGCAGGCCGGCGGTCGAGATTTAAAGTCCCCGCCGCAGCCAGAAGCACCGTAGACTGCAGGGCCGGCGGTCGAAGCTCCCCTCCAGGGGTGATGGTAAGTCCATGCCGGCCCCGCGGTAGAAGTTGGCCGCGGGCCGGCAGTGATGGCTTCTTCTTCCCCCGTGTCCCCCACGAGGGATCCCGGGCTGTAGACGCCGCACCAGCTGGAGCTCTGCAGACCGCGGCTTCAGGCTGCGACTTCAGGCTGCCGGCTGCCCCGGGCCAGCGAAACGGAGCGCTCCCCTCCAGCGAGGGTCGCCCGCTCCACATCGAGAGTCCACGCTGCGCCCGCCGCTGAAGCCCCGGGCGTGTCTCCGGGAAAGGCCGCGTCGATCCTTGATGTTAGGCCGCGGGGGAGGCGACCTGGAAAAAGTCGCCTCTCCATGGAGGAGGCGACCGAAGCGGTTTCCCCCTTACCCCCCCACACCACCCCCCACACAAAAGACACGAAGAAACACAAAATACACACTTTAAAACATACTAAAAAATAAAAAAAAGCTGGAAAAACTGACGCACTGCTGACATGGCTGCACACAGAGGAGCGCCCCCAAGTATATAAACGTTCTTTCTTGGAAAAATTATCTCTGAAGATTGCAAGAGCTTTTTGTAATGATATAAGCTAGCTAACTTTTGTGCTTCTAATAGTAGGAAATATTAAATGGCTCTTTCTTTAAGACTGAAACATATTACGACTTAGGCAGAAAAAAATCTGGTTTGGCAGTTCCTGCAATTTTGTTTTCCAGTACAACACTGACATTTACAACTCAAGAATCAGTGTAGGGCTGACTTTCAGTCACATTAACATGTGCTCACAGAAACAGGTCAACAACAAAATTAATCCCCTTGTTACTCATAAATGACTGTTTTCAGATTTGCTTAAACATTAAATGGAGGTTTAATAACATTTAATGGAGATTTAATAAGTTTAAAAGTTGCACTATCAGCAAAATAACATGGCCAAGAATAGCTTTAAGGTGGAGAACTTAACTTGATTTTAAAGGGTGCAGAATGAAAGTGAACTTAATCTCGTATTAAACAATCCCAATGCATTCTCAGCATTTGAGAACAGAGTAAAACAGTGAGGAAGTTACGGTTTGTAAAATCACTGGCAGGTCTCATCTTTAATTATGGGCCAGATTTTGCTGGTTAATGAACGCATTAAAGTTCTGCACATACAGAGTCAAACATGAAGATCCAGACTGTAATGGCCAACTCAAAAATTAATTCTACAATGGTCATCCCAGCAGCAAATCTCAATCTTTCTGATATTCTCCAGCATTTATAGTGGAAGAGAAAAGTTAGTCTCAGTGTAGGATTTGTAATCTCACTGATTTCACTGGGGTTTGTTGGACATCTAGTTTTAAAAAAAGGCAAAGAT
Organism: Amblyraja radiata; assembly: GCF_010909765.2. Taxonomy (NCBI): domain Eukaryota; kingdom Metazoa; phylum Chordata; class Chondrichthyes; order Rajiformes; family Rajidae; genus Amblyraja; species Amblyraja radiata. Next base: position 46,880,497 of record NC_045962.1, on the reverse strand, counting down.
AATTTTTTTTTTTAAAGTAGCTTCAATTTAGTTTAGTATTTTCTGAGGAGTGGAGTAGCTTTTAAAAAAATGTTTAATAACCTCTAATTGTTTTTTAAATGATTTGTTTTAAATTATTTTTATGTCTTTGCATGTAAAATAATTTCAGAGATTAAAAAAAACTCTTATACCTTTGAAACCCGCAAAGGCAGTGGATGTCAAAACTTCTCAAGTGTTTCAGGGGTGGATGACTTCAGTGTACTGCTGGTGCCCTGCCATCATTTAGGACAGCAAGACAAGCCTTCTGTAACAGAAGGAGAAGGGCCAACCACAGCCAGTGACTGAGAACAGTTGGCGGATAAACCTCACCCATTGCGTTAAATTCCGGGCATCAATGCGTGAAAGAGCATGCAAGAGACTAAATAAAGTTATAGCGTGATGAGGTTAGGCAAGCTCGAGTTAGATAGGTCTCATATTTCTCAGGCTTAGTTCGACAGGCTCAGTTAGACATGCTTTCAGTTAGAGAGACCTCATATTTCTCAGATGAACACATTAGCAGAAGTAATTAAAACCATTGACATTGGCAATGGAATAATCAGGACACATTTTTTCGAGTTGAAAAATACTAAGCCTATAAGGAAAGAGCATTGCAGGGTAAGCAACAAATCAAATCTATCATGCTGACATAAACAGATCATTTAGCTTCCTTCTCTATTCTTTCATTCCATGATGCTACAGTAATGCAGTCTTTCTTCCTGCATCTTCCATTTCCTAGTAATCAAAACACCACTAAACTGTTCCAATTTTAGTTTTATTCATATGGGGCTCAACTCGTTTCCCTGTTTTTTATCATAGAAGATATCTGGTTTCCTGACAGGGTTTCCATTTTAATATATATTAGTTATCTGAACTGCTGATTGGTATCGCTTCATAGAAATCAACTCCAAGTGTGATGCTACCATTTGTGATAAATAACTATTTCTCACCTGTCTTTCACTAATGTTGTCACATTCCTCACATAATATCTTGTTAACAACTATTCCACGGTACAGTCTATTAATGAGGTTATGACCAGAGGTTCCAACTAAAGAGCTTTCCAGTGCACTGAACAGAATTCGATTTAATTCTTGCACATCATGCTGACTGGTTTCCTGTAAAATAATTTAAACATTTAATTGCACATTCAAATCAATCCTCCTCCAGAAACAGATCATTGAAGGTCTTTCAAGGATGGCAGCACATCAATGTTACATACTTCATTACCCATTCATGAGGTTTAAGTTTATGTACAGTATCACTCTGTGGCCACACTATTTTATTACAAACTGTATCCTTTGTTTCCAATCATCTACGCATCCTCCCATCGTTTCATTCTACCAGCTCAGCCCCGCTTTCTTGAACTCTCCGTGAAATTCACCCGACTAACGAAGCAACCGGAAAGTCTGCATCTTCGGTCATGCTTAGTCATCTCCTAACTTCATACTGATAGAATCAACGAAAAAGGAACCTTTTGACCACTTTGTCTATGCCAACCTAGATGCCCATCCACACATCCCATTTGCCTGCATTATTATTATTATTATTATTATTATTATTATTGCTTTATTTATATAGCACATTTTAAGTTAACTTGCATTGACACCAAAGTGCTTTACATAAATTAAATAATAAATTTACATACAAACCATAGAAAAAGGTTAAAAATAAATAAAGAAAGAAAATGGACACAACACATTATAGAGTTCAACACAAACATCCCCCCACAACAGAATCAAAAATGCCCACTGTGGGGAAAGGCAACAGAAAGTTAAGTCCTCTTCCTCTGAAACACCCGAGGTCGGGGCCCATTTGTGGCCTTGCAGCCAGTCCGATGATTTTCAGGGCCCTCTTGCCGTGAAGATGGAACACTGGCGTCGGGTGAAACAATTCCTCAAGCGGCTTGGAAAGTGGGATTATCAGTGAATCAGTGAATCCTCTTCCTCCTTCTAATTCAAGTACGTCAAAATGCCTTTTAAAAGTTGTAATTGTGTTTGCCACCATCACTTTCTCAGGAAATGTATTCAAAATATTCATCATCATCAGTATGAAAAGGTTACCACTCAAAACTCCTTTAAAATGTTTCCCTCTCAGCTTAAACCTGTGCCCTCTAGTTCTGGACTCCCTTGTCCTGTTAAAAAGATTCTATCCTATCCATGCCCCTCAATTTTATAAACTTCCATTCCAAGGTCATCCTCAACCTCTTGCATTGGGAGAACTCAGTTTATCCAATCTTCGACCGAGCGTAAACTGAGTGATCGTTCCGCCGAAAACTTGCATTCGGTCCACCAAGGCCTGCTGGATCTTCCAGTTTCTAACCATTCTAACTCCCCTTCTCATTCCCATACTGACCTTTCTGTCCTGGATTTCCTCCAGTTCCAAAGAGAGGCCACATGCAAACTGGAAGGACAGCACCTTATATTCCGCTTGGGTACCTTACAACCTAACATTATGACCATTATGTCTCTAATTTTAGATAACAAACCAACAACCACTCCCTACAACCTACAGCTATTCCTCCCTTTCCTTTTCCCCTCCCACTTCCACCCATCCCCTTCCACCTTTATTCCTTCCTCTGGCCTCACATTTCACGCTTCTAAGAGACTCTACTCAAAACGTCACCTATTCCTTTTCTCCAGAGATGCTGCCTGACCCGCTGAGTTACTCCAGCATTGTGTCTATCTTCTATCCTTATCTCTTTATCTCGGTTTTTGTTTTTTCATCTCTAGCCTTTGTCCAACCATCTGCCATAAAAAAAAAACCTCACCTGTATCACTTGCTATGCTTTATCCTGTCCCCACCTCTTCCAGATTTCTCCCACTTACTCAATTAGTCTGAAGAAGGTTCTCAACCCGCAACGTCACCCATCCAGGTTCTCCAGAAACGCAGCCTGACCCTCTGAGTTACACTAGCACATTAAGTCTTTCTTTAATCTAATCTCTTTAACTACATCCATCCATTCCAGACAAAAGGCAATCATCAATTTCCACTCTCAAAATTGCTCTGAGATATATACTATGCAGAAATAACCCATTTAACATTATACTGTTAATTAATCTGCTTTGGTTCTGCAATCAAAAATAGCCTTACTTTAAAATTCTGTCTTCTGTTTTCAAATTTTCAATTGACCCAAACCTCATCATTTTTTTGGGAAGAAAAGGGAAGCAATGCAATATAAATCATGCATGTTTTTCTCCATTCAAGCAGCTGCAACTAACTTTACTTATCCAAACTCTGTAAAAGAAAGAGAAAATCAGTTGCAAACAACTTACCTCATTACTTGTCCACCCAAAACTATCAGTTAGATCAGATGTGGATGCTGCCAACTGGTCTGCAAGCAATAATTGGGCAAAGAGTCTTTGTAGCTCCAATGGGATGACCCGCACCTGAGAAAGTGAATCAATTGGTTTCTTTAAACATTATATTTTTGTCAAATCTTGAAAATCTAACATTTTTTAACATGGGCCCGATGTAAATCAAGGAAGTGAAGAGAAACCAAGTACACGCCGACCACCGATCACCCGTACACTAGTTCTATCCCACACATTAGCGACGCAAGTCAAGAGTTTTATTCTCTCACGTCCCAGTTAGAACAATGAAATTACTTGCAGCAGCACAACAGTATATGTAAACATAGTACTCTGTAAACAATGTTATAAATGAGAAAACAAAACGGTATCTATCTATCTATCTATCTATCTATCTATCTATCTATCTATCTATCTATCTATCTATCTATCTATCTATCTATCTATCTATCTATCTATCTATCTATCTATCTATCTATCTATCTATCTATCTATCTATCTATCTATCTATCTATCTATCTATCTATCTATCTATCTATCTATCTATCTATCTATCTATCTATCTATCTATCTATCTATCTATCTATCTATCTATCTATCTATCTATCTATCTATCAATCATATAAAACTCTCGCCCCATCCGTCCGGCTGGCGTCCGGATCCCTTCCTGCCTTTCGATTTGTTACCGCCGTGCGATGTCACAATGCCCGATGCTCGCAGACGTCCAATCGCGATGCCCGACGCTCGCAGACGTCCAATCGGAACGGCTCCATTTACATGTACGGCTTCCGGCTGCATTTCTTCCTTTGATTCCCTGCAACTCCGAAACCGGACGCAGAATCGCCGACGTCTTTTCCATTTCGGTAGAGATTTCACTTTTCTTTCTAAGTATCCGCACCTCAATACATTTCGTCGTGTTTAAGTACACGTTTTTAATCAAATCCTTCCCCCCCCCCCCCCAATATTTCAAAACTAAACTGGCTTCTCACCCACAGAAGCTGCACCAGCCCCACGTTCCATCGTGTGATGTCACAATGCCCAATGTTCACATATGTCCAATCGGAATGGATTCATTTACATATGCCTATGCAGGAGCCCCAGCCAATGGTGAACGTTCCATCGTGTGATGTCACAATGCCCAATGCTCAAATACATCGTTGCCATAGAGAGGGAGTACAGAGAAGATTCACCAGACTGATTCCTGGGATGTCAGAACTTTCATATGAAGAAAATCTGGATAGACTCGCCTTGTACTCGCTAGGTTTTAGAAGCTTAAGGGGGTATCTTATAGAAACGTATAAAATTCTTAAGGGGTTGGACGGGCTAGATGCAAAAAAAATTGTTCCGGATGTTGGGGAAGACCAGAACAAGGGGTCAAAGTTTAAGGATAAGGGGGAAAGCAGAATCGCCGACACCTTTTCCATTTCGGTAGAGATTTCACTTTTCTTTCAAAGTATCCCCTCCTCATTACATTTCGTCATGTTTAAGTGCACGTTTTTAATTAAATCCTTCTCCCCCCCCCCCCCCCCCACTCCCCAGTTTTTCGAAAATAAACTGGCTTCTCACCCATACAAGCAGCCATTTCGGTAGACATTTCACTTTCCCTTCCAGCTATCCACTCCTCATTACATTTCGTTATGTTTATGTCCATTTTTTTCATTAAAACCATCACCCCCCCCCCCCCCCCCTCACTCATTTTGTCGCCTCCTGCTGGCCAGCGACCATAACGGCTGCTGGCGCCCGCAGCACAACCTCAAGCGACGCCATTTAAAAACTGCCTTTCGGGAACGGCTCTACTTCGAGGACCACGTCTCCCGTGGGGGCTACGGGTAGGCAACGGCTGCGTTGGGGCATTACACTTTTAAGCCTCTGTGTGTGGGGATGCTTCGTGTGTGTGATGCCGCCCCGCCACCCCCCCCACCCCCCGCGTTGCCGAGACGGACCCGACTTCGATGACTTCAAGATACGCTATTTTAAGACGGCCGGGACCCGCATTCGACGACCACGTCTCCCCTGGGGGCTACAGGCGGGGAACGGTCTTTATACACTTTTCCAACTCTGTGTGTAGGGGTGGTTAGTGTGTGTGATGCCGCCCCCCCCCAGTGGGGGCTACGGGCAGGGAACAGCTGCGTTGGCTAAAGGGATCAGGGGGTATGGAGAGAAGGCAGGTACATCACTCCCTCTCCACTCTCCTTCCCCACTCTTTCCCCTCTCTCCCCTACCCCTCTCCTTCTCCCTCCCTCCTCCCCATCTTCCCCATCCCCCCTCCCCCACATCTCTCTCCCCATCTCTCACCCCCTACCCCGCTCTCCTTTCCCTCCCAAATCTATCCCGTTTCCTCCTCCTCCTCCCCCCCCCCTCCCCTCTTCTCCCCCCCCCCCCCCCCCCGCAAAACGCCGTTGAGGAAACAGACCCAACGGGTCTGCACTTGGTCTAGTTATTCTATAAAACTCTCGCCCCATCCGCCCGACATCCGTCCGGCTGCCTGCCTGCCTTTCGATTCGTTCCCGCCGTGCGATGTCACAATGCCCGATGCTCGCAGACGTCCAATCGCGATGCCCGAGGCTCGCAGACGTCCAATCGGAACGGATCCATTTACATGTACGGCTTCCGGCCTGGCTTCCGGCCGCATTTCTTCCATTGATTCCCTGCAACTCCGAAACCGGACGCAGAATCGCCGACATCTTTTCCATTTCGGTAGAGATTTCACTTTTCTTTCTAAGTATCCGCTCCTCATTACATTCCGTCGTGTTTAAGTACACGCCCCTGCTGAACGTTCCATCGTGTGATGTCACAATTCCCAATGCTCACAGATGTCCAATCGGAATGGATTCATTTACATATGCCTATGCAGGAGCCCAAGCCCATGGTGAACGTTCCATCGTGTGATGTCACAATGCCCAATGCTCAAATACATTGTTGCCATAGAGAGGGAGTACAGAGAAGGTTCACCAGACTGATTCCTGGAATGTCAGAACTTTCATATGAAGAAAGACTGGATAGACTCGCCTTGTACTCACTAGATTTTAGAAGATTGAGGGGGTTTCTTATAGAAACGTTTAAAATTCTTAAGGGTTGGACGGGCTAGATGCAAAAAAAATTGCACAAAAGTGTAATGCCTCCTCCCCCCCCCCCCCCCCACCACACCCCACCCCAGTTTTTGAAATAAAAACTGGCTTCTCACCCATACAAGCAGCCATTTTGGTAGACATTTCACTTTCCCTTCCAGCTATCCACTCCTCATTACATTTCGTTATGTTTATGTCCATTTTTTTCATTAAAACCTTCTCCCCCCCCCCTCTCACTCATTTTGTCGCCTCCTGCTGGCCAGCGACCATAACGGCTGCTGGCGCCCGCAGCACAACCTCACGCGACGCCATTTAAATACGGCCTTTCGGGAACGGCTCTACTTCGAGGACCACGTCTCCCGTGGGGGCTGCGGGTAGGCTACGGCTGCGTTGGGGCATTACACTTTTAAGGCTCTGTGTGTGGGGATGCTTCGTGTGTGTGATGCAGCCCCGCCACCCCCCCCCCCCCCGCGTTGCCTAGGCGGACCCGACTTCGACGACTTCAAGATACGCTATTTTAATACGGCCGGAACCCGACTTCGACGACCACGTCTCCGCTGGGGGCTACAGGTAGGGAACGGTCTTTATACACTTTTCCAACTCTGTGTGTGGGGGTGGTTAGTGTGTGTGATGCCGCCCCCCACCCCCCCCAGTGGGGGCTACGGGTAGGGAACGGCTGCGTTGGCTAAAGGGATCAGGGGTTATGGAGAGAAGGCAGGTACATCACTCTCCCTACCGCTCCCTCCCTCCCCACTCTTCCACTTCTCTCCCCCTTCCCCTCCACTCTCCCTCCCCACTCTTTCCCCTCTCTCCCCCACCCCTCTCCCTCCTCCCCATCTTCCCCATCCCCCCTCCCCGAAATCTCTCTCCCCATCTCTCACCCCCTACCCCGCTCTCCTTTCCCTCCCAAATCTATCCCCTTTCCTCCTCCTCCTCCTCTCCCCTCCCTCCCCTCTTCTCAACCCCCCACCCCCCGCAAACGCCGTTGGGGAAACAGACCCAACGGGTCTGCACTTGGTCTAGTATAATATTAAAACTCTGTGGCTGCGGGCTGACTGTGTTTCTGCCTGACTTGTGGTTGCCAGCCTGTGGGTGCCAGCCTTTGATTCGTTGCTACGCCAACACCAGACTCACAAACGCCCAGATTTTTTCAATTTCGGTAGAGATTTCACTTTTCATTCCAAGTATCCACTCCTGATTAAATTTTGTCGTGTTTATGTACACATTTTTAATAAAATCCTTCTCCTCCCCCCCCCCCCCACTCACTTATTTTGTCGCCTCCTGCTGGCCAGCGACCATAACGGCTGCTGGCGCCCGCCTCTCTCCTCAAAGACGCCATTTAAAAACAGCCGCACTGCTGAGTGCTCGAATCTTCAGTTGGAGGACCACGTCTCCCATGGGGGCTACGGGTAGGGAACGGCTGCGTTGGGGGAGCAGACCCAACGGGTCTGCACTTGGTCTAGTATAACTATATAAGTGTGTGTGTGTATGTGCGCGTGTGCGTGAGAGATAAATACCCACACACACACACACAATTTCCCTCCTGGGATTAATAAAGTTCTATCGTATAGTATCATGTGTGTAGGAAGAAACTGCAGATGCTGGTTTAAACTGAAGATAGACACAAAAAGCTGGAGTAACTCAACAGGTCAGACAGAATCTCTGGACAAAAGGAAATATTACATTTTGGGTTGGGTCTGAAAAAGGTTCCTGCACACCTTTGGAGTGTGGAAGGAAACAAGAGCACCCGGAGAAAACCCACACGATCAAAGGGAAAAGGAGCAAACTACATACAGACAGCACCCATATTCAGGATCAATTCCGGGTCTCTGGCACTTTTAGGCAGCAACTTTATGGCCAATGTACTGCCCCATAGTCTTGAACTGAATTAAAACATGTAGTAGCTGTAAAGGAGGACATAGCGTTACATAGATTTAAGACTGAAAATGGAGTTTCTTTTTTTTTTAGTAACCAAAGTTATGAACTTATAATTTTTTGTGTGTTGGAAAACAAAATATAGTGGCACAGCTGGTAGACTTGCTGCCTCACATGCCAGAGATCTGTGTTCGATCCTGTCCTCGGGCACTGACTGTGTTGAATTTGCACATTCTCCCTGCAAGCATGTGGGTTTCCTCCCACATCCCAAAGACGCATTGGCTTTGTAGGTTAACTTGTCTCTGTAAAATTGCCCCTAATGTGTAAGGAGTGGGTGAGGAAAGTGGGATAACAGAACTTGTGTGAATGGGTAGACAAAAATGCTGGAGAAACTCAGTGGGTGAGGCAGCATCTATGGAACGAAGGAAATAGGCGATGTTTTGGGTCAAGACCCTTCTTCAGATCGATGTGAGGGTGGTTGGGGAGGGGGGAGGGGTGGGGAAGGGAAGAAGAAAGGAAGAGGTGGAGACAGTGGGCTGAGGGAGAGCTGGGAAGGAGAAAGCAGGGAATCCTGAAATTGGAGGTCAATGTTCCTACCGCTGGGGTGTAAACTGCCCAAGCGAAATATGAGCTGCTGCTCCTCCAATTTACGGTGGGCCTCACTCTGGCCATGAAGGGGGCCCAGGATGGAAAGGTCAGATTCGGAAAGTAGGGGGAGTTGAAGTGCTGAGCCACCGGGAGATCATGTTGGTTATTGCGAACCAAACGGAGGTGTTAAGAGAAGCGATCGCCAAGCCTATGCTTGGTCTCACCGATGTAGAGCAGCTGACACCTAGAGCAGCGAATGCAATAGATGAGTTTGGAGGAGGTGCAGGTGAACCTCTGCCATACCTGGAAAGACTGCTTGTGTCCTTGAATGGAGTCAAGGGGGGAGGTAATGTGACAAGTGTAGCATTTGCTGCGGTTGCAAGGGAAAGTGCCAGGAGAAGGGGTGGTTTAGGTGGGAAGGAACGAATTGACCAGGGAGTTACGTAGGGAGCGGTCTCTGCGGAAAGCCGACAAGGGAGGAGATGGGAAGATGTGGCCAGTGGTGGGATCCCATTGGTAGACAAAAAGCTGGAGAAAATCAGCGGGTGAGTCAGCATCTATGGAGCAAAGGAATAGGCGACGTTTCGGGTCGAGACCCTTCTTCAGACTGATGTCGGGGAGGGGGAGGGGGGGGGAGGAGGCGGGAAAAAGGAAGAGGCGGAGATGTAGGCTGTGGGAGAGCTGGGAATGGGAGGGGAAGGAAGGAGAAAGCAAGGACTACCTGAAATTGGAGAAGCCAATGTTCACACCGCTGGGGTGTAAACTACCCAAGCAAAATATGAGCTGTTGTTCCTCCAATTTGCATGGAGGAGGCCCAGGACAGAAAGGTCGGATTCGGAATGGGAGGGGGAGATGAAGTGCTGAGCCACTGGGAGATCAGGTTGGTTATTGCGTACTGAGTGGAGGTGTTGTGCAAAGCGATTGCTAAGCCTACGTTTGGTCTCACCGAGGTTGATCATACGCTGAATAATCCAACCACATTTTTGTTTGGAAGTGGAAAGAAATAATAGAAATTGCATTCATTGCAACGTGTAAAAAGCGTTGAGATACTGTATATACTGTATTATAATTTTGCTGCATGTCATTGTAGTATATATCATGTCTTGATTGGTGAATATGTTTAGTTTGTGACTTTATTTGAAGCAGAAATAATATGTGAAAGCTTCATTGAGCATAATTCCGACTGGTAACTACGCACTTTGTCCAAGCACATTATCGCACGCGTCATGCAAGCAGTCTTAAATGACCACCCAAACTGTCATTTGGCAACCTAAAAAGCTGCCTCGGATGCCTGGTTGGAAACAGAGAAAAAAAGTTAAGCGAGAGCCCTGATCAGTTCTATGTAGAAGCACATCAGGTGGTCCCACCCTCCCAACCTTTTCCCAAACGGCTGCAAGTGCTTCTCCTTTGAAATATATATCCAGTTGTTCTTTTGAACGTTACAAAATAATCCATTGCCACTACTACTGCAGGGCACTCCAGACCCAAAATACTAGCAAAGTAATAGTTTCTCCTCATGTCATTCTTGTTTTTTTGTTTTGCTAATCGCATTTTCTTGATACCCATTAGATTTTTACCCACTATAATCTTTCTACGTTTGCCGTTTATACCTTTCATAATTTTATACTAGACTAAGTGGGACCCGTTGGGTGCCATGCTCACATGGGAGGGCTGGTCCCCCAACGCAATATCCACCTCTCCGCCAATTACAATATTGGTGGCCAGTGGGGGGGGGGGGGGGGGCTTTCGGGAGCGCTAGTATGGGTGTTGTGGGCTGAAGGGACTGGTTTCCAGAGGGCTAGTATGGATTCTTCGGCTGGCTGCTCAGTCACTCAAGCCTGGTGTGCTGGCAGCTCACTCACTCTAGGCTGGTGGGCTGGCAGTTGACTCACGGCTGTTCCTTGAAATTCCATTTCAAGCAGGGTGCAAGGCCACCAAATTCAAGTGCAGTTTCATACCATTTCAAGCAGGGTGCAAGGCCACCAAATTCAAGTGCAGTTTCATACCATTTCAAGCAGGGTGCAAGGCCACCAAATTCAAATGCAGTTTCATACCATTTCAAGCAGGGTGCAAGGCCACCAAATTCAAATGTAGTTTCATATCATTTCAAGCAGGGAGCAAGGCCACCAAATTCAAATGCAGTTTCATACCATTTCAAGCAGGGTGCAAGGCCACCAAAGACAGAGTCGTGACCTCTCTCTCCCCCATCTTGCAGAGACTGTGCCACGCCCACACTTCTGGGTTTTATAGTCCCTCCCACATCCCATCGGAAGTGGCGTGCCCTTCATGGCGTGATTGACAGGAGAGTGAATCTCAACATTTTAAAAACACTAATAACTCTTTATTTTTCATCGATGGGAAAAATCCTCAGCACCTGATGAGCGGAGGGGGACTCTGAGTAAGATCGCCAAAAAACACAACCGTACGTGGTAGCGTTTTTTTTTAATCAATATACAGCGCAAACAGGAAGTGGTCAAGATTAGACTTTTAATTATATAAATTTTCAAACTACATTTTCAAACCAACCACATTTTCATTTTCAAACTTCATTTTTAAACCACACTCGCAGAACTGGGTCTCTGCGCATCCCTCTGCAATTGGATCCTCGACTTCCTCATTCACAGACCACAGTCTGTTCGTATTGGTGGAAATGTGTCAGCCTCGATAACAATCAGCACGGGCGCACCTCAAGGCTGCGTGCTCAGCCCCCTGCTGTACTCACTCTATACTCATGACTGCGTAGCCAGTCACAGTGCGAACTCCATCATCAAGTTCGCTGACGACACCACTGTTGTGGGGCGTATCACTGATGGGGATGAGTCAGAGTATAGAAGAGAGATCGAGCAACTGTCCATATGGTGCCAGCGCAATAACCTGGCCCTCAACACCAGCAAAACCAAGGAACTGATTGTGGACTTTGGAAGGAGTAGGAGGGGGACCCACAGCCCTATTTATATCAACGGGTCGATGGTTGAAAGAGTCAAGAGCTTCAAATTCCTGGGCGTGCACATCTCTGAAGATCTTTCCTGGTCCGAGAACACTAATGCAATTATCAAGAAAGCTGATCAGCGCCTCTACTTCCTGAGAAGATTACGGAGAATCGGTTTGTCAGGGAAGACTCTCTCTAACTTCTGCAGGTGCACAGTAGAGAGCATGCTGACCGGTTGCATCGTGGCTTGGTTTGGCAATTTGAGCGCCTTGGAGAGGAAAAGACTACAAAAAGTAGTAAACACTGCCCAGTCCATCATCGGCTCTGACCTTCCTTCCATCGAGGGGATTTATCGCAGTCGCTGCCTCAAAAAGGCTGGCAGTATCATCAAAGACCCACACCATCCTGGCCACACACTCATCTCCCTGCTACCTTCAGGTAGAAGGTACAGGAGCCTGAAGACTGCAACGACCAGGTTCAGGAATAGCTACTTCCCCACAGCCATCAGGCTATTAAACCTGGCTCGGACAAATAACCCATTTTCTGTTATTTGCACTTTATCAGTTTATTTATTCATGTGTGTATATATTTATATTATGGTATATGGACACACTTATCTGTTTTGTAGTAAATGCCTACTATGTTCTGTGTGCTGAAGCAAAGCAAGAATTTCATTGTCCTATACAGGGACACATGACAATAAACTCACTTGAACATTTTCATTTTCAAACTTCATTTTCAAACCATTTTCTTTTCCAAACCATATTTCATTTTCAAACCATATTTCATATTCAAACCATATTTCATTTTCAAACTATATTTCATTTTCAAACCAACCAGTTTCAAACCAACCACAGTTTCAAACCAACCACAGTTTCAAACCAACCACAGTTTCAAACCAACCACAGTTTCAAACCAACCACAGTTTCAAACCAACCAGTTTCAAACCAACCACAATTTCATTTTCAAACCAACCACATTTTCATTTTCAAACCAACCACATTTTCAAACTTCATTTTCAAACCACATTTTCATTTTCAAACCACATTAAGGGCACTCACAGGTCAGTAAAACCACACTCAGTTTAGTAGACACGTGTTCGGTGTTATTCACAGCTAAGACTGAGAGTTGTGTCCTCTCCCTCCCCCATCTTGCAGAGACTGAGGCACGTCCGCACTTCCGGGTTTCCAAGGGCATGGCCTTCATGGCGTGATTGACAGGAGAGAGAATCTCAACATTTTTTAAACATTAATAAGTCTTTTATTTTTCATCGATGGGAAAAATCCTCTGGCCCTGACAGCTGGAGGGGGACTGAGTAAGATGGCCAAAAATTACATCCGTAAGTGGTGGTGTTTTTTCTAAAATCAATATACAGTGCAAACAAGAAGTAGTCAAGTTTAGACTTTTAATTATATGGATATTTTTACCACATCCCCACATAACCCACCTCTTTTCCACCCAGAATATTCCAGCTTCTCCAGATTCTTCATATAAATGAAGTCCCTCATCCTCTGAAGTATTTTGTCACCCTTACTGAAGCTTTGACATCTTTCCTAAACTATGATGCCTGGAACAGGATACAATGCTCTAGCTGTTCCTGAACCAGTGTTTTAACGCTGAACCATGGGCGGCTAGGTAGCGCAGCCATAGAGTTGCTGCGATACAGTGCCAGAGACCCGGGTTTGATCCTGACTACGGGTGCTTGTCTGTACATAGTTTGTACGTTCTCCCCGTGGCCTGCGTGGGTTTTCTCCAGGTTCTTTGATTTCCTCCCACCCTCCAAAGACGTGCAGGTTTTGTAGGTTAATTGGCTTGCTATAAATTTACATTGTCCCTAGATGGTGTAGGATAGTGTTAATGTGCAGGGATTGCTGGTCGGTGCGGAATAGATGGGCTGAATGGCCTGTTTCCGCACTGTATCTCTTAAACTAAATAAAGGTTCGTCGTAATATTTTTACTTTTGAACTCAATGCCCCTACTTATAAATCCCAGGATTCCATATGATTGTAACCACTTTACCAACCTGCCCTACCGCTTTCAACAAACTTCCAACAACAGATTTTTGTGTTCTTGTACACATTGTTAAATTAGTCCTTTAGTTTATATTACCTCTTCCCATTCATTATAACATGTAAACCTTCATGTTTCTCAGCTTTGTTTATTGTACCATCTCTCTTAGGGGGTTGTTAGAGGTTACCTAAAATTGGAGAATTCAATGTTCATACCGTTAGATTACCGTTACCGTTCATACCGTTATGAACCAATGATCATACCCAAGCAGAATATGAGCTGCTATTCCTAGGTATGTTACAATACTTACCTTCAGCGGCGCTGCAATTCTGCCACTGGCCATGTGCGCGATTTTGGCGCCTTTGAGGGGGGGGGGCGGGGTTAAAACGCGTTTTTTTCTTATCTTGTCCTGGATTATATTTGGTTGGAGTGCAAGCTTTTGCTGAAGAATCGTTCCGACGGCCGTTCTGTGTATTTTTTTTTTTTTTTTTTTAAATCGTCCGACTAGTACAGCGCTGGAGTAATTTTAAAATCAGCTTCTAAAGCCGTCAACGCCAACAACAAGGACTGATTTCAGGTAGGGGACAGGTAAACGAAAGCCGTTTATTTTATGTATAAAATTGGTCCTTAAGATGCCTTTAATTCACTTTTAAAGTTGCGAAACGGTGATTTAGTCCCCATACGAACCGGCAGTATTTTTCATGCCGATATGGGGGTCTAAATCACCGCAAACCGCAACGTTCCAAAGATCGCGTTCCAGAAAAATCCACTCGCAAGATGATTTAAATGGCCATTAATTTACAGGTATTAAACATTAAATTCCTTCCATTTGGCCTATAAATCCATGACAATGAGATTTAAAATAAAAAAATTATGTTATATTGTGAATTCTTGTGTGAATGTTATTTGGACACTTAGGCTATTTAAAAATGTTAATCTATTCTTAAGAAATTGATAGATGTTTAGATCTAGTAATTGAATTTAGTAATTAGCTACAATTAGGTAACTAACTAATTACATGCTTTAATTTCAAGTCATCTAAGTAAGATTGTTTCATATTTGTTTCAGAATGCTTCAATCTATAATAATTGAACATTTCTTTCAGTTCTCTTAATTTTTAAGAAAGTTATGGCCATTTGACTGTCCTCGATCACAGCTTTTGTGTTGTCAATGGAAAAGCAATAGGGAACAAGATGCTAATTTCTGAGTATGAAAATGGCCATAACTTTTTAATACTGAAGATATGAAGTGAATTAGGTGTCAAATTAAACTTCTTTTTATGCTTTATCTGATGGGATAAATTACAGACTTGATTTATAAAATCTCAAAATTTTGTAACATTGCTACTATTCCTCAAGTTTGCGAGTGCCCTCACTTTGGCAATGGAGGAGGTCCAGGATAGAAATGTCAATGTTGGAATGGGACAGGGAGTTAAGATGTTTAGCCATGGGAGATCCAGTGGGCCATGGAGGACCCAGTGCAAGTGTTCAGCGCAGCAGTCACCGAGATTACGCCTGGTCACGCCGATGTACAAGAGGCCACATCAGAAACACCGAATGCAGTAGATAAAGTTAGAGGAGATGCATGTGAACCTCAGTCTCACCTGCTGCGGTCCATGATTAGAGGTGAGAGATGAGGTATATTGATAGGTGTTATATCTCCTGTGGTTGCAAGGGAAAGTATCTGGACAAGGGATGGTTTCGGTGGGAAGGGATAAGCAAAGCAAGGAGTTGCAGAGGGAGCGGTCTTTGCAGAAAGCAGAAAAGGGTGGAGATGGAAAGGTGTGACTAGTGGTTTGATCACGTTGGAGGTGCTGGAAATGTTGGAGCATAATACCTTGGCTGGTGGTGTGAAAGGCGAGGACCAGGGGAATTCCATCCTTGTTCCGTCAGGGGGAGGGGGAGCAAGAGCATAACTATGGGACACAGAGGAGACGCTGATGAGGGATCACTATGTCAAAAGGAGGGAAACAATGTTTACTAAAGGGGGACATCTCAGATGTCCTAGAATAGAAAGTCTCATCTTTGGGGCGGCACAGTGGCGCAGCAGTCAAGCTGCTGCCTTACAGCGCCAGAGGTAATAACGCAATGTACATCACATCACATGCTTAAGCACAACCATTCAAATTTACTCCAAAACATAACAAGAAAAATAAAAAAATTCTAAAGCATCAAATGCCATACATATAGCCTTTAAAGAGGACCACTTTCGAGGATTAAAAATTAGCACTTTGTGCAGAGTTGATGTTCTTCAAAATCTGTTTACAAATACAGGTTGAGATAAGACATTAACATCAGAAACAAAAACATTCTGACCTTAGATTCTGGCTTATCTTTGTCTGATAAATCTCCCAGTTCCTCGGGTCCTAGGGCGAATAGTGATTCTAAGTCAAAGAAAGAAATATTGCATCAATTTCAGGAGCAAGTACATTTATATAAACTCAATGACATTGAGAAGTGTCCCATGGCATCTCACAACAGCTTACACAAAGGGTGTAAAAACTAGCATTAGGAAGGGCTATCCAAAGCTTGACAAAAGGTGAGTGCTTTAAGGGCCTGTCCCACTTGGGCGACCTAATTGGCGAGTTTGGAAGAGTTTGATAAAATGACGTGTTGAAGACCTCCTTCGACTATGTAGAAGACCTCCTTTGACTATGTTGAAGACCAGCTTCGACTATCTACGACTTGCTACGACTAACTTCGGGAAATTTGGACACCGAATAGTGGAGAGTGAAGACGACCTCCTTCAACCTCCCTTCGACTATGATGAAGACTATCTACAACTACCTTTGAATACCCTCGATTACCTACAACTAACATGCCGACCTACTACGACATACTACGACCTACTACGACTAAACCTACGAGTTATAAAAAGTATCGATTTTTTCCATGGCAACCTTTTTGTACTCGCGAACATTTTTTAACATATTGAAAAAAACGCCTCGACCTAGCTAAGGCCTTGAGTACGCTGAGACCACTCTCGAGCATGAAGGAGAGTTACGAAGACCTCCAACGACCTTGTGGCGACCATGCTGCGAGTATGAGTCGAGGGCAAACTCGCCAGAACTCGCGGATTAGGTCGCCCAAGTGGGACAGGCCCTTTAAGGATGGTTCAATAAGAGAACTGGAAGAAATTTAGAAAGGCAATTTCAGGGACATGAATGTGCATATCAATTAATTTAAGGAATGGTGATGCACAAGATGCCACGGTTAGGGAATTTCAGAACTCTCCATGATTTCAGAGGCTGGAAGAGTTTGCAGAAATTAAGGATTAAGGACATGAACAGATATAAACAAAAGAGTAACAATTTCAATTATGGAAGACCTATAAGGTATGGATATAAATAATTTATTTCTTAGATCTAAAATCCCCAGGGAGGATAAGATTATTCTCCTAGGAGACTTAACACCAGGGTCGGCCGGGACCAACACCTCTGGAAGGGTACCATAAGAAAGAAACATCAACTCCAATGGAGCACTTCTTCTCAGCAAATGTGCTCAGCACGACCTCATCATCACTAACAACCTCTTTCACCAGAAAAACAAACTAAAGGCATCTTGGAGACACCCATGCTCCAAACAGTGGCATCCCATGGACTATGTCATTAAACGAGCCTGGGACTGCCGTGACGTGAAATCACAAGGGCCATGATCGATGCAGATGACTGCTGGACAGATCATCGCCTCATCGGCTCCATGATGTCCGTCAAACTCAAGAGGAAGAGGAGGATTCAAACAAAGCAGATCCGGCCAAGGCTGAACCTTGAAAGCCTGGAGGAAACTGCCACCTAGCAGCGATTTCAGGGTTCTCTTGGGGAAAGCCTCCAACAGGAATTTCCTGAAGATATTGAAGGGCACTGGAGCCGGCTCAAATCCACCATCCTTGATACCTGTAAAAACAACCTTGGGTGCAAGTCCAAAAAACACCAGGACTGGTTTGACGAGGACAGCATAGAGATAGAACAGCTCATCTCCAAGAAAAGGAAAGCCTTTCGTGCCTGGCAAAATGATGTAACCTGCAAGGCTAAAAGAGCGGCTCACTCCAGAGCCAAGGCGGACATCCAGAGCCGGGTGACGGAGCTTAAGAACTCTTGGTGGACAGATAAGGCTCTGGAAATCCAGAGACTGGCAGACACTGGTGACACCAGAGGCTTCTTCAGCGCTATTAAGGCCGTCTATGGTCCAAGCTACCGCGGCTTAACCCCCCCTGCACTCAAAAGACAGACAAGAACTGCTGAAGGACAATGAGTCCATTAACGCCCGATGGAAAGAGCACTTCCAGGAACTCAACCGTGACAGCACAACTGAACCGGACATTACCCACCGCATCCCCAGAGTCCCATCAGAGAAGACACGGAAGAACCTCCCACTATGACAGAGGTTCAAGATGCCATAAAGAGCCTTAAGAACAACAAGGCCACCGGTCCAGATGGGATCCCAGCTGAGATCTTAAAGGAAGGTGGACCGGAGCTTCTGTACCACATCCACACCCTACTCCTCCAAGGTCTGGGAAAAATAACTTCCCTCAGAATGCAGGGATGCTCTGATGGTGCAACCTACGACCACATGGGCGACAACCGAAGTCAACCTACGTCCACCCGCAACAAGCTACGTCAAGCAACGACCCTGTCGGCGACAATTCAGTCGCCGGTACCTGTTGCTGGTTGACGTAGGTAGTCGCCAATGGAATTCACCAAAGTCAGCACCCGGCGACAACCAACGTCACCTGGCAACAACCTGCGTCATCCTGGCGACAATCTACGACAGCACCTACGACAGGAGAAGACAAGCTACGTCAAGCCCACAGTCGCCTAAAGGTTTTGAACATTTCAAAATCCAGCGGCGACCAGAAAAACGTTACGACTCTTTAGGCGACTTAAGGAGACTACTCACAACCATACAGATGGCACCCCCCAACCAAGTGAAAACTGCCTAGTCGCCTGTAGTCGCTGAAACAATCGCCTAAGTGGGACAAAGGCATTAATCATTTGTCAAGAACAAGCCAAAAGTTAGGTAAATTTAGGGCATTTCCAGTTTAGAATGATGCCAAGAGATCAAGAAACAATAGTAGCAAATAAGATGGCTTATTTGTACTTGACAGGAATAGGGCTCATTGGAGCCTCACAGCACATGCTCGGACTAAATCTTTTTTTTAATATTATATAAATAGACAGACCTCATAAAGCTTTTTGAGAGAAATGAACTTCATAATAGAGTGGCAACTGGAGATCAGTGAGCCAGTTCTAGAAGATAGAACTAAACCAGCTGATTACACAATTGGCAATTGTACGTCAATGAAAACTGAGCACACACCCACAGGGAGCACCCGAGGCCTATTGGCGCCATGATGCAGCGGCAGCACCAGCGACCCAAAGAACCTGCATAACCCACAGAAGACAACCAAACTATAAACCTACACGTCTCTGCAACATGGGAGGAAACCCGCTCTGCCACAGGGAATACCTGAGGTAAGGATCGCACTCGGGTCACTGGCGCTGTAAGGTGGCAAGTCCATTGCAGCGCCAGTGTGCCATTCCAAGCTATTGTGTATTTTGTGTCCTTTACTGTTTATTTTGTAGTGTGTTTATTGGCTGTTTTCCAATAATACTGTACATATTAACCCCCCTTATTCGCTTATAGCAGACAATCTGCAATAAAGGACACCGTCTATCTTTCGTGTGGTCCATTATAGAAAGAGTGTACATTTGCAATTTGCAGTATGGAAGCAGACATTATAGCAGAACTACCTGCATTGCAAATATTCTTTTATTTTAATAAAACATTGTTCATTTTTCTCGCAAACCACAAAGGCAACAATAAATGATGACACAGGAAGAAAATTGTTTCGACTTCACATACTAAATAAATATAACCCTTTCTTTTTGAATTGCATTCCACCATTAAATAATTTACCTCGGAATTCCGGCGTATAAAGCAGTGTTTGAAGCAATGAGTTGAGGTAGCAGGTGCCTCCCTGGTTTTTGATTCCACTGAGGTTACAGGCTGCTCTACGCGCTGATGGCTCGGTATTTTTTTTCCTTGATTTTCTCCCATTCCCCACTTTGTTATTGCACATGAAGCTAGAGTCTTCCTCTTCCTCAAACATGTCCCCAAACATTCTGCAAGATTTGAGGCACTCAACCTCTCATATGGATGCTTTGGGTAAAAAATAAAAACTGGATTTCCAGCTTAATAATTTAATGTTATCTCATTCGCAGCAGCATTAGAATTTCGGTTTTATTGGCAACTGTAGGTTTGAATTTCAGGCAGTCTCTCTCACCTGGAAAAATAAAGAAAAATAATTACTTCTTAAAAATGAAACAAAAATTATTTTAACACCAGTTAGTCTGTAGAGTTATCCAATTGGATTGACTCACTCAGACTTTCTCATAACCCTGTAATTCCGGTCCTATTCTCACCCCCGTTAGTCTGGTTCAGTAAAACACCGAGTCAAACACTGGATCAACTAACTTTATTTTCCGAACACAAACACACTATAGGGAGGTTGCACGAAAGGTCACTGGGTCATAGGGCTCGACGCACGGAGCCGCTAAATCCAACTGGAAGACATCCGTCAGTTCCGGTATATGTTATTAATGCTAGAAACGCGTACTTTCCTACCTGTTAAAAACCACCAAAATGTTGAATTTTTGCGCTAAAAAAATTTGTGGGAGTCGGGGTAAGTGTGAGAGACATGTACCCAACTTCAGAATTCCAAACGTGAAGCGAAATGAAGGTATAGAGAAGCGAGAACTGAAGGGACTACAGCAGCTAAAGTGCTTGGTAAACATTGAAAATATTGCGAATTATCGCGTTTGCTCACTGCATTTCATCAAGTAAGGCATTATTTGTGTTTTTTCTTGATTCCTTTGGTATCTAAAAATTCTCAGAAGTGATAAATCTGGCTGTAAATTTTTCTTCAGATGCGTTTTCATTTTTGTATGTAAAAACCCACGAGAACCATGGGCGATTAAAAAAAATTACAGCCAGATTTATCACTTCTGAAACTTTTTAGATGCCAAAGGAATCAAGAAAAAACACAAATAATGCCTTACTGTTGATGAAATGCAGTGAGCAAACGGCCAATGTTCGCCAAGCACTCTGGCTGTTGTTGTCCTTTCAGCTCTCGTTTTTATCTACCGTAATTTCTCCTCACTTTTGGAATTCTGAAGTAGGCTAAATGTCTCACACGCTTATCCCGATTTCCATAATTATTTACAGCGCAAAAATTGACAATTTCAGCGGGTTTCAACGGGCCCGCTACGCTGGAAACAATGATAAGTGCCTACATGCAGTACATTGCGCGTAATCTATTTGGTGTGGCGTAGCAACAGTACGGGTCATGGGTCGTGACCCGACTGCCGTGAAACCTCCCTATACGATACCTAACCAACACAGCGGGTCCGATCCTTGTCTCTACTCGTCCAAGCCCTTCAACCTCGTGCGAATAGACACCTCCAGATGGTCAGCACAGTCCCAGTGCTGCCCCAGAAGATCGACACGCTCTCACGTGCTCTCCCCTCTTTTATACTATATTGGACCCTTGGCGCGAAATACAATGGGGGGGGGGGGGGGGGGGGGGAGCAACCCTGACAAGCCAATAATAAATAAAGATCATACAATACATACACAGTTCCCTAACCAAATCACAGAATATCCCATAACATTGTTTCTACAGAAAGTTAATGGAAGACAGTTCCCTTAAGTAAAGAAACATTTTACCATCCTTAAGACAATTCCGATTACAACGACTGGTTATATAACTAAATGTTCCTCATGTTGCTTCTGTATCTTTTGCCAAATAATAATTACCTTAAATTTGTGTCTGATTGTTTACAGACCTCCTGCTACTGAAATAAGATGGTTACTTTAGACTAAAGTAGTACATCTCAAAATAGTTATGTTCTTGGCACACTGAGTTAACCAATATATTTTCTTTTGTCAGAAAAATAACAAATTTCCAGTTAATATTTCAGATTTTGAGATAATGGTTTTTCATATTTCATCTGTTCTATATTTCTGAAATGCTTGCATCCAACAATTCTTTGGGGCATCATGCTCTTACAAGAGGTTTGCTGGCCTCTAAGATGACTTAATTCAGAATGAAATATTACATCAGCCTTCCAGCTGATGATGTTACTGAAAAATTTGCACCAATGGGAAGGTTGGCAGCAGTACAGAATTTAAAAAAATCCAAAACCCAAAATCCTGAAAAAACTGAGCAGATCAGGCAGCATTTGTGAAACCAGCAAATAAATTATGAAGGTGCACACCTCAAACCTTCACTATTGTACAGCGAAGTTCATTGGGGATACCTATGAATTTAATTCATTTTCCATGCTCCAAAATACAGAGCACGTCCCAAGATATACCGAATGA
This sequence comes from Amblyraja radiata, assembly GCF_010909765.2. NCBI lineage: Eukaryota > Metazoa > Chordata > Chondrichthyes > Rajiformes > Rajidae > Amblyraja > Amblyraja radiata. The sequence goes on along the minus strand of NC_045962.1, from coordinate 46,858,323 downwards.
GTATTTCACTTCTAAATTATGAGTTGGTCATCACGAAATAAAGCTGAAGTTGTCAGAACTCGGTGAACAAGTCGTTCTGGCCAATAATAATTACAATGAGTCTTTTCGGATTATAAGCTTGTACACCGATCTCCAACATTCGTGACATAATGTAAGAACAATAGAAGCTGACAGAAATACACAAATGACACCAGGAACAGCACCAACTGCTGTTCCTGGTATACTGCTGTTTATGCTTTTCTTGACTAAAGTCCAAAACACTTCCTGTGTTGCTATTTATAGATATAATGGACACCATTATAACAACAAAACCAGGTTGCAAACCAGATAAAGAGAGAATCAGGGGAGATTTTGCAGAAAATCCCTTCTACAAAACTACCCATTTCCACTAATACATTTGCTGAAGTTTTCATTCCTACTCTTGCAACATCCTAAATCAATAATACTTTCCTTCTGCCTTCTTACTGTCCACACTACACAAAATTTAAACAACGAACGGCAGATGATGGTTTGTACCAAAGATAGACACAGTCCTGGAGATACTCAGCATGCCAGGTAGCATCTCCGGTGGGGAGAGAAGGAAGTGGAAAAATGGGTGTGAATCAAGATGGGGCATATGGAAGAGAGAAGGCAGTTGGTTGGGGGGGGGGGGGGGGGGTGGAGGTTTGAAGGTTAGTTACCTATAACTGAAGAAATTATTATTTGTACCAAAGATAGACACAAAAAGCTGGAGTAACTCAGCGGGTCAGACGGCATCTCTGGAGAAAAGGAATAGGTGATGCTTCGGGTCTACCCAAGCGGAACGTGAGGTTATGAGGTACTGTTCCTCCAGCTTGCAAGTGGCCTCACTCTGGCATTGAAAAAGGCCCAAGACAGAAAGGTCAGTATAGAAATGGAAAGGGCAGTTAAAATGTTAACTGGGAGATCCCACAGAAGTAGGCAGACCTACCTTGAATTATAAGGAGAGGCTGGAATGGGCTGGGACATTTATACGTAGAGTGAAAGAAGCTGAAGGATGAGCCAAGACATGAGTGACTTAAATAAGGTGAATAGTCACAAAGGTAGGCCCAGGATGCCCAGGCTCGAACTAGAGGGCATAGGCTTAACGTGAGAGGGGAAAATTTTAAAAAGGACATGAGCGGCAATTTCTTCACATAGAGTGGCACATATGTTCACCACAGATGTGGAGCAAGCTGCCAGAGGAAGCTGCAGAGTCAAATATAATGTTAAAGTTTTCAAAAATAAATTGAGATGGGTACGTGGATATGAACAGTTTAGAGGGATTTGACTCTCTCCTCCGCGGTCCCACCAAGGAAGACTTTCTGAACTCAACGAACACACCTGGGATTGTGTGACTCTATTAATCCAATGCATAATTAACCTACCAAGTCACTATTTTTTTAGATGCAGGGCTCGAAATTAGTGGTTGCCCGGGTGCCAATGGCAACTTACAGTCCCGCAGGGCAACCTAAAAGCCATGCCATTTTGCCCGGCTTAGCAAGCACCCTGGACACCTAGTGTTTAATTCTGAGCGGGTCCCCTCTCCATCTCTCTCTCTCTCTCTGTCACTCTCCGTCTCCGCCCGCCATCCGTGTCCGGCTCTCGGCTCTCGGTTCGGCTCGGCACGGCCGGCCGCCTTATACATGCGCACTGCCACGGTCTGCACATCCTCCCCCTGCACATGCGCACGGCCAGCACATCATCGGCCGTGGTTGTGCGCATGTGCAGCCCTGCACATGCGCACTGCCACGGCAACTGGTCGGCGTCGGCCACTTTCTCCCTCCCTTTGCATTGTGGGAGATCTGGCCGGTCGCTGCCTCATCGCGACCGCAGAAAACCAACGCAGAATCACTCCCTGGAGCTGGAGTCACTCCCTGGAGTAACTCTTGCTTCTTGGTTTCCTGGTCCTTCAAAAATATTCAAAATGGAATTTAAACTGGTGGACCCACCACCACCAAACTCCAAACTCTGAAAAATAACAGCCTATTGCATATTATCTGTTTATATATATATATATGGTCTATGGTATATAGACACACTGAACTTTTATCACCTGTTCTGTATTATGTTTATATATTCTGTTGTGCTGCAGCAAGCAAGAATTTCATTGCCCTATCTGGGACATATGACATTAAAACTCTCTTGACTCTTGACTTGGACTTAAGCAAAAAATGTTTCTTGGGAAAAAAGAGCAACCTTAAATTTAGTTGTGTCTGGTTAGGTACCTATGGTAGGGTGAAGACTATTCCATGCTTTAATTGTGCGGGGGAACTCCATGGAGCAGCCAGCATCGCTGGATAGAAGAAATTGGGTGACGTTTCGGGTAGAAAACCTTCTTTAGATTTCCTCTGGTTATAGTGTTTTTAGTTTAATTAGTCAAGATGCAGCGTGGAAACAGGCCCATCGGCTCACCAAGTCCATGCCGACCAGCGATCACCCGTACACTAGTTCTATCCCACACATCAGCGACGCAAGTCAAGAGTCAAGAGTGTTTTATTCTCTCACGTCCCAGTTAGAACAATGAAATCCTTATTTGCAGCAACACAACAGAAAATGTAAACATAGTACTCTGTAAACAAAGTTATAAACGAGAAAACAAAACTCCATTCAGACAGCACCCATATTCAGGATCAATTCCGGGTCTCTGGCACTTTTAGGCAGCAACTTTATGGCCAATGTACTGCCCCGTAGTCTTGAACTGAATTAAAACATACAGTAGCTGTAAAGGGGAATATAGCGTCACTTAGAGATTTAAGACTGAAAATGGATAGTTTCTTTTTTTTTTAGTAGCCAAAGTTATCAACATATAATTTTTTGTGTGTTGGAAAATAAAATATAGTGGCACAGCTGGTAGACTTTCTGCCTCACGCGCCAGAGATCTGTATTCGATCCTGTTCTCTGGCACTGTCTGTGTTGAATTTGCACATTCTCCCTGCAAGCATGTGGGTTTCCTCCCATATCCCAAAGATGGATTGGCTTTGTAGGTTAACTTGTCTCTGTAAAATTGCCCCCAATGTGCAGGGAGTGGGTGAGGAAAGTGGGATAACAGAACTTGTGTGAATGGGTAGACAAAAATGCAGGAGAAACTCAGCAGGTGAGGCAGCATCTATGGAGCGAAGGAAAGAGGCGACGTTGTGAGGGTGCGAGGGGGGGCGGGTGGGAAGAAGAAAGGAAGAGGCGGAGGCAGTGGGCTGAGGGAGACCTGGGAAGCGGAGGAGAAAGCAGGGACTACCTGAAATTGGAGGTCAATGTTCATACTGCTGGGGTGTAAACTGCCCAAGCAAAATATGAGGTGCTGCTCCTCCAATTTACGGTGGGCCTCACTCTGGCCATGGAGGAGGCCCAGGACAGAAAGGTTGGATTCGGAATGGGAGGGGAAGTTGAAGTGCTGAGCCACCGGGAGATCAGGTTGGTTATTGCGAACCGAGCGGAGGTGTTGGGCGAAGCGATCGCCAAGCCTACGCTTGGTCTCACCGATGTTGGGCAGCTGACACCTAGAGCAGCGGATGCAATAGATGAGGTTGGAGGAGGTGCAGGTGAACCCCTGCCGCACCTGGAAAGACTGCGTGGGGGAGGTAAAGCGACAAGTGTAGCATTTCCTGCAGTTGTAAGGGAAAGTGCCAGGAGAGGGGGTGGTTTGGGTGGGAAGGGACGAATTGACCAGGGAGTTACGGAGGGAGCAGTCTCTGCAGAAAGCCGACAGGGGAGGAGATGGGAAGATGTGGCCAGTGGTGGGATCCCGTTGTTAGACAAAGCTGGAGAAAATCAGTGGGTGAGGCAGCATCTATGGAGCGAAGAGATAGGCGACGTTTCGGGTCGAGACCCTTCTTCAGACTGATGTCGGGAGGGGTGGGGGGGCAGGAAAATGAAAGGAAGAGGCGGAGATAGTAGGCTGTGGGAGAGCTGGGAATGGGAGGGGAAGGAGGGAGAAAGCAAGGACTACCTGAAATTGGAGAAGCCAATGTACATACCGCTGGGGTGTAAACTACCCAAGCAAAATATGAGGTGCTGTTCCTCCAATTTGCAGTGGGCCTCACTCTGGCCATGGAGGAGGCCCAGGGCAGAAAGGTCGGATTCGGAATGGGAGGTGGAGTTGAAGTGCTGAGCCACCAGGAGATCAGGTTGGTTATTGCGAACTGAGTGGAGGTGTTGTGCGAAGCGATCGCCAAGCCTGTCTCACCGAGGTTGATCATACGCTGAATAATCCAATCAGATTTTTGTTTGGAAGTGGAAAGAGATAATAGAAATTACATTCATTGCAATGTGTAAAAAGAGATGAGATACTGTATTGTAATTTTGCTGCATGTCATTGTGGTATATATCATGTCTTGATTGGTGAATATGTTTAGTTGGCGACTTTATTTGAAGCAGAAATAATATGTGAATGCTTCATTGAGCATAATCCCGACTGGTAACTATGCACTTCGTCCAAGCACATTATCACACGCGTCATGCAAGCCATCTTAAATGACCACCTAAACTGTAATTTGGCAACTTAAAGAGCTGCCACGGTTGTCCGGCTGGCAACAGGAAAAAAAAGTTAAGTGAGAGCCCTGTAGATGTGGGAGGAAACCCTCCCAATAATAAGGAGATTATGCAAACTTCCTGCAGATAGCACCCAAGGTCAGGATTAAACCTGGGTTTCTCGCATTACGAGTTGTGCCACTGTTCCACCCATTCGTCATAAGGGAACACAAAATCAAATCACAGTTGCCATATAGTGAGAAGGAAGAGTTCTCTTTCGCATCCAAGTGTGTCGCCATCATCCTTCTTGCTCATATATTCTATCGGCAATTCCTCCATACCTCCAAAACATCCGCTGTTCCTTGTGTCTACTGTTGACATAACTTCATTCTGTAGACATTCATTCATTCATAAGAGAATAATAGTTTCTCTTGATTTGTTTGATAAGGATTTGAATACTATGCATGATGATATGAGTGAAAGATGACAAAAATTGTTGGTCAAATGCAATGTCGAACAAAATCAGGTGGTCATGTCAAAATTAGTATCAAATGTTTAAGCAAGTAAAACACTGTCAAAAGCAATGTTTTACTTGCTTAAACATTTGATACTAATTTTGACATGACCACCTGATTTTGTTCGACATTGCATTTGACCAACAATTTTTGTCATCTTTCACTCATATCATCATGCATAGTATTCCAATCCTTATCAAACAAATCAAGAGAAACTATTATTCTCTTATGAATGAATGAATGTCTACAGAATGAAGTTATGTCAACAGTAGACACAAGGAACAGCGGATGTTCGTTTACAAAAAAAGACAAAGCTGGAATAACCCAGTGGGTCAGGCAACATAGAAACATAGAAATTAGGTGCAGGAGTAGGCTATTCGGCCCTTCGAGCCTGCACCGCCATCCAATATGATCATGGCTGATCAACCAACTCAGTATCCCGTACATGCCTTCTCTCCATACCCCCTGATCTCTCTAGCCACAAGGGCAAATTACTTTCCCCAACCAGCTGCCCCACCACCTCGCCCCTCCCTCGTCTGGGGGGGGGGGGGGGGTAAACTCACATCTTTGGAGAACATATTCAGGTCAGGACCCTTCTGTGGTAGGTGGGAGAAAGTTGGCAGGAAGGAGGGGCAGGACAAAGCCTACATCCGAGACACCTCACACACCCTACAATAATTTCAATTTCTAGACCCTCATCATCTAATGTTTACCATTGATGTCCAGTCCCTACCTACCTCCATCCTCCAAGAGGAAGGTCTTAAAGCTCTCTGGTTCATCCTTGAACAGAGTCCCAGTTAGTTTCATTCTACTAAAACTTTGCTCCATTGGCAAAAACTGTCCTCACACTCAACAACTTTTCTTTTGATTCCTTTCACTTTCTCCAAGTTAAAGGTGGGCACTCACATGGGCCCTAGCTATGCCTGCCTTTTTGTTAGTTACATCAAAGTCCGTGTTCCAAGCATACAGGCATCACACCTCAACTATTTCCCTGCGATCTCAATGACTGCATCAAGCACCCATGCAGATCTCGCTGATTTCATTAACTTTATCATTAACTTCCACCCTGCCTTCAAATTCACTTGGACTAACTTTGACACCTCTCTCCCCTTTCTTGATCTATCGGTCTCCATATCAGGGAACATACTATCAACTGACATCTATTACAAATCACAGGGTTATCTGAACTACATCTCCTCCAAGCTGCCTCTTGCAAAGACACTATCCCCTATTCACAATTTCTCCACTGCATCTAGGATCTGCATTCTAGGACATCCAAGATGTCCTCTTTCTTTAGTAAACATGGTTTCCCCCCCTGCTGTCATAGCTGGATCCCTCTCTCACGTCTCCTCTGAGTCCTGCTCTCACTCTGCCCCAGACGGAACAAAGATAAGTCCCTCTGATCCTCAGCTTTCACAAGGCTCCGCATCCATCGCATCATTCTCTGACATTTCTGCCACCTTCAACATGATCCCACCACCAGTCACATCTTCCCATCACCACCCCTTTTCACCTTCCACAAAAAACCGCTCCTTGCTAAACTTATTCATTCAACCCGTTCATTCATTCCTTCCCATCCAAACCACTCCTCCCCAGGTACTTTACCCTATTGTTGCAGGAGATATAACACTTGTCCCTATAACTCCCCCATCACATCCTCCCAGGGACCCCAGCAGTCCTTCCAGGTGAGCCGGAGGTCAACATACACCTCCTTTACCTCATCTACAGCATTCGGTATTTCCCTATGTGATCTCCTTTACATCGGCGAGACCAAACGCAGACTCAGCGAGCTTTTCGCCAAGTACTTGCACTTGGTCTAACAAGACCTGCTGGAACTCCCGGTTGCTAATCATTTTTACTCCCCTTCATAGTCATATAGAGATTTTATTGTCCTGGGCCCCCTCTATTGCCAAAGTGAGGCCACACACAAACTGGAGGAACAGCATCTCATATTCTACTTGGGTAGATTACAAATTAATGATATGAAAATTAATTGTTTAATTTTGGGCAATCTTTTTCTTCCTGCTGTCTTCCCTGTGCCCCACCTGGACATGCACCCATTTCATCCCTTCCCCCTCCTGTTCCACCTATTTTCTCTCCTCTGACTGCACAATTCACACCACTTTCATCACCTCACACAGATGTCTTTACATTTTATCTTTACATTTCTGGCCTTTATCCAAACCATCTGCCTGTCAAAAACACTCACCTGTATCCATCCAGCACTCGCCAGGCTTTGTCCTGCCCCTCCTCTCTTCCAGTTTTCATCCCCCTCCCCCACAATCAGTCTGAGCAAGGGACTCGACCCAAAACTTCACTTATCCATGTTCTCCAGAAATGCTACCTGATCCATTAAGTTACTCCAGCACTTTGTATCCTCCCTTTTGTCTGCAAGATCACTTTAGGAGATGATCATACTGTGCATCCTTCGGTCCTTTGTTTATATGGTACATCTCACTGCCAAAATGCATTAATAAACACTCAGAATTTTTCCAACTACAATCACCACCAAACTCCAAGGCACTAATCTTAATTTTTCCATAAAAACATTCCTAGCTTTGAAGAAAGTGACAAAAAATGACAATAACTTTTGAGCAGGAAGGAATTGCAGATGCTGGTTTAAACCAAAGGTTTCACTTTTGAGAGGTAGGGATACCAGCAGTATGAACATTGATCTCCAATTTCAGGTAGTCCTTGCTTTCTCCCTCCTTCCCCTCCCCTTCCGAGCTTTCCCACAGCCTTCTGCCTCCGCCTCTTCCTTTCTTCTTCCCGTCCCCCCACCTCCACATCAGTCTGAGGGGTCTCAACTCGAAACGTCACCTATTCCTTCCCTCCATTGATGCTGCCTCACCCGCTGAGTTTCTCCAGCATTTTTGTCTACTTTCACTTTTGAGAAGTCAGTAATGAATATTCAGCAAGGAAAATAAGGCAAAATTTAGTATATGGGCAAAAACATTTATGAAATTATGAATATCGAAACAAAGTTTTGCTCTTTACTATCATTCCAGACCATAATGTCTCTGACCCAGCAGTCTGATCAAAGCAAGCCCAATGAATCACAGCACTATGGTACTGCACAATTTTGAGCTCAGCCTTAACCATACAATATATACGGCAGCGGCAGGTTCTGGAAATTTAAAATAAAAAATAGAAAATAACGGAAATATATAGCAGATCAGAGTAATATTTTTGGTGAAGAAAAAACAAACTTTAAAGGCCAGTGACCTTTCATCAAATCTGACCTGCCAAGTATTTTGAATCTTGAATTTGACGTTTTATGGATTTTTGGTCCTGTAAAATTGCCTTACCATTCCTACTATTAACAAATGGAGGTGAGAGTGCAGCAACTTCACCGAGAACTCCGCCAGCTGTAACTTAAATCCACAGATGGGAGAAGCTTCCAGAAGGAAAAACGATGTTTGAAGGCCCAACAGCAGCCCATGAGTACTCACTACAATCCGAGATGCCGCTATTATTATTATCATCATCATTCACTGTGAGGAAATCTTCGGGATTGAATGACCGGCAGAGAGTGGCAGCAACTCCCTGGGAACCGCGCTTCACCTCATCCATAAACGGCCATTACTCTAAATGCCAAGTAACTGCGCAAACGCAGCAGCGCTGCATGCTGGGCGTTGTAGTATCAGCACTTTTTTCATTGGCGAGCATGAGCTGGGAGAACTACAATTACCGGCAAGCTTCTGCTCCGTGGGCAAAGAGGTTGTGAGCAAAGATCTTATAGAGATGCAAAGATCACCGCTCTATGATCTTTGGTGAAATGTGAAGCAGGGTAAACCAAAGAGTTCTATAATCTTTGGGGTAAACTGGAGTGACCAGGCGACGCCAGTTGGCAGCTCAACCTCTCTACCAGTTGCTCATAATTCAATAGTAAAAATGCCGCGGACGCTGGTAATCTGAAAGAAAAACTAATGTCAGATATATTGGACGGATTAGGAAACATCTGAGGAAAAAGTAGACATTTATTGGCACACTTTGTACCTGATGCCTTTTTGCAAGTCAGAAGGCTGTGGATTCAGTCAATCCTACAAAGGTAGACTGAGAAGAGTATGTTGACAAGCCAGCGGTGTGTAGAATGGATGCAGTTTTGTTGGAGTTATTTATTGTGGAGGCCCTGTCTAAAATTGATATAAACGTTCCTCCTGTACCATGTCAACAATAACTTATATTTATGCACTGCTTTTAATCCAACAAATTATTCTAAAATGTTGCACAGAATAATAGCTAAACACAACTTGACACTGAGCCTGACGAGATAGTTAACCAAGTGTCTGATCAAGGAAGCTGGTTTCAAGGAATATCTTCAAAGAAGAAAAGAAAAGTAAGAAGAGAGAAAAAACAATGTGTGCAGTCTAGACCCAAGCACGTGACATAGCTGTTAATGGTGAGTTATTAAATTCACCAATAAGTAAGCCAGGCCTGGATGAACATTGATATTGCAGAATATGGTAAATTTGGAAGAGACTGCAGAGAAAGGGATTGGAAACAAAAACAAAAACAAAAACAAATAATAAGCAATTGATTATCTGGAAATCAATGTAGGATGTGCTAGGTTGGTTTCCCATGTTTACTTGGATAAAAGTGACTAGAAATACAAAAATCAGGAGCTAATCTTGTTCCAAATGACTGAAATGATTGTGACATATTTTATCCTTGAAGTTGAATGTATTGAGAACTATTTCCAGAATCAAATGCAAACATTGTTTCTTTCAAACTATAGCTCCTGAAAACCCTCAATAGGCTGATGCCTCCATTACATGCGAAGCAGTGAATACAAATTCTATCCTTCACTTGCTTGGAATCATATTTATCTATTAAGACATACATTGGTAACTAAAATAATATTTGCTGCCCACCTTGTCAACTGGCAATGGGGAACAAAAATGGCAAAACACACTGCACTTACAGTACAGTGGCAGTAAAGTAATAGCAATATCACAACGACAGCCAGCTGAGCAGGAGGATCCCTTTGATTTCAGACTGAAATCGCTTTTTCTGTGATAGCTTGACTACTTTGACTACATATCGCCACCTGTTCTGCAGCACCGAACCTGACATTTGCTATGTATTAGCACCAACAGAAACGTTTCTACTGACCAAATCATAAGGACTCATTGAACACCAGCATCAAGAATCCAGCCAAAGAGAAGCAAAGTTCTACCGCCAATTTGTGTGAATAGTGAGTCAAGTCAAGAGTGCTTGTCATGCGTGCTGAAGAACAGAACAGCAGCATAACAGGTCTGTAAACACAGCACTCATATATAATATATTATATTAAACAACAAAAGTTCAAAATATTAAAAAATAAAAATAAACAGCATTAGTGCAAAAAATCCCAAAGTTTTCTGGGCAACCATGACTGTTTGTAATTTGTTGTTTAGTTGGTATTTGTAGTGTTCAAGAGCCTGATTGTTGATGGGAAGAAACCTCCTGAACCTGTAGGTCATGGTTTTCAACCTTCCGTACTTTCTTCCCGATGGCAAGAGGGAAATGAGAGGGTAACCAGGATGGTGTGGGTCTTGATGCTGAAGCAGCGGCTCTGTAGATCACTTCAATGGTGGGGTTGTCAGTACCTGTGATGAATTAGGTGGTGTCCTGCACTTCTTGTAATTAAGATTCAAGAGAGTTTATTGTCATATGTCCTGATACATGGCCGTCCGAAGGGGGGGTGCGTTGGGTGCGACCGCACCCCCCTTTTTTCCCCCAGAGTAAGAAAAATCCCGAGGAAAAAAAATTTAAAACAATTTCGGGGGGGGGAAAAAAAAATCTGAAAAAAATCTGGCCTATGGGATAAGGGAGTGCCCATTTCTCCGGTCCCGGGGGGCGGGTTGCGGTGTCTGCCCGCCCGGTCCAGCGTCTCCATCCGCGGCGTCGGAGCATCACCAACGGCTTGCCTGGCGACCATGAGACTGTCCTCCCGTCACCAGGCAGGAGTGGCTGAATCTGAACCCAGCGGCTGTAACCCCAACACCAGACGCCGTTGCGGAGGGGCCCGTTCCCCTCGCCTCCCCCCGCCACCAGGGCCCAAGCCATCTTCCCCCCTAGGCCCACACTACCCCCGCTGGGCCCACGCCACCCCCGCTGGGCCCACGCCACCCCCGCTGGGCCCACGCCACCCCCGCTGACCCCGCTGGGCCCACGCCACCCCCGCTGGGCCCGCCACCCCCGCTGGGCCCGCCACCCCCGCTGGACCCACGCCACCCCCGCTGGACCCACGCCACCCCCGCTGGACCCACGCCACCCCCGCTGGACCCACGCCACCCCCGCTGGACCCACGCCACCCGCTGGACCCACGCCACCCCCGCTGGACCCACGCCACCCCCGCTGGACCCACGCCACCCCCGCTGGACCCACGCCACCCCCGCTGGACCCACGCCACCCCCGCTGGGCCCAGCCACCCCCGCTGGGCCCAAGCCACCCCCGCTGGGCCCAAGCCACCCCCGCTGGGCCCAAGCCACCCCCGCTGGACCCACGCCACCCCCGCTGGACCCACGCCACCCCCGCTGGGCCCAAGCCACCCCCGCTGGGCCCAAGCCACTCCCACTGAGCCCCGCTGGGCCCACGCCACCCCCGCTGACCCCCACTGGGCCCACGCCACCCCCGCTGGGCCCATGCCACCTTCACCTTCGTCCCCCCCGCCAGAAAGAGGGGGGGATGTGGGAGGGGGAGAGAGAGAGGGGAAGGGTGGGGAGAGAGAGAGATGGGGAGGGAAGAGGGAAAGGGGGATTATCTTTAGTGAGTGCAAAATTAAGGTAGGTTTTAGAGCTATTATATTTTCTCCTCCATATGAATAATTTTAAACAATATCAAATAATATCAAACAATTGGAACTGCTTTCTTTTCCTTGATAATAATACTGAAAAATATGAATTGCATAGTTTGTGACATAAATATACATTTTAATGGGATCATTATATACAGATGTAACATTTCCATTTCGAGATCGGGGGGGGGGGGGCTACCTGCATCAAGCCGGTAGCCTAATCGTTAAAGAGTTAAAAGATAGCCTAATCGATAAAGAGCTGAGAAGAGGAATCGGAGCTGCCAAGCAAAGGTACTCTGAGAAGTTGAGGAGCAAGTTCTCAGCTAGTGACTCTTCTTCAGTTTGGAAGGGCATGCAAGAAATCACCAGCTATAAGAGGAAAGCCCCCCGCTCTTTGGACAATCGTCAGCTGACGAACTACCTGAATGAGTTTTACTGCAGGTTTGAAAATCAGAAACGTAACCCTGGTACCCCCTCCCCAACAAACACAGCCAGAACCCAGTCTGCAAAGAATGGACCCTGCACCCTCTCCTTCCCATTCACCACCTCACACCAACTTAAGGCAAGACTCCAGTAATGAAAAGAGTGGACCCTCCCTCCCCCCCACCCCCCCTCCGACCAGCTCTGTACAGTCCTCACCTCTGGGGGTGCGCTCTTTAATTGCTGCCTGTAGGCAGGAAGAAGCAGCACCGCGGTATGGTCGGATTTACCGAAGTGAGGGCGAGGGATAGTGAGGTAGGCATTCTTGATGGTGGTGTAGCAGTGGTCGAGGGTGTTTGGTCCTCTGGTGCAGCAGGAGACATGTTTGTGGAAGTTAGGGAGCGATTTCTTGGGGTTTGCCTTATTGAAGTCCCCAGCAATGGTGGTAAATGCCTCGGGGTAAGATGTCTGGTGTTTGTTGACCACAGCGTGCAGCTCCTCCTGTGCCAGACGAACGTCTGCCTGGGGTGTGATGTAGACCGCGGTCAGGATGATGGAGGTGAATTCCCTTGGGACGTAGAAGGGACGGCACTTCACCGCCAGATGTTTGAGGTGTGGAGAGCAGGAGTTGGACAGGACTGCCACGTCTGAGCACCACGCAGGGTTGACCATGAGGCAGACGCCCCCTCCTCTCCCTTTCCCAGATGCCAGTGTACGGTCAATATGGTGGATGGAGAACCCTTCAGGCTGGACCGCTGAGTCTGGGGAGCTGGAGGTGAGCCATGTCACTGTGAAACAGAACACAGAGCATTCCATCAGCTCCCTTTGATAAAGCAGCCTTGCCCTTAAGTACACCACTTTATTTTCAAGGGACTGTACATTGGCCAGTAGGATAGTAGGGAGAAGGGGCCAAAGTCCCCTGCGTTCAGTCTGACCTGAAGTCCTGCCCGTCGGCCTCATTCCCGGACACAATGGAGGCCTCCCCTTTGTTTCCAGGGACCGTGTTTACTGTACCCGCTGTTTCTGCGAACCTGCGCTGGAACGGGGATTCCTTCACAGACGGCAGCTCCAGCTCCGTAACGAATGGGGGTACCTTCAAAGTCGGCAGCTCCAGCTCTGTAGTTCCTGGAAGATCCAGCTCGTCGGCTCTGGAGGTCATCACGGAGTTTCCAGGTACAGTACCTGCGTTTCTCCGTCAGGTCGGGAGTTTTACAGTGAGCGTGGGAAAGTTTAAAGTCCGGGGCTCCCGCAGGCACGGGAGGTCGCGAATCGCAAGAGCCTTTGGGTGCCCAAGCAGCTTGTCCGAAACGGCACCGATTTCTGCTGTTTCTCTGATGCGGATGAGTTGTTGGAAGTTATAGGTAAACCTTTTATGTTCTGGTGCTTCACAAAAGTTGCCGCAGGCAGGTGCCATCTTAGAGAGAGCAATCTGCTTTGTTCCTGGGCATTCCATGCAGATATAGAGGAAAAACCTAGATCTTTTAATGGTAGCTGTGTTAGACCTACGGAATGTTTTTTAGATCGCATCAGGTGTAATTCTAAGTTCTTAGTATTTGTGCTAAATGATAGAATTGAAGCTGCATAACAGAGGACGGTCTGATTTACGGGCTGTTGCCAGGGACACAAACCAAGATTAACATCAACTGCAGACAAAATAGATAACAGATGATGGGATCTGGAGGAAGATGTGCTGAGTGACACGCTGTAACAAATGTGCAGTCACTGCAAAGGCTCTGTGGAGAAGGATCTGCCAGCACTGGGAACTGAGGAATGTATTCCTGTAAAACAGCCTCTCAAACACATCAGAGTTGTGTTTTTCAAGAAGGAAAAATGTGGCATTGACACATTATAATAGAATGTACCGAATTAAAGATACAACAAATGTAGAAAAAGACATGACTGGAGTTTATCGTATATATTTTACATACATTATTTATGAATAAAGTATATTTTTGAAAGATATATAAATGTTGATTGTGGTGAATGGAAATGTTAAGTACCTCTTTCTTGCCATCCATGAATATTTATTATATTTGCACACGTTCTAGAGTAATGTATTAACGGTCATTTGATATATTAATATTACATCATAGAAGTAGAAAAAATATTTTGATGTAATCTGGCATGGAAGATCTGCTGAAAAGAATAGCGTTATGCTTTGGGCATGCTCAATTTGTCATTTTCTATTTTCTTAGTTCTTTTGTAGATTTATATTGAAAATGCATTCTCTAACATTGAAATAAGCCTGATATATTTCTCACATTTCTTATCTTTTCCGTGGATGGCTGCATATTTGGGGATTTGATAGTCTTATGTTTTGAAACCATAATAAATTTATCGCTATTATCCATTGGTGGGATCTTGTCACTGCTTGTTATGTGTTAGTATTTGTTGTTGCAATAAACTTCAGTGATAGAATGGCAGAATAATTCAATTCAGAGATGTACAAGAATTAGAGAAGCTCAGATAATCTTGGAAGGGATTTGATCTGGAGGAGTTTTGAAAGATAGGGAGGGAAAGAAAATGAATTAATTTGAAAACAAGGGTGAGAATTTTAAAATCAAGCTTTCTCTTTAGTGGGAAAATGTTAGCAAGTGATGAGTGAACAGGTTATGGTTTGAGTTGGAACACATAGGAGTGTTTAGATGACGTCAAATTTCTGGAAAGTGAAAGTTTTCAGACAAATAGATATAGTGTGAATATTTATTAATGTTTGTGGAATATTGCATTAATATATTTATTGATTCTGTATGCGGGGGAGACTATTTGATATTAAATATACCTTAACCTTTGAAGATTTGATAAAATTATTGTTGAAATGTTACTTTTTAATTATTATAGTTGTACTGTATAGATATTTATTTTATGTATTCTATTCATACACTTTGTAACTCATGACGTGCTTCCAGTATTTCATTCTCTTCCTTTCCAATATACCTTTTTATTATTTTCATAACCAGCAATATAAAATTCACAGAAAACTTTACAATATAGCTATAAGATGGCACTGGATAGAACAGGGGACACTGGGAACCATTAACCCTCGCAATATGTGGACTTGCCTTGGGAATGCATTAGAGTTTAGAGATATAGCACGGAATCAGGCCCTCTGGCTCACCTAGTTTACGCCAACCAGCGATCCCCGCACACTAACACTATCCTACACTCGGGACAATTTACCATTTTTTTTACCAAAGCCAATTAACATACAAATTTGTATCTCTTTGGAGTGTGGGAGGAAACCAAAGCACCTAGAGAAAACCTACATAGGTCACGGGGAGAACGTACAAAATCTGTACAGACAACACCTGTAGTCAGATTGAACCGGGTCTCTGGTGCTGTAAGGCAGCAACTCTACCACTGCACCACCATGCCTCCCTGCATGACGAATGGGAAACTATTCAGTCTGCATCATAATCTTCAGTGATCAATCTGCAGCAGACATTCAGTGGATAAAATGTGAATCATGTCAGCATGACATAGAGTCAAGAGGGTCATGATACAGCACAGAAATTGTCACTTTGAGCCATCATATCCATGCTGATCATCAAGTATCTATATATAATGATCTAATTTACTCTTAGTCCATTGGTTACTATGCCTCGGCAATTCATATGCATCTTAAATGTTTGAGAGTACCTGCCTGCACCACCTTCTCAAGCAGTGTGTTCCCAGTTGCAACCATCCTCCGTGAAAAAAAATGTTCACCATATTCCCTCTCAACTTCTTACTCTTCATCGTAAACCTGTACCCTCAAGTTTTAGACATCTTTGCCATGGGGAAAGTTCCTTACTATTCACCCTATCTATGCCTCTCAAAATTGTGTCTACCTCTATCAAGTATCCCCTTAGAATGGGTCTGAAGAAGGGTCTTGTCACCTATTCCTTTCCTCCAGCGATGCTGTCTGACCAAATAAGTTACTCCAGCTTTTTGTGTCTATCCCCTTAGCCTCCTCTGCTTCAAAGTAAACAAACTCAACCTGTCCAATCTCTCCTCATAATTGAACATTCCTTCTGAGGCAATATTCTGGTGAATCTCCTCTGCACCCTCTCCAATACAATCACATCCTTCTTATAGTGTGCCAATCAGAATTGCACCACAATATTCCCTCCGTAGCCAAATCAATGTTTTACAAAGTTGTGCCAAAACTTCGCTGCTCTTCTATGCTCCAGCTAATAAAGACAAGCATCCAAAATGCTTTCTTTATAGAAACATAGAAACATAGAAATTAGGTGCAGGAGTAGGCCATTCGGCCCTTCGAGCCTGCACCGCCATTCAATATGATCATGGCTGATCATCCAACTCAGTATCCCGTACCTGCCTTCTCTCCATACCCTCTGATCCCCTTAGCCACAAGGGCCACATCTAACTCCCTCTTAAATATAGCCAATGAACTGGCCTCGACTACCCTCTGTGGCAGAGAGTTCCAGAGATTCACCACTCTCTGTGTGAAAAAAGTTCTTCTCATCTCGGTTTTAAAGGATTTCCCCCTTATCCTTAAGCTGTGACCCCTTGTCCTGGATTCCCCAACATCGGGAGCAATCTTCCTGCATCTAGCCTGACCAACCCCTTAAGAATTTGTAAGTTTCTATAAGATCCCCTCTCAATCTCCTAAATTCTAGAGAGCATAAACCAAGTCTATCCAGTCTTTCTTCATAAGACAGTCCTGACATCCCAGGAATCAGTCTGGTGAACCTTCTCTGCACTCCCTCTATGGCAATAATGTCCTTCCTCAGATTTGGAGACCAAAACTGTACGCAATACTCCAGGTGTGGTCTCACCAAGACCCTGTACAACTGCAGTAGAACCTCCCTGCTCCTATACTCAAATCCTTTTGCTATGAAAGCTAACATACCATTCGCTTTCTTCACTGCCTGTTGCACCTGCATGCCTACTTTCAATGACTGGTGTACCATGACACCCAGGTCTCGCTGCATCTCCCCTTTTCCTAGTCGGCCACCATTTACATAATAGTCTGCTTTCCTGTTTTTGCCACCAAAATGGATAACCTTACATTTATCCACATTATACTGCATCTGCCAAACATTTGCCCACTCACCCAGCCTATCCAAGTCACCTTGCAGTCTCCTAGCATCCTCCTCACAGCTAACACTGCCCCCCCAGCTTAGTGTCATCCGCAAACTTATCACCCTATCAATCTGTCCTATCACCTTCAGAGATTTCAGAACTTGTACATCCCTTTGTTCCTTAATACCCTCTTGCCCTACCATTCATGTCATATGTCCTACCCTTATTAGACATCCCAAAATGTATTATCTCTCACTTATCGGGATTATATTCCATCTACCATTGGCGTGCCCAGTTTACTAGCTGATCAATATCATTCTATATCCTCCTCACCATTAACAACACTGATAATAAGAAAAACAACCCTGCACTATCACCTTCCGTATCATAGTACCAAGCCACTTTTCGATCAAATTTGCCAACTTTCCTTAGATTCATGGGTTGTAACCTTTTGGACCAGCCTCTGAAAGGCCTTATTGAAGTTCATGTAAACTATGTCAAATGCACTGCTCTCCTCAACGTAGTTAGTTACCACTTCAAAAAAACTCAGTTAAAATGGTTAGACAAAATCTCTCACCAACTAATCAATGCTGATGATCTGTGAGCAATCCATGCCTTTCCAGTGTAGATTAACCCTAACCCTCTGGATTTTTGCAGACATAACAAACCACAGATGCTGGAATTTTGAGCACGAAACAGTGCTGAAAAACCTCAGCGAGTCAGGCAGCATCTGTGGAGAGACAACATCTTGTGTCAGGACTCTTCATCTGAAGAAGGGTCCTGATCTCAAACAATGTCTATCCATTCCTTCCACAGATGCTGCCTGGCCCACTGAGTTGCTCCAGTACTTTGTTTCTCCTTCAGGATTTTTCAGTTTCCCAATAACTAATATTAGACTCACTGGCCTATAATTATGTGGCATATCCCTGCTGCCTTTCTGGAATAAATGTATCACATTTGCTGTCTTCCAGTCATCTGCCATCTCAGCTGTGGCCAGTGAAGATTTAAATGTCTCTGTCAGGGGGGCTCCAGCAATCTCCTCCATTGCCACCCATAGCAGCCTGGGATATATCTCATCAGTCCCTAAGGATTTATCCACCTTTATTCCTGCTTGAACATCTGATACCTCCTCCTTTTTTACCTTGACTAGAATTTCACCATCCTACTGAAATGTATTTTTCCTTGTACATTTAAGAGCTCATCAACATCTGTTGACCCTCTAATGGGTCCCATTATTTCCCTGGTTATGGAATTGCTCTATTATTTATAAAATGTTTGTAGATTTTCCTTAAGCAAGCACGTAAGAGCTCTGGAGGGACACCACCAATGCTGTTTCTACAAAATTCCCCAAATCCATAGGCAGTATTCTCACCAGGTCAACTGTAGGGTGGGTCTCATCATTAACATGGCCGACAACAGAATCCTTCAGACTCTTAGGAATCCTTAGCACACAAGGTTCAAAATGGAGGAGTATTGAGAACTTTGGATCCATTCATTGGAAGCAGATGCAATACTAGTATTTGAGACTTTTATATATGCATATGGATATGCAAGGAATGGAGGGATATGGATCATGTGCAGTCAGAGGACATTTGTTTAACTTGACATCATATATCCGCTCACTAGCTTTTTGTTAGCACATGTGTTTTTGTTGTTGTGTTGATTATCTTATTATTGTCTTTTTACCTTAATGTCATTTTTATCTTATTTTATCCTTGTTGTATTATTGCTGAGGTGACCAGTTGTCTTGACAAACACATTTCATTGGTACCGTTGACCCTGTGTTAACCTACATATGACAAATAAAACTGAAACTTGAACGATCATGTTCGACTCACTCATTGTGGGCCGAAAGGCCAGTTCTTGTGTTGCACCATTCTCAGTTCTGTCCTTTGGAAGCACTTAGAAACCCAGCATAAATAATAGGAGAGTACCACTTCCAAACTACCCACCGATCTGTCCCATCAGTCACATTCTGCCCTTCGTGTGGCTGAATCTGCAAATCGCTATATTGGCTTCATGAGGCATACCAGAACTCACAAAACTAGAGTGAAAGCAAGTCAAGCTAGACGCCAAGGAAGAGAAGGATCTCCTCCCATCCTACCAACTTTATATGCAACTCCCTGATTTTGTTTTGAAATAGTTTGTTGTCTGCTTAATTATTTTGCAAAGTGTTCAAAACCTAGTCAGCAAGTACAAGAGTAATGGGTGAAATTAAGAATGCAAAAGAGAAGAGTTCTCCTCAATACTTTGGCCCATACTTTTTACTCACCTGACATTATTAAAATTGATGATCCCATCATAATCACAACCTTTTACAATTCCTGCATTACTGATGTGACAAAATTATTCCAAGAACTGAAAACCATTGGAATATTCTAAAGTCATGAAAAGTGTAATGTAAAAAAATATTTTATCATTTTACGTATTTTGAAATGCAGCACAGAAACAACCTCCGGATTTTGGTTATAGCGGACTGACCTACCGACAGCTGCCCGCACCATCCCCAGAGCACTGGCTGCCATCTGGCGAGACCTTCTGTCACCACCGCCAACACACAGTTTCCTTGGCTGCTTCCAGGCCATGTCTGCTGCCACCACCACCATCATCGACCCTCACCTGCACTCCGGCTGCCTGTGGGCCACGTCCATTGATTCTGCCGATTTTTGTCTCTTCCCCGGCCGCCAGCCTGTCAATGCACTTGGATTACAGGACCATTTTCTGACTGAGAGCATGAAGAAAGGTCATGTCAGCAAGTACAAGAGTAATGGGTGAAATTAAGAATGCAAAAGAGAAGAGTTCTCCTCAATACTTTGGCCCATACTTTTTACTCACCTGACATTATTAAAATTGATGATCCCATCATAATCACAACCTTTTACAATTCCTGCATTACTGATGTGACAAAATTATTCCAAGAACTGAAAATCATTGGAATATTCTAAAGTCATGAAAAGTGTAATGTAAAAAAATATTTTATCATTTTACGTATTTTGAAATGCAGCACAGAAACAACCTCCGGGGTGCACCATGTCAGTGTGAACACCAAACACTCATGTTTACATTAATGCAACCCTAAACTATTTTTATTCTCCCCATATTCAACACCCTCCCAAAATTCTACTACTCGCCTACATGCCAGGGACAATTTACAGTGTCCAATTAACCTATCAATATGCACTTTTTGGGGATGTGTAAGGAAAGATGAGTGACTGGGAAAAACTACAGCCAGAGAGAGAATATGCAAATTCCACACAGACTGAGTCAGGACTGAACCCAGGACGTTGGAGCTGTAAGCCCATGCTTTGGTCAAGAAATACATACAGCTTTACTCATAAAATACAGCATGAAATAATGTGTATACATGTCAATTAATGTCACAGGTTGAAGAAGCATGTGGAATGTGTACCAGTGACATCTAGGCAGTGTGCCCTGACGTTCTGCCGAACTGGGTATATAACTGGCTATAACTGAAACACTTGACAGAAATAGAAAGGCAAGAGGCTTTGTTGCATGTTTCATTATCCCGTCGTTCAGGAAGCTGGAAGTTCAAATGTGTTATTGTGAGCGCAATTATAGTAAACCCTCGTTATAACGGATCAAAGGAGGAGAGGAGGAGAGGAGGGGATAATGGTGTCCGTTATTACTGATTGTCCACTATAACCGAGTAAGAGATTATCATTGTAACTGTAGTAGAAATAAACAACTGCAGTTGATGGTTAATAAACAAAAGGACACAGTGCTGGAGTAACAGCAAAACAGTCAGCATTTCTGGAGAACATAGATAGGTGATGTTTTGGGTCGAGACCTTTCTTCATGCTCTCAGTCAGAAAATGGTCCTGTAATCCAAGTGCATTGACAGGCTGGCGGCCGGGGAAGAGACAAAAATCGGCAGAATCAATGGACGTGGCCCACAGGCAGCCGGAGTGCAGGTGAGGGTCGATGATGGTGGTGGTGGCAGCAGACATGGCCTGGAAGCAGCCAAGGAAACTGTGTGTTGGCGGTGGTGACAGAAGGTCTCGCCAGATGGCAGCCAGTGCTCTGGGGATGGTGCGGGCAGCTGTCGGTAGGTCAGTCCGCTATAACCAAAATCCGTTATAAAGAGGTCTGTTAAAACTAGGGTTTACTGTATAGAAATCTAGGAGGAAAAGATTACTTAGCATCAATTATCATCTTCATTCAAGGCAAGTGTTGATAAAGGGATTGGAAAATAAGATACTACATAGAATTTAGACTGTGGGTTCATTGTGTGGATGCTCTCAAAGTTTACTTGAAGACATTGAACATCTCCACTAATTCATGGGAATCTCTGAATGACTGTTCAAAGTGCTGAAGGAGCATTCAGACTGGTATTGAGAACGCTGAGTCTATGTGGAGGTACACAGAAGCCCAACATAAATGGTGAATGGAGCAGACCATCTCACATACTACCCACCCATCCATGGTAGAGTCCGTTGTTCTCACATTGGCCTTAGTAGGTGATCTCAAAACCGAAAAATAAGCAAGTCACCCTCAATCCTGAAGGATCATCTGAGATGAAGACATTGTTAGGATAACATTGGGTTGTTTACACATTTTGATTTCAATGAAATTGGGAACTTATCACATGGATTCTGGGACTCTGCATCAGAAGAGCAATTGAATTGTCTGGACATGCATCAAATGATACTGAAAAGTATTTTTGGATGCCACTTGTGTAATTTTCTTTTGTGCAATGTATCCCATTCTGTCCATGTTTCACCCAAGCAAATGGCAGCGGTTGGGGCCTGCTTCATCTATCTATCTATACTATTACTAAAACTCTCATCTTGACCACTAGATAGGTCTGTGTTGTTTTTAAATTTGTGCAAAAACGGTATCCTATATCACTAGAATTTTTTTCATCACCTTTCCTTTCTCCTCTGCTCCAAGCCACCAAGTTGTGTTCCAATCGGTGGAAGATTTCAAAAGTTGTGAAGGTTTAAAATATCGCGAGATCAGCAGATTCGTCTTGTCGCCTATCCGTCTCCATGAAGGTAACGCCCCTTCCGGCACCCGCTGGAGAAAAAACTCCCGGAGGTGGGGCTGAGTCCGTGAGCACTTCCAGAAGCCGCCCGTCCACAAGCCGCCGAGAATAAAGTTGAAGCAGCGGAGTGTGGGCTGTGTTCCGTGGGCGGGGGCAGACTATGTTCGCGGGCAGGGGGCTGTGAGTGCGACAGGCGCTGGGGACGGGAGCAGCTGAGTGAGTCCGGAGCCGGGTCCTCGATCCAGGAGTGCGGTCAGAGCAGGGGCCGGGAACTGGTGAACCCACACACCCCCACACCCCTCTCTACTACACCCCCTTCCCCTACACC
Organism: Amblyraja radiata; assembly: GCF_010909765.2. Taxonomy (NCBI): domain Eukaryota; kingdom Metazoa; phylum Chordata; class Chondrichthyes; order Rajiformes; family Rajidae; genus Amblyraja; species Amblyraja radiata. The sequence goes on along the minus strand of NC_045962.1, from coordinate 46,835,782 downwards.
CCCCCTTCCCCTACACCCCCCCTTCCCACACCGCCCTCTACTACACCCCCCCTCCGCTACAACCCCCTCTCCTCTACAACCCCCCCTCCTCCCCAACAACCCCCCTCCCTCTCACCACCCCTCCCCCACACCACCCCTCCCCCACACTAGATATAGATATGCCATTTATTGTCACTATACATGTACAATGAGATTAAAAGCAGCTCGTACTCAGTGCATACATATAATTTAGTACAAAAAACAAGAAACAGAAAACAAAACAAGGGGGGGGGGATAGGTGCACAATTCTGCGGCGCTATATACATATCTATAAAGGCAAAATGGTGAAGGATGAATAGGTAGTATTCTTAGGCAGATTTTTAAAGTTATATTAAAATATTAAAAATTATTTTAAAAAATATTAAAAATTACAATTACAATACACATTACAGTTCCAAATTTCAGTACGTGGATAGAGTAGATGGAAGTCCGGGTGTTGGGCTGTGAAGTCAGTGCATGTGTGAGTTAAGAGTAGTTATGACTTTCGGAAAACAACTGTTCCTGAGTCTATTTGTCCTAGTTTTGATGCACCTATAGCGCCTTCCAGAGGGCAGCAGGTCGAACAGTCCAAACACAGGATGGGAGCTGTCCTTGATGATATTCTTTGCTCTGCTAAGGCAACGGGATGTGTAAATATCCATCAGGGAGGGGAGAGGGCAAGCAATGATCTTCTGTGCTGTCCTAGTTACCCTCTGAAGCCTCTCCCTGTCTGCCATGGTGCAGCTGCCGTACCATGCTGTAATGCAGTATGTCAGCAGGCTCTCGATGGACGAGCGGTAGAAGGTCAGCAGCAGGTTAGAGTCCAGGTTGTGCTTCCTGAGAACCCTCAGGAAGTGCAGCCGCTGCTGAGCCTTCTTGATGACCGCTGTCGTGTTGTCTGTCCAGGAGATGTCAGCAGAGCACTACCCCTCCCCCACACACCCTCTCCAACCCCCCCACACCCACACCCCCACACCCACCTCCCCCACACCCCCTGCCGCCACACCCACACACCCCCTCCCCCACACACACACTCCCCCCTACCACCCACATCCCTACCCCCTCCCACATACACCCCCTCCCCTACCCCCACAAACCCCTTCCCACACACAACCTCCCCCACACACACACCCTCCCCCATCCCGCACCCCCCCTCCCCCACATACCCATTCTCCCACACCCCCTCCCCCACACCTCCGCTCCACCACACCCCCCCCCGCCCCACACTCCCCCTTACCACCCACACTCCTCCCCCTCCCATATACACCCCCTCCCCTACCCCCACAACCCCCCTTACCCCACAACTGTGACTGGGACCTTGTGATTTAATTAAAGGCAACCTATCTGTGCAGGTCACGGTTGATGCAGTGATCCACATTCAGGTAGGCCTTATTTGAATTCCTGATTCCTCCCTTATGCTGCCAAATTTGTAGCAATCCATACAGTACTCACCAAACCTGAAACACATGCCTGACATCCTCACATCTACCAATCAGCCAGCCAAATTCCATCCTTCTAACCATCCCTTTCAACTGATCAGAAGCAAATCCCCCCAATCCCTGACCTTTGATACAACCCACTTTATTCTTCATTTGATGTTCTCTTCAGTAGTATAACCACTATTGAGAGCCTATAGGTTATCACCAATTATTTCATCTCCACCTAATCTGATCCAATTTGCTGATTTTCTGAGACAAAGTCATTATCTACCACTGACCTTACGTCATCATAAGAGCTCCCCTTTTCTTATTCCATTTTGAATATCCTTCCAAAATGTAAGTGCACCATACTATTATGTTTCTGACTTCAGTCAGCTGCAACCTTGTCTCTATAACAACTAATAGATTCTACTCATTTGCCTCTGTTTTACCATCAATTCATCTATGTTGTGAAAGATACTTTGTGCATTGCAGATAAAGATTAATTTTGACTTCATACCATGTTTCTTGGCATTGGCCCTGTTCATTGCTAGTTTTTTTTTAATTGTTAAACCCTCTATATTTCCTACCAATGCATATCAGTATCCATTTTTCACATGGTGGGAGGGAGAGAGAGGGGTAAGGGAAGAGAAGGACTGGAGAGGGCAGAGGGAGAAAGAATGGAGAATGGGGAGGGAAAGAGGGAGGGAGAAGAAGAGTTAGAGCAGAGTGGTAGGTGGGAGGAAGAGCGAATGGGGAAGGGGGGAGACAGAGGTAGAGGGAGAGGTGGGGGATGGAAGGGGTGAGAGAAATCAAACATTCTTACCTGAAATGTCTTTGTTCTATCTCTATATTAGAGGATAATTGATAAGGAAAGATTGGCCTTTGTTTAAGATCCATTCAGTGGTGGACAACTTAGACCTCAGATGCTAATGAATTTACCAGTGGCAAGCATTCAAACAAGATGTTGGTTGGCCTGTTGCAAATTGGCTGACAGCCATGCCTTTATGCATGCCAACCAATCTTTAGACATTGGAGTTTTGCACACTACATTTTAATCCATATCATATATGCATCATGGGAATGTTAATGGGAAAGAGCACTGAGAGCACCTTGCAACAAAACTATGCTGGTCTTAGGCAGGGGAAGCATTACGCCCACTATTCATGGAAAGTACAGGCAGCCAATCATCCTGCATGAGGTCCAACAAGAAAAAATAAACTTAAATATCAAATGGCAGATGTAATCTACAATACATTCATAGTCCAAACCTGGCCAAAGTGATTTACACCAATGAAAAACTTTTTTTGAAATTCTAAGCACTTTGCACACAGCTGTTCCCACAAACAGCTATGGGATAAAGACCAGGCAATTGCAATTGAGAGATGATTGTTGCAAAATAGCACTTCCCTCTCCTCTTTTAAAATAGCAAGCAAGGGGATCTGGCATCCCCCAGGGTGCCCCCCTCCCCCCGCCCCTTATTGAATTGGAGCATCTATCTAGTTGGTTGTGCTCAGACCTCTTGGATGAGACTCATTCTTCAGAGGTTGAGTAGCAGCTAAGAAAGCTTGCGACCCTCCATGGATTTATGGATCAATATTACATTAAAAAAAATATTTTACCTTATGAACTATGAGTGGAGCACTTTTGCTGCGAGATATTTTTGGCAGGAAGAATAATAGAACTATGTGGAGGAAGAGAAGAAACATCCTCTGGAACTTCAACTCTGTATCAGTTTCTATCTGAAGTCAGTCTGCTGCTCATAGGACATGTTGGAACACGTTAACTTGCATCACTAATAGTTCAATGATTTCTTCACCTCTGGGAAGAGAGATATTTGTCCACCACAGAACAAATGGGCTGTTTTGGTGTATAAATCATTTAAGGGCTGTACTAGTGACAGAGATGAGCTGTTTTAATTCCTTCCATTTAGAAACATAGAAAATAGGTGCAGGAGTAGGCCATTAGGCCATTATTATTATGGTTTTCTTTTCAATAAATGGGAACATTCCAAAATGTTGTTGTTGAGATTCAGAAATAGGATGCATTTGAAGCTGGGTCTTTTTTTGTAGTTGATAATAACTAAAGAGAAGGTACCGCTAGCTGGAACAGAGCTGGGACAATACGCCCTATGTAAATGAAGAACCTGTAAATATGGTATATTTTAATTTCCATAAGATATCAGAAAATTGCTATAATAAAAACTTACTCCACTAGATAAGAATTCATGGTATTGAGGGTAAAATATTGGCACAGATGGAAGAATAATTAAGAATGAATGGTTCAATTTCAGTCTGGCAAGTGTCACAGGCATTGCTATTGGGTTCATAGAGGATGTTACGGCCGCCAAAATCAAATACCTCAAAGGCCAATAACATAATACAAAACCAGGTTCAAATGGAAAAATTATTTATTTTTCACTAACAAAAAGAACTAAACCTGGATCAAACAAACTAAAAGGGGGGGGTCGGATGGGCTAGCAAACAAAAGATAAAGGGTGCTCTGGCCGACCACTCAATGGGCCGTTGGACCAGAGACTCTAAACCTGCCTCAGTGTGAAAATAAACCTGAAACAAAACCAGAAAACAATAATGCCAGTCCCATCCTTCCCAAGCAAAATAAGGTAATACAGAATGAAGAGTTACATAAAGAACACTATGCAATCAAACAAACTAAACCAACACCAGACTGCTGCCACCAGTCTGAGGGGGAAGAGAGAGACAGAGAGAGGGACTGCCAGTGCACATGGTCTTTTTAAGCTGAGGCTCCGTCATCAGGCTCACGTGATGCAGCTTGGGCCAGGAGCCTCCAATCAGGTACAGGAGCAGCCAGGCAGCAGGAGGTACTAATGGAAATCAGAGAAACAGGTTAGTACATAATTAACACCAGCAGAGGGAGCGCATAACAGAGGACAACAGCCATTAAGTCCAAGGGACTTGTCAGGCTTTGGTTCCATTAGTTTATCTAATACCTTTTCTCTGATAATGAAGATTAAGTAACAACGCACCCCAAATCCTGAAATGTAGGTTATAAATTCATACTAAATTCAAAACCAATAACAATTGCTGGTAAAACCAATTGGTTCTGTTCTCAATTCTCAATACATATTTGAAAAGATACAGTGATGATATCACACAACCTTTTCTTCAGCTGAGACTTCTATCTTTCACCGGATACTAATTTGAAGGTAGACATTAAAGATTCCATAGGATTTTTGCCAGTGTTTAGCAAACCTCTATAAATCTCGCTCAACAAACAGTGTTTAGCTGGTGTACAAAAGGAGAGTTATGGCAGATGGATCATCAATTTGAGGACACAAATTTAAGGTAATTGGCAAATGTATCATGGTGGGCATGAAGAGAATCTTGTTTACTTGGCAGATTGTTATGAGCTACCTGATAAGGTTTTAGAAGCTTTGAAGAGGAACTTTCGAAAAGGGGATTTCATTATTGCATCAATACTTGCATGGAAAAGAGCAAGAGCGTGGGATGAACTGATTACAGTTGGTGCAGAAACAATGGACTGATAGAAACATATAAAATTATAAAAGGACTGGACAAGCTAGACACAGGAAAAATGTTCCCAATGTTGGGCGAGTCCAGAACCAGGGGCCACAGTCTTAGAATAAAGGGGAGGCCATTTAAGACTGAGGTGAGAAAAAAGTTTTTCACCCAGAGAGTTGTGAATTTGTGGAATTCCCTGCCACAGAGGGCAGTGGAGGCCAAATCACTGGATGGATTTAAGAGAGAGCTAGATAGAGCTCTAGTGGAATCAGGGGATATGGGGAGAAGGCAGGCATGGGTTATTGATTGGGGACGATCAGCCGTGATCACAATGAATGGTGGTGCTCGCTCGAAGGCCCCAATAGGGCCTGCACCTATTTTCTATGCTCTATGTTCTATGAATACACTATTTCATTTTATGAGCCAGCAACAGAAAGAAACAGTCCATGAGACTCTTAATGCCTGGACAAATTATTCCCAACAGTCATAACTGAGGCAGTTATCCCTCAGACGAGATTGAGGCTTGAACCAATAAAGGCAAGAGTAGCAACATCTGACTAAAGATAATCATTTTTTATTGAGCCCTGTTTCGGCTGGAGAAAGGCCCCAACGGTGGTAAGGAATGGTCCCTTTGGGTATGAGTCAAGTTAGAAATGTACCTTCGCATATTAATCACCCTGTTTTGTTTTTCAATACTCCTGCTAAGAAATGCCTGAAATCTTACTATGTTAAAGTTGTCCTATAATTGTAAATGTTGATCAAGTAACAGGATCTACTTTCTCTTCCAGGGTAGATGGATGGCGAAATAAACTACAAAGATGAAAATGGAAAGAAAATACAAAAATAAGTCCCACCAGAGGTTAACATAGCAGATGAGAGAATAGTTTTCAGCTCTGAACTAAATCACGTGCAACAAAGCAAGTCTGAAGTATTTTAAATTTAGTGCATAATTTTCCATACTGATGAGCTTTAGATGTGATTGCTGCCAATGATTCCTGCAGAGAGAAGTGCACTAAATTGTTCAAAGCAAATTGTGCATCCACATTACATCATTTTTTGTTACTTTCAGCCTGTACCTTAAATTCATACTGATATTAAACAGACTGTGTATGCCGTTTTGAGATCAGTAATATAACTTGTTTATTTTGGAAGTCTGCCAGAGCTTTGAACTATTGGATTTGTGTGCCAGCATTTTAAGACATCGATTCAGTCAGCCACCATTCCCCGTTGCAGAATTATGTGACATGAGGTCTATTGTCCTGGAATATTAAAAGTATTCAGTTAACAATAACTGGTTTATTTATAAATTGGTAGGAAATGGGAGTGGCGGCGCGGCTCTGGCTGCAGCGGCTCACCGGCAGTCCTGTTTGTTTTGTGTTTTTTGTGTTGTTATTTCGTTTTTGGTTAGTCTAGTTTTGGTTTTTAGTTTGTGTTTGGGGGGGGTGGGTTGAAACGGGGCTTGCTGTCTCTCCCTGCGGGGGAATGCGACTTTTTGTCGTATTCCCCTTCTCTGCCTCCGTCTGCGCTGAGGCCTAATGGCGGAGCTGGCGACCTCGAGGCTCAGGAGGCAGAGCCCGCCAGGACTCGCCCTGAGCTCGCTCCCGTGAGGGCGGCCCGGCTCGGGGCTGGAACAGTGCTTCCGTGAGGGGCTGTGACGCTCCCGGGAGGGCGGCCTGGCCCGAGGAAGGAACGGTGCTCCCGTCGGAGTGGCCGAGCTCGGGGAGGTATGGCGTTCCCAGCCCGAGGGAGGAGCGGCGCCCATGTCGGGGCGGCCCAGCCCGAGGGAGGAGCGGCGCCCATGTTGGGGCGGCCCAGCCCGAGGGAGGAGCGGCGCCCATGTCGGGGCGGCCCGGCCCGAGGGTGGAGCGGCGCCCATGTCGGGGCGGCCCGGCCCGAGGAAGAAGCGACGCCCAAGTCGGGGCGGCCCAGCCCGAGGGAGGTACGGCGCCCATGTCGGGGCGGCCCAGCCCGAGGTAGGTACGGCGCCCATGTCGGGGCGGCCCAGCCCGAGGGAGGTACGGCGCCCATGTCGGGGCGGCCCAGCCCGAGGGAGGTACGGCGCCCATGTCGGGGGCGGCCCAGCCCGAGGCTGAAGACGGCACGATACTCACGTGAGGGTGGCTGGGACGGTGTTCTGGCGGCGGTGGCCTGAGTCCGGGGTTCGGCCGCGGGCCAGCGGCTGCGTCAGCAGGACTGGTGGGCGGCAGCTTCGACCACCCCGGGGCGCGGTGATTGAGCCGCGGGACAGTTTTAACATCGCCCGGTGGGGGATCGCCTCAGCGCAGAGGGAGAAGAGGAGGGAAGAGACTGCAGACCTAAAGACTTTTGCCTCCATCACAGTGAGGAGATGCTGGGTGGACTCACTGTGGTGGATGTTAATATGTGTTTATTGTTGTTTTTTATTGTATTGTATTGTATGTATGACTGCTGCAATTTTGTTCAGACTTCGGTCTGAATGACAATAAAGGCTATCTAATCTAATCTAATCTAAAAATGACTGAAACAATAAATTAGCATGGATGTGCATAAGAATGGAAATTTGACCATTTCTGGAGGGGGTGTTTTATATGCACACTTGCGCACATTCTCAGTGTGCTTAATAATTAATTTATTGGGGAAAATGTACATCTTCACCATCTCCCCTCCCCCTCCCCAACTTTGGTTTAAGATATACAGCACATAGAACAAATTAAACTCTGTTTCATTTATTTTAGCAGAATTTATCTTATAAAGAATGCTAGATGAGAAAATAAACTCATTCTTTCATTGCTTGCCTGGGACTTGCATTATCTGAATCTTATTAAGCAATGACAATTTGGCACTACAGTGTGAAGAGGTGGGCTCTGGCAGGCACTCAGGGAAGCTAGCACATCGTCAGTGTTTAATTGGGTCCCTTGGTTATAACCACAAGGCACTATGATGCAGGTTTGCATGAATAATCTACCGGCCATTTCACATCAAGAGGTCTCAAAGGCTTTTACACTGGTGCCCTATCTGCTCTTTAAACTTTGATTCCTGGCGAGTCCTTAATGAATGCTCATGGGGTTTAGCTCAATAATTCATGGTTAGTGAATGCACGCTGGCCGCTTGCTCCAACATCTATTTCCATGGCAACATAATGTTGCTCTTTAGTTGCTATTGGCACGTGACCTAACCCTCCCCCCCCCACCCCATCACCCCCCTGCCCCCACCACTTCAAGCAGTGTCATCACTGTCATAAGCAGCAACCATTGTACACACAGGAAAATCCTATAAATAGGTGTGCAACAACATTCAGATGAACTATTTAAATACGATTTGTAGGGTATAACAATTAGCTAGGACACTTGGGAGAACTCCTCTGCTCTACTCTAAAGTAGTGTCAAGGGATCCGTTACATTCTGAGAGGGCAATTGGTTTAATAACTCATCCGAAATAACACCGGTTTAATATCTCATCCGAAAAATACACAGCCTGAGTACTTGGATCAACAATGGTTCAATGGTGCTTTTATGATCACATGTGCAAAGTGCTAACACATAGTGAAATTATTTTCTTACAAACAGCCCAGTAGCCGTACTCTCAATCCCCGAATAGCAAGTGTACAGAAATAGTCTAGTGCGACCTGATGTAAGAGGTGCCATTTCCAAAGTGCACCATGCGCTCTAGATCTTATGAGCCAAGCAAGCGGCAGGCTGTTGCGGGCCTCCAGTGGGTCATGCGGGTCGACCTTAAAATAGACGTCTCTCTCCTCGCCCGTCCACCTTCGTTCCTCAGGTCCCCTCCTGCACCTGACCTTGAGGGCGCAGTAGGCCAGACCCCGGTTCCCTCTCCTCTCCTACTGGCCTTGCTCCTCGCCTGTCGCTGCCCACTCCCACCTCCCAAGGCTATATTCCGATGAAATTTTGGGCTGGATTACTAACAGATATAAGGGAGTATTCTTTCTCTTTTGTATGGCTCTCTGGTGTAAAAACAGATCTTCAACTATAACTTACACTTAGATGTTGAAGTTAGATAATTGCATGTGGTGTGACATGTGGTATCACTACTATACCTCCTTCATGTTCATATATGGGACATCTCCACTGTTGTCTGTTTGCAGCTGTCACCTATTAAATTGATTCATTTCCTTTTGTAAATTGATTATTTCCATCTGCTAAGGTTTTTGCAGACCTGATTTAGAAATAGCCATTAGATATATGAAAGGTCAAAACATGTTTTTGGACTCTCATAAACTCTTGTAAGTTTCAAGTTCCATTATGTTAAAATTGCCTTGCTGTACATTCGTGGATTTCAATAAATTCAAATACATTGCATTCATGGATTCAAGGACTTGATTAACTTCAAAGGCTGGTGGAGGACGGCAGATGGCAACTTTAAAAATGAGTCCATTTACTAGCATTTACATCAACCAGCTATCATCCAATCCTCTGAGCAACAATCTGAATTGGAACAGTCATCAAAGAAGGGCTTACGGGTCAGGTAGTTTAAAGCACCCATTGAAACCAGAAATTAAACTACAGTCTCTAGATTGGGGCGCACCCACCATCCTCCGACTACATTAGTACTATAGTGAGCAATAACTCAAACTAACTTAATGATTCTCCTCAATGACATTGCAGTACAGTGACTCTCTGGCACCAAATTTGTAAGTGCATCATTGCTGTCATCAGAAATGAAAATCAATACTAAACATGCTATCATTAACCTTTCTGCCAATGCATTAAAGATTCTTCTGACGTTCTCCTAGTTCTTTTACCAATGGCCTTTAGTCTGAGTCCTCTGAGTATTGAGCCTCTCAGTGGAAGCATTTTATTTTTAATAACTGTGAAAACATCACGATTTTGCACCTTTCTGCTAAAAGTTCCTTTAAGTTACTATTGTACGGAGGACAATGCCACCCTCTTTGGCTTCTCAATATTAATGAATGCCTGATCCGTGGAAATATTTGTAAATCCCCTCTGTATTGTCTACAACACTCAATTATTTTGGAAAAAAAACACATGCAAAAGGAATAATTTCATTTCAAATTAAATCCCTTGTGCTTCATTCACAATTCATTGGTAGAATCAATTCATTCCTGATTGTTTTTGAAGTGCAATGCCTTGGGGAACCTTCAGTGAGGAAGTGGAATCCTTTATTGTCAAAACATGCATTCTGATCTCTATTTTTAACACCCCGCACGTTCAGGGAGTCATGGAGATGGCCTCAATATTTCCATGATTATGATGTTACAGCAAGTGCAAATATTTTTTGAATATTAATTAAATTGTAAAAATGCAATGCTGTCCTTTCCAAAATGCTGACATATCTGGTTCTAAAGACCCACATTGAATCTGGGTGAATGTACAGTCATGTTTCAGTGATGGTGCCAATCTCTGAGCCAGAGATTGTAAGTTTAAATCCCATTTCAGGACTTAATGATAAAATGTAAAGCTAAAGTGCAAATCTGTGCAGCTGAGATGTAAAATTGAAGCCCTGACATCTCTCAAACATGTAACAGCATTTGAAAGAAAAGAAGATTATACTCCCTGGCATCCTGGTCAATAGTCAATCTTCAGTTAAATGTTATAAATATATTATCTGGACATTATCATTTGGTTGTTATGGGAGACCTTTCTGTGTGCAAATTGTCTGCCAAATTTCCAACATTTCAACAGTTAATGGCAAGACCCTTAACAACATTGATTTACATAGGGATCTTGGGGCACAGGGAGTCATGGCTCCCTGAAGGTGACATTACAGGTTGGTAAGACATGGTATGCTGCCTTCATTGGTTCGGGCATTGAGTATAGGTGTCAAGACGTCATTATGCAGCTTTATAGGACTTTGGTTAGGCTGCATATTGAATATTGTGCGCATTTCTGATTGCCCCATTGCAGCAAGGATGTTGAGGCTTTAGAGAGAGTGCAGAAGAGATTAGAGGGTATTAACTCTAAAGAGAGGTTAGAGGAACTTGGACTGTTCTCTCCGGAGCATCAGAGGATGAGGGTTAACCTATTAGAAGCAGAGTAATCCCTCACAATTACGGACCTCTATATAACGAATTTCAGTGATTGGAACGAGACGTCCTTTCGTGTTGGCAGTTGGCAGGTGGCGTGCAGCGCAACAGAAAGGCAGCGGTGAGGTGAGAGTGAACTGTAAAACACCCTTGACAATCGTTGCATTGGGCACGGGCATGCAGCAACTGCCACAAAACATGGTCGCAGGGTGTTGGTTGCAGATGAAGCGCGCACCAGTGCACCTGCGTCACACTGGTGGTGGGTGCATCAGTTGCGTGGTAACGCCACGAGGCTCCAGTTGCACCAGCCCCCACTTCTGCCAGGTTACCCAATGAGCTGACGCCACATGGTATGCTTCCGGATGCGGGAGCAAGCAGCATTAAGGCGGTGTGAATACCGGGCCCGTGCCCGGCGCACCATGTGTGGGGTCGGGAACTCTCCGGCCTGTGAATTCCTGCTGATTTAACACCATCCTCCCCCACATCCTCCCTAATCGGTGTAACCCCTCATTTATTATCTCCCGGCCTTGGGTTAAACATTATTTACCCCACACACAGCGGACAATTGGTAATAACGGACATGATCCCCCCCCCACCGTGGTCCGTTATTGTGAGGGTTTACTGTATATACAATTTCGAGAGGGATAGCTGGAGGAGACAGTCAGAACCTTTCTCACAGAGTGAAAATGTCAAACTTTAGAGGACATAGCTTTAAGGTGAGAGGGGCAATTTTAAAAGATATGTATATAACGATTTTTTACAAAGAGAGACAAAGATAGTCAAATGGATGTGCAGGGAATGGAGGGATATGGAGCATGTGCAGGCAGAGGAGATTAGTTTAACATAGTATCTTTTTTGGAGTGGATTGTGAGCTGATGGGCCTGTTTCTCTGCTGTACTGTTCTCTGTTCTATTGACTGCAGTCCAAAAGTGTTTCATTAGCTGCAAAGTGTGTTTGGATCTCTGAGTTGTGAATAACATATTCTAACTGAAACATTATAAATGTCAACAATTTACTATTTTGATATTGAGGAAAATTTTCATTTAGGTAAACTTTACTCTTGAATTCCCCCCTAAATTTCACTTACTCTCGAAACTGAAAACGCCCCGATCCTTAAAACTTAAAGGTTTTGTCAAGCTGCTGTGCACTGGTCCCAATATTCCCTTCTGTGGCTTGGTGTCTGATTTGGACTGACACTGCACCTGTGAAGGCATATAAAAGATTGAGTGTCATTCTGCAGATTAACACAGGTTGGGAGTGAGATGGTGATTTGCAGAGCAGGGTCCACTTCTTGCGGCCCTCACATCTCAACTGCATCACTTTGTATAGTTGCCATGCAGGGCCCTTCCTTCCAGTGGGCTGGAGGTCTTAACTGCATTCGGTGGAGTGAATGAAACTGATCTTTCATCATATTCTACCCATATTATAAACCTTGGAACACCTTCTTTACACTTGGTTTCACTTGCATTGGAGGTGGAGAAGAGGGTTGAGTAAGCAACTGACTTAAGACCACTCTACTCTCATTGGTTGAGTAAGGTTTCAGTAAGGATTATTGTTCCTATATCTTATTGCTAATTGTCATCACTCTTTTCCCCCACACGCTCTCCCTTCCCTCTACACCTTTCCCCAATACTTTTGCCATGACATTATGGCGATTCAGATGTCCTTTTGCTTCCAGTGACCAGATTTGGGGTTGCCAGTGCTATAGGATTACCCAATAAAGAGACAGGAAATGAATATCCTGGACATTGTAAACCAGCAAAAATAGAAGTGGCACAGTATGTTTTTTTTTATTTTTTTGATATATTTCATTTATTTGTTATAAGCCTAATGCGTTTCAGGAAAAATGGCTGTTTCAAAGTAAAAATTCTGCCAATTCAGTTTAGTAGAGCGTTTCTCAGTTGAACTAATATGATGATGTGTCATCTCATGAGGATGAACATGTTGCATAACGGGGAGACAGGATTTGGGTGATGGAAACCTGCAAGCCTTGTTAGAATCTAACTGCCAGCTCATTGTGAGGAAGGGTAAGCAAGGATTATCAGAGTATTATTGTAGATGCATTTATGCAAAACCTGTCTACGTTTGCCACTGAATTGTTTGCGACAGAGAGCCGACCCTGACGGCAACTATGGACGAAGCGTAAGCCTGCAGACAATGCAGCTTCTCGGCCTTTTGGCTAAGATCAAGTGTAGAAACCAAGAAACCAGCACCACCATTGCCAAGACTGTTTTATAGCTAGTGACCTATGACCTGGGCATGCGCAGTCGGAATACCAAACTCGCTTATTATGTTTGAGTGTATTTGAAGACTTGTCTCCCACACTGCCTCTCCCAATCACTTCTGTTATTGGTTGTCCAACATCAATTTCTCATCAAGCACCATCTTCTGCTCAAATTGATAGTCTGTCAAGTAGTTTTCATGAGGTCTAACCACCAAACAGAATTGTTAAAAAAAAAAATTAAATCATAATTTTCCATATTTCCCCTGTGAATTACCTCCAGGATTACTCAGACGTGTTGATGAGCTTATTGTTCACAGCCTTGAAATCACGGGATAATGCAATAAGAACACTAGAAAACAGGAACCGCTGATAGCCTCCATGCCCCTCAAGCGTGCCCTGCCATTCAATATGACCATGGCTGATCAATGCTGGCCTGAAGTCCTCTTCTGTGCTGATTCCCCATCAATTTCTCAAATTTTCAAATATTTATCTATTTCCACCTTAAAGATTTCTAATCATTCACCGCCATCTGGAACAGGGAATTCCAATGTTTCAGTACCCTCTGGGAGAATTAATTTCTATATACCTCAGTTTAGAATGACCAGACCCTTGTTTGTGACTCTCCCAGACTGGCAGTGCTAAGAGTGGTCTGGATCTGTTCCCTCTGGTTTCAAGGTTCGAACTGAACTAGCAGCACAACCAATATCTTTATATTTGGTTTTAAAGGGTTACAGAGATACGTAGTCAAGGGATAAGGAAAAGACATATTGAGACTCATGCCGGTAATTGTACGAAGCAGCCAAGAAATCACTGCAGAAAATGTCCATTTATGTAGCTCCTGTACAACGTGAGGTATACTAAGGTAAGCTAAAGAAAGCTAATGGCATGTTGGCCTTCTTAGCGAGAGGATTTGTGTTTAGAAGCAAGTCCTAATGCAGCAGTACAGGACCCTGGTGAGATCACACCTGGAGTACTGTATGCGGTTTTGGTCTCCTAATTTGAGGAAGGACATTCTTGGTATTGAGGGAGTGCAGTGTAGGTTCACCAGGTTAATTCCCGGGATGTCGGGACTGACATATGATGAAAGAATGGGTCGACTGGGCTTGTATTCACTGGAATTTAGAAGAATGAGAGGGGATCTTATAGAAACGTATAAAATTCTTAAGGGATTGGACAGGCTAGATACAGGAAAAATGTTCCCGATGTTGGGGGAGTCCAGAACCAGGGGTCACAGTTTAAGAATAAGGGGTAGGCCATTTAGGACTGAGGTGAAGAAAATCTTTTTCACCCAGAGAGTTGTGAATCGGTGTAATCCTTTGCCACATAAGGCAGTGGAGACCACTGGATGTTTTTCAAGAGAGAGTTAGATTTAGCTCTTAGGGCTAATGGAATCAAGGGATATGGGGGAAAAGCAGGAACGGGGAACTAATTTTGGATGATCAGCCATGATCATATTGAATGCTTGCTCGTAGGGCTGAATGGCCTACTTCTGCACCTATTATTTATGTTTCTATTCCAAAAGAACTACAGACAATGAAGCATTTTTGAAATATAGCCACTTTATTAGTATCAGAAAAATCATTATTTTTTTGTAAGATCCCATTGTAGCATAACAATAATGATGAAATCTGTCAGCAGAATGACTTACCTGCTTAGAAATTATGGATAAATATATCTTGGCAATCGGAGATTATACAGTAAAACTCCAATAATCTTGTTTGAAAAATTTGAAGATGGGTCCCGACTTGAAATGTCACTGATCTATGTTCACCAGGAATGCTGCCTGACCTGCTGGATTGTCTTTTTTTGTTAACCAGCATCTGCAGTTCCTTGTCTCTCCAATAATCCAATGATGATTTTGAAATCCCAATGGTTCAGCATCTGGATCAGCAGTTTATGTTAGCTGCGCTCCCTACTCATTTGGGTCCCGGTTCCCTAGTTCCCTACCCACTCAACAGGTCATGTAATCTCTTTAACTTACCTGTTTTACAAAAACATATGTTATAATATTCTGTAATGTTAAAAAAAAATCATTTAGAAATGTCATGGTATTAAACGAATACAGCATGAAAACTGGCCTTTTGGCCCAATTTGTCCATACTGAACACGATGCCCATATATGTGTTCTGCCCATATCCCTGTGAACCTTTCCTATTCATGTACCGGTCCAAATGTCTTTTAAATGTTGTTATTATACCTACCTCATCTACTTCAGCTGGCAGCTTGTTCCATTTATACCAAGGGTCATTGTTTCTAATAAATGGGGTTAGGCCATTGTCATAGCGACCAACTGCACACTCCAGATGAGCAGACCACAGGAATCATTAGCATAGCACTATTAGCAGATTAATCATTTATAAACAGTGGCTCATTTAAAAGGGGTTCTTTGCTTGAGTTCAATAGGCCATTGGACAAGGAGGGGGTCCATTTTCTTCAGACTGTGCCATGCTTCATGCTTCCAAGTCATGTTGCTGCCTATTATGCTGACCCTTAACTTAAACCCATCTCCCTTATCTGCTACATAGGGGTCAAGGAAAGAACGTTCACGTCGCGGCCCTGTTTCAACCAATCTTTCCACCACCACGCACAAGACGCACAAGAAGCGCAAGACAGACACCATTGTGCAGATGCCGAGAAGTGTGTTCAGCTCTGGCTGAACAACTTCTAATCTTGTGTGTGGACTCGATAAGAAGAAGATCTGCTACATTTACAATCAGCAACCCTTTTTTGTAATATTTGCTGCATCCGACAGTCCATGAAAGAGACACGAAAGGTAACAGTGGCTCAGGATCATTAAGCTGCAGTAGTGGTAGATTAGGAGACTTAATACGTTTCTATGCTGTGGAGGACTGCTCGCGAAAACATTTGGAGTAAGGCAATTAAGGTGTCTAAATAAGCACCTTAGGATGTTAAGAATGATTTTAATCAAACAGGAAAAAGCATTATCCTATTTGTTAACCCAGTACTAAAACTTAACATTATTTACAAAAATCTAGGCTGCAGAATATTTAAAGTGTTTCATTAATGCTTCCATTTTCCTTATGATGTTAATGCCTTCAAATAAATGGGACCTTGATACTTTACTTCATTATAATTTCAATATCAGTCATAAAAGCAACATTAATTTCTCTATTCATTTAAACTGTGGCCGAGCATTTCCTTTGTGTAAATTTACTCCCTGCATTTAAGCTACGACCATATTTCTAATTAAAAAGGGGATCATTAAAACTCATTTATTTGACATCATTGCCTTCCTTCATTGAAATTATGACATCAATATCTTCTCCTAAATTGCAACATCAATATCACAATTTAAGTTGTGATATCAACATTTTCCTCTATTTAATTTGTGACATCAATACTTCCCTTCATTTTGGGCTGTCAATGCCTTTTATCAATTGCGAAATCAGTGCCTCTTATTTAAATAGTGACATCTAATGCATTCAAATTTTAATCTAATTTGATGAGATTTGAGCTCACTATTTATAGATTCCCTCTGCACTCAAACAGTTTCTACCCTGAGGCCATCGCCACACTGAACTCTGCACTGAAAGCACACCCCCCATAGTTAATATTTATACTGTCAATTATAAAAGATGAGACTGGAGTCAATTATAAAAGATGAGACTGGAGTCAATTATAAAAGATGAGATAGCCGAACATTTGGATAGCAGTAACAGGATCGGTCCGAGTTAGCATGGATTTACGATGGGGAAATCATGCTTGCCTAATCTTCTGGAATTTTTGAAGATGTAACTAGACAAGCAAGAGCCAGTGGATGTAGTGTACCTGGACTTTCAGAACGTATATTGATAAGGTCCCACATAGGAGATTAGTGGGCAAAATTAGGGCACATGCTATTGGGGGTAGAGTGCTGACATGGATAGAGAAGTGATTGGCAGACAGGAAACAAAGAGTAGGGATTAACAGGTCCCTTTCAGAATGGCAGGCAGTGACTAGTGGGGTACCGCAAGGCTCGGTGCTGGGTGCGCAGCTATTTACAATATACACCAATGATTTGGATGAAGGGATTCAAAGTAACATTAGCAAATTTGCAGATGACACAAAGCTGGGTGGCAGTGTGAACTGTGAGGAGGATGCTATGAGAATGCAGGGTGACTTGGACAGGTTGGGGGAGTGGGCAGATACATGGCAGATGAAGTTTAATGCGGATAAATGTGAGGTTATCCACTTTGGTAGCAAAAACACGAAGGCAGATTACTATCTAAATGGCATCAAGTTGGGAAAAGGGGAAGTACAACGGGATCTGGGGGTCCTTATACATCAGTCTATGAAAGTAAGCATACAGCTACAGTAGGCAGTGAAGAAAGCGAATGGCATGTTGGCCTTTATAACAAGAGGAATCGAATATAGGAGCAAAGAGGTCCTTCTGCAGTTGTTGCAGGGGACTTTAATCAGGTCGACCTATGAGCTGCACTCCGCAAATTCCACCAGCATGTGCAGTGCCCTACCAGGGGCTCAAACACGCTGGATAAAGTGTACACCAACATCAAGGACGCGTACAGAGCTCTCCCCTGCCCATCCCTGGGACAATCCGATCACCTCTCACTGTTTCTACTGCCTGCATACAAACCCCTCATCCGCAAGACCAAACCTGCAATAAAGACGGTCAAAATATGGCCCGAGGACGCCACCCTACAACTCCAGGACTGCTTTGATCGCACCAACTAGGATCTGTTTGCACAACAGGCTACCAGTGGTACAGAGGTAGACTTGGAGGAGTACACATCCACTGTGCTCTCCTACATCAACTGCTGTGTGGAGACTGTCACAGTGGACAAGCAAATAAAGATGTTCCCAAACCGGAAACTCTGGATGAACAAGGAGGTTCAGAGTCTGCTAAGGGCACGCAACAATGCCTTTAAATCCAGGGACACTTCTGCCTACAGTGCTGCCAGGTCGAACCTGAACAAAGGTATAAAAAAGGCCAAAGACATCCACAGGCAAAGGGTGGAAGACCACTTCAATACCGCGGACACCAGAAGCATGTGGCAGGGTGTCAGGGACATCACTGGCTACAAGAGCAGCCCCCACAGTGATATCACACTGGCCAATGAGCTAAACACCTTCTTTTCCCGCTTCGAAACTGGCAACACCACCAGGAGTGGAATAACCCCGGCCATGGCGGAGGGACAGGCCTTATCACTGAGCACTCAGGAGGTACAGTGCGTTCTGCGTAGGATCAATCCACGCAAGGCTGCAGGCCCGGATGGAGTCCAGGGAAGGGTACTAAAGGACTGTGCTGTACAGCTGGTGGAGGTATTCACGAGAATCTTTAACCTGTCTATCTCTGGCAACGGTCCCCAAGTGCCTGAAAACAGCTACCATAGTGCCGGTGCCGAAAAAGTCTAAAGTCACCAACCTGAATGACTACCGCCCGGTTGCCCTAACTCCAATACCCATGAAGTGCTTTGAAAGGCTGGTCCTCTCCCACATCAAATCCAGCATCCCTGCCTCACTGGACTCTCATCAATTTGCATACAGGACAAATAGATCCACAGAGGATGCCATCTCTCTGACTCTTCACACTGTCCTGACTCACCTGGAAAGACAGGGCACGTACGTGAGGATGCTCTTCATAGACTATAGCTCTGCATTCAATACGGTCATCCACACCAAGCTCACCATCAAACTCCACCAGCTAGGCCTCAGCTCGCCGATATGCGATTGGATCCTGAATTTTCTGACGGAGCGACCGCAGGCAGTGAGACTGAGCCCGCACCTGTCCACCACTATCACCCTGAGCACCGGCACACCACAGGGCTGTGTACTGAGCCCCATGCTCTACTCCCTCTTCACACACGACTGTGTTCCTGCATTCGACACCAACACCATCGTCAAGTTTGCAGACGACACAACAGTGATTGGGCTGATCACCAACGGTGATGAAACAAAATACATAGCGGAGGTGCAGGACTTGGCGGACTGGTGCGCACGTAACAACTTGTCACTAAACACCTCCAAGACCAAGGAGCTGATTATTGACTTCAGGAGGTCACATAATGGAGAATACGCCCCAATCTCCATCTACGGGGACAGTGTGGAGAGAGTGTCCAGCTTTAAGTTTCTGGGCACTCACATTTCAGAGGACCTCACATGGTCCACCAACACCGCTGCGCTGGTCAAGAAGGCACAGCAACGACTGTTCTTCCTGAGAACATTAAAAAAGACTGGTCTGCCCCAACAGCTGCGGACAACCTTCTACCGCTGCACCACAGAGGGCATATTAACGTATGGCATCTGTGTGGTATCTCAGCTGCACGGAGGCAGAGAGGAGAGCTCTTCAGCGCGTTGTCCACAGAGCGCAGAAGATTATTGGGACACAGCTACCGGCCTTGGGGGGCATCTACCACACACGGCGTCTCAGGAAGGCCGTCAGCATCCATATAGACTCCTCACACCTCCTGTAATGGACTGTTCGAACTACTTCCCTCTGGCAGACGTTACAAGGCCTTCTACGCCCGAACCTCCAGACTCAGGAACAGCTTCATTCCCAGAGCTATAGCGGCTCTGAACCGGCCCTGCTGTGTGCCCTCCACCCCCCATGGACTGTCTCCCTCGGATGGTCACGTCACACAGATACATCTGCACTTTAATCTGTTTGAACTGTTTTGACTATTTTATTGTTGTAATGTTCTTTTTACAAACCATGTTCTTGGGGTATCTAAATCTAAATTTTATTAGTTATTTAAGATATGACATCGGATGGAAGCTGCATACCAAATCTCGTTGCACTTATGTGCAATGACAATAAAATATATTATTATTATTATTATTATTATTATTATTATTATTATTATTATTATTATTATTATTATTATTATTATTATTATTATTGTACAGAGCCCTAGTGAGACCACACCTGGAGTATTGTGTGCAGTTTTGGTCCCCTAATTTGAGGAAGGACATTCTTGCTATTGAGAGAGTGCAGCATAGGTTTACAAGGTTAATTCCCGGGATGGCGGGACGGTCATATGCTGAGAGAATGGAGCAGCTGGGCTTGTACACTCTGGAGTTTAGAAGGATGAGAGGAGATCTCATTGAAACATATAAGATTGTTAAGGGCTTGGACACGCTAGAGACAGGAAACATGTTCCTGATGTTGGGGGAGTCCAGAACCAGGGGCCACAGTTTAAGAATAAGGAGTAAGCCATTTAGAACGGAGACGAGGAAACACTTTTTCTCACAGAGAGTGGTGAGTCTGTGGAATTCTCTGCCTCAGAGGACGGTGGAGGCAGGTACTCTGGATGCTTTCAAGAGAGAGCTAGATAGGTCTCTTAAAAATAGCGGAGTCAGGGGATATGGGGAGAAGGCAGGAACGGGGTACTGAGTGGGGATGATCAGCCATGATCACATTGAATGGCGGTGCTGGCTCGAAGGGCCGAATGGCCTACTCCTGCACCTATTGTCTATTGTCTATTGTAGAATGCCTACCTTTGTGCAATACTGATATATTCATTCATAATATTTATTTTTATAATACTATTCTGTGCAATATCTTATATTCTGACAATGACCTTCTGAGTGCAATATCTTATATATCCAAGCAGGGGTGGAGGTGAAAACTGTGAGGAAGTGGAGAGCTGGCGAAGCCGTGCTGCAAGCAGAGTCTCGGATACGCCACAGAGTCCTGGTGGGAGCAGTGACTCGGGGAAGAGCAGGCCTAGGAATCTTCTCAACTCCCCAGTTTGACAAGGCCAAGAGGAAGGAGAGGCGCAGGCTGGTCCAGGTGGAAGTGAGGGCAGTGGTGGAGGAGGAGAGATGTACCAGAGCAGTTGGATTGAGGCAGCAGGGAGCCTGGACAAGGTGGGAGCAGGCCAAGGACCAAAAAGTCACATGGACTGAGCTCTGGCAGGCTGAACCACAGCGCATCAAGTTCCTGGTCCAGGCAGTGTATGATGTCCTGCCCAGCTCATCGAACCTCTTCATCTGAGGCAAAGCGGAATCTCCAGATTGCCCACAATGCTCAGGCAAGGGGACGTTGGAGCACATCCTGAGCTGTTGCCCAAAGGCTCTTGGGCAGGGCCGGTACACCTGGCGTCACAACCAGTTTCTTAAACCCATTGCAGAAGCCATCAGCATGGGAATCAGCAGCTGCAGACGAGAACGCCCCACCACCCAGATGATCACCTTCGTGAAGGCCGGAGTGCAGCTGCCAAGAACCACAGCAGCCAGGAATCCGTCAGGAATCCTGGCAACTGCGCAGGACTGGCAGCTTTCCGTAGACCTGGTGAAACAGCTGAAGTTCCCACAGCACATTGCCACGACCACCCTGGGGCCAGATATCCTCCTGGTCTCAGAGGCGACCAAAAACATCGTCTTGTTGGAACTGACAGTGCCATGGGAGGACCGTCTGGAGGAGGCACACGAGTGGAAGATGGCCAAGTATGAAGAACTGGTCATAGACTGCCGCAAGCAGGGCTGGAAGGCAAGGTGTATGCCCATCGAGGTTGGCTGCAGAGGTTTTGCAGGGCAATCGCTCTACAAAGCCTTGAGTGCACTGGGCATAAACGGAGTGGCGAGGAGGAAGGCCATCAAGAACACCACAGAGGCAGCGGAGAATGCCTCGAGATGGCTCTGGATCAGGAGAGGAGGTCCATGGGGAGGAGCGAATGCCACCTGAACACAAGTCGTGGTCTGATCAACCACGGCTGGGTCGCCTGGGTGAGGGTGTCTGATGTTGAAAGAGCCGAAACACCCAATGACCCCAGGTTACGTCACTGATGATGTGTTCAGGAGCATCTATCGATGTATTTGTATCAAATTATTCTGGTTAGGGTGTATACGTAGGCATAATGTGTATGCGTGTGTGAATCTGTGTGTATGTGTCACAGTATGTGCACGTGAGTGTATGAACAAATTATTTTTCACTTTTTTGCTGTTGTTTATTGTTATTTATTATCTTGTACATTTGAGCTCCACTCAGGCAGTGCACCTGAATTTCGTTGTATGCATCACTACAATGACAATAAAGTAATAAAGTAAAAAAGTAAAGTAAATTACTCATACGGGAACATAATCAATAGTTTACATGATAAAGTCCACTGTTGCCCATGGGAATAGTGACAATGAAAATAATCATGATGAATCTGATTCAAGATGCCTGAGGACTTTCAGAATACTTTCACAACAGAATCATTTGCTTTGCACAAGCAGTTGACATGTAAATTAACATTAAACTCCATTGTAAAGGAGTGAAACTTTCTCAAACAGTATTGTTTCTCAATCTTTTGTACTATGGATTGAGGGCATTGGTGTTGACCATGGTATAGTGAACACCATTCTGCCCTCTGAGTTAATTTAAAACCAAATATAAAGACATTGGTTGTGCTGCTAGTTCAGTTCCAACCTTGAAACCAGAGGGAACAGATCCAGACCACTCTTAGCACTGCCAGTCTGGGAGAGTCACAAACAAGGATATGGTCGTTCTAAACTGAGGTGTATAGAAATTAATTCTCCCAGAGGGTACTGAAACATTGGAATTCCCTGTTCCAGATGGCGGTGAACGATTAGAAATCTTTAAGGTGGAAATAGATAAATATTTGAAAATTTGAGAAATTGATGGGGAATCAGCACAGAAGAGGACTTCAGGCCAGCATTGATCAGCCATGATCATATTGAATGGCAGGGCACGCTTGAGGGTCATGGAGGCTATCAACGGTTCCTATTTTCTACTGTTCTTATTGCATTATCCCGCGATTTCAAGGCTGTGAACAATCTCATCAACACGTCTGAGTAATCCTGGAGGTAATTCGCAGGGGAAATATATGATTTTGATTTTTTATTAAACAATTCTGTTTGGTGGTTAGACCTCATGAAAACTACTTGACAGACTATCAATTTGAGCAGAAGATGGTGCTTGATGAGAAATGGATGATGGACAAAAAAATAGCAGAAGTGATTGGGAGAGGCAGTGTGGGAGTGAAGTATTCAAAGAATACACTCAAATATAAGACTCAAGCGCCGGCCCGGAGGAGGCTGAGCCCAGGCTGGCACTCTGGCGCAGGCGAGGCCAGGGCCCTCGCTCCTCCTCGGGGTTGTGGATGAAGTGGCCGCGGGTACCGTAGGGGCAGAAGCCGGTAGTGTGCAAGGTATGGCTTGTACTTGGGGTAGCGGCTGAGGCCGTGGGCGAACTGGCACTTGTCACCGTAGAGGCCCATCGGGGAGCGGGTTCGTCTGGAGTTGGAGCGGGGTTGGGCTGGAGTTGGCACTGGCTGTGGGTCTGGGGCCGCTGGTGTTGTCGGTCCGGGCTGTCGGTTGGCCTGGCGGGAGAGGCGGAGGTGCGCTGGCGTTGGCGCTTCTCTGCGCTGGGTCTGGGGGCCGGTGTCCCATCGGTCCGGATGTCCCGAGTGGGGTGGGGGAGCACCGGCCCGCCCAGTCTCTCCCCCCCCCCCCGACCCCCCAGCTTCCAATGATAATGTCACAATAGCATCTCACAGTCATTCAATCACAATGGGATCTCATTTACACAAGCTGCTGTGAAGATTCTGAAAACCGAAAATGACATCACAATGTGATCTCTGCTGCCAATACAGAAACTATGAGAGTTGACGGAGTGGGGGATGGGAGGAGAAGAAATGTTATTTAAACATTGTCTTTAGTGGAGGAGTGAGAAAGGGGAGAAGTGAGGGAGGGAAGGAGGGAGTGACTGATGGTAGGGAAAATGAGAGGGAGGGAGAGGTAACAGAGAGACAATGGGATCAGCAGCTTCAAGGGGAGAAAGGAGAGAGTGAGATTTTTGCCACCCTCCCTCTCCCCCACGTGGGAAGGATTGATTGGCACAAGGGAGCGGCGAAACTGACCCAAATGTCGAGTCCATTCATTGGCTCCGGGAAGCGCCAACTGCCCCCCCAACGTGGGAAGGATTCATTGCCTCCAGAGAACGCTGACACCGACCCAAACGTCGAGTTAATTCATTGGCTCAGGGAAGTGCCCACTGCCGCTCCCCTCACCCCTTGGGAAGGATTGATTGGCTCAAGGGAGCGCCAACGCCAACCAAAAAGTCGAGTCCATTCATTGACTCCGGGAAGCGCCGACTGTTCACCCCCCCCCCCCCCCCAAGTGGGATGGATTGATCGGCTCAAGGGAACGCTGACCCAAAAGACGAGTCACTTCATTGGCTCCGGGAAGCGTCCACTGACCCACCCTCCCCCCCTCCCCCCACGTGGGAAGGATTGATTGGGTTGGGTGAAATGGGTTGCGTTGGGGGAACGGTTGAATGGTGGATTATTGCATTGGGGAAACGGGGCCCAACGGGTCAGGGTGGTAGCGAGGGGTTATGGAGGGTGGGAGGGTGTGACTGAGGGTAAAGTGTGACTGAGGGTAGGGGAAAGGGAGCGAGAGGTGAAGGAGGGAGATGAGGGGAGAGAAGAGGGAGGGTGAAGTGGAGGGGGATGAAGGGAAGTGAGCCGCGCCTGCGCAGTTAGGGGCTATGGGTGAGTGTTGGAATATCAAGTTTCTTCACGTTATTGATATTTCAACGTTTAAAAAAGCCAACTTTAACAGGATTTTTACTGCTAAAATTCTGCCTGCCAGCTTCCAACAAACTTTGATACAAAGTTGCAATACAGGAACACTCTGTGGTTCCACCAATTTTTCATTTGAATAGGATAATGTTGCCATCATACAACACTTACTCCAGCTCCTGGCAGGACAGGAGGGGAAGGGTGAATTGGTATTGCAATTGGGGAAGTCTAATTGGAATTTCTTTAAAGTCCAGTGCTGGGAAGGCAGGAAAGTGCTGGAAACTTACGTTTAGCAACGGGTTGAGTTGGGGGACCTTGCCTCCCGTGGGGGCTATGGGTTAGTGGTGCTATATTGCATTGGGGAACGGGTTGCATTGAGCGACCAGGCCTCCCGTGTGTCAGGGACCCAACGGGTCCCAGTTGGTCTAGTATATGACTAAAACTCTCATCTTGTTTGTTATTATGTGTGTCCGTATAATCTTGAAACTACACCAAAATGGGACGCAATAGCGCTAAATCTTTTGGGCAACCTTACTCATCATTGTCCTGTGGTGTGCTGTGGCAAGTTTCGTTCAGATTGATGATATATTTTACAAGTTATTGACATTAAAAAATAAAAAATAAACACTTGCCGTCTGTACTTGACTGGCGTCACAAAGGACACCCAACGGGTCCTCAGCGGCAGTTTCGGCCTTTGCACAATTTCAGACCGCCACCTTTTTTCCTTTCGCCTGTACTTGCCTTGCCTCACAACGGGGACATAACGGCTCCATGTGTAACTTCCATTTTCCTGCTACTCCGGGCCCACGGGGAGGGAGTGGAGTGGCACCCGGGGCTGCTGCTCCGGGTCCACATGGAAGGAGAGTGCGGGGTGGGAGAGGAGCGGGACCCGGGGCAAGGACTAGGCCGCATACTCAGCTTTTCCCTCCCTCGGTTCCGCGCCGCTTGGTCCGTCCCCCCTGACAGCCCCCGCCTCAAGTACAACTTCATCACCAACGTGGTGGAGAAAACGGTGCTTTACATCGAGATCCTGAGGTGAGGAGGGAATATGGGAGGATTGAGGAAGAGAAGGGGGTAGGGTGGAGGAGGTAGGGAGTGCGGGATAGAGGGAGAGGAGGGCAGTGGGGGAGGTTCTATAATCCCGAAAATGAGCCAAATTGAGTTATAAGATTTAACAAGTTTGGAATGCTGGTTCCTGGATTTGTAATGTATAGTAATACATCATCTGCGTATAAAGAAATGTTATTGACTGTATCTTTAGTATTATACCCATATATTTCTGGGTGGACTCTAACATTTTCTGCCAGTGGTTCAATAGCTAGGGTGAATAATAATGGAGATAATGGGCATCCTTGTCTACAACCTCTAGATAAATTAAATTTAGGTGATAACATTTGGTTTGTCAATATTCTAGCTGTTGGGTTAGTATATAAAAGCTTAACCCATGTGCAGAACTTCTCACCCAGTTGAAAATTTTCCATCACCGAAAATAAATTGGACCATTCCACCTGATCAAATGATCAATTTCACAACTCTTTGGGTGAAAAAGTATTTCTTCATCTCAGTCCTAAATGACCTAAATTGCCAAAATTCTAGGTCAATGGCCATTCAGGTGACTCGAGTAACTGCTTTTCCTTCCATTGTTCCTGCCTGACCCTGCTGGGTGAGAGTGTAGAGCATAGGCTTCTGATGTAAAAGTCCATCCATTGTAGGAAGTATTCAGGGTGTCTGGAAAGGTATGAGTGCACATAAGAGTGCACTTTGGGGGCCTAATAGCATAGCCAAGTGCCCCTCTATGATAGATATAAAAAATGGAAGGATGTCCAATAGAGCTTTTCTTGACTCGTACATTGCAGTCATAAGCAGCCAAGTGTCATGTGAGGAGCGTCTCAGAATAAACCTCCCAAGAGGATCTTGAGGCACATTTTATGAGAGCAAGGGTTACTCTGTGGGAGCGGTGCTGGCATTTGTGCTTATTTGGCACTGATGGTTTGGCTCAGCCTGCTGAAAGTTTACTTGGCAGAGAATTATACAAGGCTTTGCCTATGATTGCAGGCAAGATGCGTTTAACCTGTTAAATAACACTCGCTTTGAACCTTCATTTGGTTTTCTGTGAGGAAACAGCGGTGGTCATGATTCAGACCAATGCAGTTGAAAATCTGATCAGGAATGAATTTTGGTGTTGCACTACAAGTGCTGGATACCAGCAACATAACTCTGGGGTAGTCGAAATTCTTACAGCAGCTCATCAATCTTTATCATCAACCTGCATTATCTTACTCAGAATCTTGTGGAAATACAGTAGGTTAACACTGTCTTAATATGATTTTTGATAACAGAGGCTGTTTTGTTTGGTCCTATATAGATAATTTTCTAGCCATAGTGTCAGAAATACAATTCTTTTGGAGAAATGAGCAAGTTCCTTTATCACTTGTTCTAGTGTCAGGTTTTGCTGTCTTGCAACTGAGTCGTAAGACTTTATAATTCATGTCCTGCTCTACGGATTCCAGTGCAGTGCTGAGGGAATGCAAGACAGTCACAGTTGTAGATAAGATATTGAAGTGCTTTGAACGGTTGATTATGAAATACATGCAAAGTAATAATAATATCAACTCCTACTTAAACAAGAACCTGAACCACTACAATCAACACATGGGCACTCAAGGATGTGTGCTCAGTCCCCTGCTCTATTCACTCTATTCCTATGATGCTATGAAGACTCTCTCTAACTTCTACAGGTGCACAGTAGAGAGCATGCTGACCGGTTGCATCGTGGCTTGGTTTGGCAATATGAGCGCCTTGGAGAGGAAAAGACTACAAAAAGTAGTAAACACTGCCCAGTCTATCATCGGCTCTGACCTTCCTTCCATCGAGGGGATTTATCGCAGTCGCTGCCTCAAAAAGGCTGGCAGTATCATCAAAGTCCCACACCATCCTGGCCACACACTCATCTCCCTGCTACCTTCAGGTAGAAGGCACAGGAGCCTGAAGACTGCAACGACCAGGTTCAGGAATAGCTACTTCCCCACAACCATCAGGCTATTAAACCTGGCTCGGACAAAACTCTGATTATTAATAACCCATTTTCTGTTATTTGCACTTTATCAGTTTATTTATTCATGTGTGTATATATTTATATTATGGTATATGGACACACTTATCTGTTTTGTAGTAAATGCCTACTATGTTCTGTGTGCTGAAGCAAAGCAAGAATTTCATTGTCCTACACAGGGACACATGACAATAAACTCACTTGAACTTGAACTTGAACTAGGTGGGTACAGTACCAATACCTTTAAAATTGACGACAACATCACCATTGTTGAATTAATTACTAATAATGATGAGTCAGAGTATAGGAGGGAGATCGATCATCTGAATGGTGCCAGAACAACCATGTTCGCAACATCAGCAAGACCAAAAAGCTGATTATTGACTTTAGAAGAGGAAGGCCGAGGACGACGATCCAGGATTTGTAAAACAAAATTATCTGGTCACCCAACAATTGTTTCCCCCTTTGCGTGAGTAGCCTATGTAGTCATTCCTCGCCCGTGCCTTCTTCACCAGTGTGGTGCAGAGAAGACGCCATGTGGACAATGACTAGACTGCCACACTCATGGTAGGGTGAACTAATGTGAAAAGGTTTATCTATAGTGAAGGACGATGGAGATGAGAAGGTCCAGGTCCATGTGAGGGCACAGTCCCTCATCGTCTGTGGGATAGTAGGGAGGCACTGCCAGTCTCAGGCCTGTTCTGGCGGTTCAGTCTTACCTCGAAGAGGAGGAACTGATGACCTTGTCCCAGCAGTTTGGTCTTGCCCTCAAAGGGGAGGTGCTGCCAATCTCTGGCTAGTCCTGACCACTCAGTCTTGTCCACAAAGAGGAGGGTCGAGCAGTCTTAGGCTTGTCCAAGCCATTCAGTCTTGGCTTTGAAGA
Source organism: Amblyraja radiata (assembly GCF_010909765.2). Classification (NCBI taxonomy): domain Eukaryota; kingdom Metazoa; phylum Chordata; class Chondrichthyes; order Rajiformes; family Rajidae; genus Amblyraja; species Amblyraja radiata. The sequence continues at coordinate 46,807,218 of NC_045962.1, read as the reverse complement.
GGACATGGTGGCAGTATTCGGATTGTCTTAGTAGCTTAATCTTGGCCTCAAAGATGTTCATGGTGCTGACCTTCAGCCCCTCCTGTTTGTACGTTCTCTCTTTGACCTTATGGGTTTTCTCCTGGTGCTCCAGTTTTCTCCCACATTCCAAAGATGTGCAGTTTTGTAGGTTAATTGGCTTCTGTAAATTTTCCCCAGCGTGTAGGATAGAACAAGTGTATGGGTGATCATTGGTCAGCGTGGACTTGGTGGCCTAAAGGGCCTATTTCCATATTGTATCTCTAAACTAGACAGACAGGAGCCACACCGCCCTGACCACATTCTCATTTCACTCCTGCCATTGGGAAGAAGGTACAGGAGTCTTAAAACTGTCATCTCCAGGTTGAGGAACAGCTTCTTCCCATCAACCATCAACACCAATTAAACTATGAACCAGGGACTGTCTTGGTTGCACTAGGAACTTTGGGCTTTTGTTTTGTTTGCACTAATATTCTTTTTTTATTTATTGAACTTTTTTTGTTTGTTTATTATGTTATATTTTAAGTATTGTGTTCCACCATTTGTGCATAGCATCTATGTGTTCCCAGCTAAGAGGCTGGAGGTGCTCACTACTCTCTTCAAACTGAATGAGCATGTGTCAGGGATTCCCAGGAGCGGGTGGCGTTATTACTTATACTAGGATGCATTCAGAAGATCCTTTATTGGTTTTTTTCCTCTTTCCTTCTGCTAATTGCTTACCCTGGCATAGATAAGGGGGAGGGAAAGTCTTTCTCCCAGGATAGGTGATTCTAACACCGGAGGGCATAGGTTTAAGGTGAGAGGGGAAAGATTTACAGAGATCTGAGGGACAGTGTTTTCCCCTACTGGGTAGATGGAACAAGCTGTCAGATGAAGTGGTAGAGGCCAGTACAATTATGTTTAAAATACATTGGTAGTAAAAGCAGAGGTTAATGGGCCTAATGCAGACGAATTGGACTAGCTCAGACAGGCACCTTCGTCAACATGAGCAAGTTGGGCCAAAGGGCCTGTTTTCATGCTGTATAATTCTGTGACTCTGGCCTACATTCCTGATGTTCCAGATGCCAACCCCGGCTCTTTCTAGAGAAATGTGATGTTGAACCATCAGGATAACCGGACAATTGAATGCCTTATTATCACAGCCTTACTGATAGCACAATAGTGACTGCATTTTAAAACTATCTCTGACCATAAATGTATTAAGGTCATGAAAAGCAATATAAATGCAACTTTTTCTACTCTTATTTGTGATACAATTTCTGCTTGTTGATTTATTTTAAATACCATTTATGAGGAAAATAATCTGTGACATTCAGGTTGTTGATTTATTTGCAGAATAGACAATAAGTGGATGTGTTGGACAATTCTAAGTTTAATTTTGGACTCTGACATCAATGTGAGCCTCGTTAGAAAGAAAAATGAAATCTGCTGGTTGGTGGAAATTTGTGAGGTTATAGAGAGAAAGCAGGGATTGTAGAACTAATTGGATTTCTGAATACACAATGGACTAAACTGTCATCCCTTGTGTTACATAATGATTCATTTTGTTTGCATTTTGTTGCATTTTTAAACTGAAGCTTTCTAATTCAGCAGCGAGGTTTGATTTAGGCAAAGGGAATAAATGATTTCAATTACCATCTTTGATGCCCTGCCAACAAGTTGGGTATGCTGCAGTTTTCGTGGCAGATTCCGGTGAAATGGATAACCTCTAGTGTCACCAAAAGAGACACGAAATGCAGGGTACAGGAAGGGTGGGGGTAAAGCAGAAACATCCGACAGAGATAAATGCGACAGGCTGCAAATAAGATACACTTATTAATACAGTGCAAACTGCACGGTACTTCATAACTCTCAGTGGCACAAAGATATGCCAGTCAAAATCTGGGGATCTTGCCATTGGACAGAAGAGAGAAGGGGCTGTCCAATGCTAAGAGCTGTGGAGAAGGGACATTCAGGTGAAGGTCTTTGACTGAGGGAGTGTGAGAATGGAGAAGAAAGGATAACAGAGAGAATAGGATTTGAAATAAAATAAACAGCTGCAACAAGTAGAATTGGATCTCAGTGAAAACAACTGGAATCTTGTACAGGTACTGTAACATGCTGCGGATGGAAATCTTTATGTTGGATATTACAGCTTCTATAATTTGTTTTTTTGCTGATAATGTGAACAAGTTAACAGCTGCTGTTAACAAGATATTCTGCACTGCGACGTAAGCTCTCTTGCTTATTTATTTATATCTTAAAGTGAATTCTGTGCTATTAGTGCTGGTTTACAGAGAATAATTAATTTGTCAAATGGCATCAGTTTAAAAAAAACATACAATCAAATGTTTTTGTTGGTTTGGTTTAATCTCTGACGATGGAATGAGCGTAGTCTTGGAGGAAGGGAGAATAAAAGCTGTTAGCATGAATTCTAAAGGAGCGCTTGCTGCTATATCTGCATCCCGGAAATATTCATTGCCAGCAAGAAGCAGGCATGCTTCCTATTGTGCATAAATGGCCCCTTTGGGGCTCCCTGTGCACTTGTGACTGATCTACATACATCATTACAGATGTTTACATCTGGTCCTGTCACTCTGGAATACGTGTAAAGGAAGGGAGTCCCCTGATGGGAGGATTCCCTCGCTGGCCATTGTATGTTCCCTGTTCCTTCACCTGCTTTATCCAGATCCCATAAAACTCAGTGTTGTTCATGGGGCTCCTCGTGTTGTTTCTGGAGCTCCTACTGTTGTCTCTGGGGCTCGTAGTATTAATTACGGGGCTACTAGTGTTGTTTCCTTGGGTCCTTAGTGTTGTTTACAGGGCCCCTGGTGTTGTTTATGGGGCTCCTAACAAACACAGTTCCAGGGGGAAGGGTACATGGAGACAGGAGAGCTTGGACGGTAATCAGCGAGGCAAAAAGTGGGTCTCTGGCAAGTGTGTCATCATTTGGACATCACTGTGATCAATGCCAATAGCACCCTTGTGATATTGATGGATATGGTTGCTAGTTTCATGATTGATTATTGAGGACAATTAGGTGAAATTCTGCCCCCCCCCCCCCTCCAAATAAATGCATGGTCTGGGACGTTCCCTGAACAGCAGGACTAATAATCCATTTCACTTAATGGCAATTAAAACAGAGATATTATTTTAAGTGGACATTAGCAGCCAACGTTGTTCTAGCCACCCTTTTGCTGCAACTATTAACCAATATAATTCACCATGAAAGAAACAGGCAGAGAAATGTTATAGATAGAGAAGCTTTCATCTATTAATTTCATCATCAATGATTTCTAAAATTATGCTATTTTCATACATTATTTGGCAAGGCAGGGAATTAGTCCACCTATCCATCGATCTTGTACCAGTTCTTTGAGAGTTATCGGATTGGTCCCACCCTGCCCCATCCCATAGACCTGTAAGATTTCCTCTTCAAGGACTTCTCCAATTCCTTTTTGAAATTTTCCACTAGAATTATTACTACCTGATCACATTTCAGTGTGTTAAAGAAGTCCCCCCTGGCTTTATTTTTTTAACTATTCAGTCCTTTTGTTACCAACCGAGTGGAAACAGTTTCGTTTTATTTAATCTATCAAACCCATTTGTAGTTTAGGACATCTCTAATTAAATAATTATTGATGGACATGTTATCTTTCAGGGAGGTTGAAGCTCCCCATTCACACAGTAACTATTATCATTGTCTGATAGCAATCAGGAGATTCACTCCATTGCCGGTATAGACAGGTGACACACTGTGTGGTATCTGGCAGTTCTTCTGCATTGACCATATGACAGCTCTGCCCACTCTCACAGTAAGGGGTTACATGGCCTAGGAACCTAGCAATTGCTTTATCAGTTATCCAGGTATCAGTGATATTTGTGGTGAAATTGCATGTCCACTCATTTGACCTGTTTGAATACAGAGTCCCAGCGGTTTGATATGGGGCTTTCCTTAAGCATGCTGAGTCATGGGTGAATAAATCCCAATCAATTAACCCAAGCCTTGTTAACATCAATAAGATAACTAATGGAATATGGATTGGGTCTTTATTTTTCTGACCTCTGTGATTTCTTGTTATTATGTGGCACCCTGAATTATGATTTAACACACTTATGATACAAGGAATGGGTGTAGGCTGGACTCGAACAATGTCATTTGGGAGCCGTATCGAACACAGAGTAATGACATGGAATGGAACTGTTTGATGCTATGACAAATTTGTGAGTTCAGAAATGGGGATATCCTCATTCCATTCTCATCACTCTTTCATATGTACCCTCTTCTCCTCTCACCTTCCCTATTCTCTTCTGCAATATTTCCATTTTTTCTCTCCCTATAATTACTACATCATCTCTTATCTTCTCTTTTCTCTCCCAACTTATCTGCCCTTTTTTCGAGTCCAGTTTATGCAGTCTCAAGATGAAGTATTTTCCATTTCCCTTTGCACTCCAGAGATGTTAGTATTTCTTGATCAGCCCCAATATTTGCTGCAAAGATTTCCAAGGAAACTACACGCTGGCGTAGGATTGGAACTGGAATTATACACTGTACTGTATCAGCTATAATGGTTAAGATTTTCAGGGATCCTTCCCAAAAAGATATCTGTTAGACATTTGATTTTTGAAACAACCTGCAGTTTTGTGATCACTGATACTATTTCTTATTTCCAGATTTCCACAAGAAAATTCAAATGACAGCCATTGAGTCATACAGCATGGAAACAGGCCTTTTGGCTGAACTCTTCCATGTGGAGTAATATGCCCACCTATCCTAGTCCCATTTGCCTATATTTGACCCATATCTCTCTAAAACTTTCCTACTCATGTACTTGTCTAATTGTCTTTTAAATGTTGTAATTGTACCTGCCTCAACCACTTCCTCTGGCAACTAGTTCTCTATACATACCACTCCTAAACCTCCTCAGTAGGATTTGAACTCACATTCTCCAAATCATTATTCCAGGTCTATGTATTATAGTCCAATAATACTCATTCTGGCGCGGCACCGTGACGCAGCGGTATAGCTGCTGCCTTCCACGCTGTATCTTTAAAGTCTAAATAATCACATGATCTTCCTATATCACCATTCTGTACATCTACAGAAGCTGCAACATTTGCTCTTCATCCCTTTTCACCAACAATGCCACCAACCATTGTTCCCCCTGAAATAACGATTAACTTGAACATCTTTCAATCCAGTCATTTGTATGCACTCCTCACAACTGCAGTCCCATAAACACCGAGGGGACCACTTTGGCCAGCACTTTGCTGATCACCCATGGCAAGGAGGCCAGAGACAAACAACATAGAAACAGGATCTTCAGCCCAGCCAGTCCTCACTGATCATCAAGCAATAATCCTACACCAATCCCATTTTTATTTTCCATGTATTTGCATCAACTCTCTCCCCAACCCCGCCACTAGATTCTACCATTCCCTATGAAGTACAGAGGCCAGTTAACCCAGGCCATACATACTCTGCAGAAACATCAGATTAGGTCTGAACTGAATGTGGGGCACTGGACCTATGGGATAACAGCTTTATCAGTTGCACTACTGTGCTGCCTACATCTGGAAACATAATGATACGCTTCCAGTTGCCATCACTTTAATTTGTTAAATCTTTGGCAATTCCCATTTAATTTTTTGGCAACTCCCAATCTGACTTCTTGCTCCTTAGCACGCCACACATCTAATGTGATGCTCTAGCTAAGTTTAAGGAAAGCACGTTATATTCTGATTAGACATGTTACAAGTTTTGGACTCGAAACAGGCCAACTATTTTAGAGAAAGAGCATTTCACTATTACCTACTTTCTTGCATTACCAATGTTACCATTTAATCTCTTCTGCCTCACAATATATCAAATTTTCTCTTACATATTTCTCTGATTCTCTTCTTCCTTCCCCTAATTTTTCTCACTAACTTTTTATCTTCACCTTTTTCCTCTTTTCATTTTGCCTTCTCCTGTTTTCTCTTATTTGCTGAATTTCTCTTTCAACTCCACCCACAATCTCATACAATCTCCTTTCCTTTAGTTATTTTAGGAAGGAGACGAGGAAGAAGTGCTTTAGTCAGAGGCGGTGAATCTGTGGAATTCTTTGCCACAGAAGGCTGTGGAGGCCTAGTCAGTGGATATATTTAAGGCAGAGATAGATAGATTCTTGATTAGTACTGGTGTCCGAGGTTATGTGGAAAAGGCAGGAGAATGGGATTAGGGGGGGAGAGATAGATCAGCCATGATTAAATGATGGAGTAGACGATGGGCCGAATGGCCTAATTTTGTTCCTATCACATGATCTTATGACTTATCTGCCTGACCCCACATTTCTTTCTTATTTATTTCTTGCTTTGATATTGAGAGTTCTGTATGGTAGCTTTGAAAATACAATGGCAAATTGGTTTTATTCATTTTGTAGGCCTGCACCTATTGCCCTTCTATGATCGTCCTTAAAAAAAGTGATGCTTAGCCTTTGCAATATAAATGCAACTTTGAAGGAATCTGTCAATGGTAAACCTTATGCCCTTGTCTTGAAGGTAGGGGATGCGTGTTTAGGAAATGCTGTCAGAGTAGTCAAGGTGCGTAACTACGATGCATTAGCTATCTGAAGTACACTACAACTGCTGTGGGCTGGTAGTGGAGGGCATCAATGTTTAGGGTGGGATAGCATTGAGCTTCCTGAAAGTTGTTGGAGGTGCACTCATCCAGACAAGTGGAGAATTTCCCTTCACATCCAAGATTTAGTCAAGGAGACATAGAGTCAGATTTATACAACATTTAAACAGTCTCTCACTGACCAATGTGTCTTTAAGGTTCTAGTCCCATTTGCCTGCATTTAGCCCATATCCTCTAACCCTTATCTATCCATGAATAGCCCAAATGCCTTTTAAACATTGGAATTGTCCCCACCTCTACCACTTCCTCTATCTCTGGCAGCTTGTTGTACAGGTCCCTCACCCTCTGTGAAAAAAAACCCCTCCAGGTCGCACATCATCCTGACGTGTAGCTTATCATCACTGGGACTAAATCCCGGAACTTCCTCTGCAACAGCACTATGGGAGCACATTGAATTGCACAAGATGAGTCATTTGCCACAGGATAAAGAGCCTCTGATGTATGCCCATGCACCTGTTGTTATTTGTGTGGCTAGTAGAGTTGTGCACAGAAACAGGCACTTTGGCCCAACTCGTCCATGCTGACCAAACTAGTCCCATTTAGCCACGTTTGGCCCGTATCGCTCTCAACCTTTCCTATCCATGTAACTGTACAAAAGTATTTTAGATGCTGTTATACTACCTGCCTCAAATACTTTCTCTGGCAGCTTGAACCCACCACAGTAAAAATGTTGCCACTGAGGTACCTACAAAATATTTCCCCTCTCACCTAAAATCAATGCCCTCTAGTTTTTTATTTTTCTGCCCTGGGAAAAAAATTATCTGTGCATTCACCCTATCTATTCCCATCATGATTTTATACACCTCTATAAGGTCACCACTTAGCACTTTATTTCTTGGAACATAGGAGGCTATTATGGCCAACATTTCCCTATAGCTCTGGCAATCAAGTCCTGGCACCATCCTTTATATTTTTCTGTACATTTTTCCAGCTTAAGAGCATCTTTCCTATAGGAGGGTGACCAAAACTGATCACAATAGTCCTAGTTCAGCCGCACCAACAATCTAGTACAACTGTGACATAACATCCCAAATTCTGTGCTCAGTTCCCTGACTGATGAAGGCAAATATGCCAAAAGAACATTCACCACCCCATCTACCTGTGAGGCCACTTTCAGAGAATTACTTAATTGTAATCCTAGATCTATCTGCTCTATAACATTCCCCTGGGCCCTACAGTTCCTGCCCTGATTTGACTTCCCAAAATGCAACACTTCATAATTATCTGAATTAAACTTCATTTGTCATTCCTCAATTTAGTTTTTTAGTCCATATTTGGACCAAGGCTGCAATGAGGTCTGGAGCCAAGTAGTCCTGGCAAAACACAAACTGGCTATGGGTGTAACAGTCTTTCCAACAACAGTTAGCTGCTGATTGGGAGTAGACTAATTAGGCAATAACTGGCCAGATAAGATTTATTTTTGTGAGCAGAATATACCTAAGCAATATTCCACATTGCCAAGTATATGCCGGAATTGAAACTATACTGGAGCAGCGTAGAAATTGTTGTGGAGCGCAGATCTTAAATGCTCTAGCCAGTATTTAGCTGGTCCTATCTAGCCATTTCTGCTTGGAATGAATCAAATGTGAAGCTAGAAGGTCACAACGGAAACACATTTCCCATTGGAAGCCAATTTCAGAAATATTGTACAAAGGACAAATGTTCAAGATGAATTTCACTTCCCCAGGGAAGTTTGACACACTGGTCTTTCATCCCTGGTTTTAAAATATAATTTATCCCTTATATATTAGCATTAAAATCTTTCAATGAGTGTATACGGACAACAAAACATTGCTTTTAGATATGCTGGATTGAGACCAACAGGATTACGCAACACAAACCAACAATTTATATTTAATGCACGAAAACCTTCCAAGATGCTTTCGAGTAGAATTATAAAAAAATGGATGTCAAGCTACAAATTAATGTATCAATTCAGATGTTCTTAGTTTAGCGTTTTTAAGAGTAGATACATTTAAGAATTCATATATATTTATATAGCTGAATCAACCAAAATATATATAATTGTATGGCTGTCTTCTAACTAAATCAGTGGAGACCATTGCTTTGATGTTGAATGTAGAGTTGAATATTGCATTTTCTACATAACATGAACTTCGTAGAAAATATATTTTACTGACAGTGAAGTGCTTTTGAAGTTCTTTAAAATGTTCACAAATTTTTGGTTTCAAATGAAATCCCTCACCTGATCCCACTGCTGAAAACAGATAAAACTGGATGCAATCGATCATATGATATCCCTTAGTATGATCGATCGTTTTGGCCCCCTGAGTGAATCCCGAAATTTTGCTTCCCACTTCTGCAGTCGTCCCAGAAGTGACAGCAGCATATGAGTGCAATTATGATTTCATTTAATTCTTTCCAGATCTGGGCTATTAATGATTTATTGTAGCAGCTACTAATTCCTTAGTCAGTACACTGGTGTCTGCAGCAAAAGCACTGTGAGAGATTTATCCGCAGTAACACTTCGTATACAATGCAGTGTGGAAATATAGCTGTCTCCTAAGCTGTCCTGTTTACAACACTGAACATAGAAGGGGGGTTGTGGGATGCAACTAATCCTCCAGAGGTTCCCTTTGAAATCTGCAACCAGGCAACGAGGGGTCTTTAGATTATTGATATCCGTTACATGCAGGCTTCCAACGTTTCTCGGAAACAATGGAAACCCGGCAGAAATTGGATCAAAGATGGTGTTACTGCCTGGAGTTATGTCTCCATTAGGCATATGTACATACACACGCATGTACATAGCGACCTGCACGAAATAGCAATATTGATAAATGTTAATAAATGACAGTAACAAATACTGACTCAAATAAATACACACACATGGACATAGCTCGTAGAAATACAAAACAACATACACAGTAATCCAGCTGAGGATAATGACAATGACTGAAAAATAACGCACCCACCTTACATTATTTTTCTAATCATAATTCATATATATATATATTCAGTGATTAGTTGCAATCCATCGGTTATGGTAGCAAAAAATAATGGGGAGTAAAAAAGAGTCAGTAGGTTATAGATTGGTGAAATAGGAAGATACAGAATACCATTAGAATGTAATAGCAATTTATTTTACACTGTACCTCGGTATATATGACAATAATAAAACTAAATTAAAAAGAAACCATGTTGACTGTCTAGTTCATCATATTGCTCAGATCTTTTCTCTTTGTGCAGTAGATCACGATATTACTTAATCCGTAAGACGCCAAACTACAGAGTCATGTCAATTTCCTGGTTTTTATTCATTTAATAATTCACAGTCATTTTTGAGGTTTAAATATGTGTACTGGTGTTTCAAGAGTGCATGGATTTTGTCTTTATTGGAACCCTCTGAACTTGGATTGTCTGCTGCCTTTTATTCAGTGAGAACAAAGATATTTTATCGAGGAATACATGCCTCCTCTTGACCAATTCAATCAAAGTGCCCATCTGTTGTCCCACTATGTTTTTTCTCCTTGTTTATTCAGTCTTCACAAAGTCCTTATCTGGTTTCAATGTCCCATTCTCTGTTGCAGATGATTTCACACCACTTTACCCAGAGATTAAGCAATATTCTATAGTTTTCTCAAGTGACTAAAAGCTACGTGTAAGAAGGAACTGCAGATGCTGGTTTATACTGAAGATAGACACAAAATGCTGGAGTAACTCAGCAGGTCTGGCAGCATCTCTGGAGAAAAATAATAGGTGACGTTTCGGGTCGGAACCCTTCTTCAGACTTAAACTTCAAACATTCAGTCTGAAGAAGGGTTCCGACCAGAAATGTTACCCATTTTATTTTCTCCAGAGATGCTGCCTGACCCGCTGAGTTATTCCAGCATTTTGCATTTATCTTCTGACTGGAAGCTATGTTACTTTAAAACAGACGTTACAATTAAATAATTTTAATTATTTTTATATTACACTCCTACTTGAGTTTTTGTCAAGTTCCCTTATGAAAACTATAGTTAAATCTACTTTCACCACTCCCACAGGCAGTGATTTCCAGATTATGGCTGCTCCTGAGTGAAAAATGGATGTCATCTTGTAAGAGCTGTTGAAAGGTCATCAGTCTTAAACATTAACTCTGTTTCACCGTTACAGATGCTATATGACCTGCTGAATATTTTCTGTTTTATTTTCAGATCACCACCATGTGTTGTGTCTTGTCTCCTTGTTTCCTCATCTCACCCTTGGCTCTTTTATCCATTGCTTTAAATTATTGACTCTTGGTTTTTGACTCCCCCTGCTGAAGACAGAAGCTTTTAGTTCTTTTAGCATCTGCAGTTCCGTTGTCTCCAGAAGCTTGTCTTTATTCAGTTTCTGTAAATCTGTGGTGATTGTCAGCACGTTACAATCTTTTCTCCCCTTACAAGAACATTCACAAATTTTCTGTGTGTCTGAATTCTTGATCTCTGCATCCATTCTTTTAAACAACTGCAGATGCTAGATATCTAAAGTAAAAGTGGAAAATGCTGGAAATATTCAGCAGGTCAGTTCACTCGTCTGGCCATAAAAAAATAGAATTCATGTTTCAGGTTGGAGACGTTAAAATAAACTTGTCTCCTTCCCAGATCTGACAAAAAGTCTGACAAGGTTATGTGGTATACAGTTTATCCCAATGGTCACTCTGGTTTTACCCTCTCTGGCATATTCCCCTTCTCCCACTCTTCCTGCAGTTTAATAGTCTTCTTTTGTCTCCTTTCTCCCCATCCCAGTTCTGACAAGTCTCCCAGTCTTCGACTTGATATGTCACATTTGTTCTCCTCCCGCATATGTTGCCTGACCTGCTGAGTATTTCCAGCATATTTTATTTCTGCTCCATTAATTTGTTTCCACACCCTGGAGTTTGAACAATTGACCTCCAAAAATCACAATCACCTTCCTTGCTGCAAGATATGACTCCAAGCAGCGTAAAAATGTCCCTATTGTTTCCCTACTAGAGGAGGCAATATGAACTAAATGGCACAGTTTAAAAAGACTAAGGGAGGGGGATACTGGAAAAAAGGTTACAGAGTAGTGCCAGGGATGAGTGAAATTAACCAGGAAATGGTTGAAACACTCAACAAGTCGGGCAGCTTCTATATGGAGAATGAAATATTTAACTTTTCAGATCCGGGACTCTATCAGAACTGAAAAAAGAGAGAAAGCAAGTTAGTCTGCGTACTAGAGAAGGTGGGGAGGCCAAGAAGGGTAGGAGCAGTGGTGCAGCCGTAGAGTTACTGCCTTACAGCGAATGCAGCGCCGGATACCCGGGTTCGATCCTGACTACGGGTGCTGTCCGAATGGAATTTGTACGTTCTCCCTGTGACCTGCATGGGTTTTCTCCGAGATCTTCGGTTTCCTCCCACACTCCAAAGACGTACAGGTTTGCAGGTTAATTGGCTTGGTAAATGTAAAAATTGTCCCCAGTGGGTGTAGGATAGTGTTAATGTGCGGGAATCACTGGTCGGTGCGGACCCGGTGGGCCGAAGGGCCTGTTTCCGTGCTGCATCTCTAAACTAAAATGCCTGTAATAGAATGAAATTATGTGGCTATTAAATGGACGATTACGTTTCTTTATCCGTGTAATGTGTTGTTAAGGGATGAGTGTTTTCAGTTGCTCGGCATGACTGGAGAAGTTACCACTGTTCTCCTTAGAGAGAAGGTTAAGGAAAGATTTGATGGAGGTATTCAAAATCATGGTCGAGTAAATAATGATGGGGCAGGAAAGTCAGTAGCATGCAGCATAATTTGCGACAGTAATAAACAAACAAGACCATTTGGCCAATTTCCACTGACAGGATCCAAATACCTCATCACACTCCTCTCTAGGTCCTTCCATTAATTTAAATAGTTGGGCAGCTTATCTGGCGCCCAGGATCGGATAAAGAGAAATTCCTCCCAGTCACGGTGAGCCATGTTCTCAGTCCATGACCAAGCGCACATCCCAGGCAAATGTCTGAAACTGAACCAGTTTATTTGCTTGGTGTACATTAGCTTTTAACCATTCTTTTAATTATTTGACCTGAAATGTTAACTCTGTTTCTCTTTCCATAAATGTTGCCTGATTTTCTCAGTGTTTCCAACATTTTCTATTTTTGTTTTGGATTCCCAGCATCCACAGATTTTTTGATTGTCAATCTTAGAAATATCGCTAATTCTTTTATCTCAGTCATCCCCAAATATAATTTCCCACAATTGCCTTCATATCCAAAGCCTTAAGATCTGGAATTCCCTCTCTAAATCTCTGTACTGCTTTGTTTTCTCCTTTAAGATCCTACATCATTGACCAAGCATTTAACCATCTGGCTTAAATTCTCCAGTGAAGGCTCAATGTTATTTTTTGGTTGCTTGCACACACTTATGAAGTGCCTTGGAAGTTGTTCTTACAGTATATAAATGGAGATGGTTGTTGAAATAACAAGGGGTTGGGATTAAATAGATTTTTTTTTAAATAGCACAGAAAGCTCTTTCATTTTCTGAATTCATTCTATAGCTATTACAGTGGGAGATGGCTCATTCAACTTTCATCAGCTGCCCAAAATTTGGGTGATCGTGGTACTCAGACTCGCCCTGTTTAATATAGTGACAAATATTCTTTCCCATTTAAATTGATTTGAGCTTGAAGGGTAGTGGGAAGAGTGGGTGGTGAGAGAAAAGTTAGATATTGGATTTACCCTAGCTCATCAATATTGAGCTCACACCATATCAGGAATTAGGTGACAGAAGGCAAGAGTTCATGAACACTAGAAGAAGACATTGCTGGTATGCAAGATGGTGTTGATTTAAATGGATTTGAGTTTGAAGGGTGGTGGGAAGTGTGTGTGATGAGAGAAGAGTCGAATATTGGATTTACCCCAGCTCATACCACATCTGGAGCAAGATCAAGGAAGTGGGGTCTTAAGGACATAACTTCAAAGTTATTGTCCATCATCCATCAGCTATCCTGGATACATCCATCATCTATTGGCCCATGTCTCACCACCTCCTATTCCCTCTACACTCTCAGATCTCAGACCCAGATGCATGGTCTAGACCAGAAACATTGACAATTCCTTTCCCTCCTCAGATGCTGCTTGACCCATTAAATCCCTCCAGCAGATTGTTCATTGGGGTGGCTAAAATAAGCCATAAGGTAAAAGACGAGTTACAGTATATTCAGTTATTTGCCACAGTGCATAAGATTCCATAGCTAGTGTTTGGACGTTAAATAGGTTCCCAGAAATTCTCAGTTTCTTTTCATCTTGCAACAAGCTGGCATAAACCTAGGTTAAAGTAGAAGAGGAAGAATTTCAAATAAATTTGTTAAATCAAATGCCAAAGAATGGACTATTATTAGATTGTTAAGCAATTGGCTGTGCCTCTCTGTAAATGGGCACTCAGTCAGTTCCTCTCTTAAGTGGAGTGGATAAGGAATTGCCTTTAATGGCCCTGCCAACATTTATCTCAAAATCATCACCATTAAAAATGCGATTAACTGTCCATTATCACATTACTGAACAGTTCAATCAGATTTTCGGAGAAAAAACACAGAAATAGCATCTCACATCAATAACTTAAAAAAGAATTAAGAATCAATTCAAAAACTCATTCAAAAAATATATATAAAAGATACAGAAACAGTGCATTGCTATCTTTGCATGTATAGTGCTGTCCAATTTATACATTTGTAGTGCCATCAAGCTAATGCATTCTATGTACAAAGCACCAATCATCACACATATGGCCTTTTTGGATCATCACACATTTTATGTGTGGATTGTGTTCTTTTCACTTAGTATGGTAACTCAAATTTCACTCTACCTTAATTGGCTAAGTGACAATAAATGCGAACTTGAACTTGACAATACACAGACAGAGTCCGGTCCCTCCGTGTCCAGTGGTAGCAGGACCTCAGATTGCAGTCATTCCCCACATAATTTTGGGCCCCATATTTGAGGAAGGATGTGCTGGTGCTGGAGAAGGTCCAGAGAAGGTTTACGAGAATGATCCCAGGAATTAATGGGTTAACATCAGATGAGCGCTTGACGAGACTGGGCCTGTACTCACTGGACTTTAGAAGGATGAGGGGGTCCTCATTGAAACTTACCGAATAGTGAAAGGCCTAGATATGGTGGATGTGTAGAGGATGTTTCCACTAGTGGGAGAGTCTAGGACCAGAGGCCATAGCCTCAGAATAAAAGGGCGTACCTTTAGGAAGGAGATGAGGAGGAATTTATTTAGTCAGAGGGTGGTGAATCTGTGGAATTCATTGCTATATCAGGCTGTGGAGGCCAAGTCAATAGATATTTTTAACGCAGAGATTGATAGATTCTTGATTAGCACGGGTGTCAGGGATTATGGGAGAAGGCAGGGGAATGGGGTTGAGAGGGAAAGATAGATCAGTCATGAATGAATGGCAGAGTAGACTTGATGGGCTAAATAACTTGATGCTCCTATCATTTATGAACATATAATCTTGTCATTGGTTGCACCATGCTATAGTGCATCCCTCAGTATGTACTCCTGCAGCCTAGAATGTGTCAGTTGACAGCATTCCCTTACAGAGGTGTTGTACTGAAAGAAGAAAGTTTTGTTAGAACTGATGAAAATTAATCCACCAGCAACATTAAGAGATTTTCTCACCACAGGCACTACATGACATGCTGAAGTGGTACCTCCTCTCTGTCTTTGGTTTTTAATTAAGATTTTCTACATCCCAATATTTTGCTTTTGCCGTGTGATATTGCTAATTGCAGGAGGCTGCTGCGTCAGATTATCAGATGTGTTTCCACGTTATAAGAATAACTGGAGTGCAGAATCACATTTGTTTCCATTCTCTGTGCTCGTCATCATATTGATGATGCTGATATCGCCCAGTCATTCTCTATCCGTGGTGCAGTGAGCATTCACAGTGTTCCCGCTGACTCTGATCTCTCAAAAAGCTTGTGCTGCAAGTAAGGGAACCAAGAAACAAAGATTGCAAAAAAGGAATGTGGTGCAGTGCATTTCAAATAAATCAGGATGTAAAATATTAGAAATGCTCAGCGGTAGGGAGATATACAGATCAATGACCTTTCATCAAAAATGACAGAGGCCACTAACCTAAGAGAATAAATTATTTTCTCTTTCAACAGATGCTAAGCAATTATATTTTTTGTTCTGTTTTTAAATCGGATTTAGTATTCTGTTCTGAGAATATTAAACTTTGCCATAAAATTTACTGCAGTCAGTCCAGAGTACTTAACAAGTTAAAATCAGCAATGTCCTTTGTAGTTCCATGTGGAAAATACAAATTACTCCTGGTGTCCTGTTGCGTGTTACTTTCCAACATATATTTCCAATGCAGTCTGCATGACGAACTGTGACTTTTATTCCTGTATTACATTAACATTAGCATATTAAATAACCTCTGTTTTTGCTAATTTTAGTGCCTGGTTGTTATAAGATTGCTAAGCAACTGACTGTGCCTCAGTGTAAACATTGGCATTCATTCAGTTCATCTGAAGAAAAGTGGTTTGGAATCTGCCCTTATCATACCCACTTCTCTCCTGCTAATATATGCCAAAAAGATTGCCATTTGAATTATCTTTGAATTACCTTTGAATTATCTTCTGCTTTAAGTGCTGGAGGTTTTGCTTCCATAATATAAAGTGACCAAAATTTAAGCCTAAAGAAGAGACATAAAATCTGTTAGAATCCATAGATTAAAAAGAATCCTTCCTATTTTTTTGAAGGCACTGATCCACATTGTTGTAAGAGCTCCAATGGCAGTCACATGAACTGCAGGTCTCACCTAAAGGCCATGTCACCAACCGTTCAGTTGCCACTCGGATCCATACTGGGAGTGTCAACATGGAGTGTGCTGTAGAGTAGTTTGCTCAAGTCATTTGGAGTGATGACTGGGGAGCCAATGTATGGATGTGCGGTGGTCCAGTTATTTGACTAATAGTTAAAGACCAGTGAATTTTAAGCAACTCAAATCACCCATGACAGCTAAGAAATTTAAATTATTGAAAATAAAGTTAATCACATCTGTTTAAATCATGTCATCAGAGAAGGAAGTTTGGCATTCTTACTGAATTTGACCTACATGTACGCCAAGACCTCCAATATGGTTGATACTTAATTGCCTCTCAGTTCAGTGGAAATTAGGAATGGGCAATAAATGTTGACATTGCCAATGAATCTGCATCCCAGAAGCAAATAAATAAAACATAAAGATTGAAGCAGCATTGAAATGGTCAATAATATTTTAGTTATCTAGAAAGAGTCAGCAGCTGCAGCTAGAGTAGAGAGCCAGCACAGACATAATGGGTTGAATGGGTTGAATAGCCTCCTGTGCTGTGAAAATAGTTAAAAGATAGAACCCGCTACCACATAGACAATTAACACAAATTCTGCTAACCAAATGCTAATTAAAAATATGAAAGAGACATTAATAAAAGGTTCTGCTAATCAGATAAAGAGGATTGGGAGGCGGCTTGTGTGGAGCTTAAATTTCTCTGCTATAAGTTCTAGCTAATTGCAAAGAATGTAAATTGAGCTCTAAAATATCATTGTTAGATTTACTGTAACTATCCTCTCAGACTGACAACAAAAAAGTGCTTTATTTTCATAAGTTGTAGGAGCAGAATTAGGCCATTTGGCCCATCAAGTCTACTCCGCCATTCACTTATGGTATTTTGTGGACTGCAAGCATCATTGTTAATTGAAGTTGGGAAGCCTTCATTCTTTACATTTATGCAACATCAGCACTGATCTATGCCTTAATAATTTTGGGTTCTTGCTAGTAATGTGGTGGGATGTTCACAAACAGCTGCTTCCCTGCTATTATCAAACTACTGAACAGTTCTCCCATAAACGTAGTCCTAAAAAATCTTCCATCCTACCTCATTGCAGATATTCTACTTTTTTTCTGCACTTTTTCTCTAACATATAACATATAACATATAGACATTATAATGTCTTAACATTATATTCTGTAATAATAATAATAAACCAATACCCAAGTTGGCAGAACAGACATGGACAGGTTAATTGTGGCAACTCCTCTATTTCTGTAGTGGCAACAGTTCACATTAGACTCTGCCATGCCTGTAAATTGTTTGAGATATCCCAAGGTCATAAAGCTATAAGAGTCAAGAGTGTTTTATTGTCAAACTAGACTAAGTGGGACCCGTTGGTTCCCTGTCACACAGGAGGCTTGGTCGCCCAATGCAATACTCCACCACTCACCCATAGCCCCCAACTGCACAGGCGCAGCTCATTTCCCCTCATCCCCAGCACTCTCTCCCCCTCCTTTTCACCCTCCCTCTTCTTTCCCCTCTCCTCCTCCCCTCCCCATCCCTCCCTCACCGCTCTCTACCTCTCCTTACCCTCAGTCACTCCCTCCCTCCCTCCGTAACTCCTCTCCCCTCCCTACCCTCCTCCTATCCCTCTATCCCCCACCTCCCCCACTCCTCACCTCCCCTATCCCCCCACTATCCCTCCTCACCTCCCCCACTGCCCCCTTTCCCACTATTCCCCAAATCCCTACCTCCCCCATTCCCCCCTCCTCTACTCCCCCCTCCTCTCCCTCTATTCCCCCTCCTCCCACACTCTCCCTCCTCACCTCTTCCCTCTTCTTTTCCCTCTCCGCCTACCCTCCCCCAATCCCTCTCCTCTCATTTCCCCTACCCTCAGTCACTCATTCCCTCCTTCCATAACTCCTCTCCCCTCCATACTACCCTCCTCCCTCTATGCCCTCCCCTCCCCCCCTCTCCAGGATCTCGAGGTTGCCGCTCCTCTCCCTTCTTGTGTGCCCCGGAGGAGCATCAGCCTTTGGACCAATCTGCGTGGTGCTAACTGGCAGGAGAGGAGATCGCGCAGTTTTGAAGATTTTTAAACCTCGCTAACTTTTACAATATACCACCGATCGGAAAGCAACTTGTTGCACTCGCAGCTCAGGAGAATGGTGAGTGAGCTGGCGAAAATTATAGCTCCATCGCGTACAGTTTTTGCGCAAATAGAAAAACCGCGCAAACCAAATGAGCACAAGATCAGAGCTTTAGTTATGTACAGATGTCCCAACAGAGCAATTAAATTCTTACTTGCATCAGCACAACATAATATCTAAACATAATACTCTGTCAACAATATAATAAAGGAAAAAAAGTTATATATACTGTATATTGTAACCATAACACTTGAGGCCCTTACTAATCAACCATCCATCAATCTCCGCCTTAAAAATACCAACCAACTATCTGGACAATGAATTCCACAGATTCACCACCCCCTGACTAACAAGAATTCCTCCTCATCTCCTTTCTAAAGTAAAGCTGTGCCTTCTAATTTTAGATTCAATCACTTGTGGAAAAATCCTCTCCACATCCACTACTCTTGGCGATGGTAAAGCCATTGAATGAAAAAGCTTTGACTCTGTCTTAGAACTTAGAATGGTACAGCAAAAAATAGGGCCTTTGGCCCACAATATCTGTGCAAAACATGATGCCAAGACCAACTCTGCCTACATATACTCAATTTCCCTCCATTCCCTGAATATCTATATGCCCATCCAAAGGTCTCAAATGCCACCATTGGCATCGCCTCAACCCCCATCTCTGGCAGCGCCTTCCAGACACTCCCCATCCTCTGTGTAAAAAGCTTGTCCCACACATCTCCTTTACACTTTGCCCCTTTTATCTTAAAGCAAAGCCTCTAATATTTGATTTGTCCATTCTGGGAAAAAGGTTATGACTATTTTTTCTATCTTTGCCTCTCATTTAATTTTGTTTAATCAGGTCTCCCCATAACCTCCATCATTCCAGCGAAAACAATCTGTCTGTCCCACCACTTCCTGCAGCTAATACCCCCTAATCCTGGCATCATTCTGGTAAACCTCCTCTGCACCCTTTTCAAAGCCTCCACATCATAACCGTAAATCGGCAACCAGACTGCACACAATACTCCAAATATGGCCAAAACAAAGTCCTATAAAGCTGCATGATGACTTCCTAACTCTTATATTAATTGCCATGACCAATGAAAACAAAGTACAATATGCCCTCTTTACTATTCTATCTACTTGTGTTGTCATTTTCAGGGAGTTATGAACTTGGACCCCAAGATCCCTCTGTTCATCAATACAGTTAAGGGACATGCGTTAATTGTATGTTTTTCCCCTTACATTTGTTCTCCCAAAGTGCAACACCTCACACTTGCTCGGATTAAACTCCATTTGCCATTTCTCTAGCTGATCTATATCCCACTGTATAATCCCTTGTTGGAGATGGTTAGTCTCTGGCCAATGTGTGGCAGGGGTGTACATGGCCATGCTGCATGCAAACACAGTGATGAAGATGATTGATATGGCAGTGGATGTTGTCTACATGGACATTAGTAATGTTTTTGACAAATAAAACATTTTGCAATTTGATTAGGGTGGCACAGTGGCACCGCTGATGGAACTGCTACCTCGCTGCTACAGACCTGGGTTTGATCCCGACCTCTGCTCCTGTCTGTGTGGTGCATGCACATTCCTCCTCTGACCACGTGGGTTTCATAGAAACATAGAAAAATAGAAAATAGGCGCAGGAGGAGGCCATTTGGCCCTTCGAGCCAGCACCGCCATTCATTGTGATCATGGCTGATCGTCCCCAATCAATAACCCTTGCCTGCCTTCTCCCCATATCCCTTGATTCCACTAGCCCCTAGAGCTCTATCTAACTCTCTCTTAAATCCATCCAGTGGTTTGGCCTCCACTGCCCTCTGTGGCAGGGAATTCCACAAATTCACAACTCTCTGGGTGAAAACTTTTTTCTCATCTCAGACAATAAAGGATACTTTGACTTTGACTTTGACTTTGAAATGGCCTCCCCTTTATTCTAAGACTGTGGCCCCTGGTTCTGGACTCGCCCAACATTGGGAACATTTTTCCTGCACCTTGCTTGGCCAGTCCTTTTATAATTGTATATGTTTCTATAAGATACCCCCTCATCCTTCTAAACTCCAGTGAATACAAGCCTAGTCTTTTCAATCTTTCCTCATATGACAGTCCTGCCATCCGAGGGATCAATCTCGTGAACCTACGCTGCACTGCCTCAATCACAAGGATTTCCTTCCTCAAATTAGGAGACCAAAACTGTACACAATACTCCAGATGTGGTCTTATCAGAGCCCTATACAACTGCAGAACAACCTCTCTACTCCGATACTGAAATCATCTTGTTATGAAGGCCAAGATTCCATTAGCTTTCTTCACTGCCTGCTGTACCTGCACGCCAACTTTCAGTGACCGGTGTACAAGGACACCCAGGTCTCATTGTACCTCCCGCTTACCTAACTTAACCCCATTGAGATAATAATCTGCCCCCTTGTTTTTGCCACCAAAGTCTATAACCTCACTTTTATCTATATTATACTGCGTCTGCCACGCATCTGCCCACTCACCCAACCTGTCCAGGTCACCCTGCAACCTCCTAACATCCTCTTCACAGTTCACACTGCCACCCAGCTTTGTGTCATCCGCAAACTTGCTAGTGTTGCTCCTAATTCCCTCTTCCAAATCAATAATATATATGGTAAACAGTTGCGGCCCCAACACCGAGCCTTGCGGCACTCCACTTGTCACTGCAGGCCATTCTGAAAAGGACCTGTTCACTCCTACTCTTTGCTTCCTGTCTGCCAACCAATTTTCGATCCATGTCAACACCCTACCCCCAATACCATGGGCTCTAACTTTAGCCACCAGTCTCCCGTGCAGGACCTTATCAAAGGCTCTCTGAAAGTCTAGATACACTAAATCCACTGGCTCCCCTTCATCCATTTTACTTGTCACATCCTCAAAAAATTCCAGAAGATTAGTCAAGCATGATTTTCCTTTCATAAATCCATGCTAATAAATCCCACTCCCCTTAGAATCTTTCTTCCTTTTTGGAATGAAATGATCCTGCGTCTTCTGGATTATGCCCTGAAATCCCTGCCATTGCTGTTCCACCATAATTCCTGCTCGGATCCTTTGCCAGTCTACCTTGCCAGCTCCTCCCACTTTCCTCTGGGTGCTCCAGTTTGCTCCCACATCCCAAAGATGTGGGGATTTGTAGGTGATATGACCTCTGTAAAATTGCCCCTTGTGTGTAGGGAGTAGATGAGACATAGTGGGATAACATAGAAATACTGTGAATGGGTTGACATAGACGCGGAGGGTCATTGGGCCTGTTTCCATGTTTTATCTCTAATATAAATGTGAATTTAAAAAAAAAATCTGTACGTCACCAGCACAGCTAGCTTTCATGGCCTGTCCCTGATATAGTCATAAAGATAACAGTCGCAGTCATTGAGAGATACAGTACAGAAATAGGCCCTTCACCCACTATGTCCGTACTGACAACCACACATGTTTTTTCACTAAAACTATTGTAACCAATTTTATCCTCCCCGCATTCCCATCCCCAGGGGGGAGAGGAGCAGATGATGGTCCAGAGCCTCGATCTCATGATAATTAAGTATTTGTACTTGTGCATCCATGTTGGTATGGGTATGTAACCTGTAGAGGAACTCCAAAGTGGTGGTGTTTCCATGTGCCTGTTGTCCTTGTTCTTCCAGGTGGTGGAGATTGTGGATTTTAGAGGAATTGTGAAATCGGTAGTATCTGGGACCTTCCCCCCCACCATTTTCCCCCAAATCGCTCCCCTCTGTTACCCTCTCCCCCCACCCTTCCCTTCCCTTCCCTGTGCCCCACCTGCACTCTCACCCATTTCCCTCCACTCACCCACCCTCCCCCCATTCCTGCCAATTTCCTCCCTCTGGCTTTACAATCTGCAACTCTTTAAACTGTCTCACACCTTCCTTTCTTTCTTAGCTTTGGCCTTTATTCCAACCAGATGCCTATCAAAACCCCACTCCCTTGCATGTGTCAATGTATTACCTGCCATGGCAGAACTGCCTTTCCCCTTTTCCAGCTTTCTTCTCTCTCCTTCCCCACGATCATACCCGAAACGTCACCATCCATGTTCTCCAGAGATACTGCCTGGCCTGTGGAGTTACACCAGTACTTTGTGTCCTTTAGAGGGACACATCAGTTTAACTACCTGTCTCCCCAGGTTACAACAAGTTTCCATTCCTGAGAACTGTTCATAACCCAGTTATGTCGGATATGTGGCCATCTGGCAATATATTGAAATAGAAACATAGGCCATGTGTGATTAAATCAAAGTGTTTAACCACAGATATTGCCGAGAATCGAGTTCTCACATGACAGAGGATACCAGCAGCCCTGCAGCAACTGGCAAATCCATCCTGCCAGTCTCCAGAATGCTCCATCGCATGAACAGAGTATATATAAGTCGGGTGTTTGTAACCTTGGGAGGATCTGTACAAAGAATTGCTGTGATAAATGGAACTGCCCAGCCTGGTTTATCATGGTCTTTCATGCTCTCAAGATTGCAATGCCAATAGTAACACCTAGCTGACCCATCCTGAAAATTAGCAGGACATTGCAGGTCACGCTTATTTTAACTATGATTCTGCTCTGAGAATTTGAAGTAGGTTGAGTGCCATTAGTACGGGCACTGTGTAAGTTCTCAGGCAGTAACAGGGTTCACAGTCTAGGTACCAGACTATTAGTCTGAGGTTGATCTCTCCTGTTTGTCCCTCCATGATCCAGCTCCCACAAGAGCAAGTTGATGCTGGACAGATGCAAATAAGATGAGCAATGATGATTGCATGAATTTACAAGCTCTGGAGTTCACACTTTCCATCTTTCCACCTCTCTACGCCTTCTCCTATAAGACATTCTTTACAAGCCACCTACCAGGTTTAATCTCTATTTATGTGGCTGTGTTAAAATGTATTTGATGGTGCTCTTTGAGATGATGAAAATGCTTGGATAGGAAGTGGATGGAGTAAACATTTAAAATGTAACTACAAGATAATTATTAATACCCAATATATGAAATTTAGCAGAAACTTGGTGCTGCTACATGGAGTGGTTGAAGTACCCTATGAAGAAAGATAATGAACGGTAAAAGAACGTTTGAGAAAGGAAAGAAGCGAAGGCATGTTGCATGGGGAAACAGGGGCATCACTTGTGTGGTGGATAAGCACCAAAATAAACATATTTTTGGAATAATCTCTGGTACCATTCAAAGGAAAGAAGGAATGGTTGCCAGTGTGCCCTTGGTTTTCAACATGCTATTACTTTCCTTTAGTCTGCAGGTTTTCTTCTGGAGGTTGAAGCTGGCCTTTGAGTGCACCGACTCTTGTCAGAATGGGTGAGGTACGTTGATGGACGGCGCAGAGATATCCTCACCATGTTGCAGATAGGCATGCCATGGCTCCAGCTCAAGACTGCATCATCTGTGGCCTTGGGTGGTCTCTTGCTGCTGTTATCTTCAGTTCAAGCGGCCACCACCACATGTCCCAGAAGCTGCCTGTGTTTTGCAAAGAATGGCAAGTTTGTACGCTGCACTGGCAAGAACCTGAAAGAAATTCCCAAAGACCTCCCTGCTGATACTGTGTCCTTATACCTAAACTCCAACAGGATAACCAAAATACCCAACAATGCCTTCAAGGACTTAAACCTACTCAAGGAGCTGGATTTATCCAAAAATGCCATTGAGTCAATAGATACTGGAGCATTTAAAGGAATCCCAGATGGCCTCAAGATGCTCGATCTGTCGAGCAATCAGATCCAGAGTGTACCGAAGGAGGTCTTTGGTAAAATTAAAGCGAAGATCCGACTCTCCAACAACCCATGGCACTGTGAATGTACGCTGCAGCAGGTCATCCAAGAGTTGACGCTGGACCCAGAGACAGTCAACGACTTCATCTGCCAGTCCTCCGTGCAGGAGGAATACACAGGAAAGCCACTCATTCAGATTCTCAATTCAGGTATCAACTTCTGCAACATTCATCAGAAGACGACTGACATCGCCATGTTCATCACCATGTTTGGCTGGTTCACCATGGTCATATCCTACATCGTGTATTATGTGCACCAGAATCAGGAAGATGCCAGGCGACACCTTGAGTACCTGAAGTCCCTTCCCAGTACACAGATCACCAAGGAGTTTGACACAATCAGTACTGTACTATGAGGTGGATTATCCTCTGTAGCCTGACATCAATCCAACCTTAATACTGGATGAGTCAGTAGGATTCCTGGCTCAACCACAAGTGCCTCGTTAGCTAATTAGAGATTGTATGCTCTTAGACTTTTTTTTAAATACTTTTTTTGTGCATTGAAGTTCCTAATAAAGCTGTCAGAATAAATGATTGTTTTGACTTAGTGCATGATTGAACATCATCATCTTGCCATGAGTTTTGTTTACTAACTGAAACCAGCTTCATAGTATAAGGGAGGGCTGATTGCATCAAATCATTGACCTCAGCTCTAAATTGGAGTGGGGGGGGGGGGGGGGGGCGTGGGGGGGGGGGGGGGGGGGGGGGGGTGCGAGTGCGTGTGAGCGCGAGTGAGGACAACAAAGTACAATCTGGAAAGGAAGATGTCAGGGAGGTACACAAAAATGCTGGAGAAACTCAACGGGTGCAGCAGCATCTATGGAGCGAAGGAACTAGGCAACGTTTTGGCCCAAAACGTTGCCTATTTCCTTCGCTCCATAGATGCTGCTGCACCCGCTGAGTTTCTCCAGTATTTTTGTGTACCTTCGATTTTCCAGCATCTGCAGTTCCTTCTTAAACAGTTAAGTCAGGGAGTTGAGCATAGATGTCGGGATGTTATGTTACAGCTGGTGAGGCCTCACTTGAAATATTGTGTTCAGCTTTGGTCACCCAGCTCAGGAAAGATGCCATTAAGATGGAAAGAGTGCTGAGAAGATTTATGAGGATGTTGGCAGGACTCGAGGATTCCTGAGCTATTGGGAGAGGTTGGGCAAGCTGGGACTTTATTCCTTGAAGAGCAGCAGGCTGAGGGATGATCTTATAGAGGTGTATAAAATAATGAGTAGAATAGAAAGGGTGAACGTAAGGAATCTTTTTCCAAGGTAAGTAGAATCAAGGGCATAGGTTTAAGGTGAGAGTGGAAAGATTTAATAGGAATCTGAGGGCAACCTTTTCACACAGAAAGTGGTGGGTATATGGATCAATCTACCAGAGAGGCAGATACAATAATTGCATTTAAAAGATATTTGGACAGGTACATGGATAGGAAAATCTTAGAAGGATATGGTCTAACTACAGGCAAATGGGACTAGCTTAAATGGGACATCTAGGGAAAGAATTAAGTGGGATCAGCGCAGAACAAGGCAGTGGGATGGGAAGGAGTGCAGAATTGGAGCTAAACTGAAGGCACCTGTTCGTGATCAGGAATGTACAGTGTGAGTAATACTGTCCTGACTGAGAAATGGCTGGATGGATAGGGTCTCTCCAGACTAGTTGGGGTGAAGTAGGGAGGTTCGCATGTGGAAGAAATTGATCTGGGCTTGCGTTGGGAATATCCTGGTGCATTTACAGAGGGAGAGTCTTGGTAGAATGGGGAGTAGGGGGATGGTGATTGTGGTCTAGACAAACATAGAAATGTAGAAAAATAGGTGCCGGAGTAGGCCATTCGGCCCTTTGAGCCAGCACCACCATTCAATATGATCATGGCTGATCTTCTGCCGTTCCTGCTGTTTCCCCATATCCCTTGATTCCTTAAGCCCTAAGAGCTAAATCTAACTCTCTCTAGAAAACATCCAGTGAATTGGCTTCCACTGCCTTTTGTGGCAGAGAATTCCACAGATTCACAACTTTCTGGGTGAAGATGTTTTTCCTAATCTTAGTCCTAGATGGCCTACAACCTTATTCTTAAACTGTGACCCCTGGTTCTGGACTTCTCCAACATCGGGAACATTTTTCTTGTATCCACCCTGTCCAATCCTTTAAGAATTTTATATGTTTCTATAAGATCTCCTCTAATTCCAGTGAATACAAGCCCAGTCGACCGATTCTCATCATATGTCAGTCCCGCCATCCCGGGAATGAACCTGGTGAACCTACGCTGTATTCCCTCAATAGCAATAATGTCCTTCCTCAAATTAGGAGACCAAAATTGCACACAATTCTCCAGGTGCGGTCTCACCAGGTCCCTGTACAACTGCAGTAGGACCTCCTTGCTCCTGAACTCAAATCCTCTCGCAATGAAGGCCAACATGCCATTCGCTTTCTTCACTGCCTGCAGTACCTGCATACTTACTTTTAGTGACTGATATACAAGTACACCCAGGTCTCATTGCACCTCCCCTTTTACTAATCTGACACTATTCAGATAATAATCTGCCTTCCTGTTCTTGCCTCATATTTATCTATATTATACTGCATCTGCCATGCATCGGTCCACTCACCCAACCTATCCAAGTCACCCTGCAGCCTCATAACATCCTCATTGCAGCACGCACTGCCACCCAGCTTTGTGTCATCCACAAACTTGGAGATGTCAGATTTAATTACCTCGTCTAAATCGTTTATATAGATTGTAAATAACTGGGGTCCCAGCGCCGAGCCTTGCAGCACCCACTAGTCACTGCCTGCCATTCTGAAAAGGACCCATTAATTCCTATTCTTTGCTTCCTGTCTGCCAACCAGATCTCTATCCATGTTCTTCCCTACCCCCAATATCATGTGCTCTAATTTTGCACACTAATTTCTTGTGTGGGACCTTGTCAAAATGCTTTTTGAAAGTCCAGATACACCAAATCCACTGGCTCTCCCTTATCCACCCTTGTTACATCCTCAAAAAATTCTAGAAGATTAGTCAAGCATGATTTCCCCACCATAAATCCATGCTAACTTTGACAGATCCTGTCACTGCTTTCCAAATACGCTGCTATAACATCTTTAACAATCAACTCCAGTATCTTCCGCACTACTCTCTCCCTCCTTTCTTAAAAAGTGGGGTTACATTGGCTACCCTCCAGTCCACAGAAACTGATCCAGAGTCGAGAGAACATTGGAAAATGATCACCAATGCATCCACGATTTCTAGGGCCACCTCCTTGAGTACTTTGGGATGCAGACCACCAGGCCTTGGGGATTTATCTGCCTTCAGTCCCAACAGTTTACCTAACACCATTTCCTCACTAATGTGGATTCTCTTCAGTTCCTCCCTCCCACTAGATCCTCAGTCCTCTAGTATTTCTGGGAGAGTATTTCTGAGATTATTTGTGTCTTCCTTAGTGAAGAAAGAACCAAAGTACTCGTTTAACTGTTCAGCCATTTTTTGTTTTCCATTATAAATTCGCCTGTCTCTGACTGTGATGAACCTACTTGTCTTCACTGATCTTTTTCTTTTTACATATCTAAAGAAGCTTTAAGTGTCAGTTTTTATATCCCCTGCAAGCTTTCTTTCATGCTCTTTATTCCCCCTCTTAATTAACCCCTTTGTCCTCCTCTGTTAAGTTCTAAATTTCTCCCAGTCCACCGGTTTGCTGCTCCCTCTGGCCAATTTATATGCCGTTTCCTTGGATTTAACACAATCCTTGATTTCCCTTATTAGCCACGGTTGAGCCGCCTTCCCCGTTTTATTTTTTCGCCAGACAGGGATGAACAATTTTTGGAGTACAAGGCTTCTTTATAAAAATCCCAGTATTAGCTGATACATCTACCAGCCAAGTATATTTGGCCTCACAAGGAACCCAACACAACCAACCTGGTGATGAACAGATTGAAGGGACAAATCAAGAGGGATGAGAAGATTCAAGAGAGTTTATTGTCATGTGTTTCAGATAGGACAATGAAATTCTTGCTTTGTTTCAGCACAACAGAATATGGTAGGCATGAATACAGAACAGATCAGGAGGAGGAGGAGCCATCTTGGGGAACGGCTGCTAACCAGCAGCCGTCCGTTTAAAAATTTTTTTTTTCAGTTTTTAGTTAGTTTTGTTCGTCGTTTTTTCGGAGAAATGGACTTCTTATTGTGGGGGGAAGGAGGTAACCTTACTTCTAGGTCCCTACCTGGTTGGTGAGGCAGCTTTTTCTCTGGGCTGCCCGTCGACCCGTCCTCGTGGCCTACCAGCGGGCTTGGAGCGCCGTTTCCTGATGGGGACCGCCCAGCACCTCGGCTTCGGTGGCGGCACAGCGCTGGAGCGCCATCGCGGAGCGGAGCGGGCGATGCCTTGCCTGGGTCGCCGCGCTGGATCGATGCGTTGGAGCTCCGGTGAGCTGGACCGCCGAGAGCAACACCTCCGGGCTGCGGGTCTGCGGAGCGGAGCAGGCGGCGCCGACATTAACATTTGGAGCCTTGGAGCTCCAACTCGGTGCGTCCTTGTCGGCTTCAGAAGCCGACAATCCCCTGCTAGGAAGAGGCCGTTCCAGGTGGCCCAGCCGCTGTGAAGACTCTCCCGACGACGGGGCAAGACCACCCGGCTAGTACGGCCAGGAACATCGGGCCTCCGTTGAGGCAACAGCGGTGGCCTTAATAGGCCTGACTTTTGGGAGAACTGGGGTTGGGGACTGGACTTTTGTGCCTTCCCCCACAGTGGTAACCACTGTGGGGGGATGATTTTTCTGTGTGTAAGGTACTTTGTTAGTCTGTGTCCAAGATGGCTGTCGGAAGAGAGAGTGGACGCTAGCGCGCTTTAGCTGCCGCTGCTCTCTCTTCACATTGTGTTTTTTTTGATTTTTTGATTTTGTGTCTTTGGAGCGATTTCTATCTTTAATTTGTATATTAATGATGTCCTTATTATTTATTTTTCTCCGACTATATGGTTTTTTTTCTCTTCTGTTTAATCTTTGTAAGGTGACCTTGAGATTTGAAAGGCGCCCGAAAATAAAATGTATTATTATTAGTATTATTATTATTATTATTATTATTATCCATATACCATTATATAAATATATGCACACATGAATAAATAAACAGATAAAATGCAAAAAAATTGGCTATTAATGTTCAGAGTTTTGTTTGAGTTGAGTTTAATAGCCTGATGGCTGTGGGGAAGGAGCTATTCCTGAACCTGGACGTTGCAGTCTTCAGGCTCCTGTACCTTCTACCTGAAGGTAGTGGGGAGATGAGTATGTGGCCAGGATGGTGTGGGTCCTTGATGATGCTGCCAGCCTTTTTGAGGCAGCGACAAACAAAAGATTAATTAATGAGACAAACAAAAGATTAATTAAGAGAGGGTGTGAATGGTTATGGCAGAATAGCAGCAGAGGAGGGATGCAAGGAAACTCCAGCAAAATGGAGAGGCAGAGTAAAATGGTGGACATTAATTGGCACAATCACATTCCAACATGCAACCATCAGTGTCAAACATGTCTAGACATTTAGTATACCACACACTTAGTACTTCCAGCCAATAGATAGACACCTCAGTTTGAATCTATTCTGGAAAGTTTCATCACATAAAATATGGTGTCAGACATAATCAATTCTGATTTAATAAGTCACATAGTGAAATCACATTATTGACAGACATCCATCCAATAGCGAATAAGCCAGGACTGGGGTGGGAGAAACGTTTGATGCACTTCAATTTGAATTAGATATTCGCTTCAACTGGGAAATTGTAATGCA
Source organism: Amblyraja radiata (assembly GCF_010909765.2). Lineage (NCBI taxonomy): Eukaryota > Metazoa > Chordata > Chondrichthyes > Rajiformes > Rajidae > Amblyraja > Amblyraja radiata. Next base: position 46,777,075 of record NC_045962.1, on the reverse strand, counting down.
GCATCTAGGTTTAGTTTAGTTTAGAGGTACAGCATGAAAATGGGCCCTTCGGCCAACACCAAACACCGATCAACAGTTCACACTACTTCTGTTATCCCACTTTTGCACCCACTCCTTACACACTAGGGGCAATTTTACAGAGGACAATTAACCTACAAGTCCACGTTTCTTTGGGATTTGGGAAGAAACAGGAGTATCCGGAAGAAATACATGCGTTCAAAGGAACAATGTGCAAATTCCATACAGACAGCAGCCAAGCTCAGGATCAAACCTAGGTCTCTGGCGCTGTGAGGCAGCAGCTCTACCAGTTGCACCACTGTGCCGCCGTACTCCATCTACCGCCATACTCCATCTACCTCAAATCCTAGAAATGGAGAGATTATCCAGTACATCCGTGCATAATTTAGTAGGAAAGCCCTAAACCTATATTCATTAACTGGGTTGATTTAATCTCCACAGATGCAGCTTGGTTTGCAGAGTATTTATAACTCTATCTGTTTTTTTGCAACAGATTCAATTTTTATTTATGATTGCAAGAAAAACAGAAGTAGGCCATTTTGCCCCTTGATCCTGCTCAGCCATTGTACAAGACCATAGCTATACCAATCTTGGCCTCAGCACCACAATTCTCACACCCCTTGATTGGAGAATTTAATGGAATACCATTGAGTCATAAGCTGCCCAAGCTAAATATGAGGTGCTTTTCCTCTAGTTTACTCGTGGGCTCACTATAGCAGTGGAAGAGGTCCGATTTTAGTTGCCAGTCTTTATCTTGCCCCCACCTCACTTCCTGCTTTCTTCCCCATACTACAATGTCTGAAGAAGGATCCTGATCCAAAATGTCACCTATCCATGTTCCCAGGAGATGCTGCCTGCTCCTTGAGTTACTCCAGCACTTTGTGCTTCCTCGACTTCTTGCTAGTTTCAATATTTATCAATCTCCACCTTGAGTATATTCAAATACTCTACCTCCACAGCTCTCTGGTACAGAGAATTCCAGTTTGGCAACCTTTTAAGAAAATTCATTTCTCCCTATAGGGAGGTTTCACGGCAGTCGGGTCACGACCCATGACCCGTACTGTTGCTACGCTACTCCAAGTGGATTACACGCGATGAACTGCAGGTAGGCACTTACCGTTGTTTCCAGCGTAGCGGGCCCGTTAAAACCCGCTGAAATTGTCAATTTTTGCGCTGTAAATAATTATGGAAATCGGGATAAGCGTGTGAGACATTTAGCCTACTTCAGAATTCCAAAAGTGAGGAGAAATGACGGTAGATAGAAACGAGAGCTGTAGGGACAACAACAGCCAGAGTGCTTGGCGTACATTGGCCGTTTGCTCACTGCATTTCATCAACAGTAAGGCATTATTTGTGTTTTTTCTTGATTCCTTTGGCATCTAAAAAGTTTCAGAAGTGATAAATCTGGCTGTAAATGTTTTAAATCGCCCATGGTTCTCGTGGGTTTTTACGTACAAAATGAAAACGCTACTGAAGAAAGATTTACAGCCAGATTTATCACTTCTGAGAATTTTTAGATACCAAAGGAATCAAGAAAAAACACAAATAATGCCTTACTTGATGAAATGCAGTGAGCAAACGCGATAATTCCCAATATTTTCAATGTTTACCAAGCACTTTAGCTGCTGTAGTCCCTTCAGTTCTCGCTTCTTTATACCTTCATTTCGCTTCACGCTTGGAATTCTGAAGTTGGGTACATGTCTCTCACACTTACCCCGACTCCCACAATTTTTTTCAGCGCAAAAATTCAACATTTTGGCGGTTTTTAACAGGTAGGAAAGTACGCGTTTCTAGCATTAATAACATATACCGGAAGTGACGGATGTCTTCCAGTTGGGTTTAGCGGCTCCGTGCGTCGAGCCCTATGAACCGGTGACCTTACGTGCAACCCCCCTATTGCCATCTTAAATGGGCAATCCCTTTTTCTGAAGGCATGCCCCCCCAGTTTTCAGATGAAACAGTTGATGAAATATTCTCTCAGAATCCACTCTGTTAATCCTCCTCCATATAGTTTTATTCATTCAATAAGGTAATCTCTCAATCTTCTACATATATTACAATGAACTCAACTTCTTCTGCCTTTCATCATCTGTTATCCACTTCATTTCAGGTATCAAGCAGGTGAACTTCCAATTTAAGTAAATACTGTAACTCTTTAAATATGAAGACTTAAACAGTATACATTACTCCAGGTGAAATCTCATCAGTTCTCTGTGAAGCTACATCATTTTATACTCTATACCCCTTGCCATAAAGCCCAAAATCCCACTAGATTTCTAATTACTTGCTGTACCTGCATGCTGACCTATCAAGTAAGAGGATCCCTGACCCCTTTGGACCATAACATTTTGTCGTCTCACTCCTTTTAAATAATAATTTGCTTTATCCAAACTGGATAACCTCACATTTTCCCACATAATACACCATGATCAGCTTTTTGCCCAATTGACTAACTCACCAATATTCCTTTTCAGGCTCAGTATCTTCCACACAACTTGTTAACCTACCTATTGCTGTGTCATCGTCACATTGGCTGCTGCACACTCAATCCATTTATTATAAATACACCTCCCAGACCAGTTCACTCCACAGACTGAATGTTCATGATCTCCCACATTCTGCCAGGTAGATTTATCTCCAGGGTTGTTCTCAGGTGATTTTAATTTATTCCAGAACACTCGCAGACATTCTGGGATGAGTTCAAAGTTCTCCCTCGATAGCAGAGACAGGGTTAGGTCAAGGCAGTGGAATGAATGTCTCTCTGGAGCCTCCTACTATGAATTTATGTGGTCTCAAGAACAGCTTGGCTTTTTTTCAGTAATGCTACAAACTGATGTAAAGCGGATCTACAACTGGAAGAGAGAGATACTGTTTCTGAATTTATGGCTTGCGTGCAAAACTATCATCCTACGTTGGGATTGTCCATGATGGCTCGCATCAAGCTATCGAACAAAGTCCCCGCAGCACTAGAATGCTGCCAATACATGTTCAATCGCATTGAGACTCTTTGTCATTGAGCAAAGCAGAATGCGGATAAGAGCTGCAGAGATTTATTTACAGGTATAGGAATGCAGTTCATATCCTGCAACACCTCAGGCAGACAGTATGTGAAAAAACTGCAAATGTGCTCGGGGCGTAATTTAAACTTCCATTTCCAAATAAATATTCAAGAATAGGGAGGTACAGTGGCAAAGCTAGTAGAACTACTGCCTCACTGCTGCAGCAACTTGGGTTCAATCCTGACTTCAGATGGTTTCCGTGTGGAGTTTGCATGTTCTCCCTATGACCACATGGGTATCCTCCTAGTGTTCCAGTTTCCTTCCAGATCCCAAAGACGTGCAGGTTGGCAGGTTAATTTACACTGTAAATTGCCCCTGTTGTGTAGTGCTTGGTATAATCTGGGGGGGGGGGGGGGGGGGGGCAGTCGATGGGAATGTGGGGAGATTAAATTGAGTCAGTCATAATAAGGGCTTGATGGTCAGTGAGCCAAGGGACCTGTTCCCATGCTCTATCTCTCGATGAATCTATGACAATAACGTAGCAAAACTCTTACTGTATTTAATTTAAAATAAAGATATTCTGTAATATATAGTCATATGGTGAATAACATTTAAACCAATACTACGAAGAATAGTGAGCTCCCTATCTAATATTTATCTCAATCAAATATCACCAAAAAAACAGTGATTTGCTCACTATTACATTGTTTGGCTTGCATAAACTGGATGCTGCAATTTTTCCATAACAACTGCTTTTACACTTCAGCAATTAGCTGTAATGATTGGCTGAGTTGTGAAAGGAGCTTAATAAATGGACTTTCTTGTTCTTTAAATCACAGTACACGCTCACAATAGACTAAATCAATGGGAAGTGTAATGACTGTCAGGGTTGGGAAAACTTATTGCAGGCAGGTAAAGCACCAATCTGGTGCTGACTAAGATCCAGCAGCAGCCACTGATATTTGTAGCAGCCAGTGAAATTTGTGGCACGTTAATGTCCATTTGCCAAGAGAGAAATGCTCTTCCACACATTAGGCAAATACTCCTGAATTGTGACAAACGCCCAATGAACCAGAGCTCAGTTTAACTAGTCAACTGATTGGTCGGTTAATTGGTCACTGTAACTTGCTCTAGTGTATAGTGAGTGGTAGAATTTGTGGGGAGTTGATGAGAATGTGGGGAGAAATTAAAATTTGAATGAATGTAGGATTGGTTGTTTGATGATCAGTGCATACCTGATGCACCAAAAGGCCTGTTCCGAGCTGTATCTCTATATTTTTGACAATGAACTAACCATTTTCTACATCACTGCTATTTTGGTATCATCATGCCAGACAAGGTCATGTGCTCTCATGGAATAAGAGCTTGAACCATCACCTGGCTCAAGGTGAAAGTAAGAGCCACAAACAAAGTGAGTACATATAATCTCAGAGAATATCTTTGAAGAAACCCTCTGAGGTTCACTCTGCAGAGGCTTACACAGGAGAACCGGCTTCACAATTAATTGTGGTAAGATGTAGGCTGCAATGTCCCACAAACACGAGGGCTCCAACCATGTCCACAGTTGCCAAGTAGGAGGAAGAAGAGGAAGGAAAGCAGAAAGTAAGGTTGTGGAGATCAAACTGTACTTCTAATTAATATAATCCAAGTTCATTCCCAGCAATTGTTGCAAACTTATTTGTCCTTAGGGTGGCACAGTGGCACACCTGGTAGAGCTTCTGCCTCACAGCTCCAGCATCCTCAGTTTGATCCTGATCTCCAAAGCTGTCTGTGTGGAATTTGCCCGTTCTCCCTCTGATTGCTATCCCAGATGTTCTGGTTTCCTCCCATCATACAAAGGCATGTAATTGGTAGGTTAAGTGACCACTGTGCATTGCCACCAGTGGGTAGGTAGTAGAATCCAGGGGAATAGTTGAGAATGTGGGGAGAATAAAATGGAATCCTACTCTTAGGATTGATGTAAATGGATGCTTAATGGTCAGCGTGGACTCAATGGGTCAAATGGTCTCTTCTGTGCTGAATGGCCTACTCTGGTCCCCTCATTTCCCAGAAGAACAGGCTTTTATTTTGCTATAGGCCACTAGCGGCTTAGCCTGCCATAGAAACTGTAGGATTATCCCCTCCATGAGAGTTGAGCTTAAAATGTACCTTGTTTCTTGCAGCCTTGGTGTGCCTTGAAGGAAGTGTGGACGGAGAGTAAGGCCAAATGTCTTCAACTCCAGCATGACACCTCTGTTGTTGGCTGAATCATTAGTGCTGATGAGTCTGTTCACAGGGGAGAGATAGAACATGTGGTTGAGTGGTACTGCAACAATAACTTCTCATTCAACGTCAGCAAACCGAAGAACTAATAATTGACTTAAAAAAGAGGAAATTGGGAGACCATATCCCAGTTTGTGTTGGTGGGTTGGTGGAGGAGTTAGCAGATTCAAATTCCTGCATGTTAACACCTCAGATGACCTGCCCTGGGCCCAGCGCATAGATGTAATCATGAAGAGTACACGCTTGTGCATCTACTCCCTTAGAAAGTTAGATATTTGGCATGCCTCCGAATAACAATCTTCCACAGATGTAGCATAGAAAGTATCCTGACTGGTTGCAACCCGGCCTGGTATCACAATTCCAAGAGGCTGCAGAGAGTGGTGGGCTCAGCCCAATCTATCACGGACAGCCCTCCCCATCATCCACATAAAGCGATGTCTCAAGAAAGCAGCGTGTATCATCAAGGATCCCCACTATCTGGGTCATGAGCTCTTCTTGTTGCAACAATTTGGGCAGGAAGTGCGGTAGCCTGAAGTTCCACACCACCAGGTTCAGGAATATCTACTTTATTACAACCATCGGGTACTTGACCCAACCTGCATAGTCCTAATTCTACCTCAGCAATGGAATACTATGGAAGGACGTACCAGGGGAACCCAAGATGGCGGCGGCGCGGGCACATGTGCCTCATGAGAATCAGCGAACTAGCAATAATTTACTTAGTTGTTTCAAGTCTGTTCACACGGAGCAGTCTTGCGTTCCTATCGTACAGCCGACAGGAACTTCTGAACATCGGTTCCTGCAGCTGCAACAACTTTTTGGGCAAACTCCGTCTCGCTCCTGAACTAGCCAGAACAGCGGAGCAGCAGAACAGTGGAGTGCACCAAGCCAGCTCGGCCGACCGGAAGCACCCATAGACGCGAACGCAAACACCGCCGTGGATGCCGAGGTGGGTTAAAGGCTAGGTTAGAGTTAACCCCACACAGGCTATCGATTCCTAGCCTTTTCCTCGCCAACGTACGCTCACTGGCGAACAAAATGGACGAACTCCGGCTACGGATTACCTTCCACAACTGGATTAAGGACTGCAGCATCTTGATCTTCACAGAAACATGGCTTAACATCAACGTTCCTGACAGCGCCATCCAGCTAACGGGGCGCCATATACTACGAGCGGACAGAACAACAGACTCCGGTAAAGCGGCCTTTTCACGGGGCGAGTTGACGCAAGATGTCACCAGAGTGAAGAGGTCGTGGTCCAGCACGAGTCTCGCATGATATAACGGCAGTAGATAAAGAGTTCCCACGGTACTCGGCATTTCTGCTATTTGTGCGAGTGACTTGTCCGTTTCCCGAGCTTTCCCGTTAAATCTTGAATGAACATCGTGAACTACACGTGACACAAATGATGTAACTTTTTTTTTCACACACTATATACATCCTCCCTTGGTTGAATTGGCTCATTTGGAGACATATTTTACTGTGTATGTGGGAGACACAGATGGACTGAGCACAGTACCTCGGTCTTACTGTGTGTGGGAGAGGGGGAGAAAGAGACGTACACTCACAGAGGCAGAGTCTCTCAGCCTGTGTAAGAGGGAGGGAGAGAGAGAGAGAGGCACACACAAGGTGGATGTGAAATCTCACCTGCCTGTTTCAGTGACAGACACCCGCCGTCAGTAAATGAAGACACCCCCATCTGTCTCCCCCTCCTCTCCCTCGACTCCCCCACCTTTCTCTCCCAACTCCAGTCCCGTCCCGACCCCCTGGGAAACTGAATAGAGCAACAGTCAACTGCTGCCTGTGCGCTGATATGACAATAAAGGCTACTTTACTTTACTGAGTTAAAGAGTTCCCACGGTAGACTGTAAAACTGGGACCCTGGTTCTGGACTCCCCCAACACCGGAACCCTTCTTCAGACAGCCTAATCGGAATTGAGTCTGAAGATGTGTCTCGTCCCGAAACATCAGCTTTTTTTCTCCAGAGATGCTGCTTGACTCGCTGAGTTACTCCAGCTTTTTGTGTCTGTCTTCGGTTTAAACCAGCATGTGCAGTTCACTCCTTACACGGGTCTCTGTACAACATTGATTGGTAGCGTTCCGGACCCCTGGACCCGAGGACTCCGACCTGTATCTCTCAAAGAAGTACATGTGAAAAATTTCTCACGGACCATAAAAATGCGTAACCTTTCAGTAAAGTCCCTTTTAAAGTCCCTTTTAAAGATTATAGTTATTTTCTTGAATCTCATTAACATAACTCATGAATAAGTTGATGTCCATATGCGGATGCAAATCTTTATTTTTATTTATTTTTTAAATTCAATCCCACATAAGATAATTTTTACTCACCTTCTGTTCCCTCTGTCCAGCTTCCGGGTTCACCGTTCGCAGGAGTTCCCACGGTACCCGCAAGAGTTATTACGGATATCGCACTGGCCACTACGTTCATATAATGTTGCAATACTCAACCACAAGTGTACAAGTCAATCTTGGAGAAATTCAAACTTTCTTGAATTTTCTCCCGAGTGACCAAGTTACACGATGACCTGCCGTTAGCGCTACGGTGGTCCACGGTGGTCCACGAATGCCGCACTGTTTTCGCACGAGGTTCCCACGATGTTAAACTCCGGTTAACTCTTGCGTCAAGTCGCCCCGTGAAAAGGCCGTTTAAGACCAGAGGTGGTGGTCTGTGCATTTAGGTAAATAAAGCATGGTGCATGGACTCCACCATCATCGAGAGTCACTGCTCAGCTAACCTAGAGTTTCTCATGATTAAATGCAGACCGTTCTATCTGCCCAGAGAGTTTACCTCCACTGTTGTGACTGCAGCCTATATTCCTCCAGTAGCTAATGCTAAGCTTGCAATGAAAGAACTGCATACTGCCATTAGCAAACAACACCAACCCCGAGGCAGCTTTCATTGTTGCGGGTGACTTCAATCACTCCATCTTGAAGACTGTACTCCCTAAGTTCCACCAACATGTCTCCTTCACCACTAGAGAAGACAAGATACTGGACAAAGTTTACACAAACATGGCTGAAGCTTACAAAGCCGTCCCCCTCCCCCACCTTGGACAGTCTGATCACCTCTCATTGTTCCTGCTCCCAAAGTACTCTCCACTCATCAGACGTGTTAAACCCACAGTGAGGACAGTTAAAGTCTGGTCAGAGGGAAACACTGACTGGAATATGTTTGCAGCTCAGGCCACCCTTGATTCCCACATGGACATTGACTCATATACCTCCTCCGTTTTGGACTTTATCAACTCCACCATTAACAATGTCACCTCCCTCAAACGGATTACCACATTCCCGAATCAGAAGCCATGGATGAACAGCGAGGTCAGGCTACTGCTGAAGGCACGTGACACCGCTTTCAGGTCAGGCGATGCTCGAGCCTACAGTTCATCCAGGGCTAATCTGAAGAGGGGCATCAAGAAGGCTAAGCACAGCTACAAGCTAAGGATCGAGGAGCACTTCAAGAACAACTCCAACCCCCGACGCATGTGGCAAGGCATCCAGGCCACCACGGACTATAAACCAACACCACCCCCACATCCAGCAACGCCTCCTTCCTTGAGGAGCTTAACCGCTTTTATGGCCGCTTTGACAGGGACAATCTAGAGACAGCCATCAAGGCTGTGCTCCCTGCTGATCACCAGCCCCTCAAACTCACCCCCATCGACGTGTATGCGGCACTGAGTAGGACTAATGCACGTAAGGCTGCTGGCCCTGATGGCATCACGGGCGCGTCCTCAGGGCCTGTGCTGCGCAGCTGACAGACGTCTGGACTGACATCTTCAGCCTGTCACTTGTCCAAGCAGTTGTCCCCATGTGCCTTAAAACCACCTCCATCATGCCGGTGCCAAAACACTCCACTGCGGCAAGCCTCAACGACTTCCGCCCAGTTACACTTACTCCCATCATCACTAAGTGCTTCGAGAGGCTGGTCCTGGCACACCTCAAAGGCTGCCTACCCCCCACATTGGATCCCTATCAGTTCGCCTACCGCAAGAACAGGAGTACGGAGGATGCCATCTCCACGGCACTTCACTCCGCCCTCTCCCACCTAGACAACAGAGACACCTACGTGAGAATGTTGTTCATCGACTTTAGCTCAGCATTTAACACCATTATCCCCTCCAAACTGATCACCAAACTCCAGCGACCTGGGCATCGACCCCTCCCTCTGCAACTGGATACTGGCTTTCAAACCACCAGACCCCAGTCTGTTAGGTTAGACAACCACACCTCTTCAACCCTCACCCTCCACAGGGCTGTGTGCTGAGCCCTCTCCTCTACTCCCTCTTCACCTACGACTGCACACCTATACATGGTACTAACTCCATCATCATGGTACTAACTCCATTTCTGGGGGTCAACATCTCTGATGACCTCTCTTGGACCCACAATACCTCAACTCTGGTCAAGAAGGCTCACCAGCGTCTCTTCTTCCTGAGGAGACTAAAGAAGGTCCAACTGTCTCCTCATATTCTGGTGAACTTCTACCGCTGCACCATCGAGAGCATCCTTACTAACTGTATCACAGTATGGTATGGTGGTATGGCAACTGCTCTGTCTCCGACTGGAAGGCACTGCAGAGGGTGGTGAAAACTGCCCAACGCATCACCGGTTCCTCACTCCCCTCCATTGAGTCTGTCCAGAGCAAGCGATGTCTGCGAAGGGCGCGCAGCATTGGAAAGGACTGCTCTCACCCCAGCCACAGACTGTTTACCCTCCTCCGATCTGAGAGGCGCTACAGGTCTCTCCATTGCCGGACCAGCAGGTTCAGGAGCAGCTTCTTCCCTGCGGCTGTTACCCTGCTTAACTTTACGCCTTGGTGATTGCCAGTCATCCCCCCCCCCGGACACTCCTTCCCCAGTGTCTGATTTCTCCCCCCCCCTGAAAATTGCACTACTGCTACTGTATATACATATATATATTTTACTGTTCCATTATTCTGTGTTCGCACTTCTGGGTGAGATGCTAACTGCATTTCGTTGTCTCTGTACGTGTACACTGCACAATGACAATAAAGTTTGAATCTGAATCTGTATCTGAATCTAAATCTGAAGTGGCGCCTCGCCAACAGTCTGTCTGTCTTTTCGTCTTTTGTTTGTTATTTTAAAAGTATGTGTTAATGTTGTCTGGTTTGTTTTATGTGTGGTCTTGGCAGGGAGGTCGGGGGAATGTTTTTTCAATCTCTTACCTTGCCGGAGATGCAATTATTTTACGGATCGTATCTTCGGTCGCTCTGCGGCCTAACATCATAGAGCTGTGGCCTTGCTCGAGACTGACTTTGAGCTCCACTGCGGGGCTGTGGACTTACCATCGGAGCCTGCGATCCCTTGCCTGGGATCGACGCTCTAACCGCGGCCTGCGCATTTCAACATCGAGGGGCTTGCAGTCGCGGGTAGACACCGATGTAGGGAAGCTCCATACGACGCAGAAGGTTTCAACCAACCCCTACGGGGGTCAGATTGCCCGATGCAGGAGCTCGATCGCCCTGATGCGGAGGGCCCGACCGCTGGCTACAGGAGCCAAGATCGCATTGTCAAAGGAAGGCTCGAGGCCCTCGACTGTGCTAGAACAATGAAGGAAAGAGATTGAACTTTTTTTTACTTCCATCACAGTGCGGGATTTGGAGGAGTCACTGTGGTGGATGTTCATGTTAAAATGCATTTTGTGTGTCTGTTGCTTTTTATTGGTATGATTGTATGGCAAATCAAATTTTTCATGTGTTGCAAAACATACTTGGCTAATAAAGTATGATTATGATTAGTATGACATACATTCTGATTCCGTTTTGTACTAATGTCTTGGTTTTTTTGCGCAGACTTTTTCTTTTCATTGTCTTTCAGAACTTTTGTGTAACGTATGCATACTGTATTTTATATTTCTGTTGTCTGAGTTTATGTGCCTATGATGCTGCTGCAAGCAGGATTTTCATTGTACCTGTGTTTCACCGTGCTTGTGCATATGACAATAAACTTGACCTGATTTGGCAAAGATGAAGGAGCTCCCCAAATACTTTACTGCAGGGACACTAAATTGTTTTGTATTTATTTAACCCATTCTCTTTTACTTGTTGGAGACACAAGCGACTGCAGGTGCTGGAATCTGGAGCAACAGCAATCTGTTGGAGGAAGTCAGTGAGTAAAGCAACATCTGTGGGGGTAAAGGAATTGGTGCAGGGTTTCAAAACATCATTATTTCCTGTTCCCCCACAAATGCTACTCAACTGGCTGACTTCCTCCTGCAGATTGATTGTTGTTCCTTGTCGAGACTGATTAGAAGGAACTGATTATTCATTTGACATCATTTTAATACATTATTTTCCAATGAATGGCAACTCGATTCACTATCACTTCCAGACAATATTGATGACGTTCATTAGGTCTCTGCCACTAAATCTCCCACGTTCCCTGGCAGAGTTGCAGCTTGGCCCCCCATTTCTTCTGTGTCATGCTGTTGTGAAGAATGCCATGTCATCCTCTTCTCCATTCCTTTCTGCTTTTATCCTCAGGATCCAGAGTCTGGGCTTGGGCTCCCAGGATTGATTTGTGGGTAATTGTCTGTCTGCTGTACTTCATCCCACAGTAGTTCCAAGGCAACAGGCAGTGCTAAAATCCAGGGTGTGAAAGGGAAAAAGTGGGAGAGGCAGAGACACTAAGAGAGACATAAGAAACTGCAGATGCTGGAACCTGTTGCCGATGTTGAACCTGAAGCAACAAACAATCCACTTATTACTCACACATTTCACTCACCAGCTCCCCCCGTCTCTCCCCACTGGTTCCATCTGCCGACATAAGGAGCTGCAGGTGCTGGTTTACCAAAAAAAGGCACACAGTGCTGGAGTAACTCAGCTGGTCAGGCAGCCTCTGTGGAGAACATGGAGGTAAGGGGGGGGGGGGGGGGGGGTTAATAGGCAGGTGGTTGGACTAAGGCCTGTCACCATTTGCCTTTTTGGCTGCTTCCTTTTTACTCAAGCTTCCAGCACCTACAGTCATGTCTTCACCTTCCATCTACTTGCCTCTGCCAGGTAGACACAAAATGTTGGAGTAACTCAGCAGGTCAGGCAGCATCACTAGAGAGAAGGAATGGGTAACATTTCGGGTCGAGACCCTTCTTCAGACTGAAACATCACCCATTCTGTCTCTCCAGTGATGCTGCCTGACTCGCTGAGTAACTCCAGCATTTTATATCTACCTTCGATTTAAACCAGCATCTGCAGTTCTTTTCTACACTACCTGCCTCTGCCTCGTACTTCCACACCTTCCACATGTCGCTCAATCTGCCCTTCATCCCTTATCCCTCCTCCTCCTCAATGCACCAATCATACACTGGTCCCTGTCTCACCACTCCCGGGCTCCTCTTTATGTTGGCAATCTCCTCCATTCTCATTCCTGATGCAGGGTTTGTGCCTGAAATGTCGACAATTCCTTTCTCTCCACAGATGCTACTTGACCTGCTGAGTTCCTCCAGCAGAATGTTTGTTGCTCGAGACACGGACAGATATTAGCATACATTGACAAGCGCCATTAGATCCTATTGATAGTCATACCCAAAATGACAGAGGTTAGCAGAGACAGATAATCAAGACAAGTCGAGTTTGTCATATGCACAAGCAGGTGAAGTACGGGTACAATGGAAATGTTGCTTGCAGTAGCATCACAGGGGCTTAGGCTGACAACAAAAACACAAAAACATAAATGATTTGTGATTAATAACTGATCCCCTTCAGCCATTTTCAAGCAACAAAAGCCGCAAGCTAGAAATATCAGACACTGACAGACGTGCCAAGATCTGCAGATGGTCAAAGTTATTAGACTGGCTGGGATGCTCAAAAGTTGGGCATCTGCTTTGTTTTTTCCTCTTCTGCTTGTCTGTGGTTTAATAGTCTGCAGATTGTGTTCATAATCTTACAGTTCAATGCACAGGTCTCATCAGAACACGTATAATAAACTGATGGCATGTTAAACCTACATTTGAGCTATTCATACAATTAAAAAATTAACTGCACATTCAATTGGGGGCTGCTATTTTACTGACAATGTAGCTAAATGGACCGTGTATGGAAATAATTATATGCTTCAGCTGTAGCTCTTACATTTTCTGATTGTCCCAAAGTGAATTCCCCCAAAGAAAGTACCAGTGGTTACTGTTGTAATACAGGAAATGCAACAGCCAATTTCTGGGTTTTGTGAAGTTCGTTGCAAGATAAATGTTGGCCATGACTCTTAGAAGTGTTTTGTAGCTGTGCATTAATACATCAGGATTCCTGACGAGAGAACAGAAGGCTTGATATTAAGATTTTGTTCAGAAGGCGACACCTTGATTTTGCATGTTGGTGATTACATTTCAATATTGCTCCACTGGCTTTAAAACAGTGTACAACATCCTGAGTTGATGAAAGGCGACATCCAGTGTGAAGAAAGGGATGATAATTTGGTGCTATTTAAAATCTAGCGATTTATGATGAATACTATTAGAACTTTAGAAGGTTCAACCCCTTGCGCCTGCTCTAATTTTCAATAGGATTGGGGTTGTACTTATACCTTTGCGATATTTACTTAATAATAATAATAATAATGGATGGGATTTATATAGCGCCTTTCTAATACTCAAGGCGCTTTACATCGCATTATTCATTCACTCCTCAGTCACACTCGGTGGTGGTAAGCTACTTATGTAGCCACAGCTGCCCTGGGGCAGACTGACGGAAGCGTGGCTGCCAATCTGCGCCTACGGCCCCTCCGACCACCACCAATCACTCACACACATTCACACACATTCACACACAGGCAAAGGTGGGTGAAGTGTCTTGCCCAAGGACACAACGACAGTATGCACTCCTAGCGGGATTCGAACCGGCTACCTTCCGGTGGCCAGCCGAACACTTAGCCCATTGTGCCATCTGTCATCCCATACTTACCAACCTCTTATCCCTTGATTCTCTCAATGTACATGTACGTGTTCCCCGGCTTTATAAAAGGGTTGCATTCCGAGAAAAAAAACATCTTTATTGCGGTTTTCCATTTCATAGATCCTTTTTTACCATCGAATCTCATGTTACAAGTGGAGATGTATTCCTGTTGCGAGGCTTTTCTCTCAACAATAAGCCCCTACATGTGCAAGTGACCAATGCACATGTAGGCCAGGTATCTCCTGTTCGTGCAGGCATAATGGGATTCTGTCCTCTAGTTAATATCAAAGGCTCCTCTATTATCTTTGGTTAATATTGCCTCTTCAAAATGTAACACTTTGCATTCATTAATCTCACAACTTGTAATACAATTGTTACATTGAATGTACACAACCACAATTATGCCATATTTTCCAAACACTATTGTAACACTAAACATGGACTTGTGTCACACAGAAGTTACAATTACACATTGTTTTCAAAATATTACTAAATACTATGAATCCAATCATTTCATTTTCTATTTTGATGTCTTCTTTTGAAACGTTCCTCACCTTTTTGGATCTGCTCTCACACTTACAACCCGACTCCTCATTGACACTGAGTCATTAACTTTAATGCCACGGTTCAAGAGGTCGCAATCCTTCAGGTAGGTATTCTTGGCATGGAGGGTGCAGAGAAAGCACAATGATACAGCTCTGGTGACCAGGGTTCATGCCTGAACTATGATGCAGTTTATACACAAAATGCTGGAGCAACTCAGCGGAGCAGGCAGCATTTCTGGAGAGAAGGAATGGGTGACGTTTAGGGTCGAGACCCTTCTTCAGACTAATGTTGTTTACTGTTTGGACGTTCTCCTTATGACCATTTGGGTTTCTTCTAGGTGTTCTTGTTTCCTCCCACATCCCATGGACATGCAGGTTGGAGGGTTAAATGGCTGCTGTAAACTGCCCTTGGTAGTTAGTGATTGGTAGAATCTGTGGGGAATTGATGGGAATGTGCACAAAATAGATTCCAGAGAAAACTTATGTTGGAATGGGATTGCTCCGGTAACCAGCAAAGACTTGATGGGCCAAAATGGCCTTCTTTTATATTGCAAGGAAAGATGGAGATAAGGATATACAGCACTAATAGTTTTACACCCATACAGTACTGGAAGCTAGCAAGTATAAATGAGTTTTTAAATTGGGACCGAACACTGAAACTCTAAGAGATTAATTTAACAATCTTTGTTCCTTTATGTAAATGCTGCATATTCCTTACATCATTTGTCTAGGCTCATAGAATTACAGAGAGATACAGTAAAGAAACAGACTCTCGGCCCAGCATCAACCACCCATTTACACTAATCCTACATTAGGTCGGGGGGAGTTCCCCCTGCCATGGGTACCATGTAATCCCATGCTACCTGCTCCATGGTCGGATAGTCGGCGATTAAACCGTTTACCCCACCTGATTTGCCAGGCGAGGAAGGGCTGTGGACCCCTAGCAGGACCAAAAACAAGACCTGTCAAAGGGCAGATGAGCTTCTAGCAAGCCAACAGCCATTCACACTTCAGTAGAAGTTGCGATCACTGTCATACATAGCATTGTAAGGAATGATGATAAAACACACACACCAAAATCCTATACTTCCAGCGGCGGACGTCCGCAGGAACTGGAGGACATAGATGTGTGGTGCGTCCGTCACCGTTCCCGTTGGAAACCAGCACCACTGCACCGCTAATGTTTTCAATGATGATGAATGAATACACGAATCTAATTTAATTTTATTCTCCTCTCATTCTCATCAGCTCTGCTAGATCCACACACTGGGTGAAAATTACAGCAGTTAATTAATCTATCAACCCGCTTGTCTTTGGGATGTGGGAAGAATGGCGGAGTAGACTTGATAGGCCAAATGGCCTAATTCTACTCCTGTCACTTATGACCTTATGAAACCAAGGCACCTGGGAGAAAACCATGTGATCACAGAGAGGTCAGAATCGAACCTAGATCTCTGGCACTCTGAGACAGGTTTTCATTGTATCTGTATCTCACAATACTTGTGCATTTGACAATAAACTCGACTACCAGCTGTGCAACTCTGCATTAAAACAATCATAAAACCATTAATTGTGAAAGCATTAGCCACAGATGGAAGTAATGCAGTATTTACTTCTGGACTAAAGAAATGGTTCATGCTTCAAAGCAACTCCCTTCTGGCCACATTAAGAAAATTATGTTTCAAAATAACTATATTATACCATTGGCAGAAATTATGAGCCCTAACCCCAATGAGGTTGATGAGTATTCAAAGATTAGTATGTTGCTGTTTCCCTGAAGGATGAGCAGATGGGCCAGGAAGAATCCAATTGCAAAATGTGCAAGGACCAGTTCTATTTATAATATTAATCAGTTATAATTAAAGGTACACAAAATTGCTGGAGGAACTCAGCGGGTGCAGCAGCATCTGCAGTTCCCTTTTGAACAGTTATAATTAATGTTTGTTACATGTAATAAATTGGTTCTCAGAATGTGTGCAGTGCGAAGAATGACTCCCAACTAACACCCATTGAAATACATGCGTTGCAAATTAGGTGTTGCTTATAAAATTACCAACATGCACATGAAATGTGGTAACTAGTTATTAGTCACTTTTCTAGTTGCAGTGCAGGGAAAAATAATTTGTACAATATAATAGCACACTTTTAAATGCCCAAAATGCACATGTGATAAATTCTGTCCACCAGCCTGGATGCATGCTGCTGCAACAATTATCAGGAAGTTGAGACCATCAACGATCTAGGAGGCTGCATGAGCGACATCTCCTGTACCTGACTAAACATTCACTCCGCTGTTGCACAGTGACTATGTTATGCACTCTTTACAGGATACACTGCAATTCATCTAAACCTCTTTCACAGTTCCTTCCAGCTTTCATCATCCAGAAAGACAATGACAGAAAATTGCCTGGGCACACCAGCTAAAAATGTTTTTACAAATGTCACATCTGAATTAGACAATAGACAATAGGTGCAGTAGTAGGCTATTCGGCCCTTTGAGCCAGCACCGCCATTCAATGTGATCATGGCTGATCATCCCCAATCAGTACCCCGTTCCTGCCTTCTCCCTATATCCCCTGACTCCGCTATTTTTAAGAGCCCTCTCTAACTTTCTCTTGAAAGCATCCAGAGAACCCGCCTCCACCGCCCTCAGAGGCAGAGAATTCCACAGACTCACCACTCTCTGTTAGAAAAAGTGTTTCCTCGTCTCCGTTCTAAGTGGCTTACTCCTTATTCTTAAACTGTGGCCCCTGGTTCTGGACTCCCCCAACATCGGGAACATGTTTCCTGCCTCTAGCGTGTCCAAACCCTTAACAATCTTATATGTTTCAATGAGAAACCCTCTCATCCTTCTAAACTCCATAGTGTACAAGCCCAGCTGCTCCATTCTCTCAGCATATGACAGTCCCGCCATCCCGGGAATTAACCTTGTAAACCTACGCTGCACTCCCTCAATAGCAAGAATGTCCTTCCTCAAATTAGGGGACCAAAACTGTACACAATACTCCAGGTGTGGTCTCACTAGGGCTCTGTACAACTGCAGAAGGACCTCTTTGCTCCTATATTCGATTCCTCTTGTTATAAAGGCCAACATGCCATTCGTTTTCTTCACTGCCTGCTGTACCTGCATGCTTACTTTCATAGACTGATGTACAAGGACTCCCAGATCCCGTTGTACTTCCCCTTTTCCCAACTTGACGAATTTAGGTATTTATTGACAGTTCTTTATCATCATTAGGTTAAAGTCGTATAATTTTCCATATAACCTTATAGCGGTTAATAAAGTTCCCAACACTGACTCAAGATCAAGGGAGACACTGTCGTGAGCTAATCGAGCCGCGGCCTCGCAGCTCCATTATCCCAGTATAATTCTGACCTGTGTGTGGAGTTTGCATGTTCTCCCTGCGACTACATGGGTTTCATCTAGGTGCTCCAGTTTCCACCTATATCCCCAAAACATGCAATTGGTTGGCAGTTTAATTGGCCTACAAAATACCTCTAGTTGAGTGGAAGAATCCTGGAAGTCGATGAAAGTGTGGGAAGAATAAAATTCAATTCATGTAAATGGGTACTTGATGATTGGTACAAACTCAGTGGGCATGTTTACATGCTGTATAGTTCCATTACTGTAACTAGGAACAGACAAAACTGCTGGCTACATCCAGAAAATGTTAGCATCCCATCTTAGGTTTGGTCAAAAAAAGCTAAAAACCTTTCTATTTTAATAAATATCTCCACCCACCCAGTCCACCAAAACAGCCTTCACAAATTGGAGAAAGAGAATTTCCTTACGTAACTGAAGGAAGGAAACTCACTGGCTGGTTTAGCCAGCTGGTCAAAACCATTAGCTAGATATCACATGCCAGCATCTACTTAGTGCCACTAGTAAGAGCTGGATGTGAGGCGAGGAGGGAGGAAAACCAAAGCAGAAAAGGGTACAATGTTTATCCTTGACAAATGTGGCAATCATATCAGGCACCTCATACATCTATTCCCTTAAAAGAACAAAATCTAGTCAATGCTTTGCAGAAGTTACCAGCCACTGAATTTCATGGTAGCTCCTTCACCTTTCATTCCTGACAAATTTTCTTCCATTCTTACCTGAGTAAGGAGTCGCTTCAAAAATTGAAGACTGTTGGTTGGGTGTATTAATGAGTGGGTGACCTACTCTGCGAGGCATGGATTTCCAGCAGAGAAATTAAGCTGTGACAAATATCTACCTTCTCAAGTGGACAAAATGATCCTTCAAACATTAGATTATTCCATATGAATAAATCTAATGATTACAGACCAAAGATTCCTTTGCTCCACTCTTACGGAAATATTGTTGTCCAGTTGAAAATGAGCTGAAATGGAATTAAGCAATTTTACACCCATTTCTTGGTGTCATGACGTTTTGGTAGGATTTTCATTTGCATCTTTTTTCTCAGCATAATTTCTGCCCTCAATGATTTCAATAGTGGTACAACATGCAAAATTAATTTGGACTGACCTTTTCAATCTCCTCAGTATGAACAACAAAGCCAAAAAAATTGGGAAGTTGGGAGAACACATATCAATTTTCATTGGTGGACCAGCAGTAATGGCAGGGAAACAAGCCCTTCGGCCTACTGAGTCCACGACAACAATCAATCACCCACTCACCCAAGTTCTATATTATCACACTTTCTCATCCCCTCCCTCCACATTAAGGGCAATTATACAGAGGCAAAACTACAATCCCTCACATCTTTGGGACGTGGGAGGAAATAGGAACACCTGGAGGAAACTCATGTGTTCAGGGGGAGAACCTGTAAACTCCACACAGATAACACCTGAGGTCTGGGTTGAACCCAGTCTCCGGCGTTGTGAGGCAGCAGCTCTACCAACTGCGCCACTGTGCCATCTTAAATAGCTACTTTGTTCATAGAACAACTCTCTTGCACTAAGACTGTGCTATTTGTGGGGCCAATACTCAAATACATATCTTCTCTTCATTGAACACTGTGATCTTTTGAAAGCTTCACAGGGCCTTCGGTGTGCCCTGCCTGTGGTGAGCAGGTCCATGGTCACTCTCAGTTTCCCAGTGATAGGACGATTTCAGGCATCAAATGCTGATTTCTGCGACAAATCAGTTTGTTGCTCACTGCAACATGAAGGACGTTACACACATCCTGTACTCAAGGAGAGAAGACTTATGGGCCTGCCCCACATAGGTGACATTTTAGGCAACTGCAGGAGACTTTGCGGTCACCACATGGTCGCCACATGTTCGCGGGTGGTAGCCAGGGAGTCGCCTTCATGGTCGTGAGGAATTCCCACACTCCAAAAGCAACATCCTGTGCTGGTTCAAAATACAATAAAAAGAACAAATAAACCTGAAAATCTGAAATAGAATCCGAATATGCTGAAACTACTCGAGAGGTCAGGCAGCATCTATGGAGAGAGAAACAGAGTTGCTCGGTCTAACAACTGCACCATTGTAGAGCTTGGTCATCAACTCAAGTCTGCATTGCTGGTGCGGTGACAGTTGAGTAGGTTTTACCTGTCATGGACAAATGTTACAGAGGTGATGAATTTTAAGTAAGCACTGGGGCAGGGAAAGTGAACTGGGAGGAAAGAGAGACATTGAAAGTCTGTGATGGAAATGCAGGAGAGATTTGGATTTTCACACTGATGACCTAAAATGTTAATACTGTTTATCTCTCCATAGATGCTGCTTGTCCTGCAGAGTATTTGCGGCAGCATGTTTTTACTTGTAATTACAGACCCTGTCCTTGGTGTTTGGTGTCTGGAGTATTGTGTGCAGTTTTGGTCCCCTAATTTGAGGAAGGACATTCTTGCTATTGAGGGAGTGCAGTGTAGGTTTACAAAGTTAATTCCCGAGATGGCGGGACTGTCATATGCCGAGAGAATGGAGCAGTTGGGCTTGTACACTCTGGAGTTTAGAAGGATGAGAAGGGATCTCATTGAAAAATATAAGATTGTTAAGGGCTTGGACACACTAGAGGCAGGAAACATGTTCCTGATGTTGGGGGAGTCCAGAACCAGGGGCCGCAGTTTAAGAATAAGCAGTAAGCCATTTAGAACGGAGATGAGGAAACACTTTTTCTCACAGAGAGTGGTGAGTCTGTGGAATTCTCTGCCTCAGAGGACGATGGAGGCAGGTTCTCTGGATGCTTTCAAGAGAGAGCTAGATAGGGCTCTTAAAAATAGCGGAGTCAGGGGATATGGGGAGAAGGCAGGAACGGGGTACTGATTGGGGATGATCAGCCATGATCACATTGAATGGCGGTGCTGGCTCGAAGGGCAAAATAGCCTACTCCGGCACCTATTGTCTATTGTCTATTGTCTCCCTCAACAAAAGGAAGCACCTCTTGAATGTTTAACTAAGGATAAGCCTTCATAATAATAATGCTCTACATTGGTCACTATTCAGACCAAGTTTAAACCCTTTTAATCTTTCCTGATAGTTATAACCCTCTACACTCTGGTATCGATATCAGAAATGCTAAATCATTGCACTTTCTGTGAAAAATTCACCATTACAAACCCTGGATTTACTTTTAAAGCGCATTTTATATCTTATAGTAAGGTTTGGTGAGAGCTCTTTCTACTTACACTAGATGTGCAGTTACACCAAAATTACTGCTGTTTCACTGGTCACTGAAAATATTTTCTGCAGGCAGCTAACAGCAGTGAAAAAGAAGCAAGGCATGGCAATCCTATTCAAGAGTGATGGGAATATATAAACAGCTTACAGTGATTCTGATTAATAGCACAAAGCGAGATGAGACATTCAGCCGAGGTCATTCAGTCAAATTTAGAATATGGATTGAAAGCAAATGTCAAATCAATGGTAAACAAAATAGAAACCCCATAGATAACCCACCCTGGAATAAGAAAAATAGAAATAGGTCAAAGAGCAAAAATACAAAACTACCTGAGGAAAATATAAATCCAAGAAAGATTTGATTTGTTAACCTCGGGAGTTCATGTTTTTCAGCTCCCTGATCCTGAAGAGCTCCTTCCTGAACAGTTTGTGGGTTCTAGGACATCAGCAACTATGTCCTATTAAAAAAGTTGGTATTTGAACATTAAGTCAGTGAAATGACCAGAGGTATTTTTCCTCTGATTGTTTCACACATATTGGAGGTGAATGTGAGTAACAAATCGCTATCAAAACATGAATTACTGTCAGAGAAAGTTATAACATTATTTCAAATTACAAAACAAGAACACTTCGAATTCGGGGATAAACCCCACAAACTTTTAGCACGCCAACTGAAAAAACGGGAAAAAGAGAATGCAATATTAAAGATTAAATCAGATAGAGGGGAATTATTAACATTACCCAAGGATATCAATAAAAGATTTGCTCAATTTTACCAGAATCTATACACATCTAAAACGTTAATAGACAATAATAAAATTTCAGAATTTCTAGATAACTGTAACCTACCACAATTAGAACTGAGGGAACAAGAGGAACTGGGAGCACAAATTACATCTAAGGAGATAGAAGACACAATAAAAACACTAAAGAATGGAAAAACACCAGGACCAGATGGATTCAGTAATGAATTTTATAAATCTTTTTATGACATAGTTACTCCACGATTACAGAAAATGTATACATATGCTTTTGAGGAGCAAAGCTTACCTGAAACACTAGCAGAATCAACGATCATATTAATACTTAAAAAAGATAAAAATATAGAAGAACCAGGCTCATATAGAGCTATTGCTTTGTTAAATACGGATCAAAAAATAATAGCAAAAACACTAGCCAGTAGACTAAGCAGGTATGTTAGTAGATTAATAAATGAGGATCAAACAGGATTTATACCTAAGAGACATTCATTCAATAACTTGAGACGTTTGCTTAACATAATGCACTCACATAAATCTCACGACCAAGAGTTAGCTATCATCTCACTGGATGCAGAAAAAGCGTTTGATCAAGTAGAATGGGATTATATGATTAAAGTATTGCAAAAATTCCAATTGGGAGAGAACTTCATTGCATGGATAAAACTATTATATAACAAACCTACGGCTAGAATACTAACTAATAATATATTATCCTCGAAATTTGAACTATCAAGGGGCAATAGACAAGGTTGTTCATTATCTCCGCTGTTATTTGCTTTGGTAATTGAACCCCTTGCTGAAAAAATAAGAACACACCTGGATATTTACGGTTATAATACAAAATATTCAAATAACAAAATATCCCTATATGCCGATGATGTACTACTGTACATCACAAAACCACAAATTAGTATACCGAATATATTAAATTTAATTGAGGACTTTGGATCCTTTTCAGGATATAGAATAAATTGGAACAAAAGTGAAATTATGTCGATAAAACCAAAAGACTCAACACATCTCAGGAAATTCCCCTTTAAAATAGCTACAGAAAAATTCAAATATTTGGGAATTGAAATTACTAGAAATTACCAGGATATGTTTAAAGCCAATTATAATCCCCTACTTAAGAAATTAAATAATTTGATTAAATTCTGGAAAACACTTCCGATGTCCTTAATAGGCAGAATAAACGCTATAAAAATGATTTTCTTACCACAAATTCTATACCTATTTCAATCAATACCTATATATCTCCCAAAAAAGTTTTTCAAAAAATTGGACTCAGACATTACAAATTTCATATGGGATTATAAACCCCATAGAATACAAAGAACACACCTTAATAAACGAAAAGAGTGGGGGGGTCTAGCGCTCCCTAACTTTATGTATTATAATTGGGCAGTAAATATTAAAAATATGATTCACCTGCTGGACAATTCTGCCCAGCAGGCGGACTGGATTGTAATGGAAAAAGGGGATTGCTCCCCGAGTAATATAGGAGCGATTATCCTCTCACCAATAAATCTGAATAATAAAAATTATAATAAAAACCCAATTATACATAGCACAATTAGAACATGGAAACAAATAAAACAGAATCTAAAATTAAGAAACCTATCTCTCTCAATACCAATAGCCAATAACCCATCGTTTAAACCATCAATCATAGACAAATCATTTATACATTGGGAAAGAATGGGAATCAAAACGCTCGAAGATCTGTATGGTGGGAAAATTACTATCATTTCAACAACTACAACTGAAATATAATTTGAAAAATAACCAATATTTTAAATATCTTCAAATTTGTGATTATTTGAAAAAATACACAAAAGACTATCATAATATGCCTTCCGACTTACTGGATGAAGCAATGAAGACAAAGGCGGAATCAGCTAACTTAATATCGTACTTATATAATATCATTTTAAACATAGAAATACCCACAACAGATGGAATTAGAAGAGACTGGGAACAAGAATTAGCTATAAAAATTTCAAAAGAGAGCTGGGATAAACATTTACTACAGGTGCATAAATGCTCGATCAATGTACGACATACGCTTATCCAATTCAAAACATTACATAGACTATACTATTCAAAAACTAAATTAAATAAAATCTTTCCCAATGTTTCACCAATCTGTGATAAATGTCTGTGTCAAGAAGCTACCATAGCGCATTCTTTTATTTTTTGTACAAAAATCCAAAAATTCTGGCATGGAATATTTGATATTTTTTCAAAATTAATTAAAATAAAACTGGTACCAAAACCAGAATGGATCATTTTTGGGATATCGGAAGATATCCCTGAATTAAACGTGTATCAGAAGAATTTACTCAATTACGGGCTAATAATGGGAAAAAAGCTCATACTTAAATTCTGGAAAAATGCGCCCACACCAACAATAAAAATGTGGATATCAAATATGTTTGAAACATTACAGCTGGAAGAGATGAGATTCCTCTTAGCAGATAAAGCAAACCAATTCCAAAAGACGTGGTCTACGTTTATGGACCTATTACAAGCATGAGGTGCAATAGTAATTTTTTAAAAATAAATAAATAAATAAATGGTATCAGGACCTGGCATTGGGAGATAAAACAACAAAAACAGACTTGGTTGGTAGTCTTTCTGCGGAATTTAATGTTATAATAGAGCGATTGTCCTTACTTTCTTTTTCTTTCTTTTCTAGGGTCTACTTTCTTACTTTACTTCCTTCTCTAACTTCTTTTGTAAGGGGCTTTCTTTTCCCAACACTCTTCTGCACTTCACAACTCTTGCGCACCTTCTTTACTTTCCTTACTTCTATCTTTTTCTTAAAGCTTTAAAAAAAAAAAAAAAATGAAGCGGTACAAAAAATGTATTAAGATATATGTGTTGTGTGTTATTGTAATTTACCGTACTTCTAATAAAAAAAAAAAAAAAAAAAAAAAAAAAAAAAAAAAAAACATGGGGGGGACACAATTTCTTGGTGGCCGCACTCACACACACACACACACACGCGATGCTTCGGAGGCTTCGGCCGTGGGCCCTATGGACGGTAACATCGGCAGCTGACCTGGTTGGTGACCAACTCCGAACTCCAGCAACAGCAGCTTCGTCCGTCCTGAATTGTGGGGTTTGAATCGGCCCTTTTGCGGGGCAGAGAGAGAGCACTTTAAGCAGTTCTCCCTGAATACCTTCAGTAATACTTGAAAGTCAAAACACAATTGGTGACACATCATGTTAATACGATTTTAATAGAGACATTTAACAAGCACTTAAGTGACACCCCCACTGTCCCGCGGAAAGCGGATTTTTTAATAGATTTTTTTCACCGAATTTCAAAATCCGGATTACAAAACATTACACCTCTCAAAATATGGGAGGGACATGTTCCACCCATCCGGGATGTCTGCCCATGTTAATGTGATGCTTCATGAACTAGGATCAAGTTGATTAGGAAAGGATGGGGCGATTATGATGAGAAAATTGTATAGCAGGCAATGTGGGGAGAAATGGCCTCTAAAGTTGATAACAGCAGAAATGGAGTGTGCTATTTTATAGGGAGTTGTAAGCAGCAACTCATCATATCTTCAATGCCAATGATTGATTAAACCAAAGCAGCTGAAGCCACAATGATAGACACAAGCTGAAAAATCAAAACTGGTTATGTTAGCTTTTCTGATAATGTACAGGCCTCAACAGGCCTTTGTGAGAATAATGTCTGATTCTTCATCTTGTGATCTCACCTATTCCAGTGAAATCCAATTGCTCATAATGACATTACTCTTATCCCTGCCTGAAAAGTTGCCTGATCTAATTTTAACAGATGGCTTCACTTTCAGCTCAGAAGTAAAAAGAAAATGTTTGTGTAAAGATATACAATACCTTGGCACTTTAACGTGTTCTGTTGTGCTACATAACATTTGAAATGTAATCTTAATGCCCAAACAGTATAATGATGGAATCATAGAAATCCAGAAGGAAATTTGCAAACAAACAGTAAAGGGGGTAATGAATGTTACACTATTAATTATAGTTGAAGGCAAAGAAGCAGTCAAGGACAGCTAGAAGGGATACTTAAAAGACATGCCCCACTGTGACTGCATCCCACAGCAACCTTGGAAGTCTAGGTTTGCAATCATCCCTGATTGACAAGAAAACACAGAGACTACAATCAGCTAAGAGGCAGCAGGGTCTCAGATGCATATGTTGTCCCACAGATTAACAACCTTATTGGACACGTCTGGGAAGCCGAGGATGTATCGGGGATCTCAGAATGCCATTATCATGAATAGAGCCGGGATTTTGCCATAAATGCCGTAAGTGCCTTTTCATGCCTTTTTTGATGATTTCACCAGGATAATGCCTTTTTCACGATCGTGCCTAAATCAGCCTTTTTTTGCCGTTTTGCTCAAAGGTCGTGCTATTTTCTCTAGTTGTACCGTGATTTCATGGATCTTGGAAACTTTATTGTCATTTTGCCTCGCAGTCATACATATAATAAAGTAACAAAACACACAAAAACACAAATTTAACATCCACTACAGTGAGTTCACCAGACACCTCCTCACTGTGATGGAAGGCAAAAATCTTAAGTCTTTGGCTCTTCCCTCCTTGTTCTCCCTCTGCGCTGAGGCGATCCAGGCCTCCGATGTTGTGACCCCCACCGGGTGATGGTACTTTAGTCCCGCGGCTCAACCGTGCTTCGCGAACAGGCCGATTCAATGTCCGCGGCCCGGGGTGGTCGAAGCTCCCGCCCTCCAGTCCAGCGGAAGAAGCTGTTGCCACGGGAACTCCAGAAAAACAGGTCACCAACCTGTGACCTGCGAGCTACTGACGATGTCATCTACTGGGCCCGCGGCCGAACCTCCAAAATCGGGTCGCTGCCGCCGTCAATTTCAATAACGCTTTCTATGTTATCATATTAATATTAATGTTATTATTAAAGTGTTAACATAGTATAACTTACAAGAAAATTTCCACCACCGGGGCGAAACCGGGGGCGCCACCATCGGTCATTCATTTGGACTGATGTGGGGGGGGGGGGAGTTGGGAAAAAGAAAGGAAGAGGCAGAGACAGTAGGACTAGAAGGAGAGCTGGAAAGGGTGAGGGGGAGGAGGGAGAAGACAAGGGCTATCTAAAATTAGAGAAATCAATGTTGATATCGCTGGGGTGTAGACTACACAAGCAAAATACCCAAGCTTGTCTCCTCACTACATTTACTGATGGCTCCAGTCGCAAATCTGAGTTTTCGAGTGGTCTGTGCAAGGCATTCATTGATGCTGGAATTCCATTTGGAAATTGGAAAACAAATCTCTCAGAGTTTTTTTAGAGAAATACACAGAGGAACATATACCAAGCGAGTCATAATTACGGAAAAATTATGTTGACATCAACTTCAACATTGTTGTGCAGAAAATTATAGTTGAAGTTGCATGTAACATAATATGGATCTCAATAGACGAAACAACCGATGTTGTGAGGAGATATGTTGCCAATGTGGTCATTGGTACACTGGAGGCAGGTCAACCATCAAAGGAGTATTTGTTGACATTGGAAGTATTGGAGAAGTCAAACAGCTCAACTATTACTCAGTTGTTTACATCTTCACTTGCTGATCTTTGGCCAGAAGATATAAAACACGAGAATGTTCTTCTGTTTGTGACTGATGCAGCTCCGAACATTAAAAAAACTGCTCCTGCTCTTAAAGTTTTATTCCCCCAAAATGTTGCATTTGACATGCTTAGCTCAAGGACTTCATAGAATTGTCAAGCACATACGTAGCTTGTTTCCAAATGTCGATCGCCTAGTTTCCAATGTCAAGAAAATCTTCCTCAAAGCATGTTCAAGGAAATGGCACCCGAGATTCTGCTACCTCCTCAGCCTGTTTTGACTAGGTGGGGTACATGGCTCTCTGCTGTACTCTACTATGCTACAAATTTTGAAAAGATAAAATAAATAGTCAACTGTTTTGAAGAAGAAGAATCTGCTGCAGTCAGGATCGTCAGTGAAATCATGCAGAAAAAGTCCCTCCACCGCGATCTTATGTTTATTGCTTCCAATTTTGAAAACTTCCCACAAGCTATCACTTCCCTTGAGAAATGTGGCAAAACATTAGTGAATAACTTGCAGGTTTTCAACAAAATAACTGACGATATCCGTATAATTCCTGACGATGTAGGTAAAGATATACAAGGTAAATGTGAGAGAGTGATTTTAGCTAACAAAGATCTTGAAGAAATACAAAAACATAGCTAAAGTTCTCAAAGGTAGTGTAATGCACAAGATATTGACATTAATATAGAGTCTGTAGCTTGTTTTGGGTATGCACCAGTGACCTCAGCTGAGGTAGAAATAAGATTTTCACAACTGAAGCATATTCTGTCTGACAGACGGCATAATTTAACACCAGATAATATTAAAAAATTGCTTGTAATTATGTGCAACCAGGCAACTTTGGTCATTTAATGTAGAATACCTTTATATTATCATTTTTATCCATATTTTGGGGGTGGAAATGCATGCCTTTTTATGCCTTTTTTTGTCAATGTGCCTTTTCATGCCTTTTTTGCAATTTTATTATGCCTTTTTGCCTGCTTATTTCAGAGTTTTTTAGCGCTTAAACATCCTGGCTCTAATCATGACCATGTTCAAGGATGGAGCCAACCCTTTCTGTGGTAACTACACTAACTGCCACAGGAAATAGTATTGCTCAAATGTTCCCCCTTGTGGTTAATGAGCATTTCCCTGAATCACAATGTGTATTCCTTCCATCGACTCATGGAATGTACATGATCTTCACTATGCCTCATGTCCAAAATAAATGCAGGAAGAACATCATCTTCTATACGTGACCATTTTTGACCTGTAAACTCTTTGACTGTTTTTCATGAGGGCCAGAAATCCATTTCCCATCTTACATTTGGTTCATGATGATTGATTCATGACAGAGCCAAGCTTGGGACAAACAGGTGTCAAGCAAGGCTGTCTCGTTACCATAACACGTTTTGTAATCTTTCTTGCCACAACGTTGCACCTCACATCCAACAAGCTTCCTTCTGGAGAGGAACTAATATCCATTAAACCTATTTCACTTTCCAGTCCTGACCCAAGGTCATCCTAAACCCAGTGAACAAGCAGCAGAATGCTAACGAGACTTGCCTTCGTATCTCTTCAGAGGTTAAGATGGAAGAGCAGCTAGTAGATCCACTGTCTCACAACACCAGTGACCCAGATTTGATCCTAACCTCTGGTAGAATTGTAAAGAGTTTCCCCTTTATCCTTGTGACCATGTGGTTTCCTCCGGTCCCTTGCACATCTGCAGGTTGGTGAGATAATTAGCAACTATAAGTTGCCCCCAGTATGCAGGTGAGCAGTTGAATCTGTGGGGAGAGTTGATGTGGGGAGAATAAAATGGAATTAGTACAAATGGATGATTGATAGCATGGACCCAGTGTGCTGAAAGGCCTGTTTCCCTGCAGCATATTTCTGACTCTTATCTGATGATTTTATGCACTGTATTCATCTCAATCTAACCTAATCTGGAAAAGGGAACAAGAAAATACAATCCTCCCTCGATAGCTCATTGTGGGAGAGTAAGTCAGCAAATTCATAGTCAACTCTCAGGAGTGAGCCATGGAAACATAGAAAATAGGTGCAGGAGGAGGCCATTCGGCCCTTCGAGCCAGTACCACCATTCATTGTGATCATGGATGATCATCCACAATCAGTAACCCGTGCCTGCCTACTGCCATACCCCTTGATTCCGCAAACTCTCTTTTAAATTCATCCCGTGAATTGGCCTCCACTGCCTTCCGTGGCAGAGAATTCCACAAATTCACAACTCTCTGGGTGGATTCACAACTCTCTGGGTGAACCAACAACATTCTGACCCAGACACAAATGTGCTCCCATTAGGGTCACAACTGACTCGGTGCCTACATAAATTGGTCGGTGGGGGAGCTGCAAGCCGGCAGCCCTGTCAGCAGCGTGTCAGTTCTTTCTACTTTTTTTGTTTTTTTAGTATGTCCTAATGTGGGCTTTTAATGTTCCTCTGTGTGTCTTGTGTGGGGGGTGGTGTGGGGGGGGGGGGGGGGGGGGGGGGGTAAGGGGGAAACCGTTTTGGTCGGAGAGGCGACTTTTTCCATGCTGCCTCCCCCGTGGCCTAACAGCAAGGATCGGTGCAGCATTTCCCGGAGATGCGTCCGGGGCTTCAGCGGCGGGCGCAGCGCGGACTTTCGGCCTGGCCGGGGCTCGCCGGAGGGAAACACTCCGTTTGCTGGCCCGCGGCAGCCTGAAGCCGCGGTCTGCAGAGCTCCAGCTGGCGCAGCGTCCGCAGCCTGGGATCCCTCGTTGGGGACCCGGGGGGAGAAGAAGCTCCGAATGCCGGCCCGCGGCCAACTTCTACCGCGGGCCTGGCATGGACTAACCATCAGGAGTGTGGTCCCTCGCCGGGGATCCCTGGAGGGAAGCTTCGACTGCCGGCCCTGCAGTCTGCGGTGCTTCTGGCTGCGGCGCGGCGGGAACTTTAAATCTCCGACCGCCGGCCTGCGGCCTACACCAACCTGAAGCCGCGGTTTCCGGCAGGGAAGCACCGATTCTGGACTTACCTGGACTTTTTACCTTGTCTGCACACCTGGACAGCTGCGGAGGGTTGAGGTCCCGACCACGGGGAAAAATGGAGGAGGACTGGCCGAATTTTGTGCCTTCCACCACAGTGATGAATGCTGTGGTGGATGTTTGTGATACATTTTTAGTGTGTTTTTGTGTTCTTTTTCATTGTACCGCTGCTGGCAAATTCATTTCACTTGCACTTTATGTGCAAGTGAAGAATAAAACTGATTGTATTGTATTATATGAGATCAGGTTCAGGCTGAACTCTATTACCAACCAAAACTCCCATCCCCCCTTCATGGAGTAGCACGTTAGAATGCATTTTGCAAATTCACACAAAGAATTGCAATTTGTTGAGGCACCATGGAGAAATTATCATAGATGGAGCCTGAACAGGTGCTCCTGAGGAGCATGCGTGGAAATAGGGAGAAATTAATTCATTTCTTCTTTACCCTAGGAAGTGAAACACAACGTGACAAATTCCTCTGTAGTGATGCATTTAAGGTGAGTTTTGTACTTGCTGGTCTCAAGACTCATACAGAAAATCTCAATGAGGGAGAGGAACAACACCCTCTGGTTCTCAGAGACTGATAACAATGGGTTAACAGTGCAGTCCTGATGCAGCGTTTTGACCCCAACTTTTTTGCCTCCAAAGATGCTGCCTGATCCCTAAGTTTTTCAAGCATTCTGATTTTTGTTCCAGATTCAAGTATCTGCAATCTCTTTGTTCTCTTTCTGTTAACTTATAAAAAGGGTGCTTATAAAAGGGTGTTAGCTTATATAAGATGTGAATTCAGGAACCCAAATGCTAATGGTTGTTGATTGACATACACACATACCTGGTGATGATTCAGAAATAATTTTGAGTTTCTTAGCACTCAGCTAGTGAATCAATCAATGATGAAGTTGAAACATCTACAGCTATTTATTTTATGGCCTTCGGTTCATGAAGCTAACAGCAAGGAATGGGTGGAGAGTAGGGAAGGAGAAAGACAGAGTAGCTCGGAGGTGATTAACGTGAGCTACATAAAAGGGCGTAATTAACATTAAAGTCTGACTGACAACTATTTGAAAGCCTCGGAACAAATTTAACCAAGATTTTCAGCCTAATTATGAAGGTCTTTGCCTTGTTCTTCTGCTGATAACTCTTTTTTATACAGAATGTAAGGATCTGAGGCAGCACCTCTATCTAACATTCCATTTATGTGGCAGCACCTCCGACAGGGCTGATTGTATGATCAACTTAGAATTCTTTCTATGGGGTTGAGACTTAGGCCCAGTGGCAAGAGTGCTACTACAACTGATCGCTGGTGAAGAAGAAGGGGAAATTATGGAAGATAATTAACTGATGAAAGGGCAATTATTGCACAACTTGTTTTAAATGACTCCACTGGTCAGTTTAGTTAAAATTCCCATAACGGTTACTCTTCAGAAAGTAATACTTATCCCAGTGCACCAGGTACAGGAACCGCGTTGGGGCGATTGAAGCTCCCGCGTCGGGGCGGTCGAAGCTCCTGCGGCTTGGAGCTCCCGAAGTTGGTCTCTAACCAGGGACCGCGAGCTCCATGAAGTTAAAGTCCACAGGCTCCCACGGTTGGAGCTCCAAGCTCGGTCCCCGACAGGGACTGCTAGCTTCATGATGTTAAGTCCTGCAGGCTGCCAATTCCATTATGTTAGGCCGCAGTGCAGATGGAGATACAATATGTAATAAAATCACATCTCCGTTGAGGTAAGAGATTAAAAAAAGTTTCCCCAACCCCCCACCCCGCACATAAAACAAGCTAAAGAACACTAAAACATACATTTAACACATACTAAAAAACAACAAACAAGGAAGGGACTAGACGAGGCGGCCATTTCGGGCACCACCCAGTAGCAATGATGAAGGAATAGTGATATATTTCCAATTTAGGAAGGCGTGTGGTTTGATAGATGGTGGTGTTCCTGTGCACCTCCTACCTTCCTCCTTCCTCGCTGGTGGAGTTTGCAGGTGTGGGAGATTATATCGGAATAGAGCAGGGATGTTGTGGATGATGCACACTGTAGCTGCTGTGCATCAGTAGCGAAGGAAAATTAATGTTCAAAATGATTGATGGGTGTCAACAAATTAGCCACAATCCATGGAATACTGGTAGGGATTCTAGAAGCTGAAAAGTCTAATTATGTTCCTGATATTTCAAGGTATCCAACCGTAGGAAACAAGAGCCTGCATCAAATTTTGGGCTCAGTCTGGTCAATCTGATTTGGGATTTGTTTAAGAAGGAACTGCAGATGCTGGAAAATCGATGGTACACAAAAATGCTGGAGAAGCTGAAGAAGGGTTTCGGCCCGAAACGTTGCCTATTTCCTTCGCTCCATAGATGCTGCTGCACCCGCTGAGTTTCTCCAGCATTTTTGTGGACAATCTGATTTGGGATGTGTGTGAATGAAAATAAACCCAAACAAATTTCTACTTGTGTATTACATTATTACTTAAATTCTATCCCAGCATGGTAAATAAAGGACGCACAGAATCTGATATATTGGAAGGAAAAGAGCCAGGTGTAGGCTAGAGAGACTAGATGTGTAGGAAAGAACTGCAGATGCTGGTTTCTTCTTCTTTTTGCATATGGCGTGCACAGACTAAAGTTGTGGACAACTTGTTCTATTTGATCTTATTTGGTTGTGCACACCAGGTTGATTGCATTCGTCGAAACAGGTCAGACCACGTCAAGGTTGCAATCTCCCACCCCAGACGCTGGTTTAAATCGAAGGTAGACACAAAATGCTGGAGTAACTCAGCGGGACAGGCAGCATCTTTGGAGAGAAGGAATGGGTGATGTTTCGGGTCGGGTCTGAAGAAGAGTCTCGACCCGAAACGTCACCCATGACTGATAGCTGAGTTACTCCAGCATTTTGTGTCTACCCTAGAGGGACTAGCTCTGTTAAGCAACTTGGTTGGCATGGATGGTTGGACTGAAGGGCCTATTTCAAAGCTGTATCTCTGACTGATCTCTGAAGCCTATTTGGATTGTCACTTAATTTTCTTGGTAATGTATTTTAGTTTTCATAAACATTTCCAGTAAATAGCAAAAAATTAAGAAGAATAAATTATGCTACGGCAAATAACTGAGCAACAGCTATTAGTGTCAGACACATAATCCTACAACAATATTTATATTAAAGTCAATGTAAAATTGAATTTGTAACCACACAAAACTTGAATTGTGGTCGTCATAGACTCTTAAAGCACCGAGACATTATTTTATCCTTTCTGCCAATTCAAACTCCTTAAAGAGCTTTCTAATTATCCCCACTCCTTTACTTTTCCTCCATAGTTATTTAATCTATTTTTCCTTTTAATTTCGCATTTATTTACACATTTCCTTTTTGAAATTACCAATGACGCTGCTCGCACTCTCTTTCAGGCAGTGCACCCTCCATCACAAGGATTCACTGAGTAAAACTTAATCTTCTTCTTGCGTATGGCGTGCACAGCCTAAAGTTGTAAGACAACTTGTTCTGTTTGATCGTCTGTTTGTGCACAACAGGTTGATTGCATTCGTCGAAACAGGGTGGACCACGTGAAGGTTGCAATCTCCCACCCCAGTAAAACTTAATGATTTCTCATCTCCTCCCTTGCTTTTTTTTTTAGCAAAATTTAAAAAAATCTGTTGCAACCTACAAACCATTGGAAAATGTTTCCTCTTCTTTTCACGATCAGCAAAAAGTTGAATTTAGGCAGTGCCTTAATTCCAGGCATTTCACAGGCATGTTAGCACACAAAAATTCGATCATAGTCCTTCAGTACTGTAGATTGGCTGTTGTATGTTAGCCAATCAGAATGCTTAGTAATTATAACTCCACCTAATTATAACATTTATACTGTAAGAACTCACCCACTGCCTGCCTGATGATGTAGACCTGAACAATAAAGATGCTTGTGCTTCAACCTGTGTGGGACTAAGGTAGTTACATATGTGGGATTAAGCTCTTCACAAGTACTTTGACCATGTGTGTAAAACCTCCCTTCAGGTATCGCTGCTTTAAGGATAACAAGCCCAAGTTGTTTCATGGATTATCATTGAAACATTAAGTAATTCAGCATAAAAACAGGCCCATCGGCTCACAAAGTTTGTGCCAACCATCAACCACCCATTGGCACCAGTCCTACTCCTTTTATTCCATTCCCCCCCACCCCACACTATCCTATTAACTCTCACCCGGGTTCTACCACTTACCTGCATGCACGGGTCAATTTACAGCAATGAACCCACCAACCTGCTGCCATGTTAAGCGCTACTGCGTCACAGCTCCAGTGACCTGGTTCGATCCTGTCCAATGCCACTGTCTGTGTGGAGTTTGCATGTTCTCCCTGTGTCTGCATAGGTTTCCTCTGATGGTCTTGGTTTCATTCCACATATAGAAAATGTGCAGGTTGGTGGATTAATTTGCTGCTGATCTTTATTGACATTTAAGAATAAATGTTTAGCTACTCACATCAACACAGTGGTGCATCTGCCTTACAGCCCCCAAGACACAGGTTCGATCATGACCTTCAGTGCTGTGTGTGTAGAGTCTGCATGTTCTCCATTTCTCCACATGGATTTCTTTCAGGCACTCCAGCTTCCTCCTATATCCCAAAGATGTGCTAATTTGTAGGTTGACTAGCCACTGCAAATTGCTCCTCCTGTGTGGGAGGGTGATAGAATCTGGGAGAGTTGATGGGAGTGTGGGGATAATAACACAGATAGAATTAAGCTTGATAGTTAGCTGGGATGCAGGGCCGAAGGGCCTGTTTTCCTGCTGTATCTCTCTATGACTACTCCATCTTGTTGGGCATTTAATAAAATTACAAAAAGAGGATTGCTAGGTCATGGATGTCTTCTTTGGAAATCTTGCAAAACATAACTAGCATCTGCAGAAGGATGATGAGATAGTGAGTCAAAGGTCGGCAATTCTCTAAAGCACCTGCGGAAGGGAAAAAAAGTTACAAATAAAGTTTCAGAATTTGATGAGGAATCATTAACCTGAACACATCAAATCTGCTTTTCTTTTTCCATGGAGGCTGTCTGACCTGCTGAGTATCTCCATCATGGTTCTGTATTAATGTGCTGTAGGCTGGCTGACTGCCATGTTGCCTTTCCATTTTATAATATTGATTGCAATTCAAAAAATAAATTATTATGCTGTAAACCACTTTGAGACATCCTTTCTCATTTGTTTGCATTTGTTCTCTTTGTTCTTCTATTTCATTCATATGTTTTAAATTATGATTGAAAGCATTGTTTAATTTGCTTATTTGCTTTCTCTTTGAATCCTGCATCCAAGATATGCTTGTGTTTGTGAACAAAATGAAGCTTGAAGCCATTTTTAAAGTAAACTAAGGTGACCCGGCACCTCGCTGCAGCCCTAATAGGCAATTTGCTTTGATATGTTGTTGAAACGCTGTAACTGTAGTAACATTTTCAATAGGTTTTCAGAGGAATTATTTCTGCCTGATAAATGTTGAGCCTGAATAAATTAGGTGGGATGACTAAATGAATTTGCACTCAAATGACTCATCCCCTTTCAATTCTGTCAATGTGCAGAGTAGAACTGTTGTTCTGAAATGGTTGCTATGTTGCCATTTAATCTAATTATAAGCAGACAGCAACTTGCAAAGCAGCTGATTATTTTTTTCCCAATTAAGTAGCAGAATTATCAAGTGCCTCACTAAGTGGGAAAGAAGACAATTTCTGTTTACCATGACTGTGCATATGACAACGGTAACCAGGACTACTGTTGAGA
This sequence comes from Amblyraja radiata, assembly GCF_010909765.2. Taxonomy (NCBI): domain Eukaryota; kingdom Metazoa; phylum Chordata; class Chondrichthyes; order Rajiformes; family Rajidae; genus Amblyraja; species Amblyraja radiata. Next base: position 46,740,598 of record NC_045962.1, on the reverse strand, counting down.
TGGATCACTGGCCAATGGCAAAGGTGGAAGGTTTACTTAAATGACAAACTATTGCTGAGAAATTCAAGAGTGGTTTATAATTGCCGGCCAAATCCTGCTTTTTAATGCAGAATAAATTTCCATCTTTAGTGCTTGAGGTGAAAGTTTCACGGACCAAGACAAAAATTTGAAAAAGTATCTATTAATGGAAATAAATATGCATTGGCTGCTAATCTATCATGTGCATCAAACACATCTCACTTAAAACAGAGATAGTATATTTGTTTTTGATTGGATTCAAACAGTAGCAACATTCTCACAAAGTTAGAAGATTGTGAATCCAAGTCCCACTACTGTAACTGAGCAGGTTAACATTTTGGAGTGTTGCTAATGAAATACTGCAATGTCCAGTTGTTAAACTGAGTCATACAGTGTGTACACAAGTACATTAGTTCATTGCATCCATGCCCAAGCATTCATTTTTATACTAATCCTACCCTAGCCCATTTTATTCTCAGCACATTTCCATTAGCTCCTCACCCCAGTTTCTACCAGTCACATACAATCGGGGAAATTTACAGCAAACAATTAAACTACCAACCCGCATGTTTTATGGATGCTCCAAATGAGCATCTGGAGTAGACTCATTTGGTCACAAGGAAACGTACAAACTCCACACAGATAGCATCCAAAGTCACTGAAGCTGTGAGGCAGCTGCTCCACCAGCTTGTCGCAGGAGTTAAAGGAACATTGAACAGCACAGAAGATAGACACAAAAAACTGGAATAAATCAGTGGATCAGTCAGCAACTCTGGACAAAAAGATTGGTGGTGTTTCGGGTAAAGACCTGAGGTGAGGTGTTCGGCGAAGCGATCGCCAAGCCTACGCTTGGTCTCACCGATGTAGAGCAGCTGACATCTAGAGCAGCGGATGCAATAGATGAGGTTGGAGGAGGTGCAGGTGAACCTCTGCCGCACCTGGAAAGACTGCTTGGGTCCTTGAATGGAGTCAAGGGGGGAGGTAAAGCGACAAGTGTAGCATTTATTGCGGTTGCAAGTGAAAGTGCCAGGAGAGGGGGTAGTACGGGTTGGAAGGGCCGAACACCTCAGCTCAGTTCGCAATAACCAACCTGTTCTCCCGGTGGCTCAGCACTTCAACTCCCCCTCCCATTCCAAATCCGACCTTTCTGTCCTGGGCCTCCTCCATGGCCAGAGTGAGGACCACCGTAAATTGGAGGAGCAGCATCTCATATTTCGCTTGGGCAGTTTGCACCCCAGCGGTATGAACATTGATTTCTCTAATTTCAGGTAGTCCTTACTGTCTCCTCCCCTTCTCAGCTCTCCCTCAGCCCTCTGGCTCCACCTCTTCCTTTCATCTTCCCGCCTCCCCCCACCCTCACATCAGTCTGAAGAAGGGATTCGGCCCGAAACGTCGCCTATTTCCTTCGCTCCATTGATGCTGCCTCACCCGCTGAGTTTCTCCAGCATTTTTGTCTACCTTCGATTTTCCATCATCTGCAGTTCCTTCTTAAACACGTAACCTTGAGGATGCCTTTCTTGGGTCAAGATTTTGCAGTCTAATTACTTTTCCCGAGAATCTAAATAGATGGGAACCAATTTTAAATACTGAACCTGTAGGATCAAAATCATGATTGAATGCGTTTAATTGGCATCTGATATGGCTCAATAAATATCAAAAGACAAGCAGATGGTTCATGATTTCTGGTTTATTTATGTTTTGTATTTTACACATTAGTTCTGAGTGCCTGGTATCATTCCCTGTGAAAATCTCTATTATCGCTTTCTCATACCAGTGTTAAGTTTGTCATCTTCCTGTGAGAACACTAAGTGGATGGATAATTATAGGTTTTCTATAGTGTTGCCTAGTGATGTACATAAGAACATAAACAACACATTGAACATTGACATTTGTAGCCCAGATTCAGTGGTTGTTACACAGTGATGCAGACATGCTGTATTATCAATTATTGGTACCGCCTCAAACATCAAATGCATCAAGTGTAAGGGATGTCAATAGTACAATGAATGACAATGGCCACAAGGTCTAGCTCCATGGTTTTGTGTTTTGGAGAATTAGGGTACCAAATTGGTTCCAAAATGGTACACAGCCCACACTGTGATGCAACTTTTATGTGAGTGTATGAGCATGGCCAACACCTGCAAGAAGTAGATGAAGGAGGTAGGTGTAAGTTAATCATCGTTGCCCTCTCAACCTCTGTTACGACTCCCGAATGCAAGTACTTCAGAGCCACGTAACACAAGTCAAAAACCAGGTTCAGGTTCAAAAAACAGTTTTAATTATTCATTGTAACACAAAACTCAAACCTGATTTAAACAACCCAGTCAGGGATATGGATAAACCGACAAACAATTTAACAATGCTCCAGCCAGCCACACCATGGGCCGTCGAACCGGAGATCCCAAAACCTGCCCAAAGAGATACAACCCTGAAACCAAAATACACGAAAACTCTAAGGTCAGCCCTTATCCGTCCCAATACAATATCTGATAACAAGGAATGGTGAAAATACACAAAGTTCTATGCCATGTGGTCAGGCTGCCTCAGCCCCCACCAACAGTCTGCTCATCAGTCAGAGTCTACGATGAAGAGAAGGATCCTGGGAAGCTCTCGTATTTATACTTCAGATGAGTCACCCGTCACCTGACGCAGCTGGGCCAATCGGGTACAGGAGCCTTTAACCCCTCGATTCCAGACTCACAGCCACGAGGCCTGTACTTGGGATAGAAACAGAGAAGTAAGTACATAGCATTCACTAGGAGGGGGAAGCGCCTAACACCCCCACCCAAAGATACTGAATAAGTTTCTGAAAATGAACAAAAAAAACACCACCAAATTTCAGCAACTATTCAGTAACACAGACATCCCTGGCGCGACAATGCATCAGCCAATACATCATCCTTGCCACGGATATGCCAGTCAAATGAGACAACCGCAAGGGAAGCGTCTCCAAAACCTCAGAGTTACTCAGCTTTCCCTGCATTACTGCCACAGACAACCGTGCCTCCCCCACATCACCACCCGTGTCAGGGGGCAGCACCACTGCAGCCAAAACAGGCTTAGGAGGACATAGCTCCGACCCATCAACCTCCACAGGCTCCTGCTCATGGTACTGTTTCATCATGGTAACATGACAGAGCTGAGTCTTACGCCTCCGATCAGGGGTACCAATAACGTAATCCCTCTCACCAACCTTCTTAACCACCTGATAGGGACCGCTATACCGAGCCTGCAGACTGGAACCAGGAATAGGCAACAACACCAGGACCTTGTCACCTGGAGAAAAATTCCTACTAGAAGCCTTCCTGTCGAACCAGTCCTTCATCCTAGACTGAGCAGAGGCAAGATTACCCATTGCCAGTTCGCATGCCCTCCTCAGTCTAGAGCGAAAAATACAGACGTGGTCTAAAATACTACGTTTAGTATCCTCCTGCAACCATTTCTCCTTCAGGACCCTCAAATGTCCACCCAGAGGACCATCATGAGCCAAACAGAGTATCTCGTCCCTATACCGACGAGGCATCACAATCTGATCAACCACGCTCCAATCATCATGCCCAGATATATCCAAGGGAGACCACTTTCGCATCAGTAAGCCATCCCTTAGAAAATACCCCTTTGCTGTGGAATCCATATCCCCCTCAGGCACTGCGCAGTCGCACAGATCAGATAAACCTGGATCACTCTTTTGCTCCTCAACCAGCCGGTCACGTGACAGTGACACCGGCACATTTCCAGACACTATCCCATCTTGAGATGGAGAAACACCCTTCACAACACAGGATCTATCATCCTGATCCCCAAAAATGCTCTCACTCAGGTCCACCACATCCTCAAACTTCGCCTGGCTCTTAGCCATAGCCCTCGTGACAGCACAAGCTGCGAAGACCTTTGGATGCTGCATAGCCAATCTATCAGGACTCTGCACCATCGGAACAGCCGTCACCTCAGGAGTGACTAAAACTCTACCTCCTGCCAAGTCATTCCCCAAAATCACAGAAACTCCCCCAACGGGAAAACACGGCCGTAACCCAACAGTTACCCGGCCTGAAACCAACTCGGACTCGAGACGCACGGTATGCAAAGGCACTACCATGTCATCCATCCCGAATCCTACCACTGGGACACTTGACCCAACCGATGATTCCCCAGAAAACGGCAGTACACCATCCAATATAAAGGACTGAGTAGCACCAGTATCACGCAAGATGGATACTGGAACTCTGTCACCCCCATCCTCTAGAGAAACAAAACCATTCATGATGAACGCAGAATAATTCCTACACTCATCAGACTCAGGCACCTCAGGTACGACAGGTGCCTTCTGTGTTCCCACCAAAGCCACAGGCTTTGCATTTTTCTGCTTCAGAACGGGACACGACTTTAACATGTGCCCTCTCCTTCTACAATAGTAGCACACAGGACCTTCATCAGTCCTTACATTTCCGTCAACCTTATCAGCTCGGACCTCCCCCTGTATCAATGTGCTGCCATTTGCAGGCACAGAAACAGCTTTGACACTGCCACCGGCGACACCACCACGATCAACCGGCCGTGCACCAAAACTATAGGATCGCCCAACAAAATCAGATTTATGAGTCAATACATACTCATCTGCCAACACTGCAGCCTTAGACACCTCATTCACCTTCTGCTCATTAAGGTAAGTAGTAACCCTCTCAGGGAGACAGTTCTTAAAGTCTTCCATAATCATCAAGGCCCGCAGTAGCTCAAAATCCTTCACTCCTTGAGAAGCGCACCACCTGTCAAAAAGTGCCTCCTTCTCCCTAGCAAACTCCACATAAGTCTGACTATCAAACTTCCTAAAGCGCCGGAACTTCTGCCGGTACGCCTCTGGAACTAATTCATAAGCCCTTAATACTGTAGACTTCACACACTCATAGTCCAGACTGCTTTCAACAGATAAAGACGAGTACACCTCCCGTGCTTTACCCACAAGGACACACTGCAATAGCAAGGTCCACACGTCCCTAGGCCACTTCAAGGACAAAGCCACCCGTTCAAACACTGTGAAATACTTGTCCACATCCTCCTCACGAAACGGGGGAACCAGGCGGATGTTCTTGCTCATATCAAACTCCCGTTCCCTAGAAGAAACCCGGGAATTATCTATTTCTTTTTCCCGCAGCCGAAATTCAGCCCTTTTGGTTTCCTCCTCAAGCCGTTTCATTTCAAGAACATGCATGAGCTCTTTCTCTTTTAACAAAGAGGCAATTCTCTGTGACTCAAGCTCCATCTCCTTCAGTTTTATGACGGCCTCCATGTTCTGACCAGGCTGAACAGAAGGTGGGGGACTGTCTGTACCACCAGGCAAAACCCCAGCCTCCACCAACGCAGCCCACAACTCCGATTTAATGGAGTGTTTCTTTGAATGCTTGTCAATAGTCACGGCATAGTTCTCAGCCAGCAAAATCAAATGCTCCTTCGTACATTTATCAAACAACTCCCGACTAGGAGCCTCAACAAATTCTTTCACCTTAAATTCCATTTCTAAAGTAGCCCCAACCCACCAGCTAAAACCTGGGCACTAATGCTACCACAAACAGGGAAGAAAAAATTCCTTCACAACACACAGACTTCCTCAGTCCAGAAGCCTACCAAAAAACCCTTCTAAAAACGTCTAGGGTCCTCAAAACTTAGGACGAGCCCCCATTTTGTTACGACTCCCGAATGCAAGTACTTCAGAGCCACGTAACACAAGTCAAAAACCAGGTTCAGGTTCAAAAAACAGTTTTAATTATTCATTGTAACACAAAACTCAAACCTGATTTAAACAACCCAGTCAGGGATATGGATAAACCGACAAACAATTTAACAATGCTCCAGCCAGCCACACCATGGGCCGTCGAACCGGAGATCCCAAAACCTGCCCAAAGAGATACAACCCTGAAACCAAAATACACGAAAACTCTAAGGTCAGCCCTTATCCGTCCCAATACAATATCTGATAACAAGGAATGGTGAAAATACACAAAGTTCTATGCCATGTGGTCAGGCTGCCTCAGCCCCCACCAACAGTCTGCTCATCAGTCAGAGTCTACGACGAAGAGAAGGATCCTGGGAAGCTCTCGTATTTATACTTCAGATGAGTCACCCGTCACCTGACGCAGCTGGGCCAATCGGGTACAGGAGCCTTTAACCCCTCGATTCCAGACTCACAGCCACGAGGCCTGTACTTGGGATAGAAACAGAGAAGTAAGTACATAGCATTCACCAGGGGGGGGAAGCGCCTAACAACCTCACTTTGGCAGAACACACGTTCAGGATATCTGCCCATCGTGGCTGCATAAAGGGATTAATAACTGTTTGCAGGTGATATGCAACATGTTTTCTATTAGCTGTTGCTGCATGTCTGCAAGTGATTGGTATTTTCTCTAAATTTCTTTACAGTTGCCACTGGGAGAGGTATGGCAATTGGTCAAAGACTCAGGCTTAGAATACAAGAAAAAGAAGCAGGTGTAGGCCATTTGCCTCATTGTGTCTGCTTTGCCATTCAACAAGATCATGTTCCACCTCGGTGTCATTTTCCTGTACAAACCCAATATTCTTTGATTCCTTTAATATCTAAAAATCTATAAATTCTGGATACTGAATACAGGTAGAAAACATTGAAATATGCTATAATGCATATTTACATACCGTGAATTGGATATAATGTGATTGATGAGTTAGGGAACAGTATTACATGGACCAATTGTTTAATAATATGATTTTGATTGGAAACTGGTGAACTAGCTAAAAGTTACTTTGGAAATTGACAATAAAGCGGAACATTGAGTGACAAAATGAGACTTTAGGTGGCTGGACCCTTCTGGAGCACATTGCAAAGAGTGTCTCAAAATATGTGGTGATCAGGTGTATGTTGCCACGCACAGTCAACAACTCAGCAGTTATCAACAGCTGGGAATGGGGCAAGAGAAGGAAAGGGAGGAGAAGGGGGAGGAATGGGATGAACAAGAGGAAGTGAGGTGCCACTGTTGACCCTTTGGCCCATCTATGAACAACTTAGCTATCTGTGATACCAATGAATACACCAAATCCCAAACCCTACCCGACCTGCATCTGTGAATGTGTCCACTGTAATGCAGCTGATAGAGTTGCTGCCTCACGATGTCAAAGACCCAGGTTCAATCCCGACCTTGGAGCTGTGTGGAGTTTGCAAGTTCTCCCTCTGGCTACATGAGTTTCCTCCAGGTGCTCTGGTTTTCTCTCACATCCCAAAGATGGGTTGATTGGTTTCTGTAAATTGCACCTAGTGTGTAGGGAGTGGATGGGAAGGTGGGATAACACAGAACTAATAAGAATGGGACGGGTGTTTAAGAAAGAACTGCAGATGCTGGAAAAATAGAAGGTAGACAAAAATGCTGGAGAAACTCAGCGGGTGAGGTGGGTGATCGATAGGTGATGGTGATATGGACAGGTGATCGATAATCGGCGTGGACCTGTTGGGTTGTAGGGCCTATTTCCAGGCTGTATCTCTAAACTAAACTAAAACTAAAAGGAACTTTCAATACAGTTTTGAACCATAGGCAGGCATATAGCAGGGAAATATTAACCATTCTTTATGCCTAAAATCTGCGAATCTCATGTTCCTAAGTGATGCTACAATAATTAATAGAACACCACCAATTTTCAGTGAAGGAGATTATAGATGGCCTTGGAGAATGTCCTTGAATGTTTCTAGGCATACACTGTATCTTCTTGCATGTATCTGGGAAGGCTAGCTGTCAACCAACAGCAAGAGAATTGATAAAGGTAGGGGTGAGATTGCAAAAGAAGCTAACAGAACAGAGGGTAGAGGTTGGACGTTCGTAATTAGCACATTGTTACATTGTTCAGGATGTTGGTGAGGCTAGACCTGAATCCCTATTAGAGTATTTATGATTTCTTTTGTACACAATTTTGGTCTCCTTCTCCTTAAAAAAAGGATATACAGTAGTAGCATTGGAAATTCACCAGGTAAATTTCTGAGATAAAAGAATTGTCCAGTCAAGAGAGGCTGTACAGATTGGATTTTCATTAGGGTGAATTTATTACACCATGTAAGATCCAAAGAGGGCATAACAGAGTTGATCTCAAGATGTTTGCACTCATGGAAGAGTCTTGAACAAGGGGTTATGATTACAATATAAGGTATGGCCATTTAAAACTGAGGTAAATGGAATCTTCTTGCAAGGGGTGGTGCATCTATTTAATTCTCAGAAGTATTTAAAATGTAGATAGATACATTTTTCAAAGATTGGATAATTGAAAACTATGAGGATCTGAGACAGAGGCCTAGGGTGAATCAGCCATGATCATATTGAATGGTAAGGAAGGCTTACAGGGACAAGTGACCTACTCCTTCTCCATTTTCTTATGTTCTTGTTCTCGGGTATTGCAAGGGATGATAGGATAGATGCCCATTAGAATATTGAGCTTGCAAATGTCAGGCGGAAGAAAGCACTGTGGAGGAACAAGTGACTTTAAAAAGCAAATCAGAAGTCTGAATAAGAAAGTTTACTCTGTAAAATGAATAAACCAATCTACTTAATTATTGTGAATAGTGTGGCTGCCTTGCTCCTCTAGGGTTTCTTTTTCCAATTTTTTATTTCTGTCTTTTCTTGCATCTACTCTGTCTCATCTTAACCTCCAGCAGTTTCCATGAAATGGGTATGAACACATATTTGCTTGCAATTTTTTCTGGCCCGCTGAGCCAATATCCCGCTAGATGACTCTGAACCTTTTTAAATTTAATGATAAAAAGATGGAAGTAATGGTTTTTGGTGGCACCACTGGGGCCCCCCCTGTAGATCTGGGCTCCCTGGCCCAGTATATCAAACCAAGCATCACAAACCTAGGGGTTAAATTGGACCCTGAGCTTAAATTTGACAGTCAGATCAAGGCTGTTGTTAAATCAAGCTTTTTCCATTTGAGGCAGCTGGCCAAAATAAAGCCAATTCTGTCAAGGCAGCACTTTGAGACGGTAATCCACGCCTTTGTTACCACTCGGCTGGATTACTGCAATGCACTGTATGTGGGGGTTAGTGGGTCCTCCATCGCCCGTCTCCAGATGGTACAGAATGCAGCTGTACGTCTTTTAACTGGCACACGTAAACATGAGCACATTTCGCACATTTTAGCCTCACTCCACTGGTTGCCTATTCAGTTTAGGATCCATTTTAAAGTTCTTTTATTTGCTTTTAAATCCCTAAATGGTCTTGCCCCGCCCTACCTATCTGAGCTTCTACACCCTTATACACCCGCCCGCTCTCTCAGGTCAGATAATCAGCTGCTCCTGAGTGGGCCTAAAACTAAGCGGAAGCTCAGAGGGGACCGTGCCTTTGCTGTGTCGGCACCCAAATTATGGAACGATCTGCCTCTCCACATTAAACAGGCCTCTTCTTTGTCTGTTTTTAAATCTCTTCTTAAGACCCATCTCTTCTCCGTGGCCTTTGATACCCAGTAAGATGTCGACTTTATTTGCTTGGTTTGGTTTCTTATTTTGATTGCTTTGTTGCGTGGTTATTGTTTTTTGCTCATGTTTTATGTCTTTTGATTTATTGTTGTACTTCATATGTGATTTATGCGCCTTATGTGAGCTGTTATGTTATGTTCTGTTATGTTGTCTGTTTATGATGTCTTGTTTGTTCTTCTGTACAGCACTTTGGTCAACATTGGTTGTCTTAAAGTGCTTAACAAATAAAGTTGGATTGGATTGGATTGGATGATATTAAACAGGGATTGGAATTAATGTAGAATAAGTGGTGGATGGTCAGTGTTGGCTTGGTAGGCTAAAGGGCCTGTTACAATACTGTATTCTCTGTAACTCTATGACTATAAAGTAGAATCCAGAATGGGGGCGGGGGTGTATACAAAAATAAATCTTGGTTCACTTAGGATGATGACTGAAATGTTTTCGTACGCAAAGAATCCACCAGGGAGGTAGAGGTTATTGAGGTAACCGCGGTGAATTACTGCAGTGCAGGCTCAGATGATGAACACTATAGCATGGTTACTCCAGGAATACAGCGGTTGAGGCATAATTAATTGTAAACTGCCCTAAAAGGACGATGAGGTGGAGCCGTTTGAAAATTTCAAAACTGTGATTGACAGATATTTTTCAGGTCAATTTTAAACATTTTGGAAGGATGGTGGGTGAAGGGTGTCGACATATTATGTCCAGTATGTTAGGGCTAAGATACAGTATATCCTTCTCCTAGGTAGAAAGTTTACTGCACCTGATATTCCCAGATGGTCTCCCATGTAAGTACCACACATGTTAGTCTGCTTAACAGGAAGCACAGAACACCACCAGTTCGGTCTCCCTCACTGAGGATGCTAAATAAATGCAAACCGTTTTATTGTCCAGTTTCAAAGATCCTTATCACTCACAAATTCAGAGCCATTTGGGATCTCTCGACAATGGGCAGTACTTGATGTTATTGTTGGGTTGACTATTGGCTAGGTTACTGGAGTAATTTCCTATACATAGTTTGAGCTTTCAAATACTTTTCTCCCTACACTTTCAAACCATCAATGAACTGTGTGGTTACCTTGATAGACAATTTGAATATGTTAATTGTAAACAGAAACTTTAGAATAAATAAATCAATTCCTATGACAATCATATTTCTACTAACTAGCCATATTAAAAAAAATCAAATTACTCCTAAAACAAATCTGTGATTTATCCTAGATAAGGTTCTCTTTAAAACAATGTTTTGAAACATAGCGTTTACAGATCTCAGATACTTTACAATTCAAAAACCAATCCCCATTGCTGATCCTGCAACCTCCCACACTATCATACATACATTATATAAGGCACATTCACTGATTCATATTATATGATAAAGGTATCAATAATTGCTTGCTTTATGTAAGAATATCACTAATCAAGGGTTACTGTTTAGAAATGCCCTTAGTTACTCATGTGCACATAATCCAAGTAACCCCTTTTTCCTCATTATTCAAGAGACCTATCATTAATTTGTATCTCATAGAAGAGTATTCTCAATTTCATTTTATATTTGAAGAATTCCATATCATATACCTGGCTTTCCCTTTGTAAACATGTTGCAAAATCATGGCTGATTTTGCTTTATTTTGGAAGATGCAGAAATACTTTCATCTGAATGTTCTTTATCTATGTCATGTATATTGTATATTTTACCACGTGTTCTATTTTACTTCAGAATCATAGAATCATAGAACCATAGAAGGAGCTAATGGGTCATTATTTTAATTATGAACATTTTCCATTTAGTCCCATTTCTTTGCTCTTTCCATACATTTTTCCTTTTCAGTTATTTATTCTCACATTTGACAGTTATTATTTAATAATTAATGCATCAATTTTAAAGTTTCTACTTTGTGTTCAAACCCTTCCAAGGTCTTTTGCCTCCCTATATCTCATGGAATCATAGAGACACAGAGAGATATAACTTGGGAACAGGTCCTTCGGTCTATCGAGTCTATTGATCAACGACCCATTTCAATTATTTGCGCATAAATCCCATTTTTTAAATTCTCCCCACTTTCTCATTAACTCTCCGCCCCAAATTGTACCATTCACACACACACAATGAGCAATTTACAACAGCCAATTAACCTACCAACCAAAGGGTCTTTGAGATGTGAGGTAAAACTGGAGCATCCAGAGGAATCCATCAAAATTCACGCAGGTAAACCCAAGGTCAGATTGCACATAGGTCTCTGAAACTGTGAGGCAGTGACTTTACCAGATGCACCAGCTCTTGCTCTATCAGAACTGGGGCACTGGCAAGTGGTAGGGAATGTGGAACCAGGGCTTGGGTAGGTGAAAGGGAATGTAGGAACCAGAACACTGAAACATAGAAATGGAACCGGGTATGAATGACTAGATGAGAGTGTGGGACACAGCATCCTGGATCCACATGCCAAACCACTGGATTCCTTAAAAGTTAGGTAGTGGATTATTGGAATTTTACTGTACTAGGTTTGCATACAGGTTCAGATTTGGTTATCTGTTGTCGAAAGTCACAGAGGGCACCCTTTGTTTGTTACTTTTTTTACTTGTCTTTTCTAACCGAGATCTGCTCCGAACTTTCTACATCTTAAAATTCTAATTTTGTGTGGAATCCAGATGAACTAAATTAAAAATTGAAATGTTATTGCACTTAATTCAGCAAGTGCCTAATGTGCATCCATGCTGGATTTGATGTTCAAGTTTTATTTGCCACCAAAATATGGCGATTTAAACAAAATGTTTTGGTATTTACATTTTGTGCTTTTCTGGCAATCTGATCTCTTTAATGGTGATTTTCATAGTTCTGGGGGAAATTGCGAAGATTAGGTAGAAATTCTGACATAAACAGTGTTTGGGATTAGTAATAAAATTATCAGAAATATTATTCTCCTTTACACTAATGCAAGGGCAGCATGGTGACGCAGTGGTAGAGTTGCTGCCTTACAGCCCTTGCAGCGCCAGAGACCCGGGTTCGATCCTGACTACGGGTGCTATCTGTACGGAGTTTGTACGTTCTTCCCGTAATCACGTGGGTTGTCTCCGAGAGCTTCGATTTCCTCCCACACTCCAAAGACGTACATGTTTGTAGGTTAATTGACTTGGGTTTGTATACTTGGTATAAGTGTAAATTGTCCCTAGTATGTGCAGGATAATGTGTGGGGATCGCTGGTCGGTGCGATTCGGTGGGCCAAAGGGCTTGTTTCTGCGCTTTATCTCTAAACTAAACTAAACTAAACTGATCCAGAAAGGTCTAAGTAGAAGGAGAACCAAGAAACTGCAGATGGCCAAAAAGGGACAAGCTACAAGGGGAAAAGTGAAGGATAAAGGAAATATGGGACTTGGGGACAGGAGATGAACATACAGAAGAGGGGAAAGAGCAGAGTGAGGATGGTGGGAGAACTGTGTGGTAGAGGGCGGCATTACTTGAAATTGGAGAGTTCAATGTTCACCCCTTCGGGTTGTGGCTACTCAAGCACAATAAGTTACCAAGAACTAAGTTACCGTTCTTCCAGTTTATGTGTGGCCGCGTTCTGGCAATAGACGAGGCCAAGGATAGAAAGGTTAGCATTGGGTTGGGAAGAAGAACTTTGCATTGTGTACTCCAATGTCCTCTATTGGCTGCAGGCATTCTGGATGTACACAGCATTTCCATCTTTCATATATGGTTGATAAATGTAGTTTTATGTCATATCCATGCAAATGGCTGCCTACATTGTTCGCATAAAAAAAATGCTTGTTGTTCCTTTTGAGTCAACCCAGTTGATCAATTTATCATTCAGAATCTTCTTCTTGCATATGGCGTGCACAGCCTAAAGTTGATGATCAGACAGCATCAGTTACTGGGTGGAATACATCAGGGAAAAGACTCAGTAAGCAGTCATTCACGATGTGTGGGATGGTCTGCTCTGGATGTCCACAGTCGCAAGCAGGGCTGTCTGTCATCCCCCACTTATGCATGGAGGGTGCGGATTCTGTTCAGGTTTAGCCATTGTTTGCGATGTAGCAATGTTACAAAATTTTGAGATTTAAAAAATCAAGTCTGCAATTTATCCCATCAGATAAAGCACAAAAATAAGTTTAATTTGACACCTAATTCATTTTCATATCTTCAGTATTAAAAAATTTAAGGCAATTTCATACTCGGAAATTAGCATCTTGTTCCTATTGATTTTCCATTGACTTAACACAAAAGCTGTGATCGAGGACAGTGAAATGGCCATAACTTTCTTAAAAATTAAGAGAACTGAAAGAAATTTTCAGTTATTATAGATTGAAGCATTCTGAAACAAATATGAAACAATCTTACTTGGATGACCTGAAATTAAAGCATATAATTAGTTAGTTACCCAATTGTAGCTAATTCCAAACTTCAATTACTAGATCTAAACATCTATCCATTTCTTAAGAAAAGATTAACATTTTTAAATAGCCTAAGTGGCCAAATAACATTCACAAAGAATTCACTATAAAACATGATTTTAAAATCTCATTTACATTAATTTATAGGCCAAATGGAAGGAATTTAGTGTTCAATTGCTGTAAATTAATGGCCATTTAAATCAGCTTTCGAGTGGGATCCTGTGGAACTCTGTGGAACGCGCTGGTTTGAAACGTTCCCATTACGGTAGATTTGTACCCCCATATGCCCAGAAAAATACTGCGGGATTTAATGGGGCCCCAAATTAGCTACTTGCAACTTAAAACTTTATATAAAGGGATCTTAAGAAGCCCTTTTTAATGTAAAAATAAACAACCTACCTTCCGTTGTCCCCTGTATGAGATCCGTCCCGTTGTCGGCGGTCGCGGGTTTAGAGGATAATTTTTAAACTACTATAACAATTAAATTAACCAAATAAATTTAAAAATAGCTCCAGCGAACGAACTTCCAAGCGATTTTTCGTCAGCAACTCAGTAGGCTGAACAACCTCGATTTGAATAGCCTAGGGAAAATCGCGTTAAACCCGCCCCCCCTCTCAACCGCGCCAAAATCACGCACACAGGCTGGGACAGATCTGCAGCGACGCTTAAGGTAGGTTTTGCAACATACCTATGCGATGGAGGTCAAAACCCGGTGGTTTCACTGTGGAGTCTGTGATGACCTCTCCGTTGTTGGTGTTGACATCTTTCCAGGCTCTGCGCCACTCAGTCTTGGAGTCAAAGTCTTCCGGCAATTTAACAGAAGACCAGAAGGGTTTGCAGGACTTCAGGTGCATGTTGGGCAGATTGTTCAAGTCAGCATGGATGGAAAGGGTTAGCCTCGATGGTGCACCAATCTTTCAACATCCTCTCCCTTCTGCGTATGCTGGGAGGGAAAAAATATATGAGAGAGGACAGAGAGCCACTGCAAAGGTGTTGACTTAAGCGTCCCTGTGATGACCTGCATTGCCGAGTTAAGGACAGTGTCAACTCATTTGGTGTGGCAGCTATTAGCCCAAGCTGTTGAGCAAAACACGGCTGTTGAGTAGACTAGGGCTAGGCTTGCGGTACAGAGGGTGTGTGCATTGGATCCCCAGCTGTTGCCTGCAAGTTTCCTGATGATATTGACCCTTGCTTTCAGTTTATCACCCACCCT
Organism: Amblyraja radiata; assembly: GCF_010909765.2. Classification (NCBI taxonomy): domain Eukaryota; kingdom Metazoa; phylum Chordata; class Chondrichthyes; order Rajiformes; family Rajidae; genus Amblyraja; species Amblyraja radiata. Next base: position 46,725,497 of record NC_045962.1, on the reverse strand, counting down.
CTTCAGGTGTTCACGATAGGTGAAGGTGCGATCCAGGGTGACTCCGAGGTACTTGGGAATTCTTCATTCTTCACCGGCTTACCACAAAAGGACACTCAGAGCTTTGCATTGGTAAGTCGATTGCTGAGTTGAAAGACAGTGACAGTTGTCTTAGATGGGTTAGGGCGAAGTCGCCAGAAGGTGAAGTACTCCATCCGCTTCAAGTCTTAGGTTAGGACTCTGCTGATAGCCTCAAGGGCAGCTCCCTGGTAGGCAAAGGCAAGGTCATCTGCATATGCAAACTTCCTGGACGAGGTAGTTGGCATGTCACTCACATAAATGTTGAAGAGTAGGGGAGCTAGGACAGAGCCCTGGGGGAGACCATCATTCAGGGACCTGACAGAGCTGGTCTGGTTCCCAAGCGAGACCCTAAATCTACGGTTGCTGAGGATGGATGAGAGGGCACGCACAGTGGTTTGGCACTTCAAGATTCTGGAAGATTTCAGCAACAGACCATGTCTCCACACGGTGTCATAAGCTGAGAGCAATACCAGTTTTCAGGGCACATTAGGAGCCAGCCTCTACATTGGTAGAAGGCAAGGACTTGATCTGCACAGCTTCTACCAGGTCTAAAGCCAGCTTGCTCTCTGGGCAGAACAGGTTCTACCAATGGAGAAATCCTGGCAAGCAGGAGGCGCTCAAACGACTTGTATGATGTGCACAAGAGGGAGATGGGTCGGTAACTAGCTGGATCATCAGCAGATTGCCCAGGCTTGATGATGGCGATGACTTTAGCCTCTCTCCAGGCCTTAGGAATAATTCCATTACAATGGACATGGGTGTTAAAAGCAGCCAACCAGTTGCGTCCAAGGTTCTTCAGAAATTCCGGGTAGATCCCATCAACTCCTGCTGCTTTCCCAGCTTTAATAGTGGACAGGCCTTTGTCTACATCAACTGAAGTGTATGGATTAGAAAGGGGGCTTGCGGTTGGTGAAGAATAGATGGACTTTGTAAGGCTCCGTCTCACTTCTTGACGGGCTTCTTTGGCAGTGGCGACCTTCGAGTTTGCCAGCAGGTGAGAGGCTACAGCATTTGCTGACACCTTGGGGGGGTTGTACCGGGCAGGAGCAGCTGAACCAAGATGATGAAGGAGAGTCCAAGCCTTCCTGCTGGAGTGCGTAGTTCAAGTCATCTACAGTCTCTTGCCAGCGCTGACGTCGTGCTGCATCCAGAGAATCTAACAGTTCTGCGGCAGTATCTGGGTCGCCTGTGGCCTCCTACTGCTTCAAGAGGTCTTCTGATTCAGGGAGCCAGCAAGGAGTGAAGTTTTTGCAGAAGCCTCTAGGGATGTACATTTTTTTGCTGCAGCCTTCAGGATCGTGCAGGACTTGTAGTTCATGGGGACGAGTTCAAAACTTATGATCTTTTCCTCAACTACTTGTGTGAAACATGTCCAATCTGCTTTCCTGAAGTTCCAGCGTGGGAGAGCCTTGGATGAGATCACAGGACTCTGTACACCGACGTGGATCAGAGCAGGTCTATGTTGACTGTGAGGGAAGTGCGAAATTGAATTGAATTGAATCCTTTATTTGTCATTCAGACCTTTCGGTCTGAATGAAATGTTGTTGCCTGCAGCCATACATGTAATAATAACAACACACAATAAACACAAATTAACATCCACCACAGTGAGTTCACCAAGCACCTCCTCACTGTGATGGAGGCAAAAGTCTTAGAGTTACTGTCTCTTCCCTCCTCTTCTCCCTCTGCGCTGAGGCGATACCCCACCGGGCGATGGTAAGTCAGTCCCGCGGTTCAAGCTCCGCGGCCCGGGGGTGGTCGAAGCTGCCGCCCTCCAGTCCAGCGGACGCAGCTGTTGCCACGGGAGCTCCGGAAAACAGGCACCAGTCTGTGCCCTGCGAGCTCCCGACTATGTCGTCCACTGCCCCGCGGCCAAGCCCCGGATTCAGGTCGCTGCCGCCAGAACGCCGCCTCAGCCACCGGAGCACCATCTCCGCCCCGCACAGGGCCGCCCACACGGCAGCGTCTCTGCCCCGCACCGGGCTGCCCCCACGGGAGCACCTTCCAGCCGGGAGCCAGTCCGCCCACACGGGAGCACCTTCCAGCCGGGAGCCGGTCCGCCCACACCGGAGCACCTTCCAGCCGGGACCCAGGCCTCCCTCATGGGAGCGCCTTCCAGCCGGTAGCCGCGCCGCCCGCACGGGAGTGTCTCAGCCCCGCGCCGTCCGCCCTCGCCGGGGTGCCGAGTCGTGCCGATGCCCGAACGTCGCCGCAGCTCGAAGACGGCTAGCCCCGCTGGCTCTACCTCCGGATCCTCGAGGTTGGTCGCAGGTTAGAGGCCGCCAGCTCCGCCATTAGGCCTCAGCTCAGGCGGGGGAAGAGAAGGGGGATACGACAAAAAAGTCGCATTCCCCCGAAGGGAGAGACAGAAAGCCCTGTTTCACCCCCCCCCACACACATAACACCACCTAATAACCAAGAATTTAACTGAACTAGACAAAAAAAACAACACAAAAAAGTAAAAACAGACAGACTGCAGGCGAGCCACAGCCGTTTCACAGCGCCGCCACTTCTTACGTGGATCTTACAAAGTGGATCTTACAAAGGATCTTACGTGACGCATGGAGGGGGTGGCCAACATCGGTTTTCGATGTGAAGCAGAGGTCTGGGTTGTAGTCTCTCCTCCATCTGCTTGAATGGAATGTGCCTGGTTGCTTGGCATCATGGAGGAGGTAGCGATCATTGTTGGATGCCCACAGATCCAGTCATTCCCCATTCTCATTGTTGGTTGAGTAGCCCCAGGATGAGTGATGACTGTTAAAGTCCCCTGCATGTACTTCTGGATGGTGGAAAGTGGGTAGAATGGAGGCAGGCCACGTGACTCTAGGGGGTTTATATTCATTTGTGATATCCCCAATCCTCACAGTAACAATGAAGATGTCATTAGAGCAAGATTCCTCAAGAACACAGAAATCATGTAGGTCATACTCAAGTAAGTAGCAATGCCGTATTTTTCGTGGCATACAGCAGCAACAAGCTTGAAGCCATAGATACAGAGCTTGGAAGCACATGAGGTATCAGCGATGTGTGTCTCTTGTAGAAGGATTAAGGTCCTAAGCAGATCTTGAGATGTAGTCATTCTTTGCTCTGGACATTCTTTCCACATTTATCTGGAAGATGTGTAGAGATTTCCTGATGCTGCAGGAGTTTTGGCCCTGGGAAGGGCCGTTTGGGTTACGAGTCATTAGTGGCATGGTCAAAAGTGACACCAAAACACTACATCTATTTGTTTGTGCACGTCGGGTTGATTGCATTAGTCGAAACGTGGTGGACCACGTGAAGGGTGCAATCTCCCACCCCATCATTCACCATCACCTTCTCAAGGGCAGTTTTGGATGAGTAACCAGCGGCATTATCATTCATAATGCTGCTGCTGCTAGACTGATTTCCAAATGCTTAGTGAGTGTAGCTTTTAATCATTGGCATTTTACCAGCCATGTAATCACTCAGTGTAAACAATTTGGCAGAGTGATATTATGCTATTGGTCCATTGCAATTGATGCGTGCTAGTCCTAGTCACAGAGGCGGAAGTGATTCTAATGAAATTTCAATTGATTTTTCTTGGACACACCCCATTAAAATGTGGTTTGAGGGTAATGAACTGCACATAAATTGAAAGGTAATGGTCCAACATTTTCTTCCTATTGATTATAAAATTAGAAGAAGGTCATTTATTGCAGGCAACTGAAAATGAAAATATGACTATTGAATTGTTGCCATGACAATAAACATGCAGTCAAAGCATTTGGTTTATCTCTTGTCTGCACTTCATGCTGTTTATCTCACCTTCTGCCTTTTTTAGTTTCTTTCTCATGCTTCTTTTATTGTCCTCTTTTCCGATTTTTGTTTTCCTTGTTAAATGGGAGATACCAAAATTTGTAGCTTGCATTTGGGGGTGGGAGTTGCAGAAATAGACATTAACGTGATATATTAACTCTGCATCTTTCCCCACAGACGCTGCCGACCTGCTGAAGTGCTTTGCATTCATTCCAAAAATTCCATGAATCACGGTTTTGAAAAATTAATTGGCATCTCTCCTGCTCCACAGGTTCAATACTTATTTAAGGATGTGAGTGATGTTGGCAAGGATGGTACTGATTACCCATCCATAACTGCCCTTGAGAAGGTGATGGTGAATCATGGATGTGTATATGATGAAGGTGCTCCCACAATGCTGCTGGGGAGGGAGTTCTGGGATTTAGATGCCATGACAACAAAGGAGTGATGATAAATTTCTAGGTTAGGACAGTGTTTTACTTGAATGGGAATCTGCAGGCGTTGGTGATCCTATGCACCCATTGTCTTAACATTTATGTGCTAAACTTTGGTCCCTGGATCTTCGTGAGGAGGGTGGAGTTGATGGGGATGTTAGAGAGAATAGGCTATGATTAAATAAGTGGGGGAATGAGACTGAATAAATTGCTCTGAGATTTAATATGCTGAACGATCTCCTATGCCATAAAAAACAATAATTATAGTCTACTATTTCTTTCTCCATATATGTTCACATACCATCCCTTTAATATTGCACCATTACATCAACATTTCTAGTCCACCATCCTGATCATTCTCAGATTTATATCTTTCTGCTCATGAAGCATTTTTATTTTGTTTAGTGTCTAAATTTCTTGCAACCTCTGTCACCTATGTGAAAGAAACTTTCAAGCCCAGATTAGTCTGATCAATCACCTTGGTACACCATTGTCATAGTTTTCGTCAAGAACTAGTGAAGAAGAACAGCAAATGTCTAAATTGGAAGTAGCAGTGAACTCAACTGCAAAGAAAACTAGTTACACATTGTCATCAAGCGTAATATAGAGATGTAAATTGAATATGTACACTGACCAGGAGGTCACTGAGCAAAGTCTAACACTCCTACATTAATGAACTAACCTGTTTTTTTGCCTCTTCTTTAGCCATCACACTGCTGGCAGGGGCTCTCTATATCCTGCAAATAGCATTCTAATGAGATTTATGCAAACATACCTGCCAAATGGGCCGAGCACCTTCTGTACTTCAATTGCTGTTTTGTTTTATCTTTTTTCCCCTTCCCGGTGATAGATAAGCATGACACTCAGGCTCATTTTAAATTGAAAAGCAGGTTGCACTTGACAGGACAATAGTTTTTGTTGAGAAGAAAACAAAAATCTTCTGCAAAACTGTGTGATTGGGGCCTTCCATCAGTAGAATCTAGTTCATGCAGAGGTGTGCATTGTTGGGATAAACACTTTCCTTAGGGTGACATCACCAGTTTCTTCTGCCAATGCAAAATGTCTCAAGATTTCATTGCAGGCTTAAAATAACTTTATTCCTGAGATTAGACGTGAGCAACTGGTAGCAATTGACCAAGTATAGCGCCTGGTAAAAGTAAAGTTGGTGGACATAAATGGGAACATACTGCACTAGCTGAAGACATACCCAACACAAAAGAAGATGACTGCAATTCAATTCAGCCCTAGGATCTCACCTCTAGCAGCTGCTGAGGTTCTGCCCGAGGCTGCTTCATAGTCATTTTCATTCCCAACGTAATGTCACAGTATGATTATTCACGAATAGTTGCACAAGGACCATTCCTTTTGTAATTCTTCAAATATTGAAACAAACTGTCCAAGTCCAGCAGGACCTAACTAACATTAAGGCTAAAAAACATAGAAAGTGACCATTCAGCCCTTCAATCCTGCACCATTATTCAGCACGACCTGGCTGTCCTGTATGTCTATTAACATACTCCTGCTCTCTCCGAATGCCACGGTTTCTTTTCTATCTACTAATCTTTCTGCCTCCTTTAGTAGTGGAAAATTCCACAGGTTCAGCAACTCTGTGCGGCACAGTTACAGCACCAGAGTCCCAGGTTCAATCTTGACTGCGGGTGCTGTCTGCAAGGGGTTTGTATGTTCTGCCCATGACCTGCATGGGTTTTCTCCGGGATCTCTGGTTTCCTCGCACGTTCCACAGATGTACAGGTTTGTATTTTAATTGGATACCATTAGTGTGCAGGAATCACTGCTCGGTGTGGTCTCGGTCAGCCGAAGGGTCTGTTTCTCCACTGTATCTCAAAACTAAACTAAACAAAACTCTGAGTGAAGAAATAGCCTCTCATCTCAGACCTAAATATCCCATCTCGAATGCTAAGACTTTGACTCTCAACACTATCCCCCTAAAAATGGTACTATTTGCAAAATATTAATATTCTTACTCTCTGAAACTTGCCTATCAACCAGTTTTGAATTCATGCCAGTATATTACCTCCAATCCTATGAACTTTTAACCTCTTTATTTTTGCACACTAACCTTTTACATGGAACTTTATCAAAGATCTTACCAAAATTCAAATATACATTACCAGTTCTCCCTTCTCCATTGGCTTAGGTTAATAATAGGCAAGTAACATCTCACAATAACTAGGCAATGATCTTCTCAAACAAGCATTCTACAATTAACTGTCAATTGTCAAGTCCCCATCATTCTTCTTCTTCTTGCATATGGCGTGCACAGCCTAAAGTTGTAGGACAACTTGTTCTGATCTTATTTGATTGTGCACGCCAGGTTGATTCGATTCATCGAAACAGAGTGGACCACGTGAAGGTTGCAATCTCCCGCCCCAATCTACACACAATACCCCATAATAAAAAAGTGAAAACAGGTGTTTAGACATTTTTGCAAAGTAATTAAAAATAAATAACTGAAATATCACATTTACATAAGTATTCACACCGTTTACTCAGTACTTTGCTGAGTCACCTTTGACAGTGATTACAGCCTCAAGTCTTCTTGGGTATGACACTACAAGCTTGGCACACCTGTATTTGGGTAATTTCTCCCATTCTTCTCTGCAGATCCTCTCAAGCTGTGTCAGGTTGGATGGGGAGCGTCGATGCACAGCTATTTTCAGGTCCCTCCAGAGATGTTCGATCGGGTTCAAGTCCGGGCTCTGGCTGGGCCACTCAAGGACATTCACAGACTTGTCACAAAGCCACTCATGGCTGTGTGCTTAGGGTCATTGTCCTGTTGAAAGGTGAGCCTCCGTCCCAGTATGAGATCCAGAACGCTCTGGATCAGGTTTTCATCAAGGATCTCTCTGTACATTGCTCCGTTCATCTTTTCCTCGATCCTGACTAGTCTCCCAGTTCCTGCCGCTGAAAAACATCTCCACAGCATGATGTTGCCACCACCATGCTTCACCGTAGGTATGTTCTTGGCCAAGTGATGAGCGGTGCCTGGTTTCCTGCAGACGTGACGCTTGGTATTCAGGCCAAAGAGTTCAATCTTGGTTTCATCAGACCAGAAAATCTTGTTTCTCATGCCTTTTGGCAAACTCCAAGCGAGCTGCCATGTGCCTTTTACTGAGTGGCTTCCGTCTGGCCACTCCACCATAAAAGCCTGAATGGTGGAATGCTGCAGATATAGTTGTCCTTCTGGAAGGTTCTCCCATCTCCACAGAGGAACTCTGGAGGTCTGTCAGAGTGACCATCGGGTTCTTGGTCACCTCCCTGACCAAGGCCCTTCTCTCCCAATTGCTCCGTTTGGCCGGGCGGCCAGCTCTATGAAGAGTCCTGGTGCTTCCAAAGTTCTTCCAGTTAAGAATGACGGAGGCCACTGTGCTCTTCGAGACCTGCAATGCTGCAGAAATTGTTTTATACCCTTCCCCAGATCTGTGTCTCGACACAATCCTGTCTCGGTCTACGGACAATTCCTTCGTCTTCATGGCTTGGTGTTTTCTCTGACATGCACAACTGTGGGACCTCATAGAGACAGGTGTGTCCCTTTCCAAATCATGTCCAATCAATTTAATTTACAACTGGTGGACTACAATCAAGTTGTAAAAACATCTCAAGGATAATCATTGGAAACAGGATGAACCTGAATTTTGAGTGTCATAGCAAAAAGGACTGAATACTTATGTAAATGTGATATTTCAGTTATTTATTTTTAATTACTTTGCAAAAATGTCTAAACTCCTGTTTTCACTTCTTCATTCTGGGGTATTGTGTGTAGATTGATGATTAAAAAAAATAATAATTTAATCCATTTTAAAATAAGGCTGTAACATAACAAAATGTGGAAAAAGTGAAGAGATCTGAATACTTTCTGAATGCATGGTATATAAGAGGCATGGTTGGAGTAGACAGAACCATTTTCCCTGGGTGGAAATGTCAAAGACTGAAGGGCATAGTTTTATGATGAGAGGGGTAAAAATTAAAAGAGACTAGACCAAGTCGGACCCGTTGGGTCCCGTCCCCGACATCCGCCTGCAGCTCACCGACGCCTCATTCGCCGACACCCGGGCCGTCGGCAGGTGCACTAACGCGCTGCGACTGGCGCGCCGGGATGAAGTCAGCACCCTGGCCGTCACTCCGGCAGTGCCCGATTTCCTCCGGTTGGGCGGCTGAGCTGTGGAGGGAGTGACAGCTGCGCCCCGGAGGCCTGTGCGATCCCCTCCCCCGCGGCCGTATAGCACCTGCAGTCCCGCACCAGCAAGCTCCAAGCGCCACCGGCAGGAGGCACTGGTGCTATTACCACCAGCGCTGGGGTGCTGCAGCACGACAATGCCGCAAGCCATACACGTTTCCGGGAAACGCCGGGGCCTGCTGCCAATAGTCCCCGTGGTGGCTGGCCAGATTCACCGCCTCTTCGCCTGGGATCGGCGCTCCGTGGGTCGCTTCCTTGTGGATACCGGGGCGGAGCTGAGCGTCCTGCCCCCTTCGCTGGTGGACATTCGTTCCGGTAAGCGGGAGCCCATCCTCACCGTGGCGAATGGCAGACCCATCTGTACGTATGGGGTTCGAATGGTCCCGATCGTTTTTGGCTCCTGTCATTTCTCGTGGCAGTTTACCTTCGCCGATGTCTCCCAGCCATTGCTCGGTGCCGACTTCCTCCGGGCTCACTCCCTCCTGGTGGACGTTAGGTGGCAATCGCACTGCGTCTGGATGAGCCGATTGCACGCCCCCTGTCGTCCGTGGATTCCTGTTTTGCTCGGGTCTTGTCCGCGTTCTGATCCCACAGTTCCGGTCGTCGACCCCCACGCACGGGGTGGTGCATTTCATATCAACTACCGGTCAACCCCTCCACGCACGAGCACGCCGACTGCCGCCTGATAAGCTATGTCTGGCATGGCAGGAGTTCCACATGATGGAGTCCTTGGGGATCGTCCACCCTTCGAACATCCCATGGGCGTCCCCACTCCACATGGTCCCCAAGGTAAGCGGGGATTGACGACATTGCGGGGATTATTGGCGGCTGAATGCCGCTACCGCTGCAGACCGAAACCACGTGCCCCACATCCGGGACTTCAACGCCCATTTGGCCAGGGCTACTATCTTCTCAAAAGTGGATTTGGTGCGCGGCTATAACCAGATCCCGGTCCACCCGGAGGATGTGCCCAAGACGGCAATCATTACGCCGTTTGGATTGTACGAGTTCATGCGGATGCCGTTTGGCCTTAAGAACGCCGTGCAGGCCTTTCAACGGTTAATGGATGGGGTGTGTTGTGGTTTCGAGTTTTTGTTCATCTACCTCGACGACATCTTGGTGGCCAGCCGCTCATGGCAGGAGCACTGTGCCCACCTTTGGCAGCAGCTCAGTGAGCATGGTTTGGCTGTCAACCTCGCCATGTGCCGGTTTGGGGTGACCACTATCGACTTCCTCGGCCACCACGTGACCAGGTGCGGTTCCCCTGCCGGACAGGGTCGACGCCATCCGCCGGTTTCCCCGTCCATACACTGTGTGCGGCCTGCAGGAATTCGTCGGCATGGTGGCCTCTTATCACTGTTTTGTGCCATCCGTGGCCATCATGCGGCCGCTGTATCATCTTCTGGCGGGTAGGCGGAAGGACGCAGAGTGGACCGAAGAGGCGGTGGCGGCATTTGATGGCACGAAGGAGTGCCATCCGCTGGTTCACCCGCGGGAGGATGCCCCGACCGCCCTTATGGTGGACGCATCGGAGTCGGCGGTTGGTGCCATGCTGGAAGAACTGACGGATGGGGGTTGGCGATTCCTGGCCTTCTTCAGCCGGCACCTCATCAATGCCCAGAGGAAGTACAGCGCGAACTCCTGGCTCTGTACCTGGCGGTGCGCCACTTTCGCTACTTCCTGGAGGGCCGCCCATTCACCGCTTACATGGACCACAAGCCATGGCAAAGGTTTCCGACCCCTGGTCCGCATGACAACAGCGGCAGTTGGCGTACATCTTGGAGTACACCACCTCCATCCGCTTCATCGACGGGAAGGAGAACCGGGTGTTGTCCCACCCCGCCATCTACGCCGTTTTCATGGTGGCGCCCGGAATTGACTATTCTGCCTTGGTGGAGGCTCAGCTCACAGACAGTGATATGCCCACCTACCGGACATCCATCTCTGGCCTTTGCCTTAAGGATGCCCTCTCGGCCCTGGACGAGCAACAATACTTTGCGATGTGTCGTCCGGTCAGCCGCGCCCCATCGTCCATGCTGCCTGGCGCTGGAGGGTTTTCGACGTGATCCACGGACTGGCTCACCCATCCATCCGGGCGACAACGGCACTTGTGTTTGCTCGGTTCATGTGGCACGGTCTGCGCAAGCAGGTTGGCCACTGGGCCCGCACCTGCATTCCGTGCCAGACGGCAAAAATCCAGTGCCACATCCAGGCGCCCCTCCAGGAGTTTGGTCTACCATGCCGGTGGTTCGACCACCTCCACGTGGACATTGTGGGGCCTCTCCCGCCATCCCGGGGCATCACCCACCTCCTCACGGAGGTGGACCGCATCACGCGGTGGCTGGAGGCCATACTGCTGGCCGATACCTCGACAGCTACGTGCGCTGGATTGTTCATTTTGGGGTACCGGTGGACATCTCCTCGGACCGGGGCCACAGTTCACCTCTGAGCTGTGGTCGGCCATGGCTCACCTGTTGGGTGTGTGGCTGCACCACACCACGGCCTATCACCTCCAGGCAAACGGCCTGGTGGAAAGGTTCCACCAGCAGCTCAAGGCAGCGCTGAAGGTGCGACTCGCTGGCCCGGACTGGATGGATGCACTGCCGTGGGACTTGCTGGGCATCCGAATTGCGCCTAAGGAGGACTTGGCCTCATCTTCAGCATAGCTCGTTTACCGGTCGCCGCTCGTGGTGCCCGGGGAGTTCGTGCCTTCGGCGCTGGGGAAGCAGGGACTGCCCTCATCCACCCTACAGGGCCTTCGTGAGCGAGTTGGCAGGCTCGCGCCCGTGCCGACGTCCCATCATGGGACATTCCGACCACACATGCCATCAGCCCTCCGGGATTGCCCCTATGTTTTCCTTCGCCGTGATGCCCACCGGACGCCGCTCCAGAGGCTGTATGAAGGCCCGTTCCGGGTGCTGGAGCACGGACAGACAACCTTTGTGTTGGACATGGAGGGCCAGCTGGAGGCTGTGTTGATTGACCGGTTAAAGCCGGCACATTTGGACATTGACCAGCCGGTGCTGGTTGCCCAACCTCGGTTGCTCCAACTGTCCCTCCACCTGTGCCTCCGCCGGCCCCTCTTTCGGCCGACTTCCATACGCTGTCCGGTCGGGTTGTATGCCCGCTGTTGCGATTCATGCCTCCTGTTCTGGGGGGGGGGTCCTGTGGCGGCTCCCAAGGGTCGGGCCATGCCACTATCGAACCCCTCGGCACGGGAATGGACTAGTCTGTGGGCGGCCTTTAGCTACAGGGATAAAGGGCAGGAGTTTAGGCGTGATCGCTCTCTTGCAGACCCGACTGGACAAGAGAACAACTAATAAAATTCTTCCCGCAATACTTGGCTCCTCACCTTCATTTCGAGCTTATCGCTGCATCACAACTGTATGTTTGACTGGCTGAGGGCTCCTGGGTAGGGACAGGATGGAGATTTTGGCCTTGATGATGGGAAATTGCCAATCCAGAGAGGGAATGTATGTCAGCTTACCAGGATGTTAATGTTGACCACAAAATCAGTGTCAGTGGCATTTGAGGGACGGCCTGAACGTGTTGCCGTTGATGGTGGGTGGGAAGGGGTGAGGTCAGCACCATGGAGGGTAGAGGAAGTGGAGGAGTTCAAAGAGTAGAAGGTAAATAATGGTACTATCCTTACCATCAGATCACAGACCCGCACCCAGTATATTGCAATGAAGGAACTTTTGTTCCATCAGTAACAAACGTCAAGCCTCCCTAATCTAGATCCTCCAGCAAGGTTCTAAAATGAATAGAAATGAAGCCATTTGATGCCAACCTGGTGTCAAAATTGGGTCCGATGTGCGAGCGCAATTCAAGCTGGGTCAAATTTCCGGAGGGATTCCAAACAACTCGAAAGAGCTTACTATTGTATTTTGCTTGGGTAAAGTCCATTTTTAATTATGTAGTGTTGGAATAAACTGTTTGGTGCAAACAAATTTCTATCCCTTCATGCAAAGGCATAACGAACAGTATATAGACATGTCAGCCCATAGCTCCATCTGGTGGATCTTTAAACTGTAACCAAGTGAAAAACTGAAGTAAACCAAAAGAGAAACTGCTGATATATATTTATCTAGGAGCTTACAGCAGGAGCACCGGATACAGTGGATGAAGTTTCTTCCGGTTGTCTCCTTGGCTTATGCAATCTCCTGGTTGCCAAACATTTTAACTCCCCTTCCCATTCCCATACTTACCTTTCTGTCCTGGGCCTCCTCAATAGACAAAAGACAATAGATAATAGACAATAGGTGCAGGAATAGGCCGTTCGGCCCTTCGAGCCAGCACCGCCATTCAATGTGATCATGGCTGATCATCCACAATCAGTACCCCGTTCCTGCCTTCTCCCCATATCCCTTGACTCCTCTATCTTTAAGGGCTCTGTCTAGCTCTCCCTTGAATGCATCCAGAGAGCCAGCCTCCACCCGAGGCAGAGAATTCCACAGACTCACAACTCTCTGTGTGAAAAAGTTTTTCCCCATCTTCGTTCTAAATAGCTTACCCCTTATTCTTAAAATGTGGCCCCTGGTTCTGGACTCCCCCAACATCGGGACCAGTTTTCCTGCCTCTAGCTTGTCCAAACATTTAATAATCATATGTTTCAATAAGATTCCCTCTCATCCTAAATTCCAGAGTATACAAGCCCAGCCACTCCATTCTATCAACATATGACAGTCCCGTCATCCCAGGAATTAACCTGGTGAACCTACGCTGCTCTCCCTCAATAGCAAGAATGTCCTTCCTCAAATTGGGAGACCAATACTGCACACAATACTCCAGGTGTGGTCTCACTAGTGCCCCGTACAACTGCAAAAGAACCTCTTTGCTCCTATACTCAACTCCTCTTGTTATGAAGGCCAACATGCCATTTGCTTTCTTCACTGCCTGCTGTACCTGCATGCTGACTTTCATTGACTGATGAAAAAGGACCTCCAGATCCCATTGTACTTCCCCTTTTTTCCAACTTGACTCTATTCAGATAATAATCTGCCTTCCTGTTTTTGCCACCAAACTAGATAACCTCACACTTATCCATATTAAACTGCATGCCATGCATCAGCCCACTCACCCAACCTGTCCAAGTCACCCTGCATCCTCTTAGCATCCTCTTCACAGTTCACACTGCTACCCAGCTTTGTGTCATCTGCAAATTTGCATATGTTACTTTTAATCCCTTCATCTAAATCATTAATGTATATTGTAAATAGCTGCGGTCCCAGCACTGAGCCTTGCGGTACCCCACTAGTCACTGCCTGCCATTCTGAAAGGGACCCGTTAATCCCTACTCTTTTTTTCCTGTCTGCCAACCAATTTTCTATCCATGTCAGCACCCTACCCCCAAATACCATGTGCTCTAATTTTGCCCACTAATCTCCTATGTGGGATCTTATCAAATGCTTTCTGAAGTCCAGGTACACTACAATACAATTCAATTTATTGTCATTTGGACCCCTTGAGGTCCAAACGAAATGTCGTTTCTGCAGCCTACATCTACTGGCTCTCCCTTGTCCATTTTTCTAGTTACATCCTCAAAAAATTCCAGAAGATTAGTCTAGCCTGATTTCCCCTTCGTAAATCCATGCTGACTCGGACCGATCCTGTTACTGCTATCCAAATGTGCTGCTATTTCATCTTTTATAATTTACTCCAGCATCTTCCCTACCACGATGTCAGGCTAACTGGTCTATAATTCCCTGTTTTCTCACTCCCGCCTTTCTTAAAAAGTGGGATAACATTAGCCACCCTCCAATCCACAGGAACTGATCCTGAATCTACAGAACATTGGAAAATGATCACCAATGCGAATACAATTTCTAGAGCCACTTCCTTAAGTACCATAGGATGCAGATCATCAGGCCCTGGGGATTTATCTGCCTTCAGTCCCATCAGTCTACCCAACACCATTTCCTGTCTAATGTGAATTTCCTTCAGTTCTTCCGTCACCGTAGATCCTCTGGCCACTAGAACATCGGGGAGATTGTTTGTGCCCTCCTTAGTGAAGACAGATCCAAAGTACCTGTTCAATTTGTCTGCCATTTCCTTGTTCCCCATGATAAATTCACCTTTTTCGGTCTTCAAGGGTCCAAATTTGGTCTTAACTTTGTATTCCTCTTCACATACCTAAAGAAGCTTTTACTATCCTCCTTTATATTTATATACATCCTCCTTTATCATAGAATCATAGAATCATAGAAAGTAGGTGCGAGAGTAGACCACCAGGTCCGTCGAGCCCGCACCGCCATTCACTCATGGCTGAACACTAAACAGACACACTTACCCACAAACAGTAGACACAAGACACAGAACACAAGACACTACCCTCCCCTTTATACCGCTATCACCCCTCTCCACCCCAAGAACCGCGTGATCTCCTGGGGGAGGCAAAAAACCGGATAAAAACCCAGGTCCAATTCGGGAAAAAAATCCGGGAAATTCCTCTCCGACCCCAATCCAGGCGATCGACACTTGTCCAGGAGATCACTCAGGTCTTACTATACTAACCATACCTAGGTCCATATCCCTGCCCTCTCCCCGTAGCCCCTTATCCCCTTGGCAGCTAAAAAACCATCTATTTTTGACTTAAATATATTTAACGTTTCTGCTTCCACTGCTCCCTGGGGCAGTGAATTCCACAAACTAACCACCCTCTGGGTGAAGAAGTTCTTCCTCATCTCAGTTTTAAAAGAGCCCCCCCTCACTCTGCAACTATGTCCCCTAGTTCTAGCCCCCCCGATTATCCTCCATGGTCTGAATGAAGCCACACGCAAATTGAAGGAACAGCATCTCATATTTTGCTTGGGCAGCCTGCAACCCAACGGTATGAATGTTGATTTCTCAAAATTCAGGCATTCTTTCCCCAGGCTCTTCCTACCCCACCCATAATGAAGGAGGTCACAACCTGGCCACTTCCTTTCCCATCGGGCAAAAGGTGTAGGTGTGAAAATGCGCACACCGCCAGATTCAGGGACAGTTTCTTCTCAGCTGTTATTAAGCAACTGAATCATCCTACCACAACTAGAGAACAGTGCTGAACTACTATCTACCTCATTGGTGACCCTCGGAGTACCGTTGATCGAACTCTGATGGCTTTACCTTGCACTAAACTTTATTACTTTATCATGTATTTATACACTGTAAATGGCTCGATTGTAATCATGTATTGACCTTCTGATGCCTGGATGACGCAACAAAAGCTTTTCACTGTACCTCGGTACACATGACAATAAACTAAACTGAAACCCCAGTTATCGTACTAATTCCACTGTTTGCATCCTTGTATCCCTATCATTATGACATCTTCCCCAGCCAACAATGGGCCATTATGGACTCCACCCTTCATGAGGTCATCAGTTGTTGGTCCAGTTTTGTTCTAGCCTTCTCTATCTTTCAGTCTGAAGAAGGGTTCTTATCCAAATTGTCACCTATTCCTTTTCTCCAGCGATATTGCCTGACCCACTGTGTTAGTCCAACATTTTATGTCTAGCATTTTCTTTATAAAGAAACATCTGCAGTTCCTTACTACACATTAGAAATAAAGTAATACTTCCATTTGTGTGCAAGACTTACCAAAGACATGAGTGCAAGACTTACCAAAGTTTGTGAGATCTTCTATATCCATCGGCAAGAGCTGATAGTCTTGCTTTAAAGTCTTAACATAAGGATGGTCTTTAGTTAGTGCATCACTTGTCAGCATAGATTTTGTGGTTTGAACTCAAGTGTGACTTGAATTCACAAAGTTCCTCCCCAGAGCTAAGAGTACTACCACTCAATTATTATTAGTTAGGTTTAGTTTATTGTCACATGTACCGAGGTACAGTGAAAAGCTTTTGTTTCATGCTAAACAGTCAGCGGAAAGACAATACATGATTTGTCAGTATCTGTCTTTGATTGAAGTGAAAAATAAATAGGACGTCCAGTTACCTTAATCCATCACCCATCCTTAAAGCCAGCCATTGATAGAACCCACTTCACTGTCTGCAAATACATTCCATATATTAATCAGTCATTATATGAAGAATTTCCTGTTCCCTATGCGTTTCCCTTTATTAAGAAATCACGTGTTCCCGAGTTCTGTTCTCACAACAAGTGAGTTCGGTTTTCCGACTGCGTATGCCCAGGTCATAGGTCACTCGCGATAAACATTCTCGGCAACTGTACTGCTGCATGAATACAGACCGGCGTTTCATCTGTAGTCAGGATCGAACCCGGGTCTCCGGCGCTGCAAGCGCTGTTGAATTGCTACTGGACCGTCCCCGTCCCCTCCCGAGTGTCCCATCGCTATGCGGGGGGGGGGGCAGGGGCAGAGATGTCCAGGGTGACCCTGGACTCTGGACTGACAGGACACTGGCCCATTGCAGTGGCGGCCCAGGCTTACAGCCTGCGTGGAGAAGAAGTGCTAACTCCACTGCTCCGGGCCGGTGCCCTGTCAGTCCAGGGCTGTCGGTTAACCCGGTGGGACAGGCAGTGTTGAGCTGGAGTTAACGCTTCTTCTCCAGGATAGGACACTCACGAGGGGACAGTCTACTAGCAATTCACAGTGCTTGCAGCACCGGAGACCCGGGTTCGATCCTAACTATGGATTAAATGCATCCCGACTATGGGCGGAGTTTGTACGTTCTCCCCGTGACCTTCGTGGGTTTTCTCCGAGATCTTCGGTTTCCTCCCACATTCCAAAGATGTACAGGTTTGTAGGTTAATTTGCTTAATAAATGTAAAAATTGTCCAGTATAAAATTGCCCAACTTCCTGTATAGTCCCTGATGGACTCTTCGGAAGGTACAAGGTACAAGGTCTGCATTCATGCACCAGCAGTCCAGCACAATTGTTGAGAACGTTTATCGCATGACCTTTGACAAATTGCATGATTCCTTTTTTTCACCCAGTTTTATTCCACCAGGGAGGTCTTACCTTCCACTACCTGCAACCTCCAGTAACCATCTTCAACTAGCATCGCAACCGGCTTCGAATAAAAAATTACCGATTTTTAAAACAGCAACCTATTTTTAGTCGAGGCCGGTTTGAATTTTTTGAAATAATCGCCGGAACATAGAAGAAGCTCGACTACGCGGACACCACTTTCGACCATTAGGGAGAGTGACAAAAACCTCCGGGAACCTCACGGAAACCTTGGGTGGGGCGCAAGGTTTCCAGAGGTTTCCGTTCAGGTTTCCTAAGTGGGACAGGGGCTTCACAACGCGCCAATACCCCACACCTCGTGCTCCTTGCCAAACTTGCCCGAGCCCAAGTTCCGACGAGCCCTTAAAATTTACGAGATTGACAGGAATGTTTATCATTCTACTATGTAACACCTCAAAAAAGTGAATTAGAAGTGTGTTGGAGGGTTTAAAAAAAATAACATTCAACTATCCTGAAAATGTGTCAGGCTGAACTGCAGATGTTGGTTTAAACCGAAGACAGACACAAAATGCTGGAAGAGCTCAGCTGGTCAGGCTGCATCTCTGGAGAGAAGGAGTCCGAAACGTCACCTATCCCATTTCTCCGGAGATCCTGCCTGACCCGCTGAGTTACTCCAGCATTTTCAGTCTACCCTGAAATTATGCTAGTCCGGCATTATAACCATGCTATTTTAAGAGGGTTTTACCGTTTTGTTCCATTCTATTTAACTACATTATGCCCTTCAAAAAAGACACCTTTAAAGACGAAGTGTTGGAGAAAGTTCAGACGTCCCTCTGATCTGAGGACTTTGGGGGTAGTGGGTCGGCCTTGTGGTTTCTTTGTACTGCTCTTTGAAGTGGAGATCAGAGTGTTGGCCGATGCTCTGATCAAAGGCTTCAGCTGTTGATCACTGCGGCTCCCGGAAGACAGTGTGGGCGGGTCACCGCTATTTGGCGACTAACGTTGCCTGGCAACGCTAAAACAAGATGGTGAAGTTTGTGGTGGCAGGTGGGTTGGGTTTGATTGTGAGTGTTAACTGAAGTTAAAGCTGCGGATAGGTAGCTGCAGCCCCCGTTGTAGTTTCCATTCCACCCACATTTAAGAAGTACAAGAGCGAAGGGGTTCAGAACGGGAAGGACAAGCAGTGGAATTTAACAGTCTATCCAACGCAGAGACTATTCAATGTTAGTGTGGAGGGCAGGCTAGTCTTCGCCTCAAGTGTCCTGTACAAGAGGGACAAGTGCACCTGAACTAGAAGGGACCAATATCCTTGAAGGGAACTCTGCTGGTGCTACTGAGGAGGGTTTAAACGAGATTGGTAGGGGGTTGACAGTTAGAGTAGTAGATTAGCTATTGGAAGGAGTGATGGAAAGGTAGAGGTTAGGATCAGTAATTCTCAAAGGAAGGACAGGCAGAGAGAGAGATGAAGTGATGAACAGAGCAGATCAATGCCTCAGACTGAGATGTGGTGGTCATTGTAGAATGCGATTGCAAGAGGGACATGACTGGCAATTCAACATTCCAAGGTTTCAGATGTGAGAGAGAGGGAGGGGAAAAAGGCAGTGGAACTACACTACTAATCAGGGAGAATGTCACTGTAACATTTGGAGAGGACTTACTGGAAGGTTTGTTTGCTGAGGTAAAGGTGCAACCACTCGAACAGCATTGTTCTATAGCACCCAACCCTCTCCCCACAAATAGCCAGATATGTAGAGAGATGACCAAAACATCCCAAATCAACATAGTCATTTTAATGTGACTTTTAACTTCCTCAATATTGATTGGGACTTGCTTAGCGTTAAAAGCTTAAATGAGCAGAATTTGTTAGGTGTGTCCAAGAGGGTTTCCTGGCGTGATATGTGGATAGTCCAACCTGAGAAAGGAACATACTAGGAAATGAGCCTAGCCAGGTGACTAATGTTTCAGTGGAAGAGCATTTGGGAGGTAATGATCACAACTCTGTAATTTTAAGATTGTTTTGCATATAGAGAAGTTGGGACATTGTGTGTATTGGAGTGAGGCTGATGTTATGAGGCAAGAGCTCAGGAGGGGACATTGGGAGAACTTTTTATTAGTTAAGTCCACATCGAACATGTGAAACGTCTGAAAAAGGGTCTCAACCCGAAACCTCGCCTATTCCTTCTCTCCAGAGATGCTGCCTGTCCCGCTGAGATAAACCAGCTTTTTTGTGCCTAACATGTGAAAGTTGTTTAAAAGCCAGTTGTTGAAAGTTCAGGACTGGCATATTCCTGAAAGGAGGAGGGATATGGATGGCAAATGAATCTTGAATGACAAAAGGGGTTGTAAATTTGGTGAGAAAAGAAAAAGAAAGCCTATGCAAGTTTTCAAAAGATAAAATCCGACCAGGCCTTTGAAGAATATAAAGCAAGGAGGAAAGAAACTAAGTGGGCGATTAGCAGGGCCAAAAGGGGCCACACAATGCCCTTGGCGATCATATTGAAATATATCCTAAGGTCTTTTTATACCCACATTTAAAACAAGAGGGTAACCAGGACAAGATAGGACCACTCAAGGATAAAAGAGGGATTTTGTGCTTGGAATCAAGGGATGTAGGTGAGGTACTAAACAAGTACTTTGCACCCGTTTTCACCAAGGATCACTTTTATCACCCTCAGCTTAGTTTACAACCCGCAATGTTTTTTTTAACTATACTAGCTGGGCTGTGGAACCTAAACACCACACCATTTATTGCCACACTGACATCGTAAGTTCCCTATGTTGGCCATTTTCCCATCATGCCTCCTCAGTATGTAAGCTCCAGGGTTAAACATATTACAAACTACTCATACATTTCAAAATTTCTGACATCAAAAAGCATTCAGGTGAATAAATCCCCAGGTTATTAACAAAAGCAAGAGAGAAGCTTGTGGGAGTGTTGACAAATATCCTTGCATCTTCTCTAGCCACTGGTGAAGTCATGGAGAACTGGAGAGTAACTAATGTTGTTCCTTAGTCTGAGAAGAGAAGAGAGAATCTAATGAATTACAGGCCAATGAGCCTCACTTCAGTGGTAGTGAAGCTATTGGAGAGATTCTTCAGGATAGGATTCACTCCAATCTAAAAGAGAATGGATTAATTAGTGGCAGTCAGATAGCTTTGTACACAACAGGTCATATCTTACTAACCAGATAAAGTTTTTTTGAAAGGTGATGAAGGTGATCAATGGGGATAAAATGGTGGATGTAGTCGACATGGATTTTAGTAATGCATTTGATAAAGTTTGATTCAGAAGATTAAGATGTACAAGATTAACATTGATTTGATCATTTGGATTATTCGCTGTCATTGATGGAAGACAGAGGATTATGATGGAAGGATGATATTCAGACTGGAGGTCTGTGATTAATGGTAGTTAATAGATGCAGCAGCATCTATGGAGCGAAGGAAATAGGCAACGTTTTGGGCCGAAACCCTTCTTCAGACTGATGGGGGGTGGCGGGGAGAAGAAAGGAAAAAGGAGGAGGAGGAGCCCGAGGGCTGAGGAAGGGGAGGAGACAGCCCGAGGGCTGAGGAAGGGGAGGAGACAGCAAGGGCTAACAAAATTGGGAGAATTCAAAGTTCATGCCCGCAGGATGCAGACTCCCCAAGCGGAATATGAGGTGCTGTTCCTCTTATTTTTTTGAGAAACTCAGCGGGTGCAGCAGCATCTATGGAGCGAAGGAAATAGGCAAAGTTTCAGGCTGAAACCCTTCTTCAGACTGATGGGGGGTGGCGGGGAGAAGAAAGGAAAAAGGATTAATGTTCTGCAAGGAACTGTTGCAAGGTCTGTTGTTTGTGATGTATATTAATGACTTTGATGTAAATTTACATGTGTTGGTTAGGGAGTTTGTAGATGGTACCAAGAGTGTTCAGATCACGGATGTGAGGAAAGCTGGCAAAGTATACAGCACCGATATAGATCAGTCGCAGAAATGTTTGGACAAATGACAGATAGAGTTTAATCTGAGCAAGTGTGAGGTGTTTCCCCCATCCAGGCATAATTAAAATACCCATATAACCCAGGCCCATAATACGCATAATTTACAGCCAATTGTACTGTGTAATCACAGGGCGCTCATGTTGTGCAGGTTTTTTTTTGGGGGGGGGGGGGGGGGGGGAGGGAGGGACGGTGTCATCTCAATAATTAAATAAAAACTGTGATGATGTGGACATACACGCACATGTTGCCCCAAAACTTTAAAGATGTACAAGAATGCTTTTCCAATGATCAGCAAACTTAAATTCCTTATAACAGAGGGGGAAGAAGCTGTTCATGTCAGGTGGAACACACTTTCAAGCTTTTGTATCATCTGCAGGATGGCAGCAGGTAGAATGACTGGAGTGGGATGTCTTTGATTATGTTGGCTACATTTCCAAGGCAGTGTGAGGTATACTGTAGATGGCGGGAACTCTGGTCTATGAAATGGACTGGGCTACATCTCCCAGGCTCTGCAATTTCTTGGAGTCTTGGGCAGAGCTTTTTCCAAGCCAACCAGTGATGCAACCCAACAGTATGCTTTGCATGGTGCTTCTGCAGAAGTTTGTAAGAGTCATTGGAAACATGCCAAATTTCCTTGGTCTCCTCAGGAAGTAGAGGCATTGGTGTGCATGAAATTGATTGGTCCATGACAGACCATTGGTAATATTAACACCAATACTTGATGCTCTCAACCATTCCACATATACAGTGGACGAACTCCCCTGTTGTTCTTTGGAACAGTGTCACAGAGTTATACAGCACAGATGCTGGCCCTTTAGCCCAACATGTCATTGCCGACCAAGATGCTCATCCATTTGCCCACATTTGACCCATATCCTTCTATTTGTACCTGTCCAAATATATTTTAAATGTTGTTATAGTACTTGCCTCAACTACTTATCCTGGCAGCTTGTTCCATATCCGTAACATCCCCTGTGTGAAAAAGATTTCTATTAAATCTTGTTCTCAATTTCCCAACCCCGGGATAAAGACTCTAACTATGTCCCTTGTGTTTTTATGCACCTTTATAAGATCATCCCTCAGCCTCCTATGTTCCAAGAAATAAAATTCCAGCCTGCCCAACATCTTCCTATAACTCAGCCCCTCGAGACAAGTGAGGGAAAACTTAAATGCCGTTAATAATGCAGTTAGTGCTTTGGATGACACCATCATATCTAAAGGTGTCCTTCTGTGCACACCTGTCCCTTGTATAGTCATAGTGAATTTTGGTCACAAATTTGTGGAGTGCAGCTTGAATATCTTACTCTGTTGAGTGTGCTATTCTTCATGTATAGCAGCCATTTTTCATCCCAAGTTGTTAAACAAGAATAGGATATGGTCCTAGAAATAGATTGTTTACATGAGCAAATTAAGGCATTTCTGAAAAAAATGTAAAAGGGTGAATAGAATTTAGATTTTAAAAGCAGGATCTCTGATTTTTACCTGATCCTAAAAATGTTTCTGATTTATCTCAATTGCTGCAGGCAGGGTAAATTGCCCTTATTATGCCAAGTGTGAAATGGTGGCAGATCATCTTGTGCAAAGTTTGACAGATTTCGAGATTCATAAGATTGTCATACACCCTGATGACTGGAAGGTGAGTTACATCCTAATTCTAATATTAAGTTGGTAAATAAATGGAGTGCCCTGAAATCAACGGTAAATTCGGGGTTAGATTGAGAGGTCAAATACATTGTATTCTGTACTTCCATCCAGTAGATCTGACAGCTGATAGTTAGCATGATTCAGCCCAGTAAATTAGTATATTGTACTTTCTAGCTTGGGCTCCAGTTTAGCTGCAAGCTATGCGAGTCTTCTCTCTGCAGGAATGTTAAATGCTCAGTTTCAGGGAACTGTAGTCCTTGAATGAATGTAAAATCAGTTCATGATTTTCCTTGGTGTTTCTTCAAGATGCCTAAGATCTTTTTTCACTTGTATTCTCTGACCTGAGTATACTCGAGGGTGGCACTGAACAGGTTAATATCTGTAAATTATTTTATCATTTAGATTTATCATTTTTTGTAGTGGTGGACTAAAAAGCAAAGATTTACACATTTCTCCCTGCACATTTCAAATCATTACATTGTGAAGTGAATCTAGAAAATAGTCTTGTTTGTTCTAGGTTGGAATAAAGGAAGCCTTATTGATGCTGTTATCCTGGAGGGTAGATGTTTGGAGTCTCATTATCCACTTATTCTCCCCTGAGCAGCAATGTAGAAAGATCAGTAATTGATTGCCGTGGGAGAATGTATGACATTTATTTGAAAATGGTTATGTAAATATGTCTCATGATATAATTGACAATCACAGAGTTTTCTTTCTGTTAGAATAAACATTCCTGTTGAAAGCTCCTGTGTCCTAAAATTGATATTGTAATGAGAACCTATCAGAACTTTGGGAGTATCCAAGGTTCACCTGAGCATTGTCAACAAGACTTGGAAAAGTCTAAAAAAAATTACAAGTAGTTTCCCACGTTATGTAAAAATCCTGTTCCTGAGAACAGTTTAAATTAATTTTTTCCACCAAAAGTTAGTAACAAACAATTTCAAAGAGGATCAATTAACATTTATTATCTTCCGCTCAAGTCTCCATCTTGATGGGTGGGATTATATCTTTATACAGAGAAGGTTCTGAATCTATTCGTAACCTCAAAGTATAACTACTGATGATGTGTCCTGTGCCCAACTGTCCTGAAGGTTACCCAGGCCAAGATATACGTATCCCCCCCCCGGCCCCCCCCCGATGTTGAGCGTCTACCACTCTCAACAATCAACGAATGTCGTGAAATGCTCCCCACCTATTGGCACAAGGGACTTCTTAACATCTTGTCCTGTGTATTTGATTCTGATAATCTGGACTCGTCCAGTGACTGCTGTGAAAGGACAGCTGACAACATGGGAAAGTCCACGTGACAGCTTGGAGAGACAGCTGACAGGAGGGAACAGACCCCACTGGGGCCGTCATGGGCTAGCTACCCATGATAGCAGTCCCCAACGCTGTTTCAGTTAGTTGGAGACACCCGCTAAATGCTACAAAAAGTAAATTAAAGAGAATACCCCTAGAGCCTGCGAGAGCGGGGGCGCAAGATGGCTCACCGATTGATAACACGGTTACAGACCCAGGAACAGAAATGACTACGGACAAGGAGAGCATGGCACATGAGACATCCACAACAGCTGCGGGACACAAACTTCAGGTGTGCATTTGTGGTTGGGAGAAAATAACATCAGTGAAGGGCTTGAAGATCCACCAAGGGAAGAAAAAGTGCTTGAGAGAGCAGAGACATGGGCCTCGCATTGACCAGTACTTCTTATGAAGCAACCAGTCAAATTAGTCGAGTGAAGCACAGCGACGGGACTCAAACCAAAGTTCGCAGAGCATCAGCACCCATGTCACTGAAGAGGGTGATACAAGCACAGAAATGCCGGTGGAGGAGCCCACGCAACAACGACAAAGACCTCCATTGGAGGGAAAGATCAAAGGACACAAACCTGGAGTGAAATGGCCCAAAGCTGTTGAAAAGAAAGAGTGGGAGACGGTCAACAGTGACCTTATACATTTCTTGGAGCAACAAGTGGGCACAGCAGTGGAAAAGCTTGAAAGGATGGGCAACACAATCTACAGCTACAGAGAAGAACGGTTTGGGGTGAGTAAAGGGATAGGTGGAAAGAAATTACCAACACCAATCAAGTCCAGGAGGCAGCAGGAGATCGAGAGGCTAATCAGAGAGAGGAGACGGTTGAAAAAGCAATGGAAAAAAGCAACTGACGCAGAGAGAGAAGGTCTCATGCTACTCCAAGAGGACATCAAGAGCCGATTGGCAACCTTGCGAAAAGCAGAGAACTTGAGGAAACTTCACAAGAAGAAAGAACACACAAGAACACGGTTCTACAAAGACCCTTTCAAGTTCATCAAAGACCTCTTCGCAAAGGAAAAAAGTGGAACTTTGTAAACATCAAAACGGGAATTGGAGGAACACCTGGAAAAGGCCCACCAAGACACGAAAAGGCATAAGCAGTTAGTCATCCCACATGACATCCCGCCTATTCAACCACCTGAATTCAACCTGGACACCAGCCCTCCAAGATGGAAAGAGGTAGAGAACACTGTCCGGCGAGCAAGAGCAACATCAGCTCCGGGGCCAAACGGAGTACCAGTCAAGCTCTACAAGAACGCACCGGATGTGTTACGCTTTCTATGGAAGCTCATGAGGGTGGTGTGGAAGAAGCAAACAATACCTAAGGCGTGGCGAAGGGCCGGCGGCGTGCTAATACCTAAAGAAAAGGATGCGTCAGACATCAGCCAATTCCGGCCAATATGTCTCCTGAACTTCAAGGGAAAAATCTTTTTCAGCATTGTATCACAAAGGCTGTCCACCTATCTGGTAACAAACAAGTACATTGATACATCTGTACAGAAAGCAGGAATTCCAGGATGTTCGGGCTGCTTGGAGCATACAAGCATGATCTGGCACCAGATCCAAGCAGCTAAGAAGGAGAAGAGAGACCTACATGTGATCTTCCTCGATCTGGCCAATGCATTTGGTTCAGTTCCCCATGAACTCCTTTGGGAATCTTTTGCCTTTTTCCATGTACCAGAGCTCATCACCACTCTGGTCAAGAGCTATTTCCAAGACCTGCAGCTGTGCTTCACAACAGCTGATTTCAGTACAACATGGCAGCGCTTGGAAGTAGGCATCATGGCAGGCTGCACAGTCTCACCCTTGGCCTTTACAATGGCCATGGAAGTCATCATCAGGGCCTCAAAATGGGTGGTGGGCGGTGAACGAACCAGGGCTGAGCTCCGTCTGCCACCCATCAGGGCATACATGGACGACATGACAACACTAACTACTACTGCAGCATGCACCAAGCGGCTACTTGGAAAGCTGCAGGAGAACATCAAGTGGGCCCGAATGAAAATCAAACCAAGTAAATCTCGAAGCATCTCCATAGTCAAGGGGGTGCTTAGAGACACAAGGTTCTGTATCGGTGACGACCCAATACCAACAGTGTCTGAACAGCCAGTTAAAAGCCTGGGCAGATGGTACAACGCAAGTCTCAAGGACAAAGAGCCGGTGCAACAACTAAGGCAAGAAATTGTCAACGGCCTGGAGAACATCAATCAGACCCTACTGCCTGGGAAACTGAAGCTCTGGTGCCTACAGTTTGGACTCCTTCCTCGGACAATGTGGCCACTGACCGTTTATGAAGCCCCAATAACAACTGTGGAGAAGATGGAGCGAACCATAACTTCATACGCGAAGAAATGGCTCGGGGTCCCACGATGTCTAACTAACATCGGCCTATATGGCAAAGGGGTCCAGGAACTACCTCTCACTAGTCTAACAGAGGAATACAAGTGTTCTAAAGTAAGACTCCAGATGACACTGAGGGACTCTAGAGACAAGACCATCAGTGCTGTTGCGCCGCCCCTAGTAACTGGCCGGAAGTGGACACCATCTGATGCAGTACAGCAAGCTTCATCAGCCCTGAGACACAAAGACATCGTGGGGCAAGTCCAGCAGGGAAGAGGAGGCTTTGGCCTTACGACAAGTAAACCAATTTGGCGAAAGGCCACAACATCAGAGCGGAGGACATTGGTGGTCGAGGAGGTGCGGCGACAGGAGGAGGCCGCAAGAAGTGCAAAGGCGGTCTCTCTTGCCAAACAGGGGCAATGGATGCAGTGGGAAGGTGTGGAACGGAGGAAGGTCAGCTGGAAAGAACTATGGGAAATGGAAGCAAGCAAGATCAGCTTCATCATCAGAGCGACTTATGACGTGCTTCCATCACCAAAGAACCTCCATCAGTGGTACGGCGAGGATCCAACCTGTGCCCTCTGCCCAACTCCAGCGACCCTCAAACACATCATGGTAGGCTGCAAGACCAGCCTCACGCAAGGGAGATACACGTGGCAGCATAATCAGGTACTAAAAAGCCTGGCATCAGCCCTTGAGAACAGGCGGTGTGCGACCAACTCCTTGCCTCCGAGAGCAAGCAACCCCCCCCCCCCCCTAAGGGCAACAACCTTTGTCCGAGAAGGACAGAAAACATCTAAACATCCTTCCACCAGATCAGAAGAAGGAAACCTATGCAGGGCCCGCGACTGGAGGATGCTGGCGGAAATCGGCCGACAACTAATTTTTCCACCTGAAATTGCTTCCACCAACCTCAGGCCAGACTTGGTGTTCTGGTCCCCTTCACAGAAGACAGCTTACATCATAGAGCTCACAGTTCCATGGGAGAACTCTGTTGAGGAGGCCTATAAGCGTAAGAGACTGCGCTACGCAGAGCTTGCAGCAGAGGCAACGCAGCGTGGCTGGAACACCAAAGTCTATCCAGTTGAAGTGGGATGCAGAGGATTTGTTGCGTCATCTACCATCAGACTGCTGAAGGAGCTTGGAATCCACGGTCAGGCTCTGCGGAAGACCATAAGATCACTCTCAGAGGCGGCTGAAAGAAGCAGCCGGTGGATTTGGCTCAAGCGGAAAGACCCATGCTGGGCCCCAAGTACTTCAGGGTGAATCTTTGGGACGGTTTGACACGGGACACGCGCTGAGGGCTGATCATCCTGCAGCGGGCCGCCCTTGTGGAGGGTATATAGTGTTAAAAGGCCGAAACACCCAGTGATGCAAGGGTACACTACTGATGATGTGTCCTGTGCCCAACTGTCCTGAAGGTTACCCAGGCCAAGATATACGTATTCCCCCCCCCGCCTCCCACCGATGTTGAGCGTCTACCACTCTCAACAATCAACGAATGTCGTGAAATGCTCCCCACCTATTGGCACAAGGGACTTCTTAACATCTTGTCCTGTGTATTTGATTCTCTTTGTAGAGTTTATAATAAGTCAAGTCAAGTCAAGTCAAGTTTATTTGTCACATACACATACGAGATGTGCAGTGAAATGAAAGTGGCAATGCTTGCGGACTTTTGTGCAAAAGACAAACAACCAAACAAACTATAAACACAATCATAACACACATATTCTTTTACATAATAAATAATGCAAGGAAAAACGTTCAGTAGAGTTAGTCCCTGGTGAGATAGGCATTTACAGTCCGAATGGCCTCTGGGAAGAAACTCCTTCTCAACCTCTCCGTTCTCACCGCATGGCAACGGAGGCGTTTGCCTGACCGTAGCAGCTGGAACAGTCCATTGCAGGGGTGGAAGGGGTCTGTCATGATATTGTTGGCTCTGGAGTTGCACCTCCTGATGTATAGTTCCTGCAGGGGGGCAAGTGAAGTTCCCATAGTGCGTTCGGCCGAACGCACTGCTCTCTGCAGAGCCTTCTTGTCCTTGGCAGAGCAATTCCCAAACCAGATGGTAATGTTCCCGGACAAGATGCTTTCCACCGCCGCTGCGTAGAAGCATTGGAGGATCCTCGGAGACACTCTGAATTTCCTCAATTGCCTGAGGTGGTAAAGGCGCTGCCTTGCCTTACACACGAGTGCTGAGGCGTGTGATGCCCATGTCATATCCTCGGAGATGTGGACTCCCAGATATTTAAAACAGTTCACCCTATCCACAGGATCCCCATTTATCCTCAATGGAGTGTACGTCCTCGGATGATGTGCCCTCCTAAAGTCCATGATCAGCTCCTTCGTTTTTTTGATGTTCAAGAGGAGGCTGTTATCCTGGCACCAGAGTGCTAGACCAGCCACCTCCACCCGGTAGGCCTTCTCGTCGTTGTCTGAGATCAGGCCCACCACCACAGTGTCATCAGCAAACTTAATTATTGAGTTGGAGCTGAACCTAGCCACACAGTCATGTGTGTACAGGGAGTACAATAGGGGGCTGAGGACGCAACCCTGGGGCGATCCTGTGCTCAGGGTGAGGGACTTCGATGTATTCCCTCCCATCTTGACTACCTGGGGCCTGGCGGTGAGAAAGTCCAGGACCCAGGCACACAGGGAGGTGTTGAGCCCCAATTCCATTAGCTTACCGGCCAGTCTGGTGGGGACTATCGTGTTGAAGGCTGAACTGTAGTCTATGAACAGCATTCTCACGTAGCCCCCCTTCTGGCTGTCCAGATGGGAGAGAGCGGTGTGCAAGACCTGGGAGACCGCATCGTCCGTGGATCTGTTCGGACGGTATGCGAACTGCAACGGGTCCATGTTCCGAGGGAGGAAGGCGCAGATGTGTTTCTTCACCAGCCTCTCAAAGCATTTCATGACTACCGAGGTAAGGGCCACCGGACGGTAGTCATTCAGACAGGCTGGGGAGGCATTTTTTGGTACCGGTACAATGATGGATTTTTTGAAGCAGGCAGGTACCACGGACTTGTCCAGGGAGAGGTTGAATAATGTAGTGAGCACTGGAGCTAGCTGCGTAGCACAGGACTTGAGTACTCGCCCCGAGATGCCAGAGCCTTCCTCACGTCGTGCTCGGACAGCGAGAATGTGTGCACATTCCTCCCTTCAGCTTCGTTAGCCAGCCCGCTGGCAGTATTGTCGATAGTCGGCAGACCTGGAGTGGTGTTGCCCCTCACGAAACGAGCGTAAAAGGAGTTCAGGTCATCAGCTAGGGAGGTGCCGGCACTTGCGGATGAGGGAGGGGTGCTCCGGTAGTTGGTTACAATCCGTAGCCCCTGCCACAGGCTTCTGGTGTCCTGCTGCTCCATCTGTAACTCCATCTTGTCTCTGTACCTTCTCTTTGCGTCCTTCACTGCCCTTCGCAGTCGGTAGGACTCTGCCTTGTAGACAATAATCGCTTTCACCAGTAGCCATAGGAAAAGATTTTAGAGCAACACTTCATGCAAGCATGAATGACTTCAACCATATGTTGACATGCTCGTTGGAAAGGTGTTTTTTGTTTGAGTTTGGCCTGAACCTGTCCAGGTGGGGCATTTTAAGAGCATCACAACCCAAAACTCCTCCTGAAAGTTTATTAAAACTGATGAAACATCAGAAATAATATAAATATGAGCACACTATAATAACTTGACATAAGATGTTCAGTGTAATTACTGCGGATATGTTAAAAAGATTATAAATCGTCATATTTTAATGTGCCCTCGGTATCCTGTACCTTGTCAAATTTTAAACTCTGTCACCTATGCCATATACTCACATACACATTCCCTCACTCTGGGTGATCAATTCTGCAGTTCTTTCAGTTTAAAATTTACTCTTTTTAATAGAAAGATTAAACGAGAACTTACCGTTAGAAGTTTGATCTCTTCCGGTGGCGCTATGGAGTAGGAGAGACTCGCGCCAACTAGCTCCGTGAAAAAAACGAAAAAACGGGGGGAAAAGACAGATCCTACCTGCAGAAAACGGCACCGATTGTTTTGCACTAAGCCCGTGACGTCATCAGGCGCGCGGACACCGGCTATATGTTGACTCACATACTCCCCCCCGCAAGACAAAAAAACGGCAAGACTAAAGAGGTAGGCCCAACTGAAGCCTCGGCCTCAGGTTTAACAGCATCCCGAGAAGACATCTCAAAGAAGAAAAAGACTGAGATGGAAGAATTAAAAACGTTCCTTAAGGAGGAACTTAAAAATCTTAGACAGAACTTTCAAGAGGTTAAAGAGGAGCTGGCATCTTTTAAAAAAGAAATTAAAGAACAATTAAAGAAGATGTTACAGAGATTGTACACAAAGTCCTGAAGACTGGAAATTAGGTATGGAAAGAAATATGACTCAAAAGTTGAAGAAGTAAATGAAAAACTGAATAAGATGGAATCCAGATTTGATTCTAAACTTGAACCTATTCTCCTGACATTAAACCAACACTACAAGATTGTAAAAGAACTTGAGGAACTTGCTGAGACAAGCACCGCAACTACAAAACAACTCATCACTGAGAACCAAGCCTATCAAAGTTATTGTATCAAATAACTGAAAATGTACAGACTTGGAGGGACGACAGAGGCGTCAGAACTTAAGAATCGTGGGCATCCAGGAAGGCACGAGAGGGGACTCGTGACCCCCCGTGAATTTGCTGCAGAAATACTGAAAACAATTTTGAACCTGGACCAGGCGCCATTACTTGCCCGAGCGCACAGAGTGCCGAGACGTCCCCCAAAGGTGGGCGACTCCGACCAAGAATAATGATAGTAAAGGTCCAATATGACCATGTATTGGATGACATGATGAGGAAAATGGCAAAAGCAGAAATCTTGTATATGAAGGAGACACAGATTAGCGTATTCAGAGATTACCCTGTGGAAGTTGCTAAGAAAAGAGCGTGTTCACAGAAACAAGAAGAATACTGAAGAACATAAAGAATCTGAGATATGGACTGTTATACCCCGCAACACTAAGAGTCAGTTACGAGAAGAAGAAATACTTCTCATCAAGCACACAGAAGCATTTGAATTTGCCAAGAACATCGAGGACAAGATCGAAGATTGAAAAATATTCAACTCTTAACACCCACCTTACACTCGCAGAGAAGATATGGAACTCTAAACTTTAAACTATTATATTTAAGAATTGCCTAAAATTCGCAATAAGAATTGGGTATATTTCCTGCAACGGATATATAATCTAACATTCTAGTACTAACCTCTAACAACTATAATAATCAAGAATATTAACTAACACTAACTAATGATACTAAGATTATTTAGATTATTTAAGAATTAACTAAAAGTATGAAATATAAGTAAAGTATGATTCAGGTATTTTATAATGAGAAATGTTTGGTGGCTCTCTGATGTTTTCGTTTTTGATTATTCTTTGATAAATGTTTATATTATACAAAACTAACATTTCAATTTGAGACTACTAATTATACCATTAATGGAATATAATCAATATTTCTTTCCCCCCCACAAATTGTATGCATCGAATTGGAACTTTCCTTTCAAGGAAAGTACGGAGCTAGTATTTTTATAAACCCAAAAGCTACGGAAGTCCATAGATGCTTAGCCACATTAGGGTGGCTATCACTAACTGCACTAATTGTAGTTGTAGTTGCTTTTCTTTTTTACTTTCCACACTTTACTAACCCTATTTGCTATCACCTTTTTTTATCTTATATCATATTATATTTTGTATTTGGAATGGAATTGCATATTTTATTAAGGAGATATGTTCGGATGGAAAACGGACGTGACCTAAAATTCATCTACCTGAAGTTCAAGTATAAGGTAGGGTTGAGTGTGCTGAATCATCTGCTCTACCACTTAATCACAAGATGCAAGACATGAATATAAAAATTGGGGGTGAGGGAATTAAATTCTGTAGTTGGAATGTTAAGGGAATTAATGAACCTATCAAGAGAGGCAAAGTGTTAGCTCATTTAAAACCATTGAAAACAGTTATAATATTTCTCCAGGAGACACATCTTAAAAGGAAGCACAACACAGATTGAAAGCAAATGGATTGCTAAAGCGTACATTCTTCATTCTCACATAAATCAAGAGGTGTTGCAATATTAATTCGTAAAGGTATACCCTTTACACATATATCAACGATAGAAGACATTGAGGCAGATATATTGTAATAATAGGGGAGTTATACTTAAAAAAGGTGACTCTCCTCAATGTGTATGGACCAAATTTTGATAGCCCTCTGTTTTTTAAGAGAATTCTTAACAATATCCCGGAAGGTACACAACACAACTTAATAATCGGTGGAGATTTAAATTGCACTTTGGATGCTTGTTTGGATAGATCATCCACTCAAAGAAAACTAAAATCTCGATCAAGGAATTTTTAAATTCATACATTAATACTACTAATATTAAGGACGTTTGGAGAATTGAAAACCCCATCGGGCCCGAGACTATTCATTTTACTCACCAGTACATAAAACTTACTCAAGGACTAGACTATTTTTTTAGTAGATTCAAAACTTTATCCCATTTACCTATAATTCACATATCATAACATCATAATCTCAGACCACGCTCCATTAACATTTATGATCAAAGTAAACGGAATGGCAGAGACACAGTCACAATGGAGAGTTAATCCCCCAAATCTTAAAGATAAGTATGTAATGAATACCTAGTAAAACAGATTAAACTGTTTTTTGAGGCTAACGATAGCCCTGAAATCTCTGCCTCCCTTCTTTGGGAAAACATTTAAAGCATTTGTACGAGGAGCATTAATTCTCTTCCCAATCATTTTTAATAAAGAGAATAGGGCCAAACAACAGAAACTGAAATGGAAATAAGCAATTAGACACAGAAAATGCAGCAGCACCATCCACGATTAAAACACAATAAAATTGCAGATTGAAATATAAATTAAACAAGATTTATTCAGACAAGTTATAAAACTTTATCAACATACAAACATTAAATTTTGAATTGGTGACAAACCACAAAACTATTAGCGCGTCAACTTCGCAAATTGGATGGGGAAAAAACAATATACAAAATTAGAACAGACAAGGGAGAAACATTAACACTGCCTAAAGATATTAATAATAGATTTCTACAATACTACCAAAATTGTATTCATCTAAAATAACAGACACAATCAACGGGAATGGAAACATTTTTACAGATTGTCTAGTTTACGGGTTAGATCAGAAAGAGAGAGAATTGTAGGGGCTGAAATTACGCTATTTTTAAAAGACATTGAAGAATCAATAAAGTCCTTAAAAAACGGAAAGTCGGCAGGACCCGATGGTCTAAATTCGGAATTTTATAAAAAAAATTATGATTTGCTTTCCCCTCGCCTACAGACAATGTACACATACGCTTATACTCAACAGAAACTCCCAGAAACTCTAAATGAATCTACAATCATACATACCAAAAACGGACAAGGATCTTGAAGACCCAGGTCATACAGAGCTATAGCCCTCTAAATACTGAGCAGAAAATATTAACTAAGATTCTATCTAATAGATTGAGCTTAGTGATCAGCAAATTAATACATCCCGACCAAACAGGGTTTATCCCCAAACGGTATTCATTTTATAATCTGAGAAGATTATTTAATATATATACTCCCAATAGAATCCCTAACGCAGAGCTAGCAATTATCTCGTTAGATGCTGAAAACGCATTTGACCAGGTAGAATGGCCATATTTATTTTCGGTGATGGAAAAATTTCAACTAGGAGAGAAGTACTGTACATGGGTTAAATTGTTATATTCTAATCCAACAGCTAGAATATTAACCAAACAAAATGTTATCAACTAAATTTAATCTCTCTAGAGGCTGTAGACAAGGATGCTCACTATCCCCACTATTATTTGCTCTTGCAATCGAACCCTAGCAGAAAGCGTTAGGAAACCATCAGGCATATTGGATACAATACTAGAGACACAAGGAATAAAATCTCCCTTATATGCAGATGAATACTAATATATATTACAAAATTAGAAACTAGTATTCCAAACATATTAAATCTAATAACTCAATTTGGTCAGTTTCGGGATATAGAATCAATTGGAATAAAAGCGAACTCATGCAATAACAAAATTCAATTTACATATAATACAACAATCCCTTTTTAAAATAGTTAAAGATAAATTTAAATACTTAGGAATCTATGTAACTAAGACATATTACCTCTTTATTTAAACTAACTTTCCCAACCCTTACTGAATAACTACATAAGAATATTCAATACTGGAAAACACTCACCCATTCTATGCTTGGGAGAATTAATTCTATAAAATGATTTTTTTTACCGCAAATGCTGTACCTACTTCAATTAATTCCGATATATATCCCCAAAAACTTTTTTCAAAAAGTCGATCCATTGTTACAAGTTTTGTCTGGGATATAAGAATCATAGAATAAGTAAAAAACATTTTATGAAATCAAAGATAAATGGAGGTCTGGCTTTGCCAAATTTCTTATTTTATTTTTGGGCAAGTCCATATTAAAAACATGAATTTCTGGCTGGAAGAAATGGATCAACAACCAGATTGGCTAATGATGGAAAAGGAAGACTGTCTACCTTTTGAAATTGGACCGATCATATTGCCCCCACAAAACTGCACAAAAAAACCTATAAAGAAAACCCATAATACATAGTGGAATACCAAATTGGAAACAAATAAAAAAGATTTAAAATTGAATAATATACCACTCTGCCTTCCCATTGTAAATAATCCTTTATTCAACTCATCCTTTATGGACAAAGGTTTACACAATGGAAAAATTATGGAATCAAAAATAGGACATCTTTATGGGAAAGGTACTTTTCTTTCATTTCCAGAGTTACAACAGAATTATGGACTGCATTCAAATAATTTCTTCAGATATCTACAAATTAGAGATTATGTTAAATCTAATACACAAGTCTACAGGAATAGGGAATCAGAAAATCTTGATGAATGTCTGAACAAGCATCCTAATACTGAAAACTAATAGCTTATATTTATAACACCCTACTAACA
This sequence comes from Amblyraja radiata, assembly GCF_010909765.2. Classification (NCBI taxonomy): domain Eukaryota; kingdom Metazoa; phylum Chordata; class Chondrichthyes; order Rajiformes; family Rajidae; genus Amblyraja; species Amblyraja radiata. The sequence continues at coordinate 46,689,826 of NC_045962.1, read as the reverse complement.
AACGAGGGTACCACCGACCGAACATATAGATACAAATGGGAAAATGAAATAGGTCATCCTATCACGAAAGATATGTGGGACGAAAGTTTACAACAAATACATCAAGTTCATTAAATGCCAGACATACTTTAATACAATTCAAGGTCTTACATAGACTACACTTCTCTAAAATAAAACTAAATAGAATCTTCCCACAAATCTCTCCTATTTGTGATAAATGTCTACATTAGAGGCTAATTAACACATACGTTTGCAAACTGTATAAAACTTAACATTTCTGGACTGATATTTTTGAAATAACTTCAGAAGTTATTAATACAAAACTGGACCCAGACACAAAATTAATAATACTTGGAATATCAGAACAAAGCTTAACACTCACAACAAACCAAAGAAATTTCCTCAACTACAGTATAATACCCGGAAAAAAATTAATATTAAAATTTTGGAAAGGCCCTACAACCCCCCACAATTAAAATGTGGATTACGGAAATGTCGGAGACCCTATACTTAGAAAGAATTAGACTTGTCTTAATGGACAAACAAGATCTTTTCCATAAAATTTGGGCTCCATTCATTAACTATCTGAAGGGATAGATTGGCACAGCACGAGGACCCAACTGAAACTTGAACTCAGGAATAGATGAAAAGCTATACTTTATAACCTACGAACCTATCTCCATTGATGTATTACAGGTAACCCATTCCACCTCCCTTGTTTTTCTGTTGTGTTTTTTTTTTTTGCTTTCTTTTTTATTTGTAACTTTCTACCCTCTCTTTTTTCCCTCTTTCTATAAAAAATAAAAACACTAGAAGCAGAAGTAATTGATAATGGAAATTTTAATAATGTATGACTGATGTATATGAAAAGTTTTTTTACTATAATATGTAACTACATTTTATAATATGTCTACTTCTAATAAACAAATAAAAAAAAAATAAAAAAAGAAGTTTGATCTTGATTTTATGAGAAGTTGGATGTGAGAGACTTCGTGAAGAACCCGCCCAGCCCCACATGCACATCAATCTTCCAGAGCCACTGTATGAACGACAGTCCACTTAAACCAGAATCAAGCTATAGAAGATTTATAACCTTGACTTACCGAATTAAATTATGAGATTCAGGGTTGGGAGTATAGGGTACGTAGTCTCTCACTCCAACTCTCATAAAATCAAGATGAATTTCAAACAGTAAATTCTCGTTTGATCTTTCTATTTTATTTCGAAGTCTCGTGATGAGACTATGTGAAGCCTTTGAAGCTCTGTGGTTTCATGCAGTAAACCAATCTGTATGTGAAACACACTACACAGATAAATCATAATGGTAGAAAATACATGGAGCCTTATCAACATGATGCTACTTATCATACATGTACATCATCCTTAATTGAATAAACAGTCCATTGCCTTTTGAGTTAGACAAACGCTCATGTAGCACTGTCCAGAACTTCTATCTGCACATCGTCAGACATGTTAAACGGTATTTTTATAACTTCTGAAAGTGCATTCATCTGAGCCTCCTGCCGTTGCAAGAAGTGATCCGAGGACATCCATTCTATGACTGCTGACATGCCAACAGCCCTGGTAGAGTGTGACTGAAATATCTGTATCACTCCGCTTCAGTGGTACGCTCTATCCATCATGAAATAGTCTGCACCACCACTTTTGAGCGACTATTTTATAACTATGAAGACACTTTTCCTTCATCTCATAGGTCTTAGTAAACCTCAATGTACCTTTTCACATAATAAAACACCACAATCTCCGATCTGGTGGGTGTGTTGTCAAGTCCAACTTGTACCCAACCGTGCCTGCTCTGCTTTATGAGTTCACTCACATAAAATGCTACCCTCTTGTCAGATATGACCGAGTTATCCAGACGGAGATTGTGTAAAGACTGAGCTCTTCGTGCTGAAATAAGTATCATAAGCATGACTAACTTAAGAGTAACTGCTCCAACGTTAGGGATGCAGATGATGTCAATTTGCGTTAAAAAAATAATACTGATTACACATTCCACACTACTTTGTATCTAGGCTTTAGAGGGTTCATATTAAAGACACCTTCCATAACCTTTGTCACCAGTGGGTGAGAGCCAATCGTTTATTGTCCCACTTCTAGTACTAGATACGATGACAAAGCACTACGAGCAGTGTAATTGCGCTATAACTTAGTCGCTTCTCATAAAACCAAACTGAAAGAAACCCCCAAACCTCTGCTTCTGTTTAAAAGTAGCTCACATGTTTTCTTCACAAAACGTTTCCATACGACCATGCAGTGTTAAGTGCTCGTGTCTGTGAGCAAATATAGGAGCTTCTTCAGCTGACTATTTATAATGGAAACCATGGTGAGTAGGCCAATTTGGCACTACTATAATCATGTTGCCTCGTTCTTGAATTGAATCTTTTGGAGGCATCTTCCGATATTTATACCCTGTCATGCCACTACAATTTTCTGTTTCTTATTTGTGGGTAGGGGTCACAGACATATCTGCAGAGTTTATGACAAAACCTAGATACTAATAGATTTTGTCGGCTCCAGTAGGACTTTCCTGGATGAATAACAAGCCTAGATATTCTAGGAGTGTCTTGGTTGCTGAACAGCAAACCTGTGACACATGATCTCTTCCCTACAATTAGCATGTCCTCTATAAACCACATGACAATTATGCCCATTAGATCTGAGTAGGGCAACACTGGCTTTAGAATCTTTGTAAATAGCCTAGGGGCTGAACTCAACCATTTAGGTCAAGCCTAAAATTGCCACAACTGGCCCTTGCCAGATTAAACCTCAGATATATCCTGTGATCTCGTGTATTGGTACTGAATAGTAGCATCTTTGAGATGATGAGGCCATAAAGCAATCCTCTGTAATCTAGTATTTTGCTGAATGAAAATATCCATCTTAACATGGTTATATTTCAAGCACGTTCAGACTAACCAAATCCTAGAATGATTCTGGTATCCTCCACTTTTCTTCAACCTTGAGAAGATATTTAGAAATATACCCCTCCTGTTCATGGACAGACTGCTCAATCACACCCTTTTTTGTGTCATTTCTCTATTTCAACTTGGATAGCCACAGTTTCCTCTTTAGATTGTATGTACAGGGAGTCTTGGCTTTTTGCCATGGAGGAATTGGTCAGCCAGAAACTCAATCTTATAACCATTATGATTTGTAAAATGAAAGGATCAGAGGTTATCTGTCCCCACCTGTTTTTGAACAGTCTCAATCTACCTCAGACTTGAATATCGTCAGAACATCTCATGCGACTGATGGAAATAATATCAGATACCTCCATGGCCTTAGGCGTTTGATCAATAGTGTCAGCTGACACTAGACTTTGCTCTGCCCCTTTGGCTCTGGCATCATGGGAACAATACTGTGTATGTGGAGTGCGTTGCCTCCATGGTGAGCGCTGTGAACCTGCGCACGAAAAAGGCTTGGTTTTAATTGTGTAGGCCTGGTGCTCCAACCAGCCTCAGTGTAGCGGTTTCTGCCGCTAGCTTGGTATAGGTATGTTACAATACTTACCTTCAGCGGCGCTGCAATTCTGCCACTGGCCGAGCTGTGCGCGATTTTGGCGCCTTTGAGGAGGGGCCTGCACCGAGCCTGCTGAAGAATCGTTCCGACGGGCGTTCTGTGTATTTTTTTTTTTAATCGCCCGACAAGTTCAGCGCTGGAGTAATTTTTAAATCAGCTTCTAAAGCCGTCAAGGCCAACAGCGGGTACGGATTTCAGGTACGGGACAGGTAAAGAAGCCGTTTATTTATGTTATAAAAGTGCTCCTTAAGATGCCTTTCATTCAGATTTTACGTTGTGACATGGTGATTATTTCCCCACATACGAACCGGCAAGTATTTTTCATGACTGATATGGGGTATTAAATTCACCACAAACCGCAACTGTTCCAAATGATCCGTGTCCAGATACCCACTCGCAAGAGATTTAAATGGCCATTCATTTACAGGTAGGTAAAACATTAAATTCCTTCAATTTGGCCTATAAATCCATGACAATGCAGATAAAAATTATGTTATATGTGATTCTTGTGTGAATGTATTTGGACACTTAGGCTATTTAAAAATGTTAATTATTCTTAAGAAATTGATAGATGTTTAGATCTAGTAATTGAATTTTGTAATTAGCTACAATTAGGTAACTAACTAATTATATGCTTAATTTCAAGTCTCAAGTAAGATTGTTTCATATGTGTTCAGAATGCTTCAATCTATAATAACTGAACATTTCTTTCGTTCTCTTAATTTTTAAGAAAGTTATGGGCTTTTGACTGTCCCGATCACAGCTTTTGTGTTAAGTCAATGGAAAAGCAATAGGGAACAAGATGCTATTCGAGTATGACCAATGGCCATACCTCTTTTTAATACTGAAGATATGAGATTGGGTCCCGGAATTAGATGTCAATTAAACTTCTTTTTTATAATTTATCTGCTGGGATTTAAATTAACAGACTTGATTTTTTAAATTCTCAATTTCTGTAACATTATGTAATTTTGTAACTTGGTAGGGATGATATGCATGCCGGTAGAAGGAGTATTACCCACAAAGGGTGTCTTTACCATCCCACAGCAGCCTTGTTATTCTTCTTGCAAGTCTTTTACTTGCTTGCTCAATCTTTTCCAAAGAGATACTTTGCAGACTGTACATTACTTGCCTTGCAAAATGAGCCTATATTGGGTTGATTCAGGCCTTATACAATCCTTGCGAACACAATTGAGCTCAAACTGTGCCTTACACGAAGTGCTAAGGCATCTTGCTGCAAATCAGAAGCTGAGTTCCCTCCACCCGACCTTGCAAAGGCGTAATCCTCTTGTGAGAAATCTCTGAACTCGCTGGAGTTTTAAGTCTTTTTACTTTGTTTTGCATTCAGATTGCCCCCAATGGTGGCATTAATCTTCGAAACCTCCAGTGTATAGCAGTTATCAGGACTAGCATACTTTCCAGCATTGTCCGCATGTATTCTCATTCAACTGATGAGAAGTAAAAGTAACCAATGCTACTTGATAGTTCTTCCTCTAACGGTTCTCCTATCCCCGAGGGGGATGGCAAACTTTAGTCACAAGTGCCAGCAGCTACTTTTTAGACTGAGTTGAAGAATCATCCATGTTGAGGGAATCTCGAGTTCACTGTCGACTTCCCCACAGTCAGAGTTCTACCACGTAATAATCCTCAAAACACCCCTCTTGAGCGGGAGATATCATAATGCAACCATGATCAGGTATTGCTGCCGCAGACATCTGACTGGAACTTCCCTTATCGTGTCGCCAGTATGCGGAGCAACATTCCCTTCGACCAGCCTCTCAATCAGGTTTTCCAGTTTTGGAGAGCCGACAGATGATAATGGATGTTGAGGCAGTACTTTGGACATTTTTTGCCGATTTGGCCTTGGCCTTCCCCGAACTCGGGGTCGCCAAACTGCTCCCTTTCGGAGCTTTTGTTTTTTTTTATCACAAGCCTGCCCGTTATCAGGATTAACATACTTGTCAGCATTGTCCTGCATGTTCTCTCATTCAGCTGGTGTGAAGTCAAGTATGTAATGCTACTTGCCAGTTCAGCCTCTACTGGTTTACCTATCCCCGATGGCAAATGGGTCCCAGAGTGCTGGCAGCTCTTTTTTAGTCATGAGCTGAAAGTATTATGCATGTGTTGAGGTAATCCTCAAACTCCCTGCCTCTGAGCAGGGGATACCTCAAATATCTGAATTTAACTGCCTGTATCAGTGCAGTGCACCTCCCCATGACCAGCCTCTCACTCAGTTATCTTGCTCTGGTGAGTAGCCTGATAACCTCAATCTTAGATGTGAGGCAGAGCTTCCTTGGCCATATGGTCCTTTGGACAGCCAGTTCCGAGTTGTCTTCCCTGAACCCCGGATCGACAAGCTGCTCCTTTTTGGAGCTTTTCACAGAGGTTGCTCTGCAGCCCACCTGCCAGCGTCTCTGAGCCCGG